>NC_083223.1:269435107-270035107 GCF_032191835.1 Heteronotia binoei
AAAAAGAAGAAGACTGCAGATCTATACCCTGCCCTTTTCTCTGAATCAGAGTCTCAGAGCAGCTTACAATCTCCTATTTCTTCTCCCCCCCCCCCAGACACCCTGTGAAGTAGGTGAGGCTGAGAGGGCTCTCACAGCAGCTGTTCTTTTAAGGACAACCTCTGCCAGAGCTAATGGCTGACCCAAGGCCATTCCAGCAGGTGCAAGTGGAGAAGTGGGGAATCAAACCTGGTTCTCCCAGATAAGAGAGCTCTGGCTGACCCAAGGCCATTCCAGCAGGTGCAAGTGGAGGAGTGGGGAATCAAACCCCGTTCTCCCAGAGAAGAGTCTGCGCACTTAACCCCTACACCAAACCACACTTAACCACTACACCAAGAAGAGGAAGAGGAGGAGGAAGAAGAAGTGAAGAGATTGGATTTATACTCTGCCCTTCATTTGGAGTTTCAGAGCAGCTTCCTCCACCCACAACAGGTGGGGGGAGGTAGGTGGGGCTGAGAGAGCTCTGCGATAATTGCTCTTGAGACAACAGCTCTGAGAACTGGGACTGCCCCAAGGTCACCCAGCTGGCTGCATGTGGAGGAGGAGCGGGGAATCAAACCCAGTTGTCCACATTAGAGTTTGCCGCTTTTAACCACTACAACCAAACTGGCTCTCAAGAGAGCAATGCTTTCATTTGATTTGTACTTTTTGGTTAGATAGCTTTAACGCTGATGTTTGTCATTACATGTGTCAGATTTTAACAGCCTTCAACCACAGACAATAAACTTTTATCCTACTATACCAAGAATAAAACCTTGTTGGTCTGAAATGGTGCCCCTGCGCTCAAACTTTGTTCTGACCTGGGAGTGGAGAACGTGTGTTGGGGTTGTATCACTTCAGGCTACAAGCAGGGGCTCACGGAACTGAATGACACTTCATACGAAAGGGAGAAGAAACATACAGACACCCTTCCCCGGACCTACACAAAGAAAACTAGCATGTCAGAATGTTACACCAGCCACATTCTAGGCACTGTGGTTTATTATGAATCCAGAATAACCCCGACACTTAGGGTTGCCAAGTCTAATTCAAGAAATATCTGGGGACTTTGGGGGTGGAGCCAGGATACTTTGGGGGTGGAGCCAGGAGCAAGGTTGGGACAAGCAGAACTGAACTCCAAAGGGAGTTCTGGCCATCACATTTAAAGGGACCGCACACCTTTTAAATGCCTTCCCTCCATTGCCAATAATGAAGGATAGGGGCACCTTCTTTGGGGATTCATAGAATTGGACCCCCTGGTCCAATCTTTTTGAAACTTGGAGGGTATTTTGAGGAGAGGCATTGGATGCTATGCAGAAAATTTGGTGCTTCTATCTCAAAAAACAGCCCCTCCCCAGAGCCCCAGATTACCGCAGACCAATTCTCCATTATATCCTATGAGAACTGGTCTCCATAGGGAATAATGGAGTGCCCAGCAGACATCCCCCCCCCACACTTTCTGATGATCCTGAAGCAGGCGGAGGGACTCCAAACCGGGGGATCCCCTGCCCCCACCTGGGGATTGGCAACCCTACTGACACTCTAGTTTTCTACATGCAGGGATTTTTTTCCTCAGGGTCGGGGAAGCAATATCCAGTCCCCTGCAGTCTGAAATGGAATCCCCCCCTCCCAGCTGGAAGTCAGGGGACCTGGCAACTCAATGTACAGCCAAGGCTGAAGTTTACGTCAGGTCGAGAGGCTGGCTTCAAGTCCACAATTTAAGGCGGCTTGCTACCATTTTGTTTCACTGCAGTGGTAGATCCGTTTCTGGACTGTACCACTTCTGACTGCGAGGGGGCACTGCTCCTTTCTACAAAATAATCTTCCGCACAAAGAAACCCCAGAAGAGAAACAGAAGGCTAGTCTAGAGAGATTTGTCCTTGATATGGTGGACCTCCTGATGGCACCTGGATTTTGGACCCTGTGTGACACAGAGAGTTGGACTGGATGGGCCATTGGCCTGATCCAACATGGCTTCTCTTATGTTCTTATGGCCACTGTGTGACAGAGTGTTGGACTGGATGGGCCATTGGCCTGACCCAACATGGCTTCTCTTATGTTCTTATGGCCACTGTGTGACACAGAGTGTTGGACTGGATGGGCCACTGGCCTGATCCAACATGGCTTCTCTTATGTTCTTATGTGACACAGAGTGTTGGACTGGATGGGCCAGTGGCCTGATCCAACATGGCTTCTCTTATGTTCTTATGGCCACTGTGTGAACCAGAGTGTTGGACTGGATGGGCCACTGGCCTGATCCAACATGGCTTCTCTTATGTTCTTATGGCCACTGTGTGACACAGAGTGTTGGACTGGATGGGCCACTGGCCTGATCCAACATGGCTTCTCTTATGTTCTTATGGCCACTGTGTGACACAGAGAGTTGGACTGGATGGGCCATTGGCCTGATCCAACAGGGCTTCTCTTATGTAGTTTTCTAACTGGTGGGAATCTTTTGTGTGTGGGGAGGTAAGGTTGCCAATCCCCAGTTGGGGGCAGGGGACCCATCAGTTTGGAGCCCCTCCCCCTTCAGGGTCATCAGAAAGCGGTGTGGAGGGAGGGAAATGTATGTTGGGCACGCTATTATACCCTATGGAGGCCGATTCTAACAGGGTATAATAGAGAATTAATCCAGGGGAATCTGGGGCTCTGGGGGGTCTTGTTTTTGAGACAGAGGCACCAAATTTTCAGCATAGCATCCAGTACCTCTCCCCAAAACATCAGCCAAGTTTCAAAAAGATTGGACCAAGGGGTCCAGTTCTATGAGCCCCTAAAGAAGATGCCCCTATCCTTCATTATTTCCAAATGAAGGCACTGAAAAGGCATGTGGACCCTTTAAATGTGGTGGCCAGAACTCCCTTGGGAGTTCAGTTGTGCTTGCTACACCCTTGCCCCTAGCTCCACCCCCAAAGTCTCCTGGCTCCGCCCCCAAAGTCCCCAGATATTTCTTCAGTTGGACCTGGCAACCTTAGAAGTGACCAATAGAGCATGGAGAAGTTAAGATGGAAAAGAGCAGAGGAAGGGTCAGGTCTCCTCATGCTCCTCACTATGATGTTGCCGTTTTGTGCCAATAGTAAATCCTTTCCTCAGAGATAAGGTTGCCAATCTCCAGGTAGTGGCTGGAGATCTCCTGGGAAGATGACTGATCTCTAGCCAGGAGACAGAGATAATTTCCCCTGGAGAAAATGGCCGCTTCAGAAGGTGGACTCTATGGTATTATACCCCATTGAAGCCCCTCCCCCCCAAATCTCACTCTCCTCAGACTCCACCCCCCTTATCTCCAGATATTTCCCAGCCCAGAATTGCCAACCCCATCTGAACAATGTGGCTGTCCCGTCAATTTTGGCCCCTCTGGACTCAGCTACTGTGTTTCCTGAGACTAGCTGTGGTTTTGGCACCCCACAAAAGAAGGCATAGAGGCACATTCAGAGAGTGGCCGCTTTGGAGGGTTCCCAAGAGAAGCTCAACGTATGTCAACACCACAGCCATGGGGCAGGGGCAGAGCAAGAGAACCCTCAGTTAGCACACCCGCCCTCTGCTAGGTTTCAGGAATTCATAAGAAGAGCCCTGCTGGATCAGACCAGTGAGGGTCCATCTAGTCCAGCACTCTGTCTCACGCAGTGGCCTCAACCAGTTCCTCTGGAGAGCCAACAGCAGGGCAGAGAGGCCTAGGCCTTCCCCTCATAAGAACATCAGAAGAGCCCTGCTGGATAAGACCAGTGAGGGTCCATCTAGTCCAGCATCCTGTCTCACACACTGGCCTCAGTCATTTCCTCTGGAGGGCCAACAACAAGGCAGAGGGGCCAAGGCCTTCCCCTCATAAGAACATCAGAAGAGCCCTGCTGGATCAGACCAGTGAGGGTCCATCTAGTCCAGCATCCTGTCTCACACAGTGGCCTCAGTCAGTTCCTCTGGAGGGCCAACAACAGGGCAGAGAGGCCAAGGCCTTCCCCTCATAAGAACATCAGAAGAGCCCTGCTGGATCAGACCAGTGAGGGTCCATCTAGTCCAGCATCCTGTCTCACACACTGGCCTCAGTCATTTCCTCTGGAGGGCCAACAACAAGGCAGAGGGGCCAAGGCCTTGCCCTCATAAGAACATCAGAAGAGTCCTGCTGGATCAGACCAGTGAGAGTCCATCTAGTCCAGCCTCCTGTCTCACACAGTAGCTCCAACCATTTCCTCTGGAGGGCCAACAACGGGGCAAAGAGGCCGAGGTCTTTCCCTCAGAAGAACATCAAAGGAACCCTGCTGGATCTGACCAGTGGTCCATCTAATCCAACGTCCTGTTTTACACACTGACCAACCAGTTCCTCTGGACAGCCTGAAACAAGGCACAGAAGCTGACGCCCTCGTTTCATAAGAACATCAGAAGAGCCATGCTGGACTAGACCAGTGGTCTATCTAGTCCAGCATCCTGTCTCACACAGTGGCTAACTTGTTCCTCTGGAGGGCCAACAACAGGGCAGGGAGGCTGAGGCCTTCTTCTTATAAGAACATAAGAAGAGTCTGGCTGGACCAGACCAGTGGTCCATCTAGTTCAGCATCCCATCTCACAGAACAGCCAGCCAGTTCTTCTGGACAACCTATAACAGGGCCTAGAGGCCAACGCCTTCCTCTCATAAAAACATCACAAAAGTCCTGCTGGCTCAGCCCAGTGGTCCATCTAGTCCAGCCTCCTGTCTCACACAGTGGCCTCAACCAGTTCCTCTGGAGAGCCAACAACAGGGCAGAGAGGCCGAGGCCTTCCTCTCATAAGAACATCAGAAGAGCTCTGCTGTTATCAGCCCAGTGAGGATCCATATAATCCAGCCTCCTGTCTCACACAGTGGCCTCAACCAGTTCCTCTGGAGGGCCAACAACAGGGCAGAGAGGCTGAGGGCTTCATAAGAATAAGCTCTGCTGTTATCAAACCAGTGAGAGTCCATCTAGTCCAGCATCCTGTCTCACACAGTGGCCTCAACCAGTTCCTCTGGAGGGCCAACAATACGGCACAGAGGCTCAGACCTTCTCCTGATGTTTCCTTCTGGTACTGGGATTCACATGTTGGCTGCCTCTGGATACGGAGGTTCCCTTTAGTCACCATGGCTAGTATCCACTGGTAGACTATGAATGCTTCTCATTTCCTTTTAAAGCTGTCTAGGCCTGCTCTCACTGAGAACACACATCGGGGCAAGCTCCAAATCTTTCAACCTGCTACAGCTAAAAAGAATTCCTTCCAGGAGTTTGGGAAAGTGGAAGTAAGCAAAGAGCAACATTGCCACCTAGGGGTTTGGATGAGTTTGTCCCCCAAAGCGGTTTCAGTCAAAAAGAACTTCAGTAAGGTTGCCAGTCTGCAGGTGGGTAAACCACTACAGAAAACCAGATAATTAGAAACGTAGGCACTTCTACTGATGGTGTTTATGAACTAGGAGCCTGTGCTTAGGCAACTGCTCTCATAGGCATGCGCTCATTAGTCACATGAAACACGAAGATAGCCGGAATCGTGTTGCTTTACCGGTTGAACAGCGTATTGCTGCCTGAAAGAATAAGAATGCAGCTGGAAGTCTACTCTACGGCAGGAGTTGGTATAGGGTTGCCAAGTCCAATTTAAGAAATATCTGGGGACTTTGGGGGTGGAGCCAGGGGACTTTGGGGGGTGGAGCCAGGAGACTTTGGGGGTGGAGCCAGGAGACTTTGGGGGTGGAGCCAGGATCAGGGCTGTGACAAGCATAATTGAACTCTAAAGGGAGTTCTAGACATCACATTTAAAGGGACCACACACCTTTTCAATGCCTTCCTTCCATAGGAAATCATGAAAGATAGGGGCACCTTCTTTTGGGTCTCATAGAATTGGACTCCCTGGTCCAATAGTTTTGAAACTTGGGGAATATTTTGGGGAGAGGCACTAGATGCTGTGCTGAAAATTTGGTGCCTCTACCTTAAAAAACAGCCCCCCCCAGAGCTCCAGATACCAGCAGATCAATTCTCCATTATTTTCTATGGGAATAAGTCTCCATAGGGAATAACAGAGTTCCCAGCAGACATTTCCCTCCCCTCCCCCCGCTTTCTGACGGCCCTGAAGCGGGGGGAGGGCCTCCAAACCGGGGCATCCCCTGCCCCCACCTGGGGATTGGCAACCCTAAGTTGGTACCTTTGTTTATTTTGAGCGCCCAGGAGTGGGTATTTTTCATTTATCTTGAAGAGACTGGACTGTAAATATAGCTTAAATATTCTGATATATAATGGAATGAAAATATCGATAAAGGCTGATGAATTATATATATGAATTCATGGTGTGATATATTCATCGAATTGTTTTGTACACAGCTTTTGGTGCCTATGTTTCTAATCTCCAGGTGGGGCAGGGGATCCTCTGGTTTGGAGGCCCTCCCCCCACTGCAGGGTCATCAGAAAGCGGGGGGGGGGGCAGGGAAATGTCTGCTGGGCACTCCATTATTCCCTATGGAAACCAATTCCCATAGGGCATAATGGAGAATTGATCCACTTGTATCTGGGGCTCTGGGGGGCTGATTTTTAAGGTAGAAGTACCAAATTTGCAGCATAGCATCCGATGCCTCTCCTCAAAACATTCTCCAAGTTTAAAAAGGATTGGACCAGGGGGATCCAATTCTATGAGCCTGAAAAGAAAGTACCCCTATTCTTCATTATTTCCAAATGGAGGGAAGGCATTTAAAAGGTGTGCAGTCCCTTGAAATGTGATGGCCACAACTCCTCCTTTGGAGTTCAATTATGCTTGCCACGACCTTGCTCCCAGCTCCACCCCCCAAAGTCTCCTGGCTCCACCCCCAAAGTCCCCAGATATTTCTTGAATTGGACTTGGCAACCCTAACTCCACTTCAGATTTGTTTAAAAAATGGTTCATTGCTGAAAGGCTTCAGGTGTGAGGTGGAATAACCGTTTACCTTCCTGACTGACTAAAAAAGAAAAGAAAAGCACGACGTGGAGGCTGCGATTGAAAGCAGGGGAGGTGTGGGATAGGAGAGGCGGTTTTCCCATCTTGGGGGAAATACCACTTTATCTGTCTTCTTCCCTCTACGTGGGAAGAATGGTCACTTGAGGAAGGCCCTGGTCACCTCTATTACTGTTACCTCTCCTTCACCTCTATTACTATTACCTCTCCTTCTCCACCCCTGCTTCCTACCGCACCCTAGGGTTGCCAAGTCTAACACAAAAAACACCTGGGGACTTTGTGGGTGGGGCCAGGAGGCTTTGGGGGTGGAGCCAGGAGACCTTCCCATTCCCTAAAACAAATAAATAAAAATACAACAGTACAGTTCCCCTGAATACAGACTTCATTTCCTCATTCCCCACCAGCTGACTGCACTTCCTCCCTCCCTCTCTCTCTCACACACACACACAGAGCACAGCCAAAATAAATACAGTTTGGAAGCACACATCTTGTGGTCTCACTGGGACAATTTACTCATCATGGGAGTTCTTGAATGCTGTATACTCAACCAAGTTCTTCAGACTAACACAGGGAAACCAGACGTTCTACTTTACTATTTGCTCTCTATTTTTCTGTTCAAACAAGTTCTGGAGGGGCTGTAAAACAAACAGAGGGTGGGGAACTCCTTCCCTTTCTCATAACAGCCATGTTGTTCTGCAGGCTTGCCCTGCCCCCATTCAGCCTGGCTCTGGAGATTTAAAGGCACACACCCCTTTCAAACAGCAAGCCCTTCCCAAGTCTTCTAAGCCTTCTGAGGTGACACACATACAGGCGGACTTCTTCCGGGCTTCCAACTCCTTAGAGGTCCTGTAGGAATTGGTCTCCATAGGGCAGGGGTGGCCAATGGTAGCTCTCCAGATGTTTTTTGCCTACAACTCCCATCAGCCCCAGCCAGCATGGCCAATGGCTGGGGCTGATGGGAGTTGTAGGCAAAAAAACATCTGGAGAGCTACCGTTGGCCACCCCTGCCATAGGGAATAATGGAGTGCCCAGCAGACATTTCTTCCCTCCCCCCTGCTTTCTGAAGACCCCTGAAGCAGGGAGCAGGGAGAGAGCCTCCAAACTGGGGGATCTCCTTCCCCCGCCTAGGGATTGGCAACCCTACAATGAATTGCTTGACCTGTAGGGTTGCCAGGTTCCACTCAGGAACTATCTGGGGACTTTGGGGATGGAGCCAGGAGATCTTTCCATTCCTTAAAACAAATAAATAAAAATGTAGCAGAGCAGTTCCCCTGAATATAGTCTGTAACTTGCCAACCTCCAGGTGATTGCAAACCAAGAAAAAATGTGTTCTTTGAAAATTAATCACAACACTTCAAGAAGACTTTCAAATTCGCTAATTTTATTTACGAAATGAACATTACTTAGAGAACTAAACCACTCTTTCAGTAGAGCACTTAAAGTCACTCACAAAACAAATATATTTATATAAACAAAGCAACAATAAAGGAGTCAGTAGGAGGTAGAAAAGTACATCACGTAAGAGTCTGTGACGGAACCGGTCCGATTCTGCCCATAAGGATGCACTACTCAAAAGTAGTTTCTTGTCGACACACAGACTTCTCCTCGCAAAAATGATATTCAACGATGCTATGAATGTTCTGTAGAAAGGATTCAGATACAGAAGAGAAGTACTATTGATAACACGATTCCCAGGTAAAATTTCATGTTTCGATTAATAACTTCTTGTGATCAATATACTTCGATAATCTGGAACCAACGCTTAGCAGTTCTCCAAATGCCACTGAAAGAAAATGACTTACTGCAATTAAATTTTACCTGGGAATCGTGTTATCGATAGTGAATAGTGAAAGTCTTCTTTAAGCATTGTGATTCATTTTCAAAGAACACATTTTTCTTGGTTTGTAACTTCCGGTGTTCTTCCCTTGTGATTTACACAACCTCCAGGTGATGCCTGAGAATCTTTCAACATTACAACCAATGCTTCCCGTAAGCTGAGTTAGTGTGAGCTAGCTCACAGTTCTTTAGCCTCCGGCTCATGCATTTCTGTCTTAGCTCAGGAAAAATGGCCCCAGAGCAAACTTATTTACGCAGCAGCTCACCACTTTAATGCCAGTAGCTCACGAAGTAGAATTTTTGCTCACAAGACTCCACAGCTTGGAGTGGGGGTGGCCAACGGTACTTCAGATGTTTCTTGCCTACAACTCCCATCAGCCCCAGCCAGCATGGCCAATGGCTGGGGCTGATGGGAGTTGTAGGCAAAAAAACATCTGGCGAGTTACCGTTGGCCACCCCTGGCTTAGAGGGAATATTGCCTTTAAGGCCAACAACTGCTAATGTTTTAATGTTTCTACATGCTCCCTAATGCATATTATCCAATTAAATGTAAAATTTTAGATACTGAATTGCAAAAACTAATCAGTGTTGCGAACACAACTTGCTCCCCATTGAATTTTGAAACAAGTGCTAATGTTTTAAGCATTTTTTATTTTAAAGGGTTTTTTTTTAAATTTTTTAATTGGCTGTGTCCTACCTAATCTTAAATAGGTACACACATGGCTCGGCCTGCCATGGCCCGGCCTGACGAGGTCTCATTTACCTCAGATCCGGCCCTCATAACAAAGGAGTTTGACACTTAGGGTTGCCAATCTCCAGGTGGGCAGGGGAAACAAAGCATAAAGCTGCCGTGATATTCAGCCTCCAAAAAAATTAAACCAAGAGTCCAAAATTATACAAAAGTACCATTGTTAGCGTCTTCAAACGCATTGTTAGCTTCTTCAAACTTCTCACAATTAATATTCACATATTGGGTAAGAATGCCATAAATTTCACTGTTGGAGTGTTACTCTGTGTTTGAAATTTAGGGCGTTCTTACCCAGTATGTGAATATTAATTGTGAGAAGTTTGAAGAAGCTAACAATGCGAAACAGGAACAATAGTACAATCCTGTTGCCTTATGGATTGCTGACTGCATAATATTGTACTATCAATTTTCTTGTATCTGGCATTCATTTGCTTAAGAAGAAGGAATTGGATTCCTGATGAAATATCGTTCCTTGGAGGGATTGGAAGTGATTGCCTTCGCTGAGTGTAAAACCATTGTATTTGGTACTTTTGCATAATTTTGGACTCTTGGTTTAATTTTTTGGGAGGTTGAATATCACGCCAGCTTTATGCTTTGTTTCGCCTGCGTTTCTTCACTGTGATTCTCTACTTTGGTTACACAATCTCCAGGTGGGAGCAGAGGATCCCCTGGTTTGGAGGCCCTCCTCCCCCCGGCTTCAGGGGCATCAGAAAGCAAGGAGGGGGAAGGGAAATGTCTGCTGGGCACTCCATTATTCCCTATGAAGATCGATTCCCATAGGGTATAATGGAGAATGGATCCGTGGGTATCTGGGGCTCTGGAGAGGCTGTTTTTTGAGGTAGAGGCGCCAAATTTGCAGCATAGCGTCCAGTGCCTCTCCCCAAAATATCCTCCAAGCTTCAAAAAGATTGGACTGGGGGGTCCAATTCTATGAGCCCCCAAAGAAGGTGTCCCTATCCTTCATTATTTCCAATGGAGGGAAGGCATTTAAAAGGTGTCTGGTCCCTTTAAATGTGATGGCCAGAACTCCGTTTGAACATATGAAGCTGCCTTATACTGAATCAGACCCTCGGTCCATCAAAGTCAGTATTGTCTTCTCAGACTGGCAGCGGCTCTCCAGGGTCTTAAGCTGAGGTTTTTCACACCTATTTGCCTGGACCCTTTTTTGGAGATGCCAGGGATTGAACCTGGGACCTTCTGCTTCCCAAGCAGATGCTCTACCACTGAGCCACTGTCCCTCCCTAAGTTTGGAGCTCAATGAGGCTTGTCACCCCCTTGCTGCTGGCTCCACCCCCAAAGTCTCCTGGCTCCACCCCCAAAGTCCCCAGATATTTCTTGAATTGGACTTGGCAACCCTATGACACCCTGGATTAAAGTGCTTGCAGGATGACAATTGAATATGAGTTTGTTAGAGGTTTTTTTTTTTAAAAAAAATTAGACTAGTATTTATCCCTTAAATAAGGCCATCAGTGTAACAATGCCAAAAGCCACATAAATGCATCGATGTGGTATTTGATTTCAGTGTTATAACAATAGGGGTCGATTGCACCTTTACAACCAACTTAGTTTTATTCAGAACGTAAGCTTTCGTGTGCGTAAACACTTTACGGTTGTCAAGTCCAATTCAAGAAATATCTGGGGACTTTGGGGGTGGAGACAGGAGACATTGGGGGTGGAGCCAGGAGTAAGGTTGCAACAAGCATAATTGAACTCTGAAGGGAATTATGGCCATCACATTAAAAGGGACTGCACACCTTTTAAATACCTTCCCTCCAGCAGAGATGTAGGATAGGGGCACCTTCTTTTGGGGCTCATAGAATTGGACTCCCTGGTCCAATCTTTTTGAAACCTGAGGGATGCTTTGAGGAGAGGAATGTGATGCTATGCTGAAATTTTGGTGCCTCTACCTCAAAAAACAGCCCCTCCTGAGCCCCAGATACCCATGGATCAATTCTCCATTATTTCCTGTGGGACTCGGTTTCCATAGGGAATAATGGAGTGCCCAGCAGACATTTCCCTCCCCCCTCCCCTGCTTTCTGATGACCCTGAAGCGGGGGGAGGGCCTCCAAACCGGGGGATCCCCTGTCCCCACCTTGGGATTGGCAACCCTAAAACACTTCTTCAGACGAGCAATGAGGTACAGCGAGCAGAGCTACATATAGCTGGTGGGGTTTGGAGCGCCAAGTGGTACAAAGTTAAAAACCAATAGCAGAATAGTAAAATTAACAAATTCAAAAAAACCTTCGATCTGGGTTGCATTAGGGGTGGGAAACCATAAAACAGTAACATGTCAGAATGTGAGAATGCCTGTTAATTATTCCACTGCTAAGAAACCTGGGTCAAAAAGATGGCATTTCTTTCCCAGAAGTTTTTCCTGTCCAACTGATATACCGTTTAACATGTAACATAAATATATACATCATTCTAGTTTGCCATTAGGAAAAAAAATATTAAAATATAGTGGAAGATAGGTTTAGCATATGATATGAGATAATCAGCCAATATCCCTTGTTTGAGCATGTCAACACAATTCAATTCAGTGTTATGTTTGTGAATTTTAAAAGTACCATGGAAAACTTTAGAAAAAAAACTGTTTTCAAAAATTTACATCAGCTAGCAGAGGATGGTTTCGATCCATCGACCTCTGGGTTATGGGCCCAGCACGCTTCCGCTGCGCCACTCTGCTGCCCGGCTAACTAGTCTGCATTAAGGCTCTATAATGGTTCTAAGGAGCTGCACGCATGCGTACTAACTAAACCTTGCTCTTCTCTCCTTCGCGTCGACCTCCTTCTCTCCCCCTACTGGCCTCCAAGCAACAGCGCTTCCGAGAACATGCACGCGCACTCATCATCACCCATGCGGTGGTTTGCTCCGCCCCTCCCTCTCTCAGCAACTCATTGGTTAGAATTCCCGCTTCCGACTTCGCAATTGGTTGACTGATGCTTATTTAGTGGGGGGAGAGAGCGCGTCCGCAGGGAGCGCGATTCGAATGATTGATGGTTCGAGATGACCAATGGAACAAAAGAACCTCACAGGGAAAGGCGGGCCGTTCGCGCGCGACTGGCCGAGTTGTGAAACGACCAATAGCGACGGCGCTTGTTGCCGGCGTTAGCCAATCACGACGACGCTTGTAAAAGAGTGGCGCCGAAGTAGGCCCGGCGGCTTGGGTCTCATTTTTTCCTTCAGCGGGAGCGGCGACGGTTATTGTTCGGCGGAACCATGAGGCGAGGAGAGAGAAATGGCGGGCCTGGACGGGGAGGGAGGGAAGGAGAAGGGGCTCTGAGGGTGGGGAAAGGGCGCCGCCGGCCGTAGGAAGCCCGTGGGCTGTTATTCCGAAGGGGAGCGGGGGATGGGCCCTCCATGTGCTGAGGCAGTGAGGTTGCCAATCCCCAGATGGGGGCAGGGGATCCCTCCGTTTGGAAGCCCTCCCCCCACTTCAGGGTCATCAGAAAGCGGAGGGAAATGTCGGCTGGGCACTAGGGAGACCGATTCCCATAGGGTATAATGGGGAATGGAGCTGTAAGTATCTGGGGGAGGGCTGTTGTTTTGAGGCAGAAGCACCAGATTTGCAGGATAGTATCTGATGCCTCCCTCCAAAATACCCTCAAAGTTTCAAAAGGATTCGACCAGGGGGTCCAATTCTGTGAGCCCCCAAAGAAGGTGCCCCTATCCTTCATTATTTCCTATGGAAGGAAGGCATTGAAAAGGTGTGCGGTCCCTTTAAATGTGATGGCCAGAACTCCCTTAGAGTTCAATGGTGTTTGTCACACCCTTGCTCCTGGCTGCACCCCCAAAGTCCCCGGATATTTCTTGCATTGGACTTGGCAACCCTAGTGGGGAAAGGGCTGTTAGTCCCAAGGGGATCGAGGGATGGACCCTCCATGTGCCGAGGCAGTCTATCGCTAGAGCTGGGCGACGATGGCTGGGCAGTCCCAGTTTGAGCCCCTTTGGCAATAGGAGGTCAGGCTATAACAGGGGTGGCCAAACTTGCTTAATGTAAGAAGCCCTGTAGAATAAATGTTAGATGTTTGAGAGAAGGAAGGAAGGAAAATAGATGGGAGAGGGAGGGAGAGGTGGAAAGAAAGCAGCTTTAAGTTTAAATGCATTCTCCAAGCTGCAGGCCAGCTTGGCTTGGGGAAGTGCTTTTTTTGAACATATGATAAGTTTATTTTAAAAATTCCAAGTTATGCAGAACTTTGTTGGATGTAGTATCAAGTTGATTAATTCCACACATAACAAAATTCCACTGTGGATAAAGTACTATGGTATATATAACTTTGTAGAACATTTAGCATTTAAGATAGCGTCCAGTTATATATATATATATATAAGCAGTCCCCTTCATTTGGCTTGGGATGGAGCAAGGCATTATTCTTAGCTTAAGAGTCAAAAATTCTAGCCCAACTCTCAGTTAATTTATCCTTGATAAATTATCCTTGATTAACTGATAAATTAACTGAGAGTTGGGCTAGAATTTTTGACTCTTAAGCTAAGAATAATGCCTTGCTCCATCCCAAGCCAAATGAAGGGGACTGCTTAAATAAAAAAGAAAGAGGGGATAGCATAAGTTATAAAGAATTATAGTGAGAGAAACTGAAGGTAAGTTGTGTCAATCGGTAAGATGTTTTTAGAGTTAGTATATTCCAGAAACGGAAGCCATTTTTTTCAAAAGATGTGACCTTGGGGTAAATGTCGGACAAGGAAAGTTGTGCCGTGATTTTCTCCCATTATTAAAATGTCTCAGATTTTTGTAAACCAGAGTTCAAGTGAAAGTAAGGTGATGCTATGGCTGTAACTGTAGGAGAAGTGATTTAAAGAGAGAAATGCTTTCTCCCAGTTGGCCAACAGGACAGTGGGGGTTTGAGAGCCTCACAATATGTGTGAAAGAGCCACCTGTGGCTCCCGAGTCCCAGTTTGGGCTATAAGATTCCTTCCCCCCCCCCCCCCAAATAAATAAATGAGAGGGTCTGCTCAAAGCAGAGCTGAAAGAGGAGGCTTGTTGGTGGCCAGTGTGGCTGAGAACAAGGACAGACCACTTCTGGTCCGGGGGGGGGGGGGGCAGGAATGCTCCTAGGGTGTCAACTCTGGGATGGGAAAGTCCAGGAGATTTGGAAGGCGGGGCTTGGGATGGGAGATCACTTGTAATCAATGTTCCCTCTAAGCTGTGGAGTCTTGCGAGCAAAAATTCTACTTGGTTAGCTCGTGGCGTTAAAGTGGTGAGCTACTGCATCAATTATTGTACTCTGGGGTCATCCTTCCTGAGCTAAGACTAAAATGTGTGAGCTGGAGGCTAAAAAAACTGTGAGCTAGCTCACACTAACTCAGCTTAGATGGAACATTGGTTGTAATGCTCCAGGCATCCCCTGGAGGTTGGCAAGCAGTGTAGTCCCACAAAGTGTTACTCTTGAATTTATTTCAGCAGGCTTAAACTGGAGTATCTCTGTTTAAGATTGTTCTGTGAGTTAACTAAGCTAGTAGATTTCGGCATTTAATAATAAGGGTGAGGTGTGGGGTCTCTTCAGAAGCCCTGTTCACACAGACTAATGAACACGTGTGCATCTTGTCTGTATACATCCAGTCTATTCGACATTACAGAGTTCTGTTTGCAAGTTACAGTATCCATCTATCATCTTTCTTTCTATCACTGCTCATGTGGCTATTGCCTTAAGCAGACGTTAGAACCAAAATTATTTTAAAAGATATTACTAGATATTATTTTTCTTCTATTGCACATATATACAATTATCTATGTATTGTGTGCACTTGGATTTTGTGTATGTACGGGCACTTTAATTCGGTCAGATTTAACACATATATAATACAGATCGCACATTTATCTGGGTACTGGTTTGATGTTTCAGCTGCAAAATAGGCTCTTATGAACAGATGTACACTTGTCCATGTACCAGATGTGTGTGTGTTTGTGTGTGCGCAGTAACTTGTGAACAGGGTTTAAGGAAAAAGCCAGCATGTGTTGACTTAGCAAGCAAAGCCAGGGACCAATACCTGGATAAATGTGGGGTGTGTGATGTATTCAGCTGTACACGCATGAGAATTATATAGCATGAGAATTATTTAACCGACGTTAAAAAGCAAGTATACATGGATTGTGCGTGCGTTCACTGTAGGGCTAGAAGTGAGGTGGGTTCCGTAGTGTACATGCATACTTTTTAGTTGAGCATGAGCTGGGCATTGAAAGGTGTGGGAAAAAGTAATTTGGGCCAAGGGGGGGTAGGGTGTAATGTCGGGGAGGCAGTGTGTAGGTGAGGAACTATGACAGAACTTTGGACCCTGAAGCGCTGGCATTTTGGAGGATCCATGGGAAAATAGAGAGTGGCGTAGAGCCAAAAACGGGTAGTCTTTCCCAAGAAGAGCGCCTTAAGGCATCATTGTGCTTGCGGAGGGTCTGAGCAGTCCATCAGGGTCTGGAGAGGAGGCACCAAATGATGCAGGAGGAGCAAACGGGGTGGGGAATGAGCTGTCTATAAATGGGTCCCTGGGGGAACTACACTGAAGAGGCTTCCATGAAGGTGGGACTGCAAAGCATGTATGTTAATAGCATCCCTGTGGGACCGGAGAAGGGAGTAAAGGGTGCTGCATATTGGTGGGAGGTATATTATGGCTCCTGTTAGTTCTGAACCACATTTTTCTCCCTATTTTCCTTCAGGGGCGACAGAGGCCGTGGCCGTGGTGGGCGTTTTGGTTCCCGGGGAGGTCCCGGCAGCGGGTAAGTCGGGCATGGGCCGTGTGGTTCTCCAGGGGGATAAAACACAGCCTTTCGAAGCTCTGAAACCCTCAGCGAGGCCTTGTTCCACCACATACCATCCAAGGAAACAGCAGGAAAGTCAGTTGCACAAACGAAAGGAGATTGGTCCTACCTTTAGGCAGCTTTGTCCTCCCCCGATCTGTGGCTCGGCTGACCCTAGAGCCTCGCAGGATGTGGGGCTCTCGCTCTGGATTTATCCCTCCTGCTGAAGATGTAATGGCAGCTTCTTGCTTTGGAGGCCTTGTCTTGTCTGCCTGGGGAGATATCGTCTTCCATTGGCTGCAAGCGGCACTATTTATAGCTTGCTGGCCACCTGTTCCATCTCAGGACCTTCCAGCTGTGGCTGTCAGGCTGCCTGAAGCAAGAAATTCCCTGCCCTATCCTGACAATCCTTCATCCCCCTTTCTGCTTTATTTGTGCAGTTTCCAGTTAAAAATGAATAAAACGTGACCTGGTTGATAATTTGTATTGGCCAAGCGGTATATTAGGCTGTTTGCAGATCCCATCCTTCGAGTGTTTCAGAGTGGCTTAATTTAAATCAACAAGGGCTCATTTAATCATTAAATGCATTTTCCCAGGCCTCATTTTGGGCAGGAGCTCCAGAACCTCTAAATTTTATTGTGCTCATTCTTTCTTAACCCCCCTCCCGCTTCTTTCTGGGCTCCATCGCTCAAACCCCCTCTTGAGAATTCTGCTGAACTCTAGGATTTGACAAACTTTCTCATATTTCCCCCACAAAAAAAAAAAAAATGAACCAGAAGAGACCAGTGGTTCATCTAGTCCAGGGGTGGCCAAACTCACATAACATAAGAGCCACGTAGAATAAATGTCAGATGTTTGAGAGCTGCAAGACATGAATGTCTTATGTTTTGAGAGCCAGAAGGAAGGAAAATAGATGGGGGAGGGACAGAGAGGTAGAAAGAAAGCAACTTCAACTTTAAGTGCATTTGGCTTGGCTTGCCTTGGAGAAGTGATTTAAAGAGACAAATGCCTTCTCCAAGCCAAATGACAGGGCGGCGGGGGCTTCAAGAGCCACACTATGTGTGAAAGAGCCACATGTGGCTCCCGAGCCACAGTTTCGCCAGCCCTGTTTGACTGAGGCTACTGTGAGACAGGAGGCTGAACTAGATTCTAGTCCAGCCTCCTGTCTCTCACAGTAGCCTCAGCCAGTTCTTCTGAAGGGCCAACAACAGGGCAAAAGAGGCTGAGGCCTTCTTCTTTGTGAAGGCTCTGGATGAGTCCCTGTATTCTGGTTTGCCTTACCTCAGTGTGTTAGGAGGGTAACCGTGTTGTGTGTAAAACCCAGCCTGGTCTCACCCCTTTTTTGTTTAACTGCATTCCAGGTTCCGACCCTTCGTGCCTCACATCCCGTTTGACTTCTATGTGGTAAGTGAGCCTGACGTGCGTGCTTTTGCGTTCTCGATTTGAAACAATTCACAGTGAGGGTGTCACCTCCCACCTCCAGTCTTGGGAACTTGAAAGCAGAGACTGCTGGGAAATCCAGGAGCTGCCAGGACAGAGTCAAAGTTGCTGCATCCTTCTGTCTGCTTTCCGCTGGAAGGCCTGAGCATTTCAAGGAACAGCTTTGGATAGCAATGGAACAAGCAGTGATGGGCTGGGGATGTTGCCACTGGTACTTCAAAAACATCCCCTATTCCTTGGCCCCAGAATCATAAGGACTTAAAAACCCTGCTTGATCAGACCAGTGGTTTACCTTGTCAAGCGTCCTGTCTCAGACAGCTCCTAACAATCACAAAAAATGGAGTGATGGTTTGTACAATCAAATTCAGTTTTTTTTGGACATCGAGCAAATTATTGGTTTAAGATATCAGGTCTTTTTTCTGTTATCAAGTAACCTTCAGGGAATTATTTCTCTTCTATTCCTGAATTTTCTCCTTTATACCCACTTTCAAATTATACAATATGTGGAATTAAGCCACCATTCAATTAGATAGGTGTCCGAAAAAATTGATTGAAGCCTGTACCACTGAAGAAAGATATTGAAACCGAGTAATAAATACCCAGGGTCTCGGTCTGGGACCACTTGGGCAGAACACATTGCAGTGTGGAACTTATTAAATAGTAAATTGTATATTGCTTAGTGTCGGGGATTTTGCTTCTAACCAGTTCCTCTGGAGGGCCAACAACAGGGCACAGAGGCCAAGGCCTTCCTCTCATAAGAACATCAGAAGAGCCCTGCTGGATCAGGCCAGTGACAGTCCATCTAGTCCAACATCCTGTCTCACACAGTGGCCTCAACCAGTTCCTCTGGAGGGCCAACAACAGGGCAGAGAGGCTGAGGCCTTCCCCTCATAAGAGCGTCAGAAGAGCCCTGCTGGATCAGGTCAGTGAGGGTCCATCTAGTCCAGCATCCTGTCTCACTCAGTGGCCTCAACCAGTTCCTCTGGAGGGCCAACAACAGGGCAGAGAGGCTGAGGCCTTCCCCTCGTAAGAAGGTAAGAAGAGCCCTGCTGGATCAGACCAGTGAGGGTCCATCTAGTCCAGCATCCTGTCTCACACAGTGGCCTCAACCAGTTCCTCTGGAGGGCCAACAACAGGGCAGAGAGGCTGAGGCCTTCCCCTCGTAAGAAGGTAAGAAGAGCCCTGCTGGATCAGACCAGTGAGGGTCCATCTAGTCCAGCATCCTGCCTCACACAGTGGCCTCAACCAGTTCCTCTGGAGGGCCAACAACAGGGCAGAGAGCCCAAGGCCTTCCTCTCATAAGAACATCAGAAGAGCCCTGCTGGATCAGACCAGTGAGAGTCCATCTAGTTCAGCATCCTGCCTCAGTGGCAAGTAGCCGCTGATAGACCTAACCTCCTCATGAATCTGTCCAGTCTCCTTCCAAAGCCTATTAGGTTCTAGTGTCAATGCTAGTGTTGATTTATTTGTATTTATTGAAACAGCTCGTATCTTGTTGGACCAAAAAACAGTTGTTCAAAGCGACCCAACGAAGAAAAACATCTCACTAACTCCAAGTCACAACCCCGCCCCCCCTCAATTAAATTTAGGTTACCACTCGGCAAGGAAATTGGTGTCTACAGAATGGGGTCTTGAGTGTGGGGTAGCAGATGTGTGAACCCTGTGAATCCCCCCCCCCCCCCCATTCTTTCTATATATTGGTTCTTGAGGTGAGACCCCTATTGGCCATTTCACATGCATGGATTGCAATTTGACACTACAGTCACTGAATGGTCAGGATGCACATGAGAACTCTCAAAGGATACTGATAGACAGGGCTCTTTTTCTAGCAGGAGCTCCTCTGCGTGTTAGGCCACGCCCCCCTGATGTAGCCAATCTCCTGGAACTTACAGTAGGCCCTGTACGAAGAGCCCTGTAAGCTCTTGGAGGATTGGCTACAAGGGTGGAATTCTAAAAGGAGCGCCTTTGCATATTAGGCCACACCTCCCTGATGTAGCCAATCCTCCTGGAGCTGACAGTAGGCCCTGTGCTAAGAGCTCTTGGAGGATTGGCTGCATCAGGGGGCCTAATATGCAGAGGAGCTCCTGCTAGAAAAAAAGCCCTGCCGCTAGACACTCACGTAGCGCCCTGTGCATCTGTGTTCCTGTGATGGAGGAAAGTGCCGTCAATTCACAGCTGAGTTATGGTGGCCTAGTAGGGTTTGCAAGGCAAGAGACATTCTGCCAGCTTGTCACGACTCTGGTCTTCCGTGGAGGTCTCCCATCCATTCAGTAGCCAGAGGCAAGCCTGCTTAACTTCTGAGATCTGATGAGATAGGGCTAGCTTGGGCCATCCGGGTCAAGGCATGTGTTAAATGGTAAAAAAAAGGTAAAGGTGCAAGCACCAGTCATTTCCGACTCTGGCGTGACATTGCTTTCATAACGTTTTCACGGCAGACTTTTTACTGGGTGGTTTGCCATTGCCTTCCCCAGTCATCTACGCTTTCCCCTGAGCAAGCTGGGTACTCATTTTACCAACCTCAGAAGGATGGAAGGCTGAATCAACCTTGAGTTGGCTACCTGAACCCAGCTTCCGCCGGGATCGAACTCAGGTTGTGAGCAGAGGGCTCCGACTGCAGTACTGCAGCTTCACTGCTCTGTGCCACGGGGCTCTTTTCTGGCCTGTGTTACTATATATTTATAACCAAAAGTATTCTGCTTTCAGTGCGAGATGGCTTTCCCGCGTGTCAAGCCGGCCCCGGACGAGACAACTTTCAGCGAAGCCTTGCTGAAGAGAAACCAGGATCTCGCTCCGACTTCAGCTGAACAAGTGAGTCGTGCCTCGCTGCTTCGAGGAGACAACGCTCCGAGGCTTTTGCCGTGCTCGTGGCAGCCAGGCTCTGGTGGGGGGCTTGGGTTCATTTGATGACTTTGCACTTCCAGCTCATTTATAAGAATTAAGAAGTTGCACACAATAGAAACATGGAGCTCGCCCTCCATGTGGCCTGAAAAGTTTAAAATAAAGTGGGTGTTTTCAGGGTCAAACCTGAACATTAACAATGGCACCATCCAAAGAATTTTAAGAAAAGAAAAGAAAATGTGTTTCTTCTCCAGTTGTGTGCCTATCTGCAAAAGTCTCTCCCCACTGGTCTAAATAGTTTCAAGTTTCTTCATTTCTCCTACAATTCCCTGTTTTTTAAATTTCCGGGCGGGGTTGGGGGTGCTAGTGGGCAGCTCGCCTAGGGCACCAAAACCCCTAGCATAGGTCTTTAGTCTCACTGTTCTGCTGCTGACCGACACCAGTTACACCCTGGGTCTCTCTCCCTTGAGGGCTTCTGTTGCGCAAGACAGTAGACGGTGCCCATCTTAACTCCCATTCGGCTTCCTTGTTTTGAGCTTTTTGTGATTACGGAGGGAGACGCACTGCATTGGGTCTTGTGGGCCTGTTTCACAAACGGGCACTACCCCTTCCGTGAGAGGAGCCTTCGCTGCTCTTTACACTGAGGGAAAGTGCGGCTGCTAATGGCATGGATCCAAGCCAGGTTGTTTTTTGGTTTTAAATCATGAATGAAGTCCAAATAGTGGTAATAATTTAATGCCTGTTTCTCCGCCCCCCCCCCCTCCGCTGCTAAGGCTTCTATCCTCTCGTTGGTGACCAAGATCAACAATGTGATCGATAACTTGATCGTGGCTCCTGGAACATTTGAAGTGGTGAGTCTTCCCCTTCCCAATCCCCGGTTCATGACAGTTCTCTGCATTCGGGTTGGCCAGATGGGTTTTCTTTTTGCTCACATCACAACAGGGAGGGACGGTGGCTTAGTGGTAGAGCATCTGCTCGGTAAGCAGAAGGTCCCAGGTTCAATCCCCGCCACCTCCAACTAAAAAGTGTCCAGGCAAGTAGGTGTGAAAAACCTCAGCTGGAGACCCTGGAGAGCCGCTGCCAGTCTGAGTAAACAATACTAACTTTGATGGACCAAGGGTCTGATTCAGTAGAAAGCAGCTTCATTCAGTGGAGGGATGGCAGCTCAGGGGTAGAGCATCTGCTTGGTAAGCAGAAGGTCCCAGGTTCAATCCCTGGCATCTCCAACTAAAAAGGGTCCAGGCAAATAGGCGTGAAAAACCTCAGCTGGAGACCCTGGAGAGCTGCTGCCAGTCTGAGTAGACAATACTGACTTTGATGGACCAGGGTCTGATTCAGTAGAAGGCAGCTTCATTCAGGGGAGAGATGGCAGCTCACTGGTAGAGCATCTGCTTGGTAAGCAGAAGGTCCCAGGTTCAATCTACGGCATCTCCAAATAAAAAGGATCCAGGCAAATAGGCGTGAAAAACCTCAGCTTGAGACCCTGGAGAGCCGCTGCCAGTCTGAGTAAACAATACTGACTTTGATGGACCAAGGGGCTGATTCAGTAGAAGGCAGCTTCATTCAGGGGAGGGATGGCAGCTCAGTGGTAGAGCATCTGCTTGGTAAGCAGAAGGTCCCAGGTTCAATCCCTGGCATCTCCAACTAAAAAGGATCCAGGCAAAGAGGCGTGAAAAACCTCAGCTTGAGACCCTGGAGAGCCGCTGCCAGTCTGAGTAGACAAGACTGACTTTGATGGACCAAGGGTCTGATTCAGTAGAAGGCAGCTTCGTATGTCCATATATATGTTCACAACAGAGTCAAGACAGAACGTCCTATATTTTATATTCTGATCCAGCTAGAAGTATTTGTCGAGGGTCAGATTTTGGAATCCAAACTTGAGAGTGCTGCTAGCTAGCGGACTCCTCTGGAGCCTGCAAGATGAGCGGCTCCACAGGATTCAAGCCATGTGGCGGCAGATCGGACCAAGAACCCAGCCTGCCCCAACTCCCGCTTTTACTTTCTCCCCACCAGCAAATCGAAGAGGTGCGCCAGGTGGGGTCCTACAAGAAGGGCACCATGATGACTGGGCACAACGTGGCTGACCTGGTGGTGATCCTGAAAATCCTGCC
Organism: Heteronotia binoei; assembly: GCF_032191835.1. Classification (NCBI taxonomy): domain Eukaryota; kingdom Metazoa; phylum Chordata; class Lepidosauria; order Squamata; family Gekkonidae; genus Heteronotia; species Heteronotia binoei. The sequence goes on from NC_083223.1 coordinate 269,457,759, forward strand.
CACATGTAAGCTTCCCTATGCCATGGCAGGGGGGATGGGGCGGTGGTGTGGCTGAGCATGGAGGCCTTCTGATCCTTTTCTTCCTTCTCCAGTGGAAGCTGTCGCTGCCTTGGGGAACAAAGTCGTGGAGAGCCTGAGAGCCCAGGATCCTACTGAAGGTTGGTTCAGGATGGTCTGAAGTCCCTTTCCTTTCCTCCCCTTTCCTTTCCTTTCCTTTCCTCCCCTCTCCTCTCCTCCCCTCCCCTCTCCTCCCCTCCCCTCTCCTCTCCTCTCCTCCCCTTTCCCCTTCCCTCCTCTCTCTTTCTCTCCCCGGCCTGTCCCCCCCTCCCCAGCACAGACCAATTGGTAATTAGGTCGGTTGTTACAGGGTAGGGAACGTTGGCTCTCCAGATGGTTTTTGCCTACAACTCCCATCATCCCCAGCCAGCATGGCCAATGGCTGGGGCTGGTGGGAGTTGTAGGCAAAGAAAAAACATCTGAAGAGCCAACGTTCCCTACCCCTTAGCATCAAAGACCTGCTGGTTACATCGGCCGGAGCAGAAGGGGAGGCCAAGCGGAACCGGATTCTTCCCTCAAAGCTGAGAGCTGTAGGTTGAAGTACGGTCACAATCTTTGTAACCTTAAGCCTGAAAGACCTGAGCTGGATCACAAGCTGCCAAACTGTGTGTCACAAAGCCTCTGAATGCAAGTCAGGAGCCAGCCCTTCCTGACGGCCGCCTCTCTCCTTTCCATTGATTTAGATTGTAATTTGGAAACCGAGATCTGACCCTGGAAACAATATCTTCTGTGCATTAGTTGACATTTTCCCTTGTCACCACGTACTCATATTGATCAAACAAAATGTGTCCCGATGGTTACTAGACTTGAGTTTCTTAGAATCGGGGGGGGGGGGGATTAGAGGGAGTAAAGGAGACGGGGAGGGGACTCAAAGGTTGGAGTGCGTGTTGTGTATGTCAGAATGCCACTTGCTTCAGGTTTGTGGTGGGCGCAGCTGCCCCTTGTGCAGTGTTTGTTGGTTTCTCAGCATATCCGCTGGTTAGCTACTGTAGAAAATGGAAAGCTGAAGTGGATGGGTGCCCACGCCATATTTCGCCGAGCGTACAGGGGTGGGAAATAGTCAACGTCAGTGCTTTTTCATCTTGGTCATTAATTTCTTGCGGCCCCGTGGCGCAGAGTGGAAAAGCAGCAGTGCTGCAGTTGGAGCCCTCTGCTCACGACCTGAGTTCGATTCCGGCGGAAGCTGGATTCAGGTAGCCAGCCCAAGGTTGACTCAATCTTCCATCCTTCCAAGGTCGGTCAAATGAATCCCCAGCTTGCTGGGGGGGAAGTGTAAAAGACTGGGGAAGGCAATGGCAAACCACCCTGTAAAAAGTCTGCCGTGAAAACGTCGTGAAAGCAATATCACCCCAGAGTCGGAAACGACTGGTGCTTGCGCAGGGGACCTTTCCTTTACTTTTTCATTAATTTCTCAGGGTTTTTTTTTTTTAAGTCAGTATTACTTCGTTGCCTTGAATGCAATTTGTGGGGTGTTTTTGTTTTTTGTTTTGCTTTGTTTGTGTTACTGGATTTTGGGGGAAACATGATGACTTCCCAGCGAGAAGACAGATTTTCTGTTTCGGAGTATGTGATAATTTTGAAAAGGGAATCTTTTTTTGCCTTAAATTTTGCACGGTAGTGAAAATATCATCCTATCTTCCTAAAAATATTTTCTTCAATAAAAAGGTATGTGATAGATGCTGATCATTAAATTTTTCAATGGAGTTCCAGTTTTGCTTTTGAAATGCTAATGTATCGATAGGCTGGAATTGTTCAGCAATTTGTCAGTATTTGGCAAGAGTTGTTTTTTTTTTTTTTTAATTTGCTCAGTAAAATCAGTAATTTTGACCCTTTGATTCCTTTCCACCCGTACGTTTGCCAAAAAACCTTGGGCTGGTGCTGAACTGATCATAATTCCACATCAATTTGGACTTGCGGGCCACCATACCGAAAAGGTTAGGAACCGTTGCTTTTCAATAACGTGAAACCAAAACAGTCCAGCCATGGTCAGCAGCCAGTCTGACCTTGAGTAGAAAGCTGTCCCACAGCTGCTACAGCTCCTGCCCCCCCCCCTAATATAAGCAAACATGGGAAATAAAGGAACCCTGCCCCCAATTAGTATTCTGTATATATGTTGTTTGGGGAGAGCCAGTTTGGTGTAGTGGTTAAGTGTGCGGACTCTTATCTGGGAGAACCGGGTTTGATTCCCCACTCCTCCACTTGCAGCTACTAGCATGGCCTTGCGTCAGCCATAGCTCTGGCAGAGGTTGTCCTTGAAAGGGCAGCTGCTGTGAGAGCCCTCTCAGCCCCACCCACCTCACAGGGTGTCTGTTGTGGGGGGGAAGGTAAAGGAGATTGTGAGCTGCTCTGAGACTCTTTGGAGTGGAGGGTGGGATATAAATCCAATATCATCTTCTTATGTGCTAGTGATTCATGGTGGATTTTTGATAAAATATATAAAAGGCATCTACAAATATACTGAATGTTCATCTAACTTTATTGAAGTATTATGGGTTTTTTTTTTAAGCAGTTTGAGTACATATAGCTATTTGCAGCGCATTTCACAGTTAGGTTGTGCGTTTGGTATTGTTCTGTGTCCACCGTGCCCCCTTTAATTATTCTAGCCTGGGGTGGACAAACTTGCTTAATCTAAGAGCCACATAGGATAAACGTCAGATGTTTGAAAGTCGCAAGATGTGAATGTCAGATGTTTGAGAGTTGCAAGACATGAACAAAGGAAAGAAGGCAGGCAAATAGATGGGGAGGAAGAGGAGGAAAGAAAACAACTTAAATCCATTATCCAAGCCATTGGTTGGTTTAGCTTGGAGAAATGATTTAAAGCAGCAGTCCCCAACCTTTTTGGCACCAGGGACCAGTTTTGTGGAAGACAATTTTTCCATGGACTGGCGGGGGGAGGAGGGGAGATGGTTTTGAGATGATACAGTTGTGCACTTTATTTCTATTAGTTTGGTGTGGTAGTTAAGTGTATGGGGAGGGACTGTGGCTCAGTGGTAGAGCATCTGCTTGGGAAGCAGAAGGTCCCAGGTTCAATCCCTGGCATCTCCAAAAAAGGGTCCAGGCAAATAGGTGTGAAAAACCTCAGCTTGAGACCCTGGAGAGCCGCTGCCAGTCTGAGAAGACATTACTGACTTTGATGGACCAAAGGTCTGAAACAGTATAAGGCAGCTTCGTATGTTCATATATATGGACTCTTATCTGGGAGAACCGGGTTTGATTCCCCACTCCTCCATTTGTTGCTGCTGGAATGGCCTTAGGTCAGCCGTAGCTCTGGCAGAGGTTGTCCTTGAAAGGGCAGCTGCTGCGAGAGCCCTCTCAACCCCACCCACCTCACAGGGTGTCTGTTGTGGGGGAGGAAGGGAAAGGAGATTGTGAGCCACTCTGAGACTCTTCAGAGTGGAGGGCGGGATATAAATCCAATATCTTAATCTACCTCACAGGGTGTCTGTTGTGGGGGAGGAAGGGAAAGGAGATTGTGAGCCGCTCTGAGACTCTGAAATTTGAAGTACAGGGCAGGATATAAATCCAATGTCGTCTTCTTCCTCTTCCTCCTCCTCTTATTACGACTACTACCTTGTTATATATAATGAAATAATTATACAACTCACGGCCTGGTTGCTAACAGGTACCAGTCCACGGCCCGGAGGTTGGGGACCCCTGATTTAAAGAGACAAATGCCTTCTCCAAAGCAGCTGACAGAGCGGAGGGGGATTCAAGAGCCAAACAATATGTGTGAAAGAGCCACATGTGGCCCCCGAGCCACAGTTTGGCCACCGTGTTCTAGCTCAGTTATGTGGGAACATTTGTTTTCTTCCTCAAGTAGACGTTACTTCTCATGTACGACGCCTAGACCCAAGGCCCTTCAGTAGGGCGGACAATCTGAGAGGGAAAAGAACCTGCTCCCCAAGTACCGGCATTTGTGGCTCCTCCATAACTAACACGGGTTTGGTTTCCCCCTCAGTGCTGACGATGCTCACCAACGAGACAGGCTTCGAAATCAGCTCTGCTGACGCGACGGTGAAGATCCTCATCACAACCGTGCCGCCCAACCTCCGCAAGCTGGACCCGGAGTTACACCGTAAGGAAATTCCACTGCTTGGCTTTTTGGAGAGGGGAGGGTTGGGGTGGGGGGGAAGAGCGCACTGTTCTATAGCAACGGTTGCGTTGGGGTAATGGAGGAGAGGAGCCCGGCAGTGGAAGGTTTGCGCCATTTGTGGTGCGCCAAGCTTCGTAGTTGGGACATCACCCCTCTGAACTGGCTGTGATTTATGCTGAATTCCTGTTTTTTTTGTCTGTGTGTCCTTCTCTCCGACCCCTAAGTGGATATCAAGGTGCTGCAGAGCGCCCTGGCAGCCATCCGGCACGCTCGCTGGTTTGAGGAAAACGCCTCCCAGTCCACGTAAGTCTTGGCGCCCTTGCGAGGCTGGGGGGAGCTGGGTGATCACCTGCAGAGGGAGATGGGGGAAAAATCGGCTTCTCTTCTGCTTCTCGCTCGGCACAGAGCAGGGCGGGCGTCTAGATGCGGCCCTCCAGCTGGAAAATGTCTTTGTAGTCTGCCTTTCTCACTTGAGGCTCGAGGTGGACTACACAGCAAAAGCCAGTGCAATCGATAGGATCACAGGGCATCCAGTAAGCCGTTTGATGGGACTCAGGTTGCAGACGTCTGAGACAAGGCAGAAATGTTTAATGTCGCATAGAAATAGAAACAGACAGTATCAGATGATACATAATGCGATTGTAGTAGTATAGTCCTGAGCCCCATGGCGCACAGCGGTGAGCTGTAGTACTGCAGTCTGCTCATGACCTGAGTTTGATCCTGGCGGAAGCTGGGTTTTCAGGTAGCCGGCTCAAGGTTGACTCAGCCTTCCATCCTTCCAAGGTCAGTAAAATGAGGACCCAGCTTGCTGGGGGAAAAGTGTAGAGGACTGGGGAAGGCAATGGCAAACCACCCCATAAAAAGTCTGCTGTGAAAATGTCATGATGTGATGTCACCCCAGAGTCAGAAACGACTGGTGCTTGCACAGGGGACTATCTTATTATTATTATTATTATTTTTAGTATGGTCCATGGTCCCTTTTCCCTCTGTTAAAGTGTTTTTACAGTCCACATTAAGTAGAAACGTAATGCGTAGCAAGATAGAAACAGACAGCTTCAGATGATACATGATACAATAGCGGTCCACAGCAGTGTTCCCTCTGAGCTGAGTTAGCGTGAGGTAGGTCACTGATTTTTAGCCTCTGGCTCACACATTTTTGTCTTAGCTCAGGAAAAATGTCCCCAGAGCACAAGAATTGATGAAGACGCTCACAACTTTCATGCCAGTAGCTCACCAAGTAGAATCTTTGCTCACAAGACTCTGCAGCTTAGAGGGAGCGTTGGTCCATGGTCCCGTTTCCTTCTGTTAAAATGTCTTTATAGTCCACATTAAGTAGAAACACACTGTGCATAGCAAAATAGAAACAGACAGTATTGGGCAATACATAGTAGTAGCATCCTCCACGGTCCCATTTCCCTCTGTTAAAATGTCTTCCTGGATCATTCTCTTACAGTGCAGCCCTGTTACTTTTATAGAAACGTCCTGAACGTTTTCGAAGAGCGAGGGCCGCTATAGAGGATACGTGTGGGTGGGTGGCGGTTGATCTTGCCGCTCCCCCTCTGATCTAAGAGAAGTTCCCCCCTGAAAGTTCTCTGCCTTCCTCTGCCAGGGTGAAGGTCCTGATCCGTCTGCTGAAGGACCTGAGGATGCGGTTCCCAGGTTTTGAGCCTCTCACGCCCTGGATCCTTGACCTACTGGTACGTGGGTGGGGAGGGGATGTCTCCCCCCCCTCCTTTTGTTACATACTGCCATGGTACTTCTTTAGTTGATCGGTTGGAGTAGTTGGTTGGGGAGGCTCAGAGGTGTGTGGGCAGAGGTGGACTTTTGCTTCTCTCCCTTTGAATCATCGCGGGGGAAATCAGCCAGTATCATAATGCCCCTGTATAAATCGATGGTGTGGTCTCATTTGGAATACTGTGTACAATTCTGGTCACCGCATCTCAAAAAGGATATTATAGCATTGGAAAAAGTGCAGAAAAGGGCAACTAGAATGATTAAAGGTTTGGAACACTTTCCCTATGAAGAAAGGTTAAAACACTTGGGGCTCTTTAGCTTGGAGAAACGTCGACTGCGGGGTGACACGATAGAAGTTTACAAGATTATGCATGGGATGGAGAAAGCAGAGAAAGAAGTACTTTTCTCCCTTTCTCACAATACAAGAACTTGTGGGCATTCGATGAAATTGCTGAGCAGTCAGGTTAAAATGGATAAAAGGAAGGACTTCTTCACCCAAAGGGTGGAATTCACTGCCACAGGAGGTGGTGCCGGCTACAAGCATAGCCAGCTTTAAGAGGGGTTTAGATAAAAATATGGAGCAGAGGTCCATCAGTGGCTATTAGCCACAGTATGTATATATAATATATGTGTGTGTATATGTATGTATATGTGTGTATGTATACACACACACACACACACACATATATTGACCACTGTGTGACACAGTGTTGGGCTGGATGGGCCATTGGCCTGATCCATATGGCTTCTCTTATATTCTTAAAGCGTGTGGGTCGTTTAATTAAGAATATAGCGCAGGGGTGGCCAAACTTGCTTAAAAGTAAGAGACGCATAGACTAAATGTCAGATGTTTGAGAGCCGCGAGACATGAACATCAGATGCTTGAGAGCCACAAGGAGGGAGGGAGGGAAATAGATGGTGGGGAGGGAGGGGAGGTGGAAAGAAAGCCACTTTAACTTTAAATGTATTCTCCAAGCCAGCCAGCTGGGCGGTGGGGGCTTCGAGAGCCACACAATATGTGTGAAAGAGCCACATGTGGCTCCCGAGACACAGTTTGGCCCCCCCTGATGTAACGAATACGGAGAGGGTAAAGAAGATGGGGAGGGGAAAGATGCAGGGACTTGGAAGTGTCAGACAGTCGCCGATTGAGGACAAGCGGGTGAAGGAGCAAAGGGAAGAGGGTGTTTGGATCCCGTATTGCTGAACTCTTTAACGGTTTGCTCTAGGGAAACTACGCTGTGATGAACAACCCAACCCGGCAGCCCCTGTCTCTCAATGTTGCATACAGGTATGGTTTCAATGAACACGCCGTGTCCTGTCTCCTCCCCCGTGACGGTCATGAGAACCAGAAAGGAGATCTCTGTTGAACTTCTCCAAAGGCGCAGTGCCTTGTATCTCCTCCTTGTTCACCCCTGTCCCATTGTTGGCCCCTTTCCAGTCTTCTGTCACGGGCCCATTGGAGTTGAAGGTCAGGTGGATGGGCTTGTTCTTCTGTGTCCCACTGACAGTGTGGAAGACACTTGGAATTAGGTTCAGCGCAATGCTGAGCTTGTCTCTGGGTGGGGTTCACCCAGCCCTTGTCGTTCAAGCAGGTGCTCGGTTCTCTTAGGACTCCCTCCAGATGTTAAGCGCTCACCATCAAATCCTGGCCGTAGCATCACACGAGTCGGAAGGGGCCATACAGGCAGAGATACAAACTTTATAAAGGACACAAAGTTTTTTAAAAAAAAACAACCTTAAAACATGCTTAAAACATTAACACTCATTGGTCTTAAAGGTGCTTGCTTTGTATTTCTCCCCTGGGATCCAGGGAACCGGGCAAAGGAAGCTCCGGCTCTTTCTTGCCTTCCCCAAGGGACCAGGAGGGGGACGAGCCTCAGCCAACAGAAGGAAGAGAGGCTTGGCTCCGTAGCTCTGCTGTGCGATTGTGATAGCCTGGCAAAGCAAGCTCTTCCTTCCCAAGGGAGGAGCCTCAGCCAATGGAGAAAGTGGAGGTTTTGCTCTAGCCCCCTGTGCGATTGAGCAAGCCTTGCTAAGCAAGCTGTTACACAGAAGGAAGCAGGAGAGAGGGAGAAGGAAGCGGGTGACAGCCAGTTGCAGAGGGGCCTGGTAGGGGCCTGATTCGGCCCCAAGCCAGATGTTTGACACCCCTGGCCTAGAGCATCTACGCAGCTTGTCCAGCTGCTGCTTAAAGACTGCCAGGGATGGTGAGCTCCTCACCTCCCTTGGTAGCTGATTCTACTGCCAAACAACTCTTACTTGGGGGGGGGGAGTTTTTCCTAATTTCCAGCTGGTCCCTCCCCACCCTTAATTTAGACCCATTATTGCAAGTCCTCTCCTCTGCCGTCAACAGCAACAGCTCCCTGCCCTTCTCTAAGGGACAGCCTTTCACATACTTAAAAGAGCATTCATGTCCCTCCTCATTTGAAGTGAGGCCTCTAGAACAGCATACAGTACTCCAGACCACTTTGTCATCGTTTGGGTAAGGGACCCACGATTCAGCAATAGAGCATTTGCTTGACATGCAGAGGTCCCAGGTTTCCTCTCTGGCATCTCGAGTTTAAAAAGATCCCGACAGTAGGTGAGAAGAAAGACCTCTGCCTGAGACCTTGGAAAGCCGCAGCTAAATGGTGTAAAACAGGGGTGTCAAACTCATTTGTTATGAGGGTCAGATCTGACATTAATGAGACCTTGTTGGGCCGGGCCATGCGTGTGCCTATTTAAGATTGGGTAGCAGAGATATAAAGGACACAGATAAAACACAATTAATTTTTTTAAAAAATCTTTAAAGCTGTCATTTGAGAGAGCCTGGCACAGCAAGCTCTGCCTCCCCCCCCCCTTTCCTGCCCAAGGGAGGAGCCTCAGCCAATAGAGAGAATAGAGGCTTTGCTCTGTAGCTGCTGTGCTGTCAAGCAAACCTAGCAAGACAAGCTGTGATGGAGAAGGAAGCAAGAGAGGGAGAAAGAAACAGATGACAGTGAGTTGCTCCGGGGGCCTGATAGGAGCCCCTGGTGTAGACAACACTGACCTCAATTGACCAAAGGGTCTGGTTCAGTAGAAAGCAGCTTCACGTGTTCCTGTGACTTCAGTCGCGTCATGGCCGACTTGCACAGTGCCTCTCTGATATCACCTCGTTTCATTGGCAGGCGTTGCCTTCAGATCCTGGCAGCAGGGCTCTTCCTCCCGGGCTCCGTCGGCATCACAGACCCCTGCGAGAGTGGGAACTTCCGAGTCCACACGGTCATGACCCTGGAGCAGCAGGTAACCCCGATCCTGGGCTGTCCTCTTTAACCCAAAATATAAAGAGTCGGGAGACCTCAAATCTTGTCTCTGCTATAAAACTCCCCAGGTGGCCTTCAGCCAGCCGCTGTCCTTGCAGCCTTTGCTCCTCCCATCTTTCTCCACTTCGGCAACACAGGGTATAATTGTGGTCTGTGGTACAAGGCTGGTGGTGGGAAGTGCTGTCAAGCCGCAGCTGGTTCATGGTGGTCCCCTAGGATTTTCAAGGCAAGAGGTAGAGATGGTTGGCCATTGCTTGCCTCCAGGTAGCAACTCTGGATTTCCTGGGTGGTGTGCCCCGTGGCGCAGAGTGTGAAAGCTGCAGTGCTGCAGTCCTAAGCTCTGCTCACGACCTGAGTTCGATCTTCGGCTGGGTTTTCAGGTAGCCGGCTTGAGGTTGACTCAGCCTCCCATCCTTCCGAGGTCGGTCCAATGAGTCCCCAGCTTGCTGGGGGGGGAAGCGTAGATGACTGCGGAAGGCAACGGCAAACCGCCCTGTAAAAAAGTCTGCCGTGAAAACGTTGTGAAAGCAATGTTGGAAATGACTGGTGCTTACACAGGGGACTACCTTTTTTTGTTTTTAAGTGAGCAACAGGAATTGCAGATGGGGCTTCTCTCTGCCAGTTTAAGAAATTCTTGCCAGCTGTCTACAGAGCTGATGAAGCTGCAGTATTGCAGTCCTAAGCTCTGCTCATGACCTGAGTTCATTCCCAGCGGAAGCTGGGTTCAGGTAGCCGGCTCCAGGTTGACTCAGCCTTCCATCCTTCCGAGATCGGTCAAATGAGGACCCAGCTTGCTGGGGGGGGGAAGCGTAGATGACTGGGGAAGGCAATGGCAAACCACCCCGTAAAAAGTCTGCCGTGAAAACGTTGTGAAAGCGACATCACTCCAGAGTCTGAAACGTCTAGTGCTTGCGCAGGGGACCTTTCCTTTCCTGCCAACTGGGGAGAGGTCGTGGCTCAATGGTAAATAATCTGCTTGGCATGCGGAAGGTGCCAGGTTCAATCCCCAGCATCTCTTAGTCGCAAAGGTGATGTGAAGGACCTCAATCTGTGTCTCAGGAGAGCTCCTGCCAACCTGAGTAGGCAGTACTGACTTTTAGTGGAACTACAGTCTGATTCAATAGATGGCAGCTTTATGGTGTGTTCATGCACTTCACTTTTGAGATCCAGCCAGGTGGGATTAGCCTTGCAAAAGTAGCCAAGGCAGCGCATACTTAATTATATAAATGCTCAATGTCAACTACTTTTGGAGCGATAACTGCATGTAGGCTCCTCTGGTTTTGTTGTGGAACTCGTGATCTCTTGTGTAAAGGTAATGGTAGTCCCCCGTGCAAGCACTGGTCGTTTCCAACTCTGGAGTAATAATAATAATAAATTTATTCTTATATCCCGCCCTTCCCTGCCAAAGGCAGGCTCAGGGTGGCTCGCAGGACATGGTATTTACCATGATTACAATAAAATACAATCCTATAAAAACAATTTAAAATATAAAATATAGTTAGGTTACAGTCATAAATTAAGTTAAAAGTTAGATAAAGCATTTAAACATTATAAGTTATTAATTAAGGTGCTACAATTCAGGATATGTAGAGGATGGCTAGATGTCAATTAACCGGGTTCCATCTTAAAAGCGAGCTGAAAGAGGGCGGTTTTGCAAGCCCTGCGGAACTGATTCAGGTCTCGCAGGGCTCGCACCTCCTCTGGTAGTAACGTCGCATCATGGCATTTTCACGGCAGACTTTTTGCGGAGTGGTCTGCCATTGCCTTCCCCAGTCCTCTACACTTTCCCCCCAGCAAGCTGGGTCCTCATTTTACCGACCTCGGAAGGATGGGAGGCTGAGTCAACCTTGAGCTGGCTTCCGCCGGAATCGAACTCAGGTCGTGAGCAGAGAGTTCAGACCACAGTACTGCAGTACTGCTTTACCACTCTGCGCCACGAGGCCTTTAAAGGTTGTGTAAAAAAGTAAAGGTAATCCCCTGTGCAAGCACCGAGACATTACCAACCCATGGGGCGACATCATAGCACCAATGTTTTCTAGGCAGAGTAGTCTGCCATTGCCTTCCCCAGACATCTACACTTTCCCCCCAGCAAGCTGGGGACTCATTTTACCGACCTCGGAAGGATGGAAGGCGGCGTCAACCTTGAGCCGGCTATCTGAACCCAGCTTCCGCCGGGATCGAACTCAGGTCATGAGCACAGCTTGGACTGCAGTACTGCAGCTTTACCACTCTGAGCCACGGGGCTGCTAGAATCTCGTTTAGACTCCTGTATTTTAAAACATTTCTCTATTCTATAAGCCCTGAACTAGATAGCCCAGGCTAGCCCATCTCATTAGATCTCAGAAGCTAAGCACAGCTGTCCCTAGCCAGGACTTGGATGGGAGACCTCCAAGGAATACCTGGGCTGGGACGCAGAGGCAGGCTGTAGCAAACCACCTCTGAACGCCTCTTGCCTTTAAAATCCCGTGGGGCCGCCGTAACTCAGCTGTGACTTGATGACCAAAAAAAAAAAAAGTGTTATGGTCAAGAGGCACCTTCTTGTATGACCATGAATGTCGGTAACATGTATATTCGGGGCCTGTAGAGCTTTACCTGCCCGCTTTGGTGATAACTGCCCAAGTTATAAAAGCAGCAGGTATAACTGAGGTGTGCCACAGACTACATGAGAGGCAAATTATGTACACACTGAGATGTGTAGCAGAGGTCCATCAGTGGCTGTTAGCCACAGGGTATTGGTGGATTTTTCTATCTGGGGCAGTGATAGTCTGTATTCTCTGCTTGCGGGGGGGGGGGCACAGTGGGAGGGTTTCTAGTTTCTTGGCCCCACTGGTGGACCTCCTGATGACGCCTGGGGTTTTTTTGGCCACTGTGTGACACAGAGTGTTGGACTGGATGGCCATTGGCCTGGTCCAACATGGCATCTCTTAAGTTCTTCTGTGTATTTGCCTTGTGGCTCCTAAGCACAGAGCCTGTGACTGGTTCAGGATGATGTTAGCCATCAATCTAGGAAGCCCTTGAAAGGCCCCTGGAAAGAGGTAGAAGGAATGGATGCTAAGTGCCATACATCCTCCTCGTTGTCCCCGGGCCAAAGGAAGCCCGCTTGAAATCTACTAGGGATAGGGCCTTCTCCGTAATGGCCCCTTCCTGGTGGAACCAGCTGCCGGAAGAGGTGAGGGCCCTGCAGGATCTTGCCCAATTCCGCAGGGCCTGTAAGACAGTCCTCTTCTGGCTGGCTTACAACTAACCGGCACCTGAAACTGAGTGTAGTTTTATAAGACTGCTGTATGTTTTTAATGTTTTAACTGTGTAAAATGTTTAAATTTTTATATTTTTATGTTAGATTTTATATGCTGTAAGCCGCCCTGAGCCACCTGGTGGGAAGGGCGGGATATAAATTGCAAATAAACTAAACATAAACATGTTTCTCCCTCTCCCCAACACCTGCAGGACATGGTGTGCTACACGGCTCAAACCCTGGTCCGCATTCTCTCTCACGGTGGCTACAGGAAGATCCTCGGGCAGGAAGGAGACGCCAGCTGTAAGTAGGAACTCTAGGAGATGAATGAGGGGGTGGGAGGGAAACCTGGTAGTGTTGGGGAGTCAAGGCCTGTTGTTTCTATGCGTGAGCAGGAGGTGGGGAAAAATAGTTAAGAGTAGATTCAGGTGGGCGTAGCCATGTTAGGCTGAAGCAGGGGTTGCCAAACTTGGAGAGCCAGTTTGGTGTAGTGGTTAAGTGTGCAAACTCCGATCTGAGAGAACCGAGTGTGATTCCTCACTCCTCTACTTGCAGCTGCTGGAATGGCCTTGGATTAGCCATAGCTATCACAGGAGTTTTCCTTGAAAGGGCAGCTGCTGGGAGAGCCCTCTCAGCCCCACCCACCTTACAGGGTGTCTGTTGTGGGGTGGAGAGGTAAAGGAGATTGTAAGCCGCTCTGAGTCTCTGATTCAGAGAGAAGGGTGGGGTATAAATCTGCAGTCTTCTTAAGAGCCACATAAAGGAAATGTCAGATGTTTGAGAACTGCAGGAAATGAACATCAGATGTTTGAGAGTCGCACTACAGAAAGGAAGGAAAGAAGGCAAATAGATTGGGGAGGGAGAGGTGGAAAGAAAGCAACTTTAAATGCATTCTCCAAGCCACCAACTGGCTTGGTTTGGCAAAGTGATTTAAAGAGACAAACGCGTTCTCCAAGCTGGCTGATGGGGTGGTGGGGTCTTTGAGAGCCGCACAATATGTGTGAAAGAGCCGCATGTGGCTCCCAATCCCTGGTCTGAAGCAGTAGAGCAAAGTTAAGAGTCCGGGGCACCTTTAAGACCACCAAAGTTTTATTCAAGATATGAGCTTCCAGATAGAATGATTTTAATATTATATCTATGAAGTGTGCGTGCCACATGAAAGCTCATACCTTGAATAAAAATGTGTTGGTCTTAAAGGTGCCACTGGACTCTGTTTAATTTTGAATGCAAGTTTCTGTGTGCATGCAAGCTTTGAAAGCTTATGCCCAACATTAAACTTTGTCGAGTCTTAAAGGTGCTACTGGACCTGAGACTTTGTTCTATCGTTAAGGGCATGCATGAAGCAACATGTTGGAGGTAACAGTGGTGGTCAGGTTTCTGTGTGTGTTTTAGTCCCTCTTCTAAAAGTAGATGGCTTCAAAAGGGAACTAGACTGATTGATAGAGGATATGTCTATGACTGGCTGCTAGCCATGGTGGCTGAAGGGAGCCTCCACATTCGGAGGCAGTCAGCCTCTGAATCTCACTGCCAGGAGGTGACATCAGCCTCCGTGCCCCGTTGTTGGCCCTCTGGAGGAACTGGTCAGCCACTGTTGCCAGATGGAATACTTGACCAGATGGGGCACACTAGTCTGATCCAGCAGGACTCTTCTGATGTTCTTATGAGGGGAAGGCCTCAGCCTCTCTGCCCTGTGGTTGGCCCTCCAGAGGAACTGGTTGAGGCCACTGTGTGAGACAGGATGCTGGACTAGATGAACCTTCACTGGTCTGATCCAGCAGGGCTCTTCTGATGTTCTTGTGAGGGGAAGGCCTCAGCCTCTCTGCCCTGTGGTTGGCCCTCCAGAGGAACTGGTTGAGGCCACTGTGTGAGGCAGGATGCTGGACTAGAAGGACCCTTACTGGTCTGATCCAGCAGGACTCTTCTGATGTTCTTATGAGGGGAAGGCCTTGGCCCCTCTGCCTTGTTGTTGGCCCTCCAGAGGAACTGGTTGAGGCAACTGTGTGAGACAGGATGCTGGACTAGATGGACCCTCACTGGTCTGATCCAGCAGGACTCTTCTGATGTTCTTATGAGGGGAAGGCCTCGGCCTCTCTGCCCTGTTGCTGGCCCTCCAGAGAAACTGGTTGAGGCCACTATGTGAGGCAGGATGCTGGACTAGATGGACCCTCACTGGTCTGATCCAGCAGGACTCTTCTGATGTTCTTATGAGGGGAAGGCCTTGGCTCCTCTGCCTTGTTGTTGGCCCTCCAGAGGAACTGGTTGAGGCCAGTGTGTGAGACTGGATGCTGGACTAGATGGACTCTCACTGGTCAGATCCAGCAGGACTCTTCTGATGTTCTTATGAGGGGAAGGCCTCGGCCTCTCTGCCCTGTTGTTGGCCCTCCAGAGGAAGTGGTTGAGGCCATTGTGTGAGGCAGGATGCTGGACTAGATGGACCCTCACTGGTCTGATCCAGCAGGACTCTTCTGATGTTCTTATGAGGGTAAGGCCTCGGCCTCTCTGCCCTGTTGCTGGCCCTCCAGAGAAACTGGTTGAGGCCACTGTGTGAGGCAGGATGCTGGACTAGATGGACCCTCCTGATCCAGCAGGGCTCTTCTGATGTTCTTATGAGGGGAAGGCCTCAACCTCTCTGCCCAGTTGTTGGCCCTCCAGAGGAACTGGTTGAGGCCTCTTTGTGAGGCAGGATGCTGGACTAGATGGACCCTCACTGGTCTGATCCAGCAGGGCCCTTCTGATGTTCTTCTGAGGGGAAGGCCTCAGCCTCTCTGCCCTGTTGCTGGCCCTCCAGAGGAACTGGCTGAGGCCACTGTGTGAGGCAGGAGGCTGGACTAGATGGACCCTCACTGGTCTGATCCAGCAGGGCCCTTCTGATGTTCTTATGAGGGGAAGGCCTCGGCCTCTCTGCCCTGTTGTTGGCCCTCCAGAGGAACTGGCTGAGGCCACTGTGTGAGGCAGGAGGCTGGACTAGATGGACCCTCACTGGTCTGATCCAGCAGGGCCCTTCTGATGTTCTTATGAGGGGAAGGCCTCGGCCTCTCTGCCCTGTTGTTGGCCCTCCAGAGGAACTGGCTGAGGCCACTGTGTGAGGCAGGAGGCTGGACTAGATGGACCCTCACTGGTCTGATCCAGCAGGGCCCTTCTGATGTTCTTATGAGGGGAAGGCCTCGGCCTCTCTGCCCTGTTGTTGGCCCTCCAGAGGAACTGGCTGAGGCCACTGTGTGAGGCAGGAGGCTGGACTAGATGGACCCTCACTGGTCTGATCCAGCAGGGCCCTTCTGATGTTCTTATGAGGGGAAGGCCTCGGCCTCTCCGCCCTGTTGTTGGCCCTCCAGAGGAACTGGCTGAGGCCACTGTGTGAGGCAGGAGGCTGGACTAGATGGACCCTCACTGGTCTGATCCAGCAGGGCCCTTCTGATGTTCTTATGAGGGGAAGGCCTCGGCCTCTCTGCCCTGTTGTTGGCCCTCCAGAGGAACTGGCTGAGGCCACTGTGTGAGGCAGGAGGCTGGACTAGATGGACCCTCACTGGTCTGATCCAGCAGGGCCCTTCTGATGTTCTTATGAGGGGAAGGCCTCGGCCTCTCTGCCCTGTTGTTGGCCCTCCAGAGGAACTGGCTGAGGCCACTGTGTGAGGCAGGAGGCTGGACTAGATGGACCCTCACTGGTCTGATCCAGCAGGGCCCTTCTGATGTTCTTATGAGGGGAAGGCCTTGGTCTCTCTGCCCTGTTGTTGGCCCTCCAGAGGAACTGGCTGAGGCCACCGTGTGAGGTAGGAGGCTGGACTAGATGGAGCCTCACTGGTCTGATCCAGCAGGGCTCTTCTGATGTTCTTCTGAGGGGAAGGCCTCGGCCTCTCTGCCCCGTTATCAGCCCTCCAGGGAAACTGGTTGCGGCTGCTCTGTGAGGCAGGATGCTAGACTTAGAAGGGCCACACTGGTCTGACCCAGCAGGGCTTTTTTTATGTTCTTAGAGTGCTGTATGTGCTTGCAAATTCCTTTGTTGGGTATCCATTACCAAAATACCCATGAATAAAATGATTCAGGTGCTGCAGTTCAGGGGTTTGTCTCGACGCTTCCTATAAGAAATGCTCCACAGACTCGACACAAAAAAGTTACGAAGCAGCAGACTGGGGTCTTGTTACCTACCTACCCCCCCCCCCCAAGGTTCTTATAGCAATCTCTGTGTTGCTTTGCAGACCTGGCCACTGAAATGTCCACCTGGGATGGGGTGATCGTGACCCCCTCGGAGAAGGCCTATGAGAAGCCACCAGAGAAGAAGGAGGGGGAAGAGGAGGAGGAGAATCAGGAAGAAACCGCCGCTGGGGAGGAAGAAGAGACCATGGAGACCCAGGAGTAATTTGCCAGGTTTATTTATTTGTGTTTATTTATTTTATTCGATTTATATCCCGCCCTCCCCACCGAAGCAGGCTCAGGGCGGCTTTGAGAGGAGAGACGGTGGCTCAGTGGTAGAGCATCTGAGAGCCAGTTTGGTGTAGTGGTTAAGTGTGCGGACTCCTATCTGGGAGAACCGGGTTTGATTCCCCACTCCTCCACTTGCACCTGCTGGAATGGCCTTGGGTCAGCCATAGCTCTGGCAGAAGTTGTCCTAGAAAGGGCAGCAGCTGTGAGAGCCCTCTCCAGCCCCACCCACCTCACAGGGTGTCTGTTGTGGGGGAGGAAGGTAAAGGAGATTGTGAGCCGCTCTGAGACTCTTTGGAGTGGAGGGCGGGATATAAATCCAATATCTTCATCTACCTCACAGGGTGTCTGTTGTGGGGGAGGAAGGTAAAGGAGATTGTGAGTCGCTCTGAGACTCTTTGGAGTGGAGGGCGGGATATAAATCCAATATCTTCATCTACCTCACAGGGTGTCTGTTGTGGGGGAGGAAGGGAAAGGAGATTGTGAGGCGCTCTGAGACTCTTCGGAGTGGAGGGCGGGATATAAATCCAATATCATCATCTTCTTCTGCTTGGTAAGCAGAAGGTCCCAGGCTCAATCCCCGGCATCTCCAACTAAAAAGGGTCCAGCCAAGTAGGTGTGAAAACCCTCAGTTTGACACCCTGGAGAGCCGCTGCCAGTCTGAGTAGACAAGACTGACTTGGATGGACTGAGGGTCTGATTCAGTAGAAGGCAGCTTCGTATGTCCATATATGAGATGTCACATTGTGACAAGACAAGAGATGCTGGCAAAAGGGGAGTAGTACAGAGAAATCAGCCTGACTAAAAGAGGAAGCTCTTAACTGTGATAGGTCAGAGCAGGTCATGTGGCACTACATGATAGTAGCAGGATCTTGGTTTGAAATCTGAAGTTCAAGGGGAGGGACGGTAGCTCAGTGGTAGAGCATCTGCTTCATAAGCAGGTCACAGGTTCAATCCCCGGCATCTCCAACTAAAAAGGGTCCAGGCAAACAGGCGTGAAAAACCTCAGCTTGAGACCCTGGAGAGCCGCTGCCATTCTGAGCAGACAATACTGACTTTGATGGACCCAGGGTCTGAGTCAGTAGAAGGCAGCTTCATATGTTCGTATATTCAGTCCCCAGCATCTCCAGTTGAAAGGACCGGGCAGCAGGAAATGGGAAAGACCTCTGCCTAGGACATGGGGAGCCATGGGGAGGGACGTTGGTTCAGTGGTAGAGCATCTGCTTGGTAAGCAGGAGGTCCTAGGTTCAATCTCCAGCATCTCCAACTAAAAATGGTCCAGGCAAATAGGTGTGAAAAACCTCAACTTGAGACCCTGGAGAGCCACTGCCAGTTAGGGGAGGGATGGTGGCTCAGTGGTAGATCATCTGCTTGGTAAGCAGAAGGTCCCAGGTTCAATCTCCAGCATCTCCAACTAAAAAGGGTCCAGGCAAATAGGTGTGAAAAACCTCAGCTTGAAACCCCGGAGAGCCGCTGCCAGTCTGAGTAGGTAAGACTGACTTCGATGGACCGCGGGTCTGATTCAGTATAAGACAGCTTCATATGTTCATATACGTTGGGGAGGGACGGTGGCTCAGTGGTAGAGCATCTGCTTGGTAAGCAGAAAGGTCTCAGGTTCAATCCCTGGCATCTCCAACTAAAAAGGGTCCAGGCAAGTAGGCGTGAAAAACCTCAGCTTGAGACCCTGGAGAGCCGCTGCCAGTCTGAGAATACAAGACTGACTTTGATGGACCCAGGGTCTGAGTCAGTAGAAGGCCGATTCATATGTGATCTCAAAGGCCCTGCTGTTGTGGGTTTTCTTTTCCCACCAGCTTTTTGGTAAACTATCGCTCGTTCCATCCCTTTGCATTCCCAGCCTTCTCATTCCAGCGGTGTGCCCCCTCATCCCCTCCTTCTGGGCCGACAATCTTTGTCCCCCAGAACTGCCAACCGGGGACAAGAGGCAAGGATCCCCCCTCAGCGGCTGCAGACGGCCAGGCCCAATTCAGACTCACCTTAAATGGAGGCTTAGTTCATCGGTGCGGGGGGACGGGACTGGAGCAGGTTTAAGGGCTGTCTCCTTCTGTCTTGCAGTTCGGTTTCTCCTCACGCCCCCGCCGTGGAAGCTTGAACCAGCTCGAAGCTGCAGCACAGGACCAAGCCGGCGTCCTTTCTGTGTTTTGTTTAATCGTGTTGTTTTTATAGTTCTCCCCATTAAAAAAAAAAAGTTCTTCCCCCTCTTTTTAAACGCCGTCTGTTTCTGTTGCCGTCCCGATGATTCGTTCAGAACCTTCTCGACAAAAGTTGAAACTCATTGCAGAAAATAGCAAATAGCCGAGATACTGATTTTTTTTAAAAAGAAATAATTAGCGGTTGTTTATTGCTTAGCAAATGCCACCCAGCTGTCAAGACTTCCAGATGCCACACAGCTAGGGGAGAGGATGACCCATTGCACATCCTGGTGTGCTGGAAGGTACTCTGTTGCTGTAAAAACATCTTGGGCCAGTAGACCAAACTGCTCCAAGGAGAGTATATGTGAGAGGGTAGAAAGAAACCTGTCTACTTCCCTCGTCATTTGGGGCTAAGTGAGGAAAATACATGTTCTAGGACAGGGGTGGCCAAACTGTGGCTTAGGAGCCACAAGTGACTCTGGGTGGCTCTCCAAGCCCCCACTACCCCATAGGTCGGTTTGGAGAATGCATTCAAAGTTAAAGTTGCTTTCTTTCTATCTCTTATCTTTCCCCTATCTAGCGCCTGCCGCCTTGTCTTGCAGCTCTCAAACATCTGATGTTTGTTCTGTGTGGCTAGTACGTTAAGCAAGTTTGGCCACCCCTGTCCTAGGAGTTTTTCCCCCTAAGCTCCTTCCGGGCTGACAGTCTTTGTCCCCCAGAACTGCCAGCCAGGGACAAACAATGAAGATCCTGTGAATTTAGGGGGAAGCGTTCGTGAGTTTCCTGCATCGTGCAGGAAACATTGCGCAACTTTTAACTTCTTTCCTCCACATCCAATCATTCCTAATGTCAGAAAGCTAACAAAAAAGAAGCTGATTCATTTGAAATGTGGTATCGGAGAAGAGTGTATGGATACCGTGGTCCGCCAGGAAGACAAAATAAGTGGGTTCCAGAGCCGATCAACCCCAAATTCTCCCTAGAAGCTAAAATGACTAAACAGGCTATTGTACTTTTTTTCACATTATGGAAAAGACAGTAAAGCTAGGAAAAGGGGAGGACTGAACATGAGATGGATGGATTGACTTAACCAAGGAAGCCACAGCCCCCTCCGTTTGCAAGGCTGTGAGCAGCAGGCTGTTTGGAGGTTAATTCAGAGGGTTGCCGTAAGTTGGAAACAGCTTGATGGCACATAACATACAGTTGTAACCTCCATACTATCATGCAGCACAAGGTAATACTTGTAAGTTTTTCCCTCCTCAGCCAGCTTCTGGACTGACCAAACAGCTTAGCATCTTTTTCTGCTTTGGGACCATGGTTTTAAGGACCAGTGCGGATCGCTGGTGGGTCTGCTCACTCCATCTTTCTGTACAAAGAACACAGGACCCCCAGCATACATTGTCTTTAGCAAAGACGGGAACTGTGAGGAAATTAATAAAGGCGTGTGAAAGCACACACATCTAAGCACTGATTAAAGGAGAAACCTGGTCACCACTTCCCTCCTTGCTGCACTACAGCATATTTTGCTGTGTTTTTTTACCTTTCTTCCATTGTTAAGTGAAACAAGCGGAGGACCTGTGAAATTCAGCCCGGGGGTGGCGGGGAGACTCCCGTCTCCCCTCCCCGTGCTCTGCAGTTGTGTCTGGGGGGCTGTGGCCTCGGGCACCTGCCCTACTGCTGGTCACAACAGCTGTCACAGAACTCAAGTATTCACAGCCAAATGCTTTTTTTTACATTGGGAATTTTACCACCCTCCCTCCCTCCCAAACCTGCAAACTTGAGGGGGGGTTCCTGAGGTGCGTAGAAGAATCAGCATGGCCTCAGTCCATAGATGGAGATATCCAGAGACAGGGACCAGACTTTGCAATATTCTTTCAGCAGAAGCCGCTCACAGAATGAAACCGGTGGCTGAACTTATGGTTGAGGGCCTGCCTGTCTGTCTACTGCCTTTCTCCATATGTTCCCCCCGAGAGCACTGCGTTCAGGGACACAAAATCTGCTATCTGTCCCCGGACCAAGGGAGGCCAGACTGCTCTACACGGGCCAGGGCCTTCTCGGTGGCAGCACCAGAAATGTGAAACGCCCTCCCAGAGGCCATAAGGGCCCTGCGGGATCTCTCCCAGTTCCACAGGGCCTGTAAATCTGAATTATTTTGACAGGCCTTTAATACCTATATGGGAGAGGACTGCCATCCTGCACTGCTGAGCGACATCACTCAGGCATTAGGATAGCCGTAGGATCACTGAGAAGAAAGAAAGCTTATGATCCCGCCTATACTGAAGTTTCGAGCATTACCATGAAATGTATTTTTATTGTCCATCGATGGCTATTAGCAACAGGGTATAGATGGAACTCTGTCTGGGGCAGTGATGCTCTGTATTCTTGGTGCTTGGGGTGGGGGGCAACAGTGGGAGGGCTTCTAGTGTCCTGGCCCCACTGATGGACCTCCTGATGGCACTTGGATTTTTTGGCCACTGTGTGACACAGAGTGTTGGACTGGATGGGCCATTGGCCTGATCCAATATGGCTTCTCTTATATCTGGGGCAGTGATGCTCTGTATTCTTGGTGCTTGGGGAGGCAACAGTGGGAGGACTTCTAGTGTCCTGTCCCCACTAACGGACCTCCTGATGGCACTTGGGGTTTTTTGGCCACCGTGTGACCCAGAATGTTGGACTGGATGGGCCATTGGCTTGATCCAATATGGCTACTTATATTCTTATATCTGGGGCAGTGATGCTCTGTATTCTTGGTGCTTGTGGGGGGGCAACAGTGGAAGGGCTTCTGGTGTCCTGGCCCCACTAATGGACCTCCTGATGGCACTTGGGGTTTTTTGGCCACCGTGTGACCCAGAATATTGGACCGGATGGGCCATTGGTTTGATCCAACATGGCTTCTCTTACGTTCCTTTTATCGTTTTAAATTGTAACCTAAAATTGTTTTTGAATTGACTGTTACCCGGCCTGAGTCGGCTTGTGGAGAGGGCGGGATAGAAATCTAAAAGTAACAAATAAATAAACTTCCTGTGGCAGGGAAGTGGAAAGCCCCCCTCCCCACCCCCGTTAGCTATGTAGAAAAGAGATCCGGGTCTTGTAGGGATTAGTGGTGTTTTTTTATTGCACTGGCATCAAGCATTCTTAACACTCTCCAAAGCCATAACTGCACTAACTCCACATTGCTGCGCGGCTTGCAGAAAAGCGTAACTGATGCTGCCTCTTCACATGCGAGGCTCTGGATGAATCCTTCAGTGAACTCTATGCAGCCTCCTGGGCCAGTGCTGTCTCTCCGGGTCCCCCCACTCCAGTGTGATCCCCCTCCAGTCAATCCAAGCTGCTTAGCACCCGCGAGCAAGAAAACTGCGGTCCCGAAACCAGCTGACGGCATCTCTCCACTTGCCGGAAGCGGCGCCCTGGTCTGGTCCTCACTTGCTGGGGGAACCTTGCGGGTAACTTCCAGTCGCCTCGAGCATGGCCTTTCTGCGGGCTGTCTCCTTGGCCACACTGTGGTTGAGTCTCCTCAGACGCTCCTGTGAAAACAGGGACAACGTACTTCACAAATGGCGTCACTGAACTCCAGTTATATCTCAACTCTTTGTAAAGTGCCAACATTCAGTGGCTACTAGCCACAGGGTACAGATGGAATTCTGTCTGGGGCAGGGATGCTCTGTATTCTTGGTGCTTGGAGTGGGGGGCACAGTGGGAGGGCTTCTAGTGTCCTGGCCCCCCTGATGGCACCTGGGTTTTTTGGCCACTGTGTGACACAGAGTGTTGGACTGGATGGGCTATTGGCCTGATCCAACATGTTCTTATGGCCACTGTGTGACACAGAGTGTTGGACTGGATGGGCCACTGGCCTGATCCAACATGGCTTCTCTTATGTTCTTATGGCCACTGTGTGACACAGAGTGTTGGACTGGATGGGCCACTGGCCTGATCCAACATGGCTCCTCTTATGTTCTTATGGCCACTGTGTGACACAGAGTGTTGGACTGGATGGGCCATTGGCCTGATCCAACATGGCTCCTCTGATGTTCTTATGGCCACTGTGTGACACAGAGTGTTGGACTGGATGGGCCCTTCGCCTGATCCAACATGGCTCCTCTTATGTTCTTATGGCCACTGTGTGACACAGAGTGTTGGACTGGATGGGCCATTGGCCTGATCCAACATGGCTCCTCTGATGTTCTTATGGCCACTGTGTGACACAGAGTGTTGGACTGGATGGGCCCTTCGCCTGATCCAACATGGCCTCTCTTCTGTTCTTGAGTTGCAGCGAACCTGCAGGGTTTCTGGGCACAGGATGTTCAGAGGTGGCTCAGAGCCAACGTGTATCAACTCCTGGCCTTCCTTCTTCGTCTCCCATCCTAGGGTGACCCTGCTTAGCTTCCAAGATGGGACTCGCCTGGGCTGCCCGGCTTGGTCTCAGCACCAGACCCCCAGTTTATTTCTTGCATTCAGTTTCCGTTTATTTCAATTTCTATCCCGCCCTTCCCACCAAAGTGGCTCAGGGTGGCTTGCAACACATAAGAACTAACATAGGTTTTGGGTTTAAAATACAACAAATTACACCGTTAAAACAATAAAATGGTAAAACATAAAAACAAGCGACCTATCAGAATACTACACTGCAATCTTCTATAGAGCTTCCAATGCCAGTTAGTTGTAGGCCAGCCGGAAAAGGGCCATCTTACAGGCCCTGCGGAACTGGCCAGGGTCCCGCAGGGCCCTCACCTCCGGCAGCTGGTTCCACCAGCAAGGGGCTGTTACCGAGAAGGCCCTGTCCCTGGTGCATTTCAGACGGGCTTCTTTTGGCCCGGGGATATCAAGCAGATTTTGAGAGCCCAGTCTCAGCACTCTCTGGGGAACATGTGGGGAGAGACAGTCCCTAAGGTAGGCAGGTCCTCGGCCATATAGGGCTTTAAAGGTAATAACCAGCACCTTGTACCGGACTCGGTAAGAAAGGTAACACAGGAGTAACGAGTAACGAGCCTGCATAGGGGCTGCTACACTTTTCAACTTCAAGGCCACATCTACATATCCGCCTGTTTTGCGGGCTCAGCGTTGGCACCGGAGCAGAGCCAGAGTCCACCTCAGCCCTCGTAACAGGCCCTTGCTCCCTCAAGACATTTTAAAAAAAGTTTTTCAGATGGCAGCTTGGCAGCTGACACGTCCGACAAATAGCGGCGAGCCGGCGTGGCCCCCGGGCCGTCGCAGCTGCCGCAGGGATGGGTCCCACCTGTTTCTCACCTGCGTGTTCTGCAAGATATTGTTCACCAGGACGACTCTGCGGCGGGCATTGAGCAGTTTCTTGACGTAAGGGTCCAGGTCGAGGGCTACTTTTTGGTCTTCGTTGATCCGGCAAAGCTCTGAGCGGGGAACAGAAAACAAAACCATTGGGTCCCACTGCTTTCGGGGCTTAGAACCAGGCGATTTTAATGCCTGCCCACGTGATAGGTAACCCCTGAGAGCCGGCAACAGAGGAATGGAATGGGGAGTTAACGACGACCCTTTTATGCTCAAGAGTGGCCCTGCAAAGCAGGGGTGATCTGGCTGCTTATACTCCTCCTGACAGTTGACTACTAGTGTGCTTACCTGTGGCCAGACTATCGATATGTTCTCGTAGCTCCACTTGACTCTCCCTGCCAGAGAGGAAGGAGGGGGAGGAGAGAGTAAGAGAAGATAGGCACAAGACAGAATCATACAGTATTTTAAAATTATTTAATTCATTGGTACTCCATCTTTTCCCCCAACTTTTCTCACACGGCTCTCTTCTCCGTTTTATCCTCACAACAAGCCTGCGAGGTGGGTTACGCAGACAGTGTGAGTGGCCCAAAAAGTCACCTGGCAAACTTTTGTAGCACAAGTGGGGGTTCCAACTCGGGTCTCCCACATTGGAACAGGTCCAGAGGAGGGCGACGAAAATCTCTGCTCTGGTAAGATCTCACCTGGTGTTTTGTGTTCAGTTTTGGGCACATTTTAAGGATATAAACAAGCTGGAAGGGGTCCAGAGGAGGGCGACGAGGATGGTGAGGGGTCTGGAGACCAAGTCCTGTGAGGAAAGGTTAAAGGAGCTGGGGATGTTTAGCCTGGAGAGGAGGAGGCTGAGAGGTGATAGGAGCACCATCTTCAAGCTCTCATGTAGAGGAGGACATGGAATTGTTTTCTGTGGCCCCAGAAAGCAGAACCAGAACCAACGGGTTGAAATTAAATCAAAAGAGTTTCCGGCTCAACATTAGGAAGAACTTCCTGACCGTTAGAGCGGTTCCTCGGTGGAACAGGCTTCCTCGAGAGGTGGTGGGCTCTCCTTCTTTGGAGGTTTTTAAACAGGCTAGATGGCCACCTGACAGCAATAAAGATCCTGTGAATTTAGGGGGAGGTGTCTTGAGTTTCTTGCATTGTGTTCTTCCTAATGTTGAGCCGGAAACTCTTGGTTTAATTTCAACCCATTGGTTCTGGTTCTACCTTCCGGGGCTGCAGAAAACAATTCCACATCCTCCTCTATATGACAGCCCTTCAAGTCCTTGAAGATGGTGATCATATCACCTCTCAGCCACTTCCTCTCCAAGCTAAACATGCCCAGCTCCTTCAACCTTTCTTCATAGGACTTGTTCTCCAAACCCCTCACCATCTTCGTCGTCCTCCTCTGGACCCATTCCAGCTCGTCTATATCCTTCTTAAAATGTAGTGCCCAAAACTGAGCACAATACTCCAGGTGAGGTCTTTCCAGAGCAGAGTAAAGCGATACCATCTCATCACATGATCTGGACACTACACTTCTGTTGATACGGCCCAAAACTGCATTTGCCTTTTTAGCCACCGCATCACACATCTGACTCATGTTCAGCGTATGATCCGCTAAGACCCCTAGATTCTTTTCGCACATACTACTGCTAAGACAAGTCTCCCCCATCCTATAACCATGCATTGGATTTTTCCTACCTAAATGCAGAACTTTATACATTTATCCCCGTTAAAATTCATTTTATTGATTGTAGCCCAGTTTTCCAGCCTGTCAAGTTCATCCTGTTTCTGTCGTCTTCTGTATTTGCAAGCCCTCCCAATTTAGTATTAAATGTGAGGGTCAGCACTCCCTGTGGAGTTCAGTGATGCTTGTCACACCCTTGCTCCTGGCTCTACCCCAAAGTTTCCTGGCTCCACCCCCAAGTATTTCTTGAACTGGACCTGGCAACCCTAGATGCAGCAGCTGCACCTGACGGACGCCCGCCTGTCCTGCCCACCTGACTGCATGGACGTGGCCGTCCAGCTGCCGCACAGCCGGGCGCAGAAACTCGAGCAGGCCTTCCGCGAAGAGGTCTCTGGCAGCGGGACCCACCGGGCTCCCCGGCCCCGAAGGAGCGGCCAGTCCAGGAGCCCCCGCCGCCGCCATCCCTTGGCCTGAGTGGCCGCAAAGCTCGCCGGGAGAACTTTGGCCGCAAAGCCCGCCGGGAGAACTTTGGTCAAGGCAGAGCCAGAGAGCTGGAGCGCAAAGGCTCACAGGGAGGTCGGGGAGAGGCCACTGGGTTGGGCTGGAGCGACTCGCCACTTCAACTTCCGGCTTGGGGGAGAAAACGGAAGACGGCTCGTTCCTCTTTCCGGACTCAGGGCGGTGTCGCTCTAGTCCCAGAGCGGCCTCTATGGTTAACCCCGACCCCGCGCATTTTTTGCAATTGGTCGAGAAGGGAAGGGGGAAACCAGCGCCGAGACAGACCGGAAGTTCCGGTGAGCTCTGGTTTTTAGTCGCTGCGCATGGGTCTCTGGGAAATGTAGTCCCTTCTTTAGTGCCTGACTTTTAATGCTTGGGGTTTTAAGAAGTGTTGTTTTAACCATTTTTTTAAATTAAGGTCTGCTACTGTTGCTAATTTAAAAAAAAAAGAAGTGCATCGTGCTTTCCAGATGGTGGCTGGAGATTATCTGGAATTAAACTGAGCTGCAGCTAGGGTTGCCAAGTCCAATTCAAGAAATATCTGGAGACATTGGGGGTGGAGCCAGGAGCAAGGGTGTGACAGACATAATTGAACTCCAAAGGGGGTTCTGGCCAGCACAATTACGTCACATCACATTCCTCCATTGGAAATAATGGACAGGGGCATCATCTTTGGAGGCTCATAGAATTGGATCCCCTGGTCCAACCCTTTTGAAACTTGGAGGGTATTTTGGGGAGAGACATCGGATGCTATGCTGAAATTTTGGTGCCTCTACCTCAAAAACAGCACCCCCCCATCCCAGAGCCCCAGATACCCATGGATCAATTCTCTATTATACCCTATGGGAATCGGTCTCCATAGGGCATAATGGAGTGCCCGGGAGGCATTTCCCTCCCCCCGCTTTCTAATGACTCTGAAGTAGGCAGAGGGCCTCCAAATCGGCTCTGCGGCACTGGACCATGTTGAGGCCCACTTATGTGATATGGGGCGGTGGGTGGCTTGCTGGCCTTTTGAATGGGTGGAGGGGCAGCCAAAGAGAGCCCCAGGCAAGCGAAACCTGCTTAGGCTGGCTGGATCTCTAGCCAGCCCGAGGAGCTTCGCTCACCCGGGGCTCTCCTTTCTTGCATTGCGTTGCTTTTGGTTGGGCGGGGAGGCAGCATATGCTAATGAGTTATGCTAATGAAAGCCGCCACTTATTTTTCTACAAAACAACTCCTGGATATGATACTTGTGGAAAATAATCCAGTATAAATGGATGAACTAGTGATGTTAATGTGATATGAATATGATTGTTGAATGAATTAGTATTGGGATTTGTCTTGCGCAGCGTTTGTTCTCAAGTTGCATCCTTCACACTGCAGTTTCCTCTTTTGTAAGACCTCCAGATGGGGCCTGGACTGACGAGGGATTGCATCTGATCTCCAGATAGGGTTGCCAATCCCCAGGTGGGGGCAGGGGATCCCCCCGGTTTGGAGGCCCTCCCCCCGCTTCAGGGTCATTAGAAAGCGGGAGGAGGGGAGGGAAGTGTCTGTTGGGAAAGCTATTATTCCCATAGAAAATCATGGAGAATTGATTTGCGGGTATCTGGGGGGGGGGGCTGTTTTTTTGGGGTAGAGGTACCAAATTTTCACCACTAATTAGGGTTGCCAAGTCCAATTTAAGAAATATCTGGGGACTTTGGGGGTGGAGCCAGGAGACATTGGGGTGGAGCCAAGATCAAGGGTGTGACAAGCATAATTGAACTCCAAAGGGAGTTCTGGCCATCACATTTAAAGGGACGGCACACCTTTTCAATTCCTTCCTTCCATAGGAAATAATGAAGGATAGGGGCGCCTTTTTGGGGCTCATAGAATTGGACCCCCGGTCCAATCTTTTTGAAACTTGGGGGGCATTTTGGGGAGAGGCACTAGATGCTATACTGAAAATTTGGTGCCTCAACCCCAAAAAACAGCCCCCCAGAGACCTGCAGATCAATTCTCCATTATTTTCTATGGGAATAAATTAGGGTTGCCAATCCCCAGGTGGGGGCAGGGGATCCCCCGGGTTTGGAGGCCCTCCCCCCGCTTCAGGGTCGTCAGAAAGCGGGGAGGAGGGGAGGGAAATGTGTGCTGGGAACTCTGTTATTCCCTATGGGAGATTATTCCCATAGAAATTCATGGAGAATTGATCTGCGGGTATCTGGAGCTCTGGGGGGGGTGGCTGTTCTTTGGGGTAGAGGCACCAAACTTTCCGTATAGCATGCTAGTGCCTCTCCCAAATTCCCCCCCCCCAAGTTTCAAAAAGATTGGACCAGGGGGTCCAATTCTATGAGCCCCAAAAGGTGCCCCTATCCATTATTTCCTATGGAAGGAAGGAATTGAAAAGGTGTGCCGTCCCTTTAAATGTGATGGCCAGAACTCCCTTTGGCGTTCAATTATGCTTGGTCACAGCCTTGATCTTGGCTCCACACCTAATGTCTCCTGGCTCCACCCCCAAAGTCCCCAGATATTTCTTGAATTGGACTTGGCAACCCTAGAATAAATCTCCATAGGGAATAACAGAGTTCCAGCAGACATTTCCCTCCCCTCACCCCCGCTTTCTGACGACCCTGAAGCGGGGGGAGGGCCTCCAAACCGGGGGATTCCCTGCCCCCACCTGGGGATTTGGCAACCCTACTCCTAATGTCTCCTGGCTCCACCCCCAAAGTCCCCAGATATTTCTTGAATTGGACTTGGCAACCCTAGTGTGATGTCATTTTGGGCCCCAGGGCCCAGCCACCTAAATTTTTCTGGCTATGGCGTGTTTGGAGGGCGGAGTCTTATGGCATCAAACCCCACTTTAGTCCTCACCTCTTGCCAAGCCCCCGCCTTCCTCAGGCTGCACTCCCAAAGTCTCCGGGAACAGAGTCAGCAACCCTCTTAAATCCGCTTTCCTGGGAGTAAGCCCCAAGGAATTCAATGGGACTTCACTTCCAAGAAGCCCTGTTTCGGATTGCTCATTTTTTTCTGTCATTATTCAGCCAATTGCTAACGAAGCTGTAAGGTGATGCTACTGTCTGGTACACGAGTACCACGCCTGGGGCTTAATTTTATGTTTTATTTTTGCACGTGCATGAAACGCAGCAAACTCGACCAAAAATAACAGCCTTTATTTTATTTTACAAAACGTATATCCCAGCTTTCCGCCGGCCGAGGCAGCTACAAATCGAAACAGACCGGGTAAAACCCACGTCGTTAAACCTATAAAAATCAACCTCCCGCCCACAAAGAAAGCACATTAGTAATTCGATGGCTCGTTCTGTATCTTGTATAATTTATTTATTTGCCTCAATGGTTTTTGGTTTTTCTGCCTTTTGACTTGTTGAATCGTGGGCTCCAATGCAACCGGGGGCAGCTTCACCCCCCACCACCGTGGATTTGGGCTGCCAATCCCCCGTTGGGGGGGCATGGGACCCCCTGGTATAGAGCCCCTCCCTCTGCTTCGGGGCTGATCAAAACGCGGGGTTGGGGTGGGAGGGAATGGCTGCTGGATGCTCCATTATACCCGATGGAGACCAGTCCCCATAGGGTATAATGGAGAATCAATCTGCGGTATCTGGCGCTCTGGGAGGGGGCTGCTTTGGTTTTTTTTTTAAATAGTGGCACCAAATTTTCAACATAAGTTGCTGGTGCCTCTCCTCAAGAAACCCCCCAAGTTTCAACAATATTGCACCTGGCAGTCCAATCTCTGAGCTCCAAACGAAGGTGCCCCCCATCCTCCATTATTTCTAATGGAGGGAAAGCATTTCCCAGTTGCTTTAAATGTGATGGTGGCTCACCCGGCACTCGCTTTGGAGTCCCCACTGCCGGAGCCCTCCTGCCCTCTCCCAGAATCTCCTGTTCAGTCCCCCCACCCGCTTGCTGGCCCTACCCTGAAGGAGGGGGCAAAAAGGTCCTTTCTTTCCCAGAGGTGGACAATAGGACCTGGACATGAGGGATTCCTTCCAGGGTGTTGGCAGTCCTATGGAATACAGATGGCCCCCCAGCTAAGGAATGGGTAACTGCGACTTGCATGTCTGTTGGACATTGGGCATGTTAGAAATTCAGCCCCCCATTGGCAGGTTTGGTGGGAGGGGGTTCCGGGTGGGGTGTTTTTTGGCATTGTCAATTATTTGGCTGATTGATATTTAAAGCACAATAATAAACCTCGGGACGAGAGGAAGAAGAGGAGGAGATGGGATTTAGACCCTGCCCTTCACTCGGAGTCTCAAAGCGGCTTACAATCTCCTTCCCTTCCCACAACAATCAACCTGTGCGGGAAGTGGGGCTGAGAGAGCTCTGACAGAAACTGCCCTGAGAGAACAGCTCTGCGAGAACTTGTGACTCATTCAAGGTCTTATCAAGAGGTACAGGCGGAGGAGGAGTGGGGAATCAAACCCAGTTCTCCCAGATAAGAGCCCCGCGCACTGAACCGCTACACCAAACGAGGGCCGTGTAGGATAAGGGCAGTGCTGGATTAAACTCTAGGCAGTCAAAATCTTGGGGGCCCCCTTGCAAATTATCTCAGTCGGAGTGCCCGCCCCACTGCCTGCAGCCCTCACTGCAGCCTGCAGGCACCTTTTTAAAAAGCCCCTTTGAGAAAGCTGCGGGGGAGAGTCAGAGAAGGGCAAACTTGGCAACAGCGCCGGCAGCAGCCGCACCAGGCAAGTCGGGCAAAGAGCGGCTCAGTTGCTGGCCAGGCGTGCAGGCTGGAGGGCTGCAAGCAGGAGAGAAAGTGGTGGGAGAAAGCTGGCCTAGGGACCCCTAAAGGTGTGAGGGCCATAGGCCGGTGCCTAGTTGGCCTAATTGTTAATCCGGCCTTGGGTAACGGTACGGGAGACGGGGCACTTGTGCACTGTTCTCAGTTCATCTTTGGCCACTTTAGAGCTTTGCAGGGCAAACGAGAAGGTCCTCAAAACAAGTCTGTAATGGCTCGAGGATCCGAGCAAGGGGAGGCCCTCCTGGTTCGTTCACGTCACGGCTGGTCTCAGGACAGGACGAGTCGCGTCTCCCGTGGTAGCTGACAGAAAGTTCCACCGCCTCAGGCCCTTCGAGGACTACGGGGATCTGTCCCTCTTCAACGGGCGTCGAAAGGGGGAGGGGTCAAGGCTCTCTTTCACAGTGCTGACGGCCCCAGCGGGGCCTGCGCGGGGGCCACGACAGGGAGGCGTGCGAGGTCTCGGGCTCTGCTCCCTTCCGCTCTAGTTGACGGGGCCCGGGTCGGCCAGCGGCATGGTGTGGAGGACCTCGTCCAGGAGCTGCAGGGCCCGGTGGAGGTGGACCTCGATCCAGCATGGGGTGGTGCTTGATGCTCTGCCGCGGGTAGTCCGGCCCCCAGCCCTTGACGAAGCTGAGTCGCATGGATGCAGAGCGGCGGAGGTCGTCCACCCCCGATCCCGGCTGCTGCTGAGAGGCCTGGAGGGCAGAAGAAGGGAAGCTTAGCGGAGCATGGCGCTCAGCTGCCGGCGGGGTTTGCCACTTGCAGGGCTATTTTTTGCAGCAGGGACTAGGCCTTGCCAATCCCCAGGTCCCAGCGGGGGTTCTTCCGCTTTCCCAGGCTCCTTCCCGCCCCCAGTCAGCTGGTCGGCAGGGGGGAAGCCCCGCCCCCACAGCCACCATGTGACTTTCCACCTCCGGAAGCTTCAGTCTCCAACTGAAAGGCTTCCTCTTGGGATGGGGTGTCTGTGTTACTTGGAAGACGCTGGCAGCAACTCGTGAGTAGAGAGGCCAATCCCTCCCTTCAGAGTCGCCAGAAACGTCTGCTGAGCACCGTTATTCCCTATGTGGAGATCGATTCTCATAGGGTATAATGCGGAATTGATCTGGAGGTTTCGGGGGCTCTGGGGAGGCTGTTTTTTTGAGGTAGAGGCACCAAATTTTCCGTAGAGTATCTAGTGCCTCCGCCCCAAAGTACCCCCCAAGTTTCAAAACGATTGGACCAAGGGTCCAATTCTATGAGCCCCCCCAAAAGGTACCCCTATTCATTATTTCCTATGGAAGGAAGACATTTAAAAAGTGTGCTGTCCCTTTAAATGTGATGGCCAGAACTCCCTTGGAGTTCAATTCTGCTTGTCACACCCTTGCTCCTGGCTCCGCCCCCCAATGTCTCCTGGCTCCACCCTCAAAGTCCCCAGATATTTCTTGAATTGGACTTGGCAACCCTAGCAGGGACTCCTTTGCATATTCGGCCAGGCCTTGAATTCAGCGGGAGCTCACAGGAGCACAGCTCCTGAACTTTTCTGACAGTTCTCTGCCCTCCTCCCCACCTACCTTGTCCATTGAATAGGAGGTGCAGCTGCATAACAATCCCTGGATTAGGAGAGCGGGCAGCCAATCAGACACCAGGGCTTTGCCATGCCCCCCCCCAGCAGCCCTCATTAACTCCTGGAGAAGCCCGCACCACCCTTTCTCCACTTCTTATGTGATTTTGGGTGGTGGGTAGCTTGCTGGCCTTTTGACTGGGTGGTGGTGGTGGCCCAGGAGAACCCCAGGTGAGCGCGGCCTGCTTGGGCTGGCTGGATCTCTAGCCAGCCCAAGCAGGCCTCGCTCGCCCGGGGCTCTCCTTTCTTGCATCGGGTTGCTTTTGGCTGGCTGGTGGGGAGCATGCGCTAATGAGTTATGCTAATGAACTCCCCCGCATATTTTTCTACAAAACGACCCCCGTATTAGGCCACACCCACCTCAGGTAGCCAATTCTCCAAGAGTTTACAGTAGGCCTTGTAATAAGAGCCCTGTAAGCTCTTGGAAGATTGGCTACATCAGGGAGGTGTGGCCTAATATGCAAAGGAGTTCCTGCTACCAAAAAAAAAAAGCCCTGATTGCCAGCCCTCAGGGGTTCCCCCGTTTGGGGGGCTCCTCTCCACCAGAGACCAGGTGGCCCAGTGGGGAAAACCCCTCCCCTAAACAGGGACCTCGCTGGGTGATGTCCCCGACAGGATAGCATCCCCTAGAAGTGACATCGTCATGCCAGAGAACTCACACAGGGGAACGCTCTGTTTTTCAGGCAAACTCGATGGCTGACGCCCGATTTAATCTCAGAGTTCACCCGAAACCAGCACGTTCCCCCGTGCAAGATCCCTGACACAATGACGTCCCTTCCGGGTGATCTGAACTTCTGCAAGTGCACGAGGCTGTAGGGGTTTTTTAGAAAATTCTCCCATGATGCTGGGACCCGCCCACGACCCTTCTGCTGGTTGCGGCAAGACCTCGCTGAGCATCCAGAGAGGCCACGCTTCAGGAACTCCGGAGTCACTCTAGAGCCAGAGGCTTCAACCAGGGAGCCCAGAGGTGCCCCCCCCCCCGGAGCTGGAGGTTAGAGGCAGGCAGACAACACAGCCCAGAGCTGCCTCTGGATCCAGGGTTGCCAATCCCCAGGTGGGGGCAGGGGATCCCCCGGTTTGGAGGCCCTCCCCCCCGCTTCAGGGTCGTCAGAAAGCTGGGGGAGGGGAGGGAAATGTCTGCTGGGCACTCTGTTATTCCCTATGGAGATTTATTCCCATAGAAAATCATGGAGAATTGATCCGCGGGTATCTGGGGCTCTGGGGGGGGGCTGTTTTTGGGGGTAGAGGCACCAAATTTTCAGTATAGCATCTAGTGCCTTTCCCCAAAATACCCATCAAGTTTCAAAAAGATTGGACCAGGGGGGCCCAATTCTATGAGCTGAAAAAGAAGTGCCCCTATCCATTATTTCCTATGGAAGGAAGGAATTGAAAAGGTGTGCTGTCCCTTTAAATGTGATGGCCAGAACTCCCTTGGAGTTCCATTATGCTTGTTACGCCCTTGCTCCTGGCTCCGCCCCAATGTTTCCTGGCTCTACTCCCAAAGTCTGGCCCCACCCCCAAAGTCCCCAGATATTTCTTGAATTGGACTTGGCAACCCTACCTTAAATCCAGGGCTATTTTTGTAGCAGGAACTCCTTTGCATATTAGGCCACACCCCTGTGATGTAGCCAATCCTCCTGGAGCTTACGGGGCTCTTCGTACAGGGCCTACTGTAAGCTCCAGGGGGACTGGCTACACCACGGGGTGTGGCCTAATATGCAAAGGAGTTTCTGCTACAAACCCCCCCACCCCCCTGCTTAAATCCACATTGGACGCAACTGCCCAGACTTTTTGACAGCCGTGTTGGCCCACCATCCAGCAAAATGGGATCGCAGTTCATATGCTGGCAATACGAAAAGACGAACACTGCGACAGACAGGCCAGCAATGTTTAGTAAAACTTTGAAAGAGTCACGTAAAACTATCATATGCGTTATAAAGACGTACAACTTTACAACAATACGAGAAGGGTCCATATCACGGGCACCCGGATATAAGCTCATTTTGTCAATGACTTCCTCGGGAGTGTTTGCATTTCCTTCGAGGTTATCAGCCTCTTTTTGCAATTCGTAGTCCATGCTTTTTGCAGCGTCTTGACTTTTTTAAAGAAAACACTCCTCTTATCGGCACCACTCAAGTGTTTACATTTTTTTAATAGGATCAAGCCAGTCCTAAGCGTCTTCTCTAAAAGGTAAAGGTAGTCCCCTTTGTAAGCACCAGTTCTTTCCGACTCTGGGATGACATCCATCACAACATTTTCATAAGAACATAAGAGAAGCCATGTTGGATCAGGCCAGTGGCCATCCAGTCCAACACTCTGTGTCACATAAGAACATAAGAGAAGCCCTGTTGGATCAGGCCAGTGGCCCCTCCAGTCCAACACTCTGGGTCACACAGTGGCCATAAGAACGTAAGAGAAGCCGTGTTGGATCAGGCCGGTGGCCCCTCCAGTCCAACACTCTGGGTCACACAGTGGCCATAAGAACATAAGAGAAGCCATGTTGGATCAGGCCAATGGCCCATCAAGTCCAACACTCTGTGTCACACAGTGGCCATAAGAACATAAGAGAAGCCATGTTGGATCAGGCCAACGGCCCATCAAGTCCAACACTCTGTGTCACACAGTGGCAAAAAATTTTATATACACACACACACTGTGGCTAATAGCCACTGATGGACCTGTGCTCCATATTTTTATCTAAACCCTTCTTGAAGGTGGCTATACTTGTGGCCGCCACCACCTCCTGTGGCAGTGAATTCCACATGTTAATCACCCTTTGGGTGAAGAAGGGCTTCCTTTTATCCGTCTTAACCTGGCTGCTCAGCAATTTCATCGAATGCCCACGAGTTCTTGTATTGTGAGAAAGGGAGAAAAGGACTTTCGCGGTGGTTTGCCATTGCCTTCCCCAGTCATCTACGCTTCCACCCCAGCAAGCTGACTACTCATTTTATCTATCTCGGAAGGATGGAAGGCTGAGTCAACCTGAGCCGGCTACCTGAACCCGGCTTCTGCTGGGATCAAACTCGGGTCATGAGCAGAGAGCTCGGACTACAGTACTGCAGCTTTATCATTCTGTGCCACGGGGCTGCCCTAAACTTCTTCTCTAACCAGATGCAAAAGCCTTCTGGGATTTTGCTGGCAAAATGCTCTCTTCACTGTTTATAATCGGAGCAAGCCGTTCCTTTTTGATGACATTTCAAGCTCTCAATACATGTATACATTTGGGAGTCCTAAGCCTCTTCTCTTACCGGATGTACACGCTCTCTGGATTTTCTGGCTAAATGCTCTCTGTGATTTTTATATGTGGAGCAGTAAAGGTAAAGGCAGTCCCCTGTACAAGCGCCAGTTGTTTCCGACTCTGGGGTGGCGTCGCATCATGACGTTTTCACAGCAGACTTTTTTTATGGGGTGGTTAGCTGCGGCCCCGTGGTGCAGAGTGGTAAAGTAGCAGTACTACAGCACTGAGGTGTTTGAAATCTCTGCTCACGACCTGAGTACAATTCCAGCGGAAGCTGGATTCAGGTAGCCGGCCCAAGGTTGACTCAGCCTTCCATCCTTCCAAGGTCAGTAAAATGAGTCCCCAGCTTGCTGGGGGGAAAGCGTAGATGACTGGGGAAGGCAATGGCAAACCACCCCGTAAAAAGTCTGCCGTGAAAACGTTGTGAAAGCAACGTCACCCCAGAGTCGGAAAAGACTGGTGCTTGCACAGGGACCTTTCCTTTTCCTTTCCTTGCCGTTGCCTTCCCCAGTCCTCTACACTTCCCCCCCAGCAAGCCGGGGACTCATTTTACCGACCTCGGAAGGATGGAAGGCTGAGTCAACCTTGAGCCGGCTACCTGAACCCAGCTTCCACCGGGGATCGAACTCAGGTCGTGAGCAGAGAGCTCAGACTGCAGTGCTGCAGCTTTACCACTCTGCGCCGCAGAGCTCTTTCTCATATATGGAGCGAGCCATTCCTAATCGACAGCCTTCATGCTCTCAACACCAACGAAGTTTATAATTCTGGAGCAAGCCTGAACCTTTTTTTCTGACCCAACACAAAGACCTTCTGAATTCTCTCTAGCGGGGTCATGTCCCGCCTCCACCCAACACCTACCGACAGCCGGAGCGATGCCTCCCACCGAGCCGGGCCCGGGGATGTTCCCAGACACTGCCGCTGCCTGACGCCGCCGCTGCCTGAGCCGTGGCTGCCTGCTGGTGCATCTGGCGGTGGCACTGCCGCAGGTCAAACACCTGGGGGGAAAGAGGAAGAAGAAGATATTGGATTTATATCCCGCCCTCCACTCCGAAGAGTCTCAGAGTGGCTCGCAATCTCCTTTCCCTTCCTCCCCCACAACAGACACCCTGTGAGGTAGATGAAGATGTTGGATTTATATCCCGCCCTCCACTCCGAAGAGTCTCAGAGCGGCTCACATTCTCCTTTACCTTCCTCCCCCACAACAGACACCCTGTGAGGTAGATGAAGATATTGGATTTATATCCCGCCCTCCACTCCGACGAGTCTCAGAGCGGCTCACAATCTCCTTTCCCTTCCTCCCCCACAACAGACCCCCTGTGAGGTGGGTGGGGCTGAGAGGGCTCTCACAGCAGCTGCCCTTTCAAGGACAGAGTCTCAGAGTGGCTCACAATCTCCTTTCCCTTCCTCCCCCACAACAGACACCCTGTGAGGTAGATGAAGATATTGGATTTATATCCCGCCCTCCACTCCGACGAGTCTCAGAGCGGCTCACAATCTCCTTTCCCTTCCTCCCCCACAACAGACCCCCTGTGAGGTGGGTGGGGCTGAGAGGGCTCTCACAGCAGCTGCCCTTTCAAGGACAGAGTCTCAGAGTGGCTCACAATCTCCTTTCCCTTCCTCCCCCACAACAGACCCCCCTGTGAGGTGGGTGGGGCTGAGAGGGCTCTCACAGCAGCTGCCCTTTCAAGGACAGAGTCTCAGAGCGGCTCACAATCTCCTTTACCTTCCTCCCCACAACAAACACCCTGTGAGGTGGGTGGGGCTGAGAGGGCTCTCACAGCAGCTGCCCTTTCAAGGACAGAGTCTCAGAGTGGCTCACAATCTCCTTTCCCTTCCTCCCCACAACAGACACCCTGTGAGGTGGGTGGGGCTGGAGAGGGCTCTCACAGCAGCTGCCCTTTCAAGGACAACCTCTGCCAGAGCTATGGCTGACCCAAGGCCATTCCAGCAGGTGCAAGTGGAGGAGTGGGGAATCAAACCCAGTTCTCCCAGATAAGAGTCCGCGCACTTAACCACTACACCAGACTGGCTCTCCTTCAAAGAACAAAGAGGGAGTGGATCAGGACGCTCATCCCCATCAGCGGGAGTGTACCACCAGGACTACAAGAAGCCCCTTTGCAAGTGGGCCGGAGGCTTGTGGCAGATCCTCTGAATAGGCTTCCCCTCCCCCCACAGCCACCATGTACCTCTAGATCTCCGGCAGGACCTGCAGACAGGTCTGGTTTTAAAAATGTGTGTGTTCCTTTAAATTGGAGCAGGAAGCAGGAAGTTCTTCATGGGGAAGGGTTAGCAACAGCTGACCTCATCGGAGTGCAGCCCCTCCTTGTTTTGCTTTCGTTTCAGACAAGTGTGTGTGTGTGTGTAAAAGAGAGCAGCGTAACCCCTGTACTTTCCAAACCTCGTTTTGGAGGCACCAGAGACAGTTAAGTGTGTGTGTGAGTGAAAGAGAGAAAACGGTGGGAGGGAACTCTATTATTCCCTAAGGAGACTTATTCTCATAGGAAATAATGGAGAATTGATCCGTGGGTATCTGGGGCTCTGGGGGGGCTGTTTTTTGAGGTAGAAGCACCAAATTTGCAGCATAGCATCCAGTGCCTCTCCTCAAAATACCCCCCAAGTTTCAAAAAGATTGGACCAGGGGGTCCCATTCTATGAGCCCCCCAAAATGTGCCCCTATCCTTCATGATTTTCTATGGAGGGAAAGGATTTGAAAGACGTGCGGTCCTTTTAAATGTGATGGCCAGAACTCCCTTTTGGAGTTCAGTCGTGCTTGTCACACCCTTGCTTCTGGCTCCGCCCCCAATGTCTCCTGGCTCCACCCCCAAAGTCCCCAGATATTTCTTGAAGTGGACTTGGCAACCCTACCTCTGAATATAATTATTTACATAACTGAAGCGTAGCGTCTTACAGAACACAGCCATTTTGCATTTAAAAGGCGGTTCCTTATCTGTGTTCTCTCCTCCTTTTGGTTTTGGGCAAGGTGGGGGAGGCCTCAGATTCAGCAGGAGCTCACAGGAGCACAGCTCCCGAATCTTTCTTCTTATGTCTCCATAGGGTATAATGGAGTGCCAAATGGAAATTTCCCCCCCCCCTCTGCCCACTTTCTGATTTCCCCCCTGAAGTGAGAGGAAGGGCTTCAAACCAAGGAAATCCACTGCCCCCCTTCCTATCCCACTGGGGATTTTTGCTTTTCATCCCTGATTAATTTAATTGAATAAAGTGCTTATACTAAATATACCACATATGTTTTTCTCTAAGTCAGAACAGTAAATCTTAACTTGAACGGGGGAAAAAAATAAAAAAATCCCAAACTCAGCAATTTTTGTAGCTGAAAATGGAAGTTGTTCTACACTTACAAATGTTCTATAGCATCAAACTACTAAAGCTACAGGGCTTCTACTGTCCTGCCCCCACTGATGGACCTCCTGATGGCACCTGGGTTTTTTGGCCACTGTGTGACACAAAGTGTTGGACTGGGTGGGCCACTGGCCTGATCTAACATGGCTTCTCTAATGTTCTTAGCCACAGCATGTTGTTGGAACTCTTTGTCTGGGGCAGTGATACTCTGTATTCTTGGTGCCTGGGTGGGGGCACAATGGGAGGTCTTCTAGTGTCCTGGCCCCAGTGGCGGACCTCCTGACGGCACCTGGGTTTTTTGATCACTGTGTGACACAGAGTGTTGGGCTGGATGGGCCACTGACCTGATCCAACACAGCTTCTCTTATGTTATGTTCTTGGTGCTTGTGGGGGAGCAACAGAGGGAGGGCTTCTAGTGTCCTGGCCCCACTGATGGACCTCCTGAGGGCGCCTGATTTTTTTGGCCACTGTGTGATACAGAGTGTTGGACTGGATGGCCATTGGCCTGATCCGACATGGCTTCTCTTGTGTTCTTATGTTCTTTCTGAGAGTTCCCTGTCTTCCAATACAGGTGGTCGAGGAAAAAGGCTCTATCTCCCAGAGAAGCGGTGGATTCCTGCCTACCAAGCAACTGTTAACCGCACATAGGACATCCAGCAGTTTAAAAGAACTGCATGACTGGGGAAAAGAAGGCCCACTGGGGGAGAGGCAGCTCCTGCCAACTGCGGATGAGTATGCCTTGAATTCAGCAGGAGCTCACAGGAACCCAGCTCCTGAACCTTTCTGAGAGTTCCCCCTCTTCCTCCCCACCTACCTTGTCCATTGAATAGGAGGTGCAGCTGCATAACAATCCCTGGGTTAGGAGAGCTGGCAGCCAGCCAGCCACCAGGGGCTTTGCCACACCCCCAGCGGCACTCATTAACCCCAGGAGCAGCCCGTACCACCCTTTCTCCACTTCTTATGAGATTTTAGGCAGCGGGTGGCTTGCTGGCCTTTTGACTGGGGCCCGGAAGAGCCCCCGCCGAGCAAGGCCTACTTGGGTCTTATGGATCTCTAGCCAGCCCAAGCAGGCCTCGCTTGCCTGGGCTTTCCTTTCGTGCATTGGGTTGCTTTTGGTGGGGGGTGGCGGCATATGAGTTATGCTAATGAGCTATGCTAATGAGCTCCACCACCTATTTTTCTACAAAACAACTCCAGGAGAAAGGTATAGAAATGCTTAGGATCAGTGGACATCTCTCTGATGGCAGCTTCCACTGCGAATCCGTCTCTCTCTCTTTTTTTTTTTTGAAGGATGCACAGACTACTAAACAGAACAGCCCAGGCCACGGGTGGCCAAACTTGCTTAACGTAAGAGCCGCACGGAATAAACGTCGGATGCTTGAGAGCCGCAAGACATGAACGTCAGATGTTTGAGAGCCGCAAGCCTAGAAGGCGGGCAGAAAGGCAAATAGCCATCTAAGGCGAGGTAGAAAGAAAGCCACTTTAACTTTTAATTTTAAGAGAGAAATGCCTTCTCCAAGCCGGCTGATGGGGCGAGCCGCACAGTATGTGTGAAAGGGCCACATGTGGCTCCCCAGCCGCAGTTTGGCTACCCTGCCCCGGGTCAATCAAGTCCTCTGGTTTCCCGAAGCTGACTGTGTGGATTGCTGATTGACTGTCCTTAGCCTTCATCTCAAATTCACCCGACCTTTCTATCTGGCTGTGAACAGTGCTGATTGGTTGGTCCTTGTGACCAACGCTCCCCCTAAGCTGTGGAGCCTGGTGGCGAGCAAGAGTTCTGTTGTGTCCATTACTGACATTAAAGTTGTGAGCTGTTGCATAAATTAGCTGGCTCTGGAGCCATTTTTCCTGAGCTAAGACAAAAAAGGTGTGAGCCGAAGACTAAAGAACTGTGAGCTAGCTCACATTAACTCAGCTTAGAGGGAACACCGCTTGTGACAGTTACAAATCCACCCCGCCTCCGCATCTGGCTAGGCAGGATGCCGATTGGCGGGCCTTTCTTGCAACCGAGAAGCCCTCTCTGCCCAAAGAAACGCTGGATGGTTCTCACCCTCCCTTTTCAAACACATAAGGGCTTTTTTTTCCCTCTTAAAGGCACTGAATTCAGATTTAAATGACGAATGATAAGTGCCTGGGGTGGGGGGAATGTAAAACCAGGCAAAAGCCTGTCTGAAGCAATGGTGATGAGAATAAAAATCCATGCTGGAATCGCAGCCAGGTGGAGGAACAAAAGCAGGGGAAAGCGGAGCTCGCTCTGCAGTCGAAAAATCAACATTTGCTTCCAAGCATATGCTTGTCTGTGTCCGTTTTGGCTTTTCAGATATAGGGTTGTCAAGTCCCTCCGCTGGAAGTGACATCATTGGGCCGGAGACGCCATGCCAGGGACGATCTAGGGCTCGGGATAAAACTCTATGGTACCATAGAGTTTTACCACAATTCCTAGAGAGTCCCGGTGCGATGACATCACTTCCAGGTGACGTCATCACGCAGGGCGTGTCGTGCAGCCGGGCTCCCCCTGGTGACCTGCTCCAGCAGTGGGTTAGGGCCCTCTAGACTGGGGGATCCCCTGTCCCCGGTGGGAGCTTGGCAGCCCTCTTCAGATAGAAAGAGAAACAGGTTCCCGCCCAGGAGAGCTGAAGGTGTTTGTGCAACAATTTCTACCTTGCTGGCCAGGGAGGTTTTCCAAGCGTCCAAAGCACCACAAAATCCCATACAATCTAACTGGCCGGGGGGATGATGGGAAACAAGTGCACCTATCGGAAATGCAGCTTGACTCACTTCCTAGAGCCTGCTTTCTTAAGCCATTTGCACCGTGGGCATCTTTTCCGCTGCACCCTACGCTTGGAGACTCACGACTTCGCTTGCGCACTGATTAATGCGCTTCCATGCACTTTTTGTCCCTCTCCTAAAAGACTAGAACTGGAGGGCATCCAAGCTGAAGGCAGTAGATTCAGGATGGGTCAAAGGGAAATACTTCTTTACATGGAGGCTGCGATCCCGTACGCTAAACAATGCACTTTCCAACTGGATTTTGCCAGTTCACACAGAAAAATCCAGTTGAAAAGTGCATCGAACGTGGTTTGGAATTGCATTATTTAGCGTGCGTGAAATCACAGCCAGAGAGTGATTAAAATCGGGAATTCCCTGCCAGTGGATGTACCCAGGGCTTTTTCTTGTAGCAGGAACTCCTTTGCATATAAGGCCACACCCTGCTGATGTAGCCAATCCTCCAAGAGCAAAACACAGCTCTTAGGACAGGGCCTACCATAAGCTCCAGGAGGATTGGCTACATCAGGGTGTGTGGCCTAATATGCAAAGGAGCTCCTGATAGAATTCCACCCCTGTAGCCAATCCTCCAAGAGCTTTCAGGGCTCTTCGTACAGGGCCTATTGTAAGCTCCAGGAGGATTGGCTGCATCAGGGGTGTCTGGCCTAATATGCAAAGGAGCTCCTTCTAGAATTCCACCCCTGTAGCCAATCCTCCAAGAGCTTGCAGGGCTCTTCGTACAGGGCCTACTGTCAGCTCCAGGAGGATTGGCTGCATCAGGGTGTGTGGCCTAATATGCAAAGGAGCTCCTTCTAGAATTCCACCCCTGTAGCCAATCCTCCAAGAGCTTGCAGGGCTCTTCGTACAGGGCCTACTGTCAGCTCCAGGAGGATTGGCTGCATCAGGGGTGTCTGGCCTAATATGCAAAGGAGCTCCTTCTAGAATTCCACCCCTGTAGCCAATCCTCCAAGAGCTTGCAGGGCTCTTCGTACAGGGCCTACTGTCAGCTCCAGGAGGATTGGCTGCATCAGGGGTGTCTGGCCTAATATGCAAAGGAGCTCCTTCTAGAATTCCACCCCTGTAGCCAATCCTCCAAGAGCTTGCAGGGCTCTTAGCACAGGGCCTACTGTCAGCTTCAGGAGAGTGGCTACAGCAGGGTGTGTGGCCTAATATGCAAAGGAGCTCCTGCTACAAATGGATGTCGTGATGGCCACAGGCGTAGACATCCAGGAGGGCTCTTCTTAGTCATTTACAAGCGGATTTCACTGTTTCTTACAGTAAAACCCAGTTGCAAGAGCATTGAAAGTGGATTATTTGCCATGTGTGAAAGCACCAGGCTGCTAACGGCTAGGCTACAAGCATGCACGTGTAGTGGACTTTTTTGAGCAGGAACACCCAGGAATGCAGTTCCGGCTGGCTTGGCATAAGGGGGTGTGGGCTAACATGCAAATGAGTTCCTGCTGAACCTTGTGTGCAACAATGGCGGCACCAGGGGA
The DNA here is from genome assembly GCF_032191835.1 of Heteronotia binoei. Taxonomy (NCBI): domain Eukaryota; kingdom Metazoa; phylum Chordata; class Lepidosauria; order Squamata; family Gekkonidae; genus Heteronotia; species Heteronotia binoei. The sequence goes on from NC_083223.1 coordinate 269,501,316, forward strand.
TGTGGCCTAATATGCAAATGTTTTCCTGCTGGGCCTTTTCTTTTTAAAAAGTGCCCTGGACTAGATAGAGGAAGAAGACTGCAGATTTATACCCCGCCCTTCTCTCTGAATCAGAGACTCAGAGCGGCTCACAATCTCCTTTATCTTCCTCCCCCACAACAGACACTCTGTGAAGTGGGTGGGGCTAAGAGGGCTCTCACAGCAGCTGCCCTTTTGAGAACCACTCCTACGAGAGCTGTGGCTGACCCAAGGCCATTCCAGCAGCTGCAAGTGGAGGAGTGGGGAATCAAACCCGGTTCTCCCAGAGAAGAGTCCACTTACAATCTTTTTTACCTTCCCACCCCCACAACAGACACCTTGTGAGGTAGGTGGGGCTGAGAGAGCTCTGACAGAAGCTGCCCTTTCAAGGACAACCTCTGCCAGAAATATGGCTGACTCAAGACCATGCTAGCAGGTGCAAGTGGAGGAGTGGGGAATCAAACCCGGTTCTCCCAGATAAGAGTCCACTTACAATCTCCTTTACCTTCCCACCCCCACAACAGACACCTTGTGAGGTAGGTGGGGCTGAGAGAGCTCTGACAGAAGCTGCCCTTTCAAGGACAACTCCTATGGCTGACCCCAGGCCATTCCAGCAGCTGCAAGTGGAGGAGTGGGGAATCAATCCCGGTTCTCCCAGATAAGAGTCCACAGACTTCACCACTGCACCAAACTGGCTCTCACCAGCTGTACCATTTTGTTGCAGCTGGTGCTTTCTAGTGCACTGAAAAGCTGCCGTTCTCACCTTGATGTAAGCGCCGGGGTAAATCTTATGCACGGCGTCACCTGGAGCACGGCCAGCTTCCCGGTCCAGGTAGTAGCTCTGCACAAAGACCGCGTGGTCGCTCAGGCACCGCATCCAGACGTCCCCTTCCCCGCGGCACTGGAGCTGAACCCCTTTCCCGATGTGCAGTCTGCAAGAAGGCAAGAGTTGAGTGCAAGAGACCCGCTGCCTTGCTACTGCGGCGTTGACTGAAGGACTTAGGCAATGTATTCTGATAACCGCACCTCAGAAAGGATATTATAGCATTGGAAAAAGTTCAGAAAAGGGCAACTAGAATGATTAAAGGGTTGGAACCCTTTTCCCTATGAAGAAAGGTTAAAACGCTTGGGGCTCTTTAGCTTGGAGAAACGTCGAATACGGGGTGACACGATAGAGGTTTACAAGATTATGCATTGGATGGAGAAAGCAGAGAAAAGTACTTTTCTCCCTTTCTAGAAGTACTTTTCTCCCTTTCTCACAATACAAGAACTCGTGGGCATTCGATGAAATTGCTGACCAGTAGGGTTAAAATGGATCAAAGGGAGTCCTTCTTCACCCAAAGGCTGATTAACATGTGGAATTCACTGCCACAGGAAGTGGCGGCGGCTACAAGCATAGCCAGCTTCAAGAGGGGACTGGATAAAAATATGGAGCAGAGGTCCATCAGCGGCTATTAGCCACAGCATTTTATTGGAACTATCTGGGGCAGTGATGCTCTGTGTTCTTGGTGCTTGAGGGGGGCGCAAAGTGGAAGGTCTTCTAGCCCCACTTGTGAACCTCCTGATGGCACTTGAATTTTTTGGCCATTGTGTGACATAAAATGTTGGACTGGATGGGCCATTGGCCTGATCCAACACGGCTTCTCTTATGCTCTTATGTTCTTATCTCCCCCTCCAAAAGCACACGTTTGCTTACAATAGAATCAATGGGAATCTTGGGGGCAAATTGGGCTTCCCTTCGTATAGTCCAGGGGTGGCCAAAGTGTGGCTCAGGGGCCACATGTGGCTCTTTCACAATATTATAAGAACATAAGAGAAGCCATGTTGGATCAGGCCACTTTTGAAACTTGGAGGGTGTTTTGAGGAGAGGCGCTAGACGCTATGCTGCAAATTTGGTGCCTCTGCCTCGAAAAACAGCCTCCCCACGCCGAGCTCCAGAGACCCCCAGATCAATTCACCATTCTACCTTATGGGAATCTGTCTCCATAGGGAATAATGGAGTTCCCCGCAGATATTTCCTTCCCCCCCCGCCCCCTGCTTTCTGACGACCCTGAAGTGGGAGGAGGGCCTCCAAACTGGGGGATCCCCTGCCCCCACTTGAGGATTGAAAATCCAAAAACTGTGCTAAATTAACAAATACAATACAACAAGCAATCTCACATTTATAAATACCAATTTTACATAACAATCATAATACTCATAATAGGGTGAAGCACAAAACTCGCAACTAGCATATACAAACAGTAACAACATTGAATTCACTGGCATAAAAGTCCACGCAGTCATTGGCTACAAAAAGTGCTAGTGCAAAAAGTGCTTGTCCCAATAAAGTGCTGAATAAGCAATAACAAAATCCAATACTTGTATATTGCAGCTCTTGTAGGCTCCCCACGGCCGTACGGACTGTATGGACTTTTGTGCCGATGAATTTATCCATGATTGTCCTGTGTAGGGTTGCCAAGTCCAATTCAAGAAATATCTGGGGACTTTGGGGGTGGAGTCAAGAGACATTGAGGGTGGAGCCAGAAGCAAGGGTGTGACAAGCATCTTTGAACTCCAAAGGGAGTTCTGTCCATCACTTTTAAAGGGACGGCACACCTTTTAAATGCCTTCCTTCCATAGGAAATAATGAATAGGGCACCTTGTTTGGGGGCACATAGAATTGGACCCCCTGGTTCAATCTTTTTGAAACTGGGAGGGTATTTTGGGGAGAGGCACCAGATGCTATGCTGCAAATTTGGTGCCTCTATCTAAAAAAAACAGCCCCCCCCCCCACAGCCCCTGATACCCGCAGATCAATTCTCCATTATTTCCTATGGGAATACATCTACATAGGGAATAATAGAAGAAGAAGATGAAGATATTGGATTTATATCCCGCCCTCCACTCCAAAGAGTCTCAGAGCGGCTCACAATCTCCTTTACCTTCCTCCCCCACAACAGACACCCTGTGAGGTGGGTGGGGCTGAGAGAGCTCTCCCAGAAGCTGCCCTTTCAAGGACAACTCCTACTAGAGCTATGGCTGACCCAAGGCCATGCTAGCAGGTGCAAGTGGAGGAGTGGGGAATCAAACCCGGTTCTCCCAGATAAGAGTCTGCACACTTAACCACTACACCAAACTGGCTCTCTACACCAAAATAGAGTTCCCAGCAGACATTTCCCTCCCTTCCCCCCGCTCTCTGATGACCCTGAAGCGGGGGGAGGGCCTCCAAACCAGGGGATCCCCTGCCCCCACCTGGGGATTGGCAACTCTAGTCCTGTGTATCTTTGGGTTCCCACCTGGGGATTGGCGACCCTACTTTGTGGTCTTTCTCTAGAACTACAGCTCCTATGATTCCTTCGTTGAAATAAATCATTTGGAAACTGGTTATGCATTTACAGAGCGCGTATTCCTTTTCTGCATGGTGCATGCACAAACCAGCACGCTACTGGACGCATTCCCTCACCTGGCACGCTCGCTGGCATCTGTCCGGTGAACATTTGAAAGCTGCCCCAGGCAGAAACGGTCGCCCCCCGATGGGTCCACGTAGCCGTCCACGGTCACCACCGGGCAGTTGGCGGGCACCTTGAAGATTTCGCCCACCTGCACGTCCATCTCAAAGTAGGCAATGGAGCACCAGAATTCAGGGCCTGCGGGGAGGCGAGAGTTAAAATTCCAGGAGGGCCTGGTCCTAAAAGGAAAGCGAGGGCGAGTAAGGGAGGGAGGTGAGGGCGAGTGAGGGAGGCGTCCGCTTACCAGGGTGGCTGGAAACCGGATGCTGGTAAGGAGCAGAGCTGTGGTGGGTGGGCCCTGAATACCAAAGACAAGACACGGGGGTCAGGGGTCACACGTGGCACTGGGGCGCAGCAACACACGTGGGCCGGCTGAGAAGGAAACATTAGGATTTATGGAACATATCTGAATTTTCAGTTGAAGAGGGACCGGGACAGCAATGTCAAATAAGGAAGCATCACAAGAAGGTTTCTTTACAAGGAAGGGGATCATCCCTATGCATGGGTCTAAAAATGAAGGGTGGGTCCCTTTTCTTCTGGTTTCCTCATGGGCTGTTTTGTAACTAGGGTTGCAAATTCCCAGGTGGGCAAAATGGAAACAGCAGTGTACTGATTGATAACACCTGAAATAAACCACTGCGTTACTTAAATATTGCAAATGAACGCTCCACAAATATTAAAAAAGGTAAAGGCAGTTCCCTGTGCAAGCACCGGTCATTTTCAACTCTGGGGTGACGTTGTTTTCACGGCAGACTTTTAACGGGGTGGTTTGCCATTGCCTTCCCCAGTCATCTACGCTTTCCCCCCAGTAAGCTGGGTACACATTTTACCGACCTCAGAAGGATGGAAGGCTAAGTCAACCTGGAGCCAGCTACCTGAACCCAGCTTCCGCTGGGATTGAACTCAGGTCGTGAGCAACTGCTGTACTGCAACTTTACCACTCTGCGCCACGGGGCTCTTTCCACAAAGAGAGCCAGTATGGTGTAGTGGTTAAGTGTGCGGACTCTTATCTAGGATAACCGGGTTTGATTCCCCACTCTTCCACTTTCAGCTGCTGGAATGGCCTTGGGTTAGCCATTAGCTCTGGCAGAGGTTGTCCTTGAAAGGGCAGCTGCTGTGAGAGCCCTCTCAGCCCTACCCACCTCACAGGGTGTCTGTTGTAGGGGGGAGAAGATATAGGAGATTGTGAGCCGCTCTGAGACTCTTCGGAGTGGAGGGCGGGATATAAATCCAATATCTTCATCTACCTCACAGGGTGTCTGTTGTGGGGGAGGAAAGTAAAGGAGATTGTGAGCCGCTCTGAGACTCTTTGGAGTGGAGGGAGGGATATAAATCCAATATCTTCATCTACCTCACAGGGTGTCTGTTGTGGGGGAGGAAGGGAAAGGAGATTGTGAGCCGCTCTGAGACTCTTCGGAGTGGAGGGCGGGATATAAATCCAATATCTTCATTTACCTCACAGGGTATCTGTTGTGGGGGAGGAAGGTAAAGGAGATTGTGAGCCGCTCTGAGACTCTTCGGAGTGGAGGGCGGGATATAAATCCAATATCTTCATTTACCTCACAGGGTGTCTGTTGTGGGGAAGGAAGGTAAAGGAGATTGTGAGCTGCTCTGAGACTCTTCGGAGTGGAGTGCGGGATATAAATCCAATATCTTCATCTACCTCACAGGGTGTCTGTTGTGGGGGAGGAAGGGAAAGGAGATTGTGAGCCGCTCTGAGACTCTTCGGAGTGGAGGGCGGGATATAAATCCAATATCTTCATCTACCTCACAGGGTGTCTGTTGTGGGGGAGGAAGGTAAAGGAGTTTGTGAGCCGCTCTGAGACTCTTCGGAGTGGAGGGCGGGATATAAATCCAATATCTTCATCTACCTCACAGGGTGTCTGTTGTGGGGGAGGAAGGTAAAGGAGATTGTGAGCTGCTCTGAGACTCTTCAGAGTGGAGGGCGGGATATAAATCCAATATCTTCATCTACCTCACAGGGTGTTTGTTGTGGGGGAGGAAGGGGAAGGAGATTGTGAGCCGCTCTGAGACTCTTCGGAGTGGAGGGCGGGATATAAATCCAATATCTTCATCTACCTCGCAGGGTGTCTGTTGTGGGGGAGGAAGGGAAAGGAGATTGTGAGCCGCTCTGAGACTCTTCGGAGTGGAGGGCGGGATATAAATCCAATATCATCATCATCATCATCATCATCATCATCATCATCATCATCATCATCATCATCATCATCATCATCATCATCACTTATATCTTATTCATATATTCTCACTCATCTCTCATAAACCAAAATTCATTCAAATGTCCACGAATACAGCACAGCTCAAAATACAAATTAAGTTCCAATGGCTGAGAAGGTACCACAGTCCACTGTATAGTTCCTTCCATTGATAGACATGGGCAGTACCAATAAATGTGCTACCCAAGAAGTAGCACATTTATTGGTACTGTCCACGTTTATTAACTAAAGGAATTAATACAGTGGACTGTAGTACCTTCTCAGCAATTGCAGCTTAATCTGTATTTTGTGCTGTGCTGTATTCATGGACATTTGAATGAATTTTGGTTTATGAGAGATGAGTGAGAATATATGAATGAGACAGAAGTCATATTTGTGGGGCATTCATTTGAACATAAGAACGTAAGAACATAAGAGAAGCCATGTTGGATCAGGCCAACGGCCCATCCAGTCCAACACTCTGTGTCACACAGTGGCCATAAGAACATAAGAGAAGCCATGTTGGATCAGGCCACTGGCCCATCCAGTCCATCACTCTGTGTCACACAGTGGCCATAAGAACATAAGAGAAGCCGTGTTGGATCAGGCCAACGGCCCATCCAGTCCAACACTCTGTGTCACACAGTGGCCATAAGAACATAAGAGAAACCCTGTTGGATCAGGCCAGTGGCCCATCCAGCCCAACACTCTGTGTCACACAGTGGCAAAATATTTTATATATACACACACACTGTGTGTGAATTTTGAAGATATTGAATTTGCAATATTTAAGTAACGCCGTGGTTTATTTCAGGTGTTATCAATCCCCAGCTGGGGGCAGGGGATCCCCTGGTTTGGAGCCCCTCCCCCCACTTCAGGGTAATCAGAAAGTGGGGACGGGGAGACGGAAATGTCTCCTAGACACTCTATTATTCTCTAGAGAAACTGATTCTCATAGGGAATAATGGAGAATGGATCTGAGAGTATTTGGGACTCGGGGGGGGGGCTATGTTTTGAGGTAGAGGCACCAAATTTTCAGCATAGCATCCAGTGCCTCTCCCCAAAACACCCTCCAAGTTTCAAAAGGATTGGACCAGGGGGTCCAATTCTGTGAACCCCCAAAAAGATGCCCCTATGCTTCATTATTTCTTATGGAGGGAAGGCGTTTAAAAGGTGTGCTGTCCCTTTAAATGTGATGGCCAGAACTCCCTTCGGAGTTCAATTATGCTTGTCACAACCTTGCTCCTGACTCCACCCCCAAAGTCTCCTGGCTCCACCCCCAAAGTCCCCTGGCTCCACCCTCAAAGTCCCCAGATATTTCTTGAATTGGACTTGGCAGCCCTAAGGGATTGGGACTGAAATATCCGATGAGGGGGCATCACACGAAGTTCTGAGGAGTAAAATAAAAACATTAATTAAAAAAAAGGAAGGCTGCTAGATAAATTATAACATTTTAAGTTGACTGACGCCGGGTGTGAATTTATAAACCATTTATTACTCCAGCAACAACAGCGGCCAACCAACATCTTCTGACTGTCCCTGGACCAAAGGACGTCCAGCTTGCCTCGACCAGGCCAACCTGGTGGAATCAGCTCCCCAAGGAGATTCGGGCCCTACCGGAACTACCACCATTCCGGAGGGCCTGTAAAACGGAGCTGTTCTGCCTGGCGCTTGGCTGAGGCAGGCGGACGTCCTCACACCGTCTAATTGGCCTCCCTGCGCTCACTGGGTCCTGTGTCTCAGTCTGTGAAGGATGCTTATATCACCCACGCCGCCTTTTCTCATTTGTATTTAACGGTTTCAGCCGTTTAATTCTTAACCGTTTGATTGGGCAATTTTAAACTGTTTTATTGTGCTGTAATCTGACCTGAGCCCATCTTGGGAAAGGGCGGACTATAAATTCACAAAATTAATTAATTAATTGATTAATTAATTAATCATTCTTCCTCTAAAGCTAGGGGTGCCAGACCCCCCCCCCCCTCCGGCTCCCAGACATACAGAATAACGGAGTTCCCAGCAGACATTTCCCTTCGCTTTCTGATGACCCTGAAGCGGGGGGGTGGGGGGGGGCCTCCAAACCGGGGGATCCCCTGCCCCCACCTGGGGATTGGCAACCCTAGTGAGAGCGAGGTAAGGCTAGTGAAAAATCAGCCCCTGACTCTTCAGCCTTTCCTTTTAGGTGCTCCAACCGCCCTCATCATCTTGGTCGCCCTTCTCTGTCCTTTCCCCAATTCCGCAATGTCCTTTTGGAGATATGGGGACCAGACAGTGTTCCAAACGGGGCTTCTTTATTTCTTTTTGTAGCAGGAACTCCTTTACATGTTAGCCCCCGCCCCCAGCCCTGTTGTAGCCAATCCTCCAAGAGCTTACAGGGCTCTTCTTACAGGGCCTACTGTTAGCTCCTGGAGGATTGGCTACATCAGGGGGGGGCGTGGCCTCATATGCAAAGGAATCCCTACTACAAAAAAAAGTCCCGGTCATGAGACTGCACCAGTGTTACTGCAGTTTGTTATAGCTAGGAGACCCTTTCTTAAAATGGGAGTTTAAAAAGAAAAGAAAAGAAAAGAAAGCACACCCGACCGGGGTGGAATTCTAGCAGGAGCTCCTTTGCATACTGGGCCACACACCCCTGATGTAGCCAATCCTCCAAGAGCTTACAAGGCTCTTTTTTGTAAGCTCTTGGAGGATTGGCTGCATCAAGGGGGTGTGGCCTAATATGCAAAGGAGCAACTGCTAGAATTCCACCCCTGCTCCCGACACCTTCCGTCTTCCCCCCTCTCCCTTTTCGCCCTTCCCGCACTTGGCTTGCCTGGACATACAGTAATGGCTTTGGTGATGGAGGGGAGTTTGCGGTGGACGACTCCGTCCGTTCTGCTGCTGCTGCTGCGGTGCGGGGGGCGACGGAGGGGTGGGCTGCCGACCCCTTCCTCCCAAGGAGTAGCTCGGGGCACTTCCGGTCCCGGTCCAGCTGTTTGCTGAGTCTTGCAGAAACCCGGCAAAGAAGGAAAGGAGAGAAATGAAGGATAGAGAACGGGTGAAGCTCTCGGATACTGAGTTGGGCCCCCTTGTCCGTCTGTCTTGGCACTGCCTCCTCTATGTTTAAGAACATAAAAGAAGCCATGTTGGATCAGGCCAATGGCCCATCCAGTCCAACACTCTGTCTCACACAGTGGCCATAAGAACATAAGAGAAGCCCTGTTGGATCAGGCCAGTGGCCCATCCAGTCCAACACTCTGTCTCACACAGTGGCCATAAAAACATAAGAGAAGCCATGTTGGATCAGGCCAGTGGCCCATCCAGTCCAACACTCTGTCTCACACAGTGGCCATAAGAACATAAGAGAAGCCCTGTTGGATCAGGCCAGTGGCCCATCCAGTCCAACACTCTGTCTCACACAGTGGCCATAAAAACATAAGAGAAGCCATGTTGGATCAGGCCAGTGGCCCATCCAGTCCAACACTCTGTCTCACACAGTGGCCATAAGAACATAAGAGAAGCCATGTTGGATCAGGCCAGTGGCCCCTCCAGTCCAACACTCTGTCTCACACAGTGGCCATAAGAACATAAGAGAAGCCGTGTTGGATCAGCCCAATGGCCCCTCCAGTCCAACACTCTGTGTCACACAGTGGCCATAAGAACATAAGAGAAGCCATGTTGGATCAGGCCAGTGGCCCCTCCAGTCCAACACTCTGTCTCACACAGTGGCCATAAGAACATAAGAGAAGCCATGTTGGATCAGGCCAGTGGCCCCTCCAGTCCAACACTCTGTCTCACACAGTAGCCATAAGAACATAAGAGAAGCCATGTTGGATCAGGCCAGTGGCCCCTCCAGTCCAACACTCTGTCTCACACAGTGGCCATAAGAACATAAGAGAAGCCGTGTTGGATCAGCCCAATGGCCCCTCCAGTCCAACACTCTGTGTCACACAGTGGCCATAAGAACATAAGAGAAGCCATGTTGGATCAGGCCCGTGGCCCATCCAGTCCAACACTCTGTGTCACACAGTGGCCATAAGAACATAAGAGAAGCCATGTTGGATCAGGCCAGTGGCCCCTCCAGTCCAACACTCTGTCTCACACAGTGGCCATAAGAACATAAGAGAAGCCATGTTGGATCAGGCCAGTGGCCCCTCCAGTCCAATACTCTGTGTCACACAGTGGCCAAAAAAATTATACACACACACACACATACACTGTGGCTAATAGGCACTGATGGACCTCTGCTCTGCTCAGGGTGGCTTACATCAGATCACAGGACAATGATCGCAATCACAAAATCAATAAAATCGGTAAAATCATTAAACAATCTAAATTAAAAACAGTATACAGTTGGCGCTAGATTAGATGCTGCTCATTCTTGAGACGACGGTTGTTCCAGGATTCTTCCAGGATTCTCCTACAGTCAGCTAAAGGCTTGCCGGAAGAGAACGGTCTTACAGGCCTCGCGGAAATGAGCGATGTCCCGCAAGGCCCTAACCTTTTCCGGCAATTGGTTCCACCAGGAGGGGGCTGCCACTGAAAAGGCCCGATCCTTGGTGGTCGACAGTCTCGCCTCCTTCAGCCCGGGGATCACTAGGAAATGTTGGGATCCAGATCTCAGCATTTTCTGGGGAATGTGTGGGGACAGACGGTCCCTCGGGTAAATGGGTCCTTGGCCACATAGGGCTTTAAAGGCTCAGTGGTAGAGCATCTTCTTGGGATGCAAAAGGTCCCAGGTTCAATCCCCGGCATCTCCAGTTAGAAGGACCAGGCAGGAGGTCATGGGAAAGACTAGAGAGTCATAAGGAGGGATTGTGGCTCAGTGGAAGAGCCTCTGCTTGGCATGCAGAAGACCCCAGGTTCAATCCTCGACATCTCCAGTTAGAAGGAAGGATCAAACAGCAAGTGATGAGAAAGGGCTTTAACGAAGACCCTCAAGAGCTTCCACTGGTCAGAGTCGTGGTTGTGGCTCAGTGGTAGAGCATCTGCTTGGGATGCAAAAGGTCCCAGGTTCAATCCCCGGCATCTCCAGTTGAAAGGACCAGGCAGTAGATGAGGCGAAAGGCTTCTACCTGAGACCCTGGAGAGCTGCAGCTAGTCTCAGAAGAGGCTGTGGCTCAGTGGAAGAGCCTCTGCCTTGCATGCAGAAGGTCCCTGGTTCAATCCCTGGCATCTCCAGTTAAAGGAATCAGGTAGCGTATGATGTGAAAGCCCTCCACCTGAGACCCCAAGGAGGGCTGTAGCTCAGTGACAGAGCATCGGCTCGGCATGCAGAAGGTCCCAGGTTCAATCTCCAGCCTCTTCATCTAAAAGGGCCAGGTAGGAGCTGATGGGAAAGACCTCTGCCTGAGACCCGGGAGAATAGCAGCCAATCTAAGTAGATGAGACTGACCTCGACAGACCAAAGGTCTTCTTCTGTTCCCCTCAGATTCATGAATCCCACCCTCCAACCCAGATACTTACTCGGGTATGACAGTTTTGGGGGGCAGCCATTTTGCTGCGCTCCTGCGGGAGCCGGGGAAGGGGCCGGGGCGTGTGAGGAGGCGGAGATCTGCAGAAGACTCTCCCCATGCAGAAGGGGGAGCAGAGGCCCTCCTGGAGGCCCTGATGGAAGGAAAAATAAAAGGCTTGTTTCAGAGGATTGCTACCTTAGGAGAGTGGGGGCAGAAGACATCCCTTCATCTTCCCTCCAGAGAATCATGGAGTTGCAAGAGACCACCAGGGCCATCTAGTTCAACCCCCCAACCATGCAGGGAGTTCACAAACAATAAAAAAAAGGTAAAGGAAAAGTCCCCTGTGCAAGCACCAGTCGTTTTCGACTCTGGAGTGACGTTGCTTTCACAACGTTTTCGCGGCAGATTTTTTACGGGGTGGTTTGCCATTGCCTTCCCCAGTCATCTACGCTTTCCTCCCAGCAAGCTGGGTACTCATGTTACCGACCTCAAAAGGATGGAAGGCTGAGTCAACTTGAAGCCAGATACCTGAACCAGCTTCCGCTGGAATCGAACTCAGGTCGTGAGCAGAGCTTAGGACTGCAGTACTGCAGCTATCACTCTGCACCACGGGGCTCTTCCAAAGGTAAAGGTAGTCCCCTGTGCAAGCTCCAGTGGTTTCCGACTCTGGGCTGACGTTGCATCACGACGTTTTCGCGGCAGACTTTTTACGGGGTGGTTTGCCATTGCCTTCCCCTGTCATCTCCACTTTCCCCCCAGGAAGCAGGGGACTCATTTTACCAACCTCGGAAGGATGGAAGGCTGAGTCAACCTGGAGCCGGTTACCTGAACCCAGCTTCCACCAGGATCGAACTCAGGTTGTGAGCAGAGAGTTCAGACTACAGTACTGCAGCTTTACCACTCTGCGCCACGGGGCTCATAACGTCACAAATACCTCCCCCTAAATTCACAGGATCCACATTGCTGTCAGATGGCCATCTACAGGGCTTTTGGGGTAGAAAAAGCCCAGCAGGAACTCATTTGCATATTAGGCCACACACCCCCTAGGTCACTATTTTGTTGCACGCAGGGCTTTTTTGTAGAAAAGGTCCAGCAAGGTCTCATTTGCATGTTAGGCCACACCCCCTGACACAAAGCCAGCTGGAACTGAGTTCCTGTGCGTTCCTGCTGGGAAAAAGCCCTGGCCATCTAGCCTCCGTTTAAAAACCTCCAAGGAAGGAGAGCCCACCACCTCCCGAGGAAGCCTGTTCCACTGAGGAATTGCTCTAATGGTCAGGAAGTTCTTCCTAATGTTGAGCCGGAAACTCTTTTGATTTAATTTCAACCCGTTGGTTCTGGTCCTACCTTCCGGGGCCAAAGAAAACAATTCCACCCCATCCTCTATAGGACAACCCTTCAAGTACTGGAAAATGGTGATCCTATCACCTCTCAGCTGCCTTCTGTGACCTTCTGGGGCCACAGAAAACAATTCCACACCACCTCTAGATCAGGGGTGACCAAACTGTGGCTCAAGCTACACGTGGCTCTTTCACACATACTGCGGCTCTTGAAGCCCCCACAGCACCGTCGGCCAGCTTGGAGAGTGTGTTTGTCTCTTTCAATCACTCCTCCGAGACAAGCCAGCCAGTGGCTTGGAGAACACATTGAGAGTTAAAGTTGCTTTCTTCCCACCTCTCCCACCCCTCCTCCCTTCTATTTTCCTTCCTTGTGGCTCTCGGGCATCTGACATTCATGTCTTGCGGCTCTCAGACATTTGACATTTATTCTGTATGGCTCTTACATTAAGCAAGTTTGGCCCCCCCCTGCTCTAGATAACAGCCCTTTGAAGATTTGAAGATAATGATCAAGCCTGCCAAGAAAAAATCTTACCTGGGGGAGACAAGGGCAGAGCTGGGTAGATGCCGACAGGAGGGTGGGGCGACTCGGAGACCTGAAGCGGCGATAGAGGCTGGAAAGGGTCTCCTGGTGGGTGGCTGGATTTGCTCCCGGGACCAGGGTGTTCAGCTGGCGGGGGTGCCTGGATCTCCATGTGAATGCAATCGGGGATGAATTCCTCTTTTACTAGCCGGGCGGGAGGGGCTAGAGGGGGGAAGACTGTACAGGTCCGGCGCGGTTCACAGCAAGCGGTAGAATTAGAGGCAGTGTTCCCTCTCAGCTGAGTGAGTGTGAGCTGGCTCACCGTTTTTTAGCCTCCTGCTCACACATTTCTGTCTTAGCTCACGAAGGATGGCCCCAGAGCAAACTGATTCATGCACTAGCTCACAATGTTCATGCCAGTAGCTCATGAAATACAATTTTTGCTCACAGGACTCCACAGCTTAGAGGGAATACTGAATAGAGGTACGCTGCCCCTGAATATGGAGGCTCCGTTCAGTTGTTCACAGGCCTTTATTTTGTAGGAAAAACCCAGCAGGAACTCATTTGTGTATTAGGCCACATCCCCCCCCGACGCCACCAATGTTTCACTCAGGGCTTTCTTTGTAGAAAAAGCCCAGCAGGAGCTCATTTGCATATTAAGCCACACCTCCCTGACGCCACCACTGTTTTAAACAGGACATCCCCATTGTTCCATGCAGGGCTTCAAGCACACCTGCTGAGTTTTCTGCCTGCTTTGTAAAGGACTGGAGAAGGGGAGTCATAATGATATTCTGAAGATCTCCCCAGAGTCCCCTGCCTGTGACAGAAACCCCTCCCTGGCCCTTTTGTTGACCACCCCCCAGTCTAGACATCAGCACTCACCTGTATTCTGGATATTCAGTCCTAGAAAGAGAGAACAGAGAATGGATTTATCAGTTATCTTTGCAGCTTTGCTGCACGCTGTCTGTTGCCACTATTCGAGGAAAGTGCGTCTGAGCATGTACAGAATGAGACACTCCCTGGCTGCGGTTGCACACACTAAATAATGCACTTTCAATCCGCCTCCAGGGCACTTCCCAACGGTCAGCTGACTCTGTGAAATCCAGTTGGAAAGTGCATTTAAAGTGGGTTGAAAGCCCAATACTTAGTGTGTGGAATCACAGCCCCTGAAAACAACCAAGAGAATCTTTTTAACATAAGAACATAAGAGAAGCCATATTGGATAAGGCCAATGGCTCATCCAGCCCAACACTCTGTCTCACACAGTGGCCATAAGAACATAAGAGAAGCCATGTTGGATCAGGCCAATGGCCCATCCAGTCCAACACTCTGTGTCACACAGTGGCCATAAGAACATAAGAGATGCCGTGTTGGATCAGGCCAATGGCCCATCCAGTCCAACACTCTGTGTCACACAGTGGCCATAAGAACATAAGAGAAGCCCTGTTGGATCAGGCCAATGGCCCATCCAGCCCAACACTCTGTCCCGCAGTGGCCATAAGAACATAAGAGAAGCCATGTTGGATCAGGCCCGTGGCCCATCCAGTCCAACACTCTGTCTCACACAGTGGCCATAAGAACATAAGAGAAGCCATGTTGGATCAGGCCAGTGGCCCATCCAGCCCAACACTCTGTCTCACACAGTGGCCATAAGAACATAAGAGATGCCGTGTTGGATCAGGCCAGTGGCCCATCCAGTCCAACACTCTGTGTCACACAGTGGCCAATATATATGTGTGTGTATATGTATGTATATATATATATATACACACACAAACACACACACACACATACACACACATATATAATATATACATATATACTGTGGCTAATAGCCACTGATGGACCTCTGCTCCATATTTTTATCTAACCCCCTCTTGAAGGTGGCTATGCTTGTGGCCACCACCACCTCCTGTGGCAGTGAATTCCACGTGTTAATCACCCTTTGAGTGAAGAAGTACTTCCCTTTATCCATTTTAACCTGTCTGCTCAGCAATTTCATCGAATGCCCACGAGTTCTTGTATTGTGAGAAAGGGAGAAAAGTACTTCTTTCTCTACTTTCTCCATCCCAGGCATAATCTTGTAAACCTCTACCATGTCACCCCCTAGTCGACGTTTCTCCAAGCTAAAGAGCCCCAAGCGTGTTAACCTTTCTTCATAGGGAAAGCGTTCCAAACCTTGAATCATTCTAGTTGCCCTTTTCTGCGCTTTTTTCAGTGCTATAATATTCTTTTTTGAGGTGCGGTGACCAGAATTGTATCTGTGCACCAGAATTTTGATCAGTATCTAAGGTCAGGTTGCCTTGGCAATTGGGCAAAGGGCTCTTTCAAGATTTCTTCTCCATAGCAATGAAGGCCTTGGTCTTACTCTGTAGTCCATCATGGGAAGCAAAATAAGAGCTGAATGCCATGAGAGGCAAAGGGCACCCAGGGACCCTGTTGCTGCTCACAATTGGGAATGGAAATAAAGAAGAGAGCCCTTTGCCTGCATCTTCTGAACTAGCACTGAGACTCTGGGCCGGTAGTTGTGAGCCCCTAACCTAGACCCATGGTAGTTTGGGTTCTATCCGAGTATATGGCCTAGGGTTCCATGAACCAAATCTGTCAGTCACATTTTGTACCCTGCCTTTTCTCCACAGCATTCAGGAAGGGTCACATGGTGCTTTCCTCACAACAACCCTACAAGGTTGGTTAAGCTGAGAGAAGGAGGCTGAGAAAGGTTCAAGGTCATCCTTCAGGGGGGAAGAGGAAGAAGAGGAGGAGGAGGAGAAGAAGAGGAGGAGGAGGAGGAGGAGAAGGAGGAGGAGAAGAAGAAGAAGACGACGACGACGAGGAGGACAAGAAGAAGAGGAGGAGAAGAGGAGGAGGAGAAGAGGAGGAAAAGAAGAAGAGGAGGAGGAGAAGAAGAGGAGGAGGAGGAAAAGAAGAGGAGGAGGAGGAGAAGAAGAGGATATTGGAAGATATTGGATTTATACCCCGCCCTCCGCTCCGAATCTCAGAGCAGCTCACAATCTCCTTTCCCTTCCTCCCCCACAACAGACACCCTGTGAGGTGGGTGGGGCTGAGAGGGCTCTCACAGCAGCTGCCCTTTAAAGGACAACCTCTGCCAGGGCTATGGCTGACTCAAGGCCATGCCAGCAGTTGCATGTGAAGGAGTGGGAAATCAAAACCCGGTTCTCCCAGGTAAGAGTCCGCACACTTAACCACTACACCAAACTGGCTTTGACTCTGCAGGTCAGACAGGTGGAGTCTAAGTGAGGTGGTTCAGTCACTACCAAGAGTTGGATTTACACCCTGTCCTTCACTCAAGAGTCTCAGAGTGGCTTACAATCTCCTTCCCTTCTACTCCCCACAACAAACGCCCTGTGAGGTCAGCAGGGCTGAGAGCTCTGAGAGAACAGCTTTGAGAAAACCGTGACTGGCCCAAGATCACCCAGCTGGCTGCACGTGGAGGAAGTGGGGAATCAAACCCGGTTCTCCAGATTAGAGTCTGCTGCTCTTAACCACCACACCGCCTGGCTTTCTGGGATGTCGGATTTGAATTTACATGTCTCCGTCTCCCTCACCCACTCACCGATGCCAGGTGACACCACTCGCTCGTAGTGGTAGGGGTTCACACAGACGCTGTCGTACTTCAAGTCGAAGGCGAACTGGCAGAACTTGACGTGCTTCAGTTCGTTCTTGTGCAAATCTGGCCAGCGCCAGAGACGGGCGTAGATCACATGGGGGAAGCCTTTACGCCCTGCGACCTGCAGAATCAGGCGGGGGAGAGAGGGTGGGTCTTTCAGTTAGAACAGAATAGAATCTGGAGGAACAATCAGTGAATGGAAACGACAAGCCCATAGCTTTGACTCTACAGGTCAGCCAGGTAGAGGGAGATGGTTCAATCGCTACTGAAGTGTGATAGCAATGTGCAACAGCAATGCACAGTGATCACTGCATTACAAATGTGCAATAACAAATGTATAATAACGTTAGAATAACAGAATCATAGAGTTGGAAGGGACCTCCAGGGTCATTTAGTCCAATCCCCTGCACAATGCAGGAAATTCACAAGTACCTCTCCTCCACACCCCCAGTGACCCCTGCTCCAGGCCCAGAAGATGGCAAAAAAAGATGTTCAATAGCAAAGAGCAAGAATGTACAATAATAGAAGTGAAATAACACATGTGCAACAACAGCAATAAACTGCTGCCAAAGTAATGAGGGAAGTATTCTATCCCCCAATTAACTCTGTTGCTTGTTATTCAAAACAGATCACCGTTATAACAACACTTCAACTCAAAAATCCAATATTTCGCCCCTCCAAATGCCTAAGAGTGTAAACCATGGGGACATCTGACATAGTCCTGCAACGACTATATTGCTCGTTCCCATTTCCATGACTGATTAAATACAAGCGTGTTGGAAAAATCTGAGCATTTTGCTTAGTGCAGAGAATGAATAAAGAGAAACCTGGAGAGAAACTGAGGCAGAGGAAGAAAGAAAGAGGGTTGGACTAAGAGTGGAGGGGGGCATTGCCTCCAGAGCTTACAGAGTCCGTAGGTTGCGTCTGGGGTCTCTCCTCCATGTCTGACGTAACACAATCGCAGTGCTCATTAAGGTTCAGGATCATGGCCTTCTCACCTGCCCTGTTTTCCCAAGCTGAAAAAGTTCCAGGCGGATACTGGCTTGGGAAACCTGGAAATTCCCTGGGATATATATGAATGACCCAATACCGCTCTCTAGACCAGGGGTGGCCAACGGTAGCTCTCCAGATGTTTTTTGCCTACAACTCCCATCAGCCCCATGCTGGCTGGGGCTGATGGGAGTTGTAGGCAAAAAACATCTGGAGAGCTACCATTGGCCACCCCTGCTCTAGACCAAGAGTGGCCAAACTTGCTTAATGTAAGAGGCATACAGAATAAATGGTGTTAAGATGTTTGAGAGGGAGTTCTGGCCATCACATTTAAAGGGGCCGCACACCTTTTAAATGCCTTCCCTCCATCGGAAATAATGACGGATAGGGGCAACTTCTTTGGGGGCTCGTAGAATTGGAACCCGCCCCCTCCCCGGTCCAATCCTCTTGAAACTTGGAAGGTGTTTTGAGGAAAGGCACTGGATGCTATGCTGAAAATTTGGTGCCTCTACCTCAAAAAAAACAGCCCGCCCCAGATACCCACGGATTAATTCACCATTATACCCTATGGGAATCGGTCTCCATAGGGAATAATGGAATGTCCAGCAGACATTTCCCTCCCCCCTCTTTCTGATAACCCTAAAGCGAGGGGGGGGAAGCCTCCAAACCAGGGGATCCCCTGCCCCCACCTGGGGATTGGCAACCCTATCTCCAGACCACAGCGATCAGTTCCCCTGAGGGGGAAAACGGCTGCTTTGGAGGTTGAAATCTATGGCCTTGTACCCCACTGAAGTCCCCGTCTTCTTCAGGCTCCATTCCCCAAATCTCCAGGCGTTTCTCAGCCTGGATCTGGCCGGTGGCTGGGGTGGGGGAGAGAAACCTAGCCACCCTACCTCCAAATCCGACCTAATCTGCCAGCAGCTCAGCGCCTCCTTCCCAAATTCCGTGGGGCAGCCCCCCCCCCCCCCAACCCTACACTCCACCAAAGAATCCACCCTCCCATTCCGTGCAACGAGGATGATGAAATGAGGGTTTCCTCTCCCCCCCCCCCCCCTTTCAGCAGCAGGAGAAGGGGCAGGGAGGTTGCACTCAATTCTCTCTCCCCCCCACCCCCAGGCTTCTGGCTGCCGCTAATTCCAGACATAACAACAGCCCCCCCTCCTCCCCGCGGCGCCAAGAACCAGACAGTGACTCATCCTCTGGGCGTGGGGAGGGGGGCGGAAGCAGCTGAAAAAGAGGGGAGATGAGTGGGGGGGGGGACGCGGAGGACGGGTTAATGACTTCATAGCCTAGCCTGGCTTGACCTCAAAACTTAAGGAGGGGGAAGGGACAAAAAAGAGACCCCCCCCCTTTTTTTGCAAAGCAAGTCTCCCCGCCTCCCCCCCGCCCTGCAATTTCAAGGCCTTTAAGGTGCTGCCCTGGAGAAAATGGTTGCTTTGGAAGTAGTGTTGCAAAATGCAAAGATCTGGGGACTTTGGGGGTGGAGCCAGGAGCGAGGTTGTATAAAGCGTGATTGAGCTCCAAAGGGAGTTCTGGCCATCCCATTGAAAGGGACTGCACGCCTTTTTAAAAAAGAGCCCCGTGGCGCAGAGTGGTAAAGCTGCAGTAAAAAGGTAAAGGTAGTCCCCCTGTGCAAGCACCAGTCGTTTCCGACTCTGGGGTGACGTTGCTTTCACGACGTTTTCACGGCAGACTTTTTACGGGGTGGTTTGCCATTGCCTTCCCCAGTCTTTTACACTTCCCCCCCAGCAAGCTGGGTACTCATTTTACCGACCTCAGAAGGATGGAAGGCTGAGTCAACCTGGAGCCGGCTATCTGAACTCAGCTTCCGCCGGGATCAAACTCAGGTTGTGAGCAGAGCTTAGGACTGCAGCTTTAACACTCTGCGCCACGGGGCAGTCCTAAGCTCTGCTCACGACCTGAGTTTGATCCCCGGTGGAAGCTGGGTTTTCAGATAGCTGGCTCGAGGTTGACTCAGCCTCCCATCCTTCCGAGGTCAGTTAAATGAGTACCCAGCTTGCTGGGGGGGGGGGGGGAAGTGTAGATGACTGCGGAAGGCAATGGCAAACCACCCTGTAAAAAGTCTGCCGTGAAAACATTGAAAGCAACGTCACCCCGGAGTGACAAGGCACTTTTTTGTAAGCTCTTGGAGGATTGGCTACATCAGGAGGGTGTGGCCTAATATACAAAGGAGCTTCTGCTAGAATTCCACCCGAGTTTTTCTTCCCTGCCTTTCACTACCCAAAGGAGTCTCTGAGCGGCTTACAATCTCCTTCCCTTCCTCTCCTGTGAGCTAGGTGGGGCTGAGAGAGCTCTGAGAACTAACTGCTCTTGAGAGAACAGCTCTAAGAGAACTGGGACTAACCCAAGGTCACCCAGGAGGTGTGTGGATTCCCCAGGAGGTGTGGGGAATCAAGCCCGTTTCTCGCAGATTAGAGTCTGTTGCTCTTAACCACTGCACCACACTGGCTCTCGAGTGTCGGTCTAGTACAGGGGTGGCCAAACTGTGGCTCTTTCACACTTATTGTGTGGCTCTTGAAGCTCCCACCGTCCGTTGGCCGTCTTGGAAAGGGCATCCGTCTCTTTAAATCACTTCTGTAAGCCAAGGGAGGGAGAGGTAGAAAGAAAGCAACTTTAATTGCAACTTTAATCGCTACCTCTCCCGCCCCTCCGCGGCTCACAAACATCTGACGTTTCATTTATGTGGCTCTTACGTTAAGCGAGTTTGGCCGCCCCTGTTGTAGAGTTCACAGGATGCCACTGAACTGGAAAAAGCTGCAGAAAAGGGGAAGCAAAATTAATAGGGAGTCAAAGCATCTTTCCTACGAATAAAAGCTCTAATGTTTGGAGCTTTTTAGTTTAGGAAAAAAGATGATAGGGGGCATGATGAGAGATGACCCTGACACTACGCAAACTAGGCAATTGCCTAGGGCGCCAGCCTTATAGAGGTGCCAAATTGAGCAACCCCCTCTGTATGGCTCGATGACATTATCGGTGCAGGGTGGCACCTGAAGCTAGCCTTGCCTGGGCTGTCAGATAGTCTAGGGCCAGCCCTGGGCATGAAACTAAGCTTAGTTAAAGTCTCTTTCTTTCTACCTCTCCCTCCCCATCTCCCTCCCTCCCTCCCTCCCTCCCGTGGCTCACAAACATGAAAATGAAAAGAGGACATTTTTCCCCTCATAATCCTTTCTTGGAGGTCACCCAGCGGAAGTGATTGGCAGTTGGTTTCAAGTAGGGTGGCCAAGTCCAATTCAAGAAATCCTCACTCTGCCATTGAAGCCTTGGGCCAGTCTCACCATCTCAGCCTAACCTACATCAGGGGTGGGGTAGAAATTAAACTTAGTTAAAGTTAAAATTGCTTTCTTTCTACCTCTCGCTCCCTCTCTTTTTTTTTTTTTAAGAAGAAGAGATTGGATTTATATCCCGCCCTCCACTCCAAAGAGTCTCAGAGCGGCTCACAATCTCCTTTACCTTCCTCCCCCACAACAGACACCCTGTGAGGTAGATGAAGATATTGGATTTATATCCCGCCCTCCACTCCGAAGAGTCTCAGAGCGGCTCACAATCTCCTTTCCCTTCCTCCCCCACAACAGACACCCTGTGAGGTAGATGAAGATATTGGATTTGTATCCCGCCCTCCACTCCGAAGAGTCTCAGAGCGGCTCACAATCTTCTTTATCTTCCTCACCCACAACAGACACCCTGAGAGGTGGGTGGGGCTGAGAGGGCTCTCACAAAAGCTGCCTTTTCAAGGAGAGTCTCAGAGCGGCTCACAATCTCCTTTACCTTCCTCCCCCACAACAGACACCCTGTGAGGTAGATGAAGATATTGGATTTATATCCCGCCCTACACTCCAAAGAGTCTCAGAGCAGCTCACAATCTCCTTTACCTTCCTCCCTCACAACAGACACCCTGTGAGGTAGATGGGGCTGAGAGAGCTCTCCCAGAAGCTGCCCTTTCAAGGAGAGTGTCAGAGCAGCTCACAATCTCCTTTACCTTCCTCCCCCACAACATACACCCTGTGAGGTGGGTGGGGCTGGAGAGGGCTCTCACAGCAGCTGCCCTTTCAAGGACAACCTCTGCCAGAGCTATGGCTGACCCAAGGCCATGCCAGCAGCTGCGAGTGGAGGAGTGGGGAATCAAACCCGGTTCTCCCAGATAAGAGTCCGCGCACTTAACCACTACACCAAACTGGCTCTCCACACCAAACTGGCCCTCCCTCCCTCCCTTCCTTCCGCGGCTCACAAACATGAAAATGAAAAGAGGACATTTTTCCCCTCATAATCCTTTTTTGGAGGTCACCCAACGGAAGTGATTGGCAATTGGTTTCAAGTAGGGTTGCCAAGTCCAATTCAAGAAATCCGCCATTGAAGCCCTGGGCCATTCTCACCCTCTCAGCCTAACCTACCTCACAGGGTTGTTGTGTTGATAAAACAGAGGAGAGAATGATGGAAGCTACATTGGGGTACAATCAAAGCGAATAAAGAAATGAATAAAGGTGTCCTGAGGTCCTTGAAGGAAGGAAAGGATAAAAATATACTAGATAGACAGAAGTGGAAAAGCTCAGAAGCGGCAGAATTTTTTCAAGCCGTCTAGCAGATGAATCATATTCTTAACACTGCCCTGCTGCCGAAGGGAGGGAAAAAATTCTGCAAGTAGAAAACTAGCACAAAACAGGACAACTAGTCTGGAGTGGAATCGCAGAATCATAGAGCTGGAAGGGACCTCCAGGGTAGGCTTCCCAATCCCCAGGTCCCAGTGGGGGATCTCCTGGTTTTACAAGTTTCCCCCCCCCAACCCCCCCAGCCAGCTAGCCGGCGGGGGGGGGGGGGAAGCCCCACCCCCCACAGCTCTAAATCTCCGGCAGTTTTAGGGAATCGGGAATTGATCTGCAGATATCAGGGGCTCTAGGGGGGTTGTGTTTTGAGGTAGAGGCACCAAATTTTCAGTATAGCATCTAGTGCCTCTTCTCAAAATACCCCCCCAAGTTTCAAAACGATTGGACCGGGGGGTCCAATTCTATGAGCCCCTAAAGAAGGTGCTCCTATCCTTCATTATTTCCTATGGAAGGAAGGCATCTAAAAAGGTGCGCCGTCCCTTTCAATGTGATGGCCAGAACTCCCTTGGAGTTCAATGATGCTTGTCACATCCTTGCTCCTGGCTCTGCCCCTAATGTCTCCTGGCTCCACCCCCAAAGTCTCCTGGCTCCACCCCCAAAGTCCCCAGATATTTCTTGAATTGGACTTGGCAACCCTACTCCAGGGTCATCCAGTCCAACCCCTTGCACAATGCTGGAAATTCGCAAATACCTCCCCCCACACACATACATCCCCAGTGACCCAGCTCCATGCCCAGAAGATGGCAAAAATCCTCCAACTAGAGAAAAATTGCTGACTGGCCCCAAAGTGTGGCAAATTGCTGTAAAAATAAATCTGGATAAAATGAGATTTATAATAACTGATAGCAGTTCTTGTGACAGTCCCAGATAACCGATACCTCCAGCATTTCCCTGGGCATGTAAGAAAGGGCCATGAGAGCCAGTTTGGTGTAGTGGTTAAGTGTGCGGACTCTTATCTGGTAGAACCGGGTTTGATTCCCCACTCCTCCACTTGCACCTGCTGGAATGGCCTTGGGTCAGCCATAGCTCTCTTATCTGGGAGAACCAGGTTTGATTCCCCATTCCTCCACTTTCACCTGCTGGAATGGCCTTGGATCAGCCATAATAGGAGTTGTCTTTGAAAGGGCAGCTTCTGGGAGAGCTCTCTCAGCCCCACCCAACTCTTAGGGTGTCTGTTGTGGGGGAGGAAGGGAAAGGAGATTGTAAACTGCTCTGAGACTCTGATTCAGAGAGAAGGGCGGGATATAAATCTGTAGTCTTCTTCTAGCAACTAGAAGGAGTCCCAAAGTGGCTTACCATCTCCTTCCCTTCCTTCTACCAACCGGGTTTGATTCCCCACTCCTCCGCTTGCACCTGCTGGAATGGCCTTGGGTCAGCCGTAGCTCTTGCAGAGCTGTCCTTGAAAGGGCAGCTGCTGTGAGAGCCCTCTCAGCCCCACTCACCTCACATGGTGTCTGTTGTGGGGGGGGGGGGAGAAGATATAGGAAATTGTATGCCGCTCTGAGTCTCCGATTCAGGGAGAAGGGCGGGGTATAAATCTGTGGTCTTCTTCTTCTTCAGAGCTCTGATTGAGAATTCCGCTCTTGAGAGAACAGATCTAAGAGACTGATCCAAGGTCACCCAACTGGCTCCCTGTATTTCTCCCTGATGTCTATTTCTCCCGGATGTGATGGCATTTCTCTCTTGAAGGGATATTTCTTTGTGAATGGGAACTTTCAAATGAAATTGCACCTCTCATGTGCCCTCTGTGGATTCATTCTCTCACTGCGCTGCATATGAAGGGAAGGTCTGATTTCCAGGGTGCTGGAGCTGGGTCACAAGTCCTTCCCAGTTTGGGTTGCCAGGTCCAATTCAAGAAATATCTGGGGACTTTGGGGGTGGAGGCAGGAGACATTGGGGGTGGAGCCAGGAGCCAGGATGTAAGAAGCATAACTGAACTCCAAAGAGAGTTCTGGACATCACATTTCAAGGGACCGCACATCTTTTAAATGCCTTCTCTCCATTGGAAACAATGAAGGATAGGGGTACCTTCTTTGGGGGGCTCATAGAATTGGACCCCTTGGTCTAATCTTTTTGAAACTTGGAGGGTATTTTGAGGAGAGGTACCGGATGCTATGCTGAAAATCTGGTGCCTCTACCTGAAAAGACAACACCCCCCCCCAGAGTCCCAGAAACCTACAGATCAATTCTCCCTTAGCCCCTATGGGAATCACTCTCCATAGGAAATAATGGAGTGCCCAGCAGACACTTCCCTCCCTCCCCACCACCTTCTGATGACTCTGAAATAGGGGAGGGCCTCCAAACCAGGGGATCTCCTATCCCCACCTGGGGACTGGCAACCCGATTTCCAGAACAATTTTGCATTTAAACAGAGCCAATCCCTCGGAAGAGCAGCTATTTGCAAAGTGTTGGCGTGCCAAATACCCACAACCAGAATGGGCATTGCATGGGTGCGTTGGTGTCGTACACACAGCTTTGTCCAGATGCTGGGGCCATGTACAGCTGCCAAAATACTTTCCGTTTTAAACCAGGCCTATACGTTTGTTGTTCTAGTGAAGAGCATGCGTGTCCGAACAGACCATAGTCTCAGTGGCTTTGTGTGGCCAATTATTCAGCCTGAGGCCCCTGTATTCATCATAATGTATTCATCATAATGCCCCTGTATAAATCGATGGTGCGGTCTCATTTGGAGTACTGTGTGCAGTTCTGGTCGCCACACCTCAAAAAGGATATTATAGCATTGGAGAAAGTCCAGAAAAGGGCAACTAGAATGATTAAAGGGCTGGAACACTTTCCCTATGAAGAAAGGTTGAAACGCTTGGGGCTCTTTAGCTTGGAGAAACGTCGACTGCGGGGTGACATGATAGAGGTTTACAAGATAATGCATGGGATGGAGAAAGTAGAGAAAGAAGTACTTTTCTCCCTTTCTCACAATACGAGAACTCGTGGGCATTCGATGAAATTGCTGAGCAGCCAGGTTAAAACAGATAAAAGGAAGTACTTCTTCACCCAAAGGGTGATTAACATGTGGAATTCACTGCCATAGGAGGTGGTGGCAGCCACAAGCATAGCCACCTTCAAGAGGGGGTTAGATAAAAATATGGAGCAGAGGTCCATCAGTGGCTATTAGCCACAGTGTGTATATATATATAAATTTTTGGGGGGCACTGTGTGACACAGAGTGTTGGACTGGATGGGCCATTGGCCTGATCCAACATGGCTTCTCTATGTTCTTATGGCCACTGTGTGACACAGAGTGTTGGACTGGATGGGCCACTGGCCTGATCCAACATGGCTTCTCTTATGTTCTTATGGCCACTGTGTGACACAGAGTGTTGGACTGGATGGGCCACTGGCCTGATCCAACATGGCTTCTCTTATGTTCTTATGGCCACTGTGTGACACAGAGTGTTGGACTGGATGGGCCACTGGCCTGATCCAGCATGGCTTCTCTTATGTTCTTATGGCCACTGTGTGACACAGAGTGTTGGACTGGATGGGCCACTGGCCTGATCCAACATGGCTTCTCTTACGTTCTTATGGCCACTGTGTGACACAGAGTGTTGGACTGGATGGGGCATTGGCCTGATCCAACATGGCTTCTCTATGTTCTTATGGCCACTGTGTGACACAGAGTGTTGGACTGGATGGGCCACTGGCCTGATCCAACATGGCTTCTCTTATGTTCTTATGGCCACTGTGTGACACAGAGTGTTGGACTGGATGGGCCACTGGCCTGATCCAATATGGCTTCTCTTATGTTCTTATGGCCACTGTGTGACACAGAGTGTTGGACTGGATGGGCCACTGGCCTGATCCAACATGGCTTCTCTTATGTTCTTATGGCCACTGTGTGACACAGAGTGTTGGACTGGATGGGCCACTGGCCTGATCCAGCATGGCTTCTCTTATGTTCTTATGGCCTTGTGTGACACAGAGTGTTGGACTGGATGGGCCACTGGCCTGATCCAACATGGCTTCTCTTATGTTCTTATGGCCACTGTGTGACACAGAGTGTTGGACTGGATGGGCCATTGGCCTGATCCAACATGGCTTCTCTTACGTTCTTATGAGGCGGCGGATAAAACAAGATCTTATAATAATTGATAGTAGTTCTTGTGACAATTCCAGATAATCGATACCTCCAGATAATCAATACCTCAGTCACGTGCAAAAAAATCATTGACCAACTGTGATTGTCCCCGACACTAAATAGCATTTCCAAGGGGGTTGGGGAAAGCTCCTACTGTGGCCATTTGTTCAGTGTGGCGTATGATGAAGATCTGGGTTCAAATCCTGACTCAACCACCAGGGCTTTTTTTTTTGTAGCAGGAACTCCTTTGCATATTAGGCCACACACCCCTGATGTAGCCAATCCTTCAAGAGCTTACAGAGCTCTTATTATACAGTGTGGCCTAATATTCAAAGGAGTTCCTGCTACAAAAAAAAGCCCTGTCAACCACAAAACTTGCTGGGTGACCACAGGTCAGACATTTTCTTTCAGCCTAGCCTACCTTTCAAGAGTAAGGTACATGGGAGAAAACCCCACTCTAAGATCCATACATTCGGCAATTTACATGAACTCTTACATCCAGAATTAAACTTTGTTGGTCTTATAGGTGCCAGCGGGCTCAAACTATCTTCTGTCACTTCAAACCAACATGGCTACCCATCTGAATCTATTTCCATCTCTGGAGTGAGGCTGGAACACTCAGGGAATTTCCCACTTCAGAATCATAGAGTTGGAAGGGACCTCCAGGGTCATCTAGGCCAACTCTCTGCACAATGCAGAAAACTCACAAACACCTCCCCGTAAACTCACAGGATTTTCATTGCTGTCAGATGGCCATCTAGCCTCTGTTTAAAAACCTCCAAGGAAGGAGAGCCCACTATCTCCCAAGGAAGCCTGTTCCACTGAAGAATCACTCTAATGGTCAGAAAGTTCTTCCTAATGTTGAGCTGGAAACTCTTTTGATTTAATATCAACCCACTGGTTCTGGTCCTACCTTCCGGGGCCACAGAAAACAATTCCATCCCATCCTCTATATGACAGCCCTTCAAGTACTTGAAGATGGTGATCCTATCACCTCCCAGCCACCTCCTCTCCAGGCTAAACATCCCCAGCTCCTTCAACCTTTCCTCATAGGACTTGGTCTCCAGACCCCTCACCATCTTCATCGCCCTCCTCTGGACCCGTTCCAACTTGTCTATATCCTTCTTAAAATGTGGTGCCCCAAAACTGAACACAATACTCCAGGTGAGGTCTTACCAGTGCAGAGTAAAGCGATACCATCACATCACGTGATCTGGACACTATACTTCTCTTGATACAGCCCAAAATTGCATTTGCCTTTTTAGCCACTGCATCACACTGTTGACTCATGTTCAGCGTATGATCCACTAAGACTCCTAGATCCTTTTCACACATACTGCTGCTAAGACAAGTCTCCCCCCATCCTATAACCATGCATTGGATTTTTTCCTACCTAAATGCAGAACTTTACCTCAGGTGGCACCTGTTTCAGGACGGCAACTACCTGCCAGCCACAAGCTCCACCAGTCAAAGGCCTTGTCTGTTTTCCTGAAACATGGAGTGGGCACCAAATTGGGGAATGGAGCCACAGGTTGCGTTGCCAAGTCCAATTCAAGAAACATCTGGGGACTTTGGGGGTGGAGCCAGGAGACATTGGGGGTGGAGCCAGGAGCAAGGTTGTGACAAGCAAAACTGAACTCCAAGGAGAGTTCTGGCCATCTAATTTAAAGTGACCGCACACCTTTTAAATGCCTTCCCTCCATTGGAAATAATGAAGGATGAGGCACCTTCTTTTGGGGTTCATAGAATTGGACCCCCCGTCCAATCTTTTTGGAGAGTATTTTGGAGAAAGGCACCGGATGCTATGCTGCAAATTTGGTGCCTCTACCCCAAAAAACAGCCTCCCCGGATACCAGCAGATCAATTCTCCATTACACCCAATGGGAACTGGTCTCCATAGGAAATAATGGAGTGCCCGGCGGACATTCCCCCCCCCCTGCTTTCTGATGACCCTGAAGCAGGTGAGGGCCTCCAAACCGGGGGGGGGGGGGTCTTCTGCCCCCACCTGTGGATTAGAGCATTTGCCAGCATACTCTAGAAGGCTTTTGCATCTAGTTATAGAAGATGTACAGGACTGGCTTGTTCAAAATTATACACTTAAGTGTCATTGAGCATTTTGCTGTCAAATAGGAATGGCTTGCTCTAAATTTAAAAAATTAAAAAATAAAAATTGTAGAGAGTATGAGAGCATTCTGCCATCAAAAGGAACGGCTGGCTTCTAATAAAAATATTAAAAGGGTAAAAAGGTCAAGGTAGTCCCCTGTGCAAGCACCCCACTCTGGGGTGACGTTGCTTTCATAACGTTTTCACGGCAGACTTTTTACAGGGTGGTTTGCCATTGCCTTCCCCAGTCATCTACACTTCCCCCCCCAGCAAGCTGGGTCCTCATTTGACCGACCTCGGAAGGATGGAAGGCTGAGTCAACCAGGAGTCGGCTACCTGAACCAGCTTCCGCTGGGTTCGAACTGAAGTCGTGAGCAGAGGGCTCTGACTGCAGTACTGCAGCTTTACCGCTCTGCGCCACGGGGCTCTTTGCAGAGAGCAATTGGCCAGCCAGCTCCAGAAGGCTTTTGCATCTGGTTAAAGAAGATCTTTAGGACTGGCTTAAGCTCCTAATATAAATATATGCAGTTAAGTGTCATTGGGTGGATGAGAGAACTTGAAGTAAAAGATGTTGCAGAAGAGCATTAACATTGGATTGTTACAAGAGGCTGGTGACCCTGGAAAAAATAGGAAGGACTACTCCTGAGGAAGTCCAGCGTGATGATGTCACCTGGAAGTGACGTCATTAAAATGGTGGTGCGCATGCGGGGCCGCTCTAGGCTTTTCCAGGAAAACTCTATGGTTTTGCCAGACACTCTAGCAATTCGAGAGGTAAAACTCTATGGTACAATAGAGTTTGAACCTCCCAAATGGCTAGAGCATCCGGAGAAACCATAGAGTATGAAAAGATGATTCTAAAAAGGCTTTTCTTAAATGGTTTTACTAAACATTGTCAGTCAGTACATCACAGTGTTTGTTTCTTTTATTGTCTATAATATGAACTGTGATGCCAGTTTGTTGGTTATCCCACCTGGGGATAGGAACCCTAGTGTCAGGAAAAGGGGAAGACCCTCCAGGAGAGGGATTGATTCAATCCAGGAAGCCCGGGCCTTCCGTTTGCAAGACCTGAGCAGGCTGTTAAGGACTGGACGTTTTAGAGGACATTAATTCATAGAGTCACCATGACTTGGGAGTGACTTGATGGCACTTCCTCCACACACAAGCCATCCCAACTCAATGCAAAGATCTGAAGCTGCTTTCTGTGGGGAATGTGTAGGCCAGCCCGCCCTACAAACCACACACATAAGCCCTTCCATGACTTAAGAAGCTGTCTTAGAGAGTGGCAGGTTTTGGGCTCACCTTGTTCACCATTGCCTGCTCTGGCTGGCAGCTGCTTTCCGCAGGGCTAAGAGAAAGGCCTAACACCAGACGCCTGGGATTGAATATGGGATCTTTTGTATGCCTAGCAGGTGCGCTAAGGTTTAACTTTTGGCCCTTCCCTGATAGAATGTGAGAAGGCTCAGAACTGTGTAGGGCTGCCAAGTTCCTGTACCACATGAGGGTTCTCCCACCCTTGAGGTTCCCAACCTGAAGATCCTCCCCTGATGTCACTGGCGTGATGACGTCACTCGGAGGTATGTCATCGTGCCGATGGCACGCACTGGCTGCTCTAGGAGCGTCCGGGAAAACTCTGGTTTTCCTGGATGCTCTAGCAATTTGGGAGGAAAACTCTATGATACCATATGAAAAACATATGGTACCATAGCGTTTCTCCTAGAGTGGCAGGCGCAAAACGTCGCTAGCGCGATGACTTCAGAGGGGAACTTGGCAAACCCTAGAATTGTGGTAGGTTGAGCCTGCTCATCCAGTGTAACCTCACAACAACCCTGCAAGGTGGGCTAGACTGAGAATGACTGGCTCAAGGTCTCCCAATAAGTTTCAAGGCAAGCAGGGATTTGAACCAAGGTCTCCTCCAGTCCTAGTCCAACATCCTTAGCTTCACACCACACTAGGGTTGCCAAGTCCAAGTCAGAAAATACCTGGGGACTTTGTGGGTGGAGCCAGGAGACTTTCCCATTCCCTAAAATAAATAAAAACACAGCAGTGCAATTCCTCTGACTGGCCTTCGTTTCCTTGTCCCCAGTGGCAGTTGTGATTCCAGTAAACGAAAGTGAACCCACACTAACAAAGCAGCCCAAATATACAGAGTTTGTTTGCCAGCACACGCTTTTGTGATTTCACTGGAGCTCTATGCACCGGAGCCGCTGTATTTCCAACCAACTTAACACAGGCAGATGGAAAGAAAGAGAGATGGAGTTTTCCTCATCAAACAGGTTACTATAAAAGACGTCTGAAACGAATCCGAAAAGCAAGCACAGAGACTGTGCTCTCCTGCTCTCTCTCTCTCACTCACTCACACACAAACACTTACTGACTCTGCTTCCTATACAAAGTGAAAGCAAGCAGGGACTGAGCTTCACTCCCTCTCTCACACTCTCTTGCCTCACCCTCCCGATGCAGCTTTCACTTCCTGCTCAAGTTTAAAGGCACACACACACTTTTTTAAAAAAGAGGTGTTTACAGGCTTCTAAACCTGCAGAGATTTAAAGGCACGTGGTAGCTGTGGGGGCGGGGTTTCCCCACCCAACCAGCTGGCTGGGGGCAGGGTGGAGCCCCGGAAACCGGGTTTCTTCCGCTGGGACTGGGGTATTGGGAAGCCTGTACCACACTGCCTGTCTTTGGAACCTGCCTTCAATGCAGATGCTCCCCCACTGAGCCCCAAAAGCCTCAAGTCTAGCTGGATTTGAGTCTTAACTTCTCCACATGGCTCCGAGAGGAGAGTGTGGTTGAGCAGGGCCCTCCATGTGCTGGGTGCGCCTACTTACTTGGAGACGTCCGTCGAGGGTGCGCTGGGATGGTGACGCACTTGCTGGGGTGGGCGCCGTTGGTGGTGATGGCAGTGATGAGCGAGTCCAGCTCGTCCTTCTTCTCCTTCAGCTTCTTCACCAGGCTCTCGATGGCGCGCTTGGCGAAGGATTCGTTCTCGCCACCCCTGCCGGTGGCACATCAAGCTGTGCACAATGCTCAGGCAGGCGTCGCTGCTGCTGGGCTGGTTCAGGGACATGGCGACAGCAGCGATTCCCTTGGAAGGCGGGGGAGAGAGGAAACCAAGTCATGTAAGATGCGGAATTGTGGAATCGTGGATGTGTAGAATTGTTTTCTGTCGCCCCAGAAGGACCAGAAACGACGGGTTGAAATTAAATCAGAAGTGTTTCCGGCTCAACGTTAGAAAGAACTCGGTGGAACAGGCTTCCTCGATAGGTGGTGGGCTCTCCTTCCTTGGAGGTTTTTAAACAGAGGCTAGATGGCCACCTGACAGCAATGAGGGTCCTGTGAATTTAGGGGGAGGGATTTGTAAGTTTCCTGCATTGTGCAGGGGGCTGGACTAGATGACCCTGGAGGCCCCTTCGAATCCTATGATTCTAAAGGCTTGCCAATCCCCAGGTCCCAGTGGGGGTTCTTCCGCTTTCCCAGGCTCCTTCCCGCCCCCAGTCAGCTGGCCGGAGGGGGGAAGCCCCGCCCCCAAAGCCACCATGTGACTTTACCCCTCCGGAGGCTTCAGTCTCCGATTGAAAGGCTTCCTCTTGGGATGGGGTGTCCTGTGTTACTTGGAAGAAGTTGGCTGCAACTCATGAGTAGAGAGGGCCACTCTCTTACTTCAGAGTTGCCAGAAACAGGGAGTGGGCGGGTGGGGAGGAAACATCTGCTGAGCACTTCATTATTCCCTATGTGGAGATCGATTCTCATAGGGTATAATGGGCGGAATTGATCTGGAGGTTTCGGGGGCTCTGGGGGAGCTGTTTTTTGAGGTAGAGGCACCAAATTTTCAGTATAGTATCTAGTGCCTCTCCCCAAAGTGCTCCCCAAGTTTCAAAACAATTGGACCAGGGGGTCCAATTCTATGAGCCCCAAAGAAGGTGCCCCTATCCTTCATTATTTCCTATGAAGGAAGACATTTAAAAAGGTGTGCTGTCCTTTTCAATGTGATGGCCAGAACTCCTTTGGAGTTCAATTATGCTTGTCACACCCTTGCTCCTGGCTGCACCCCAAAGTCTCCTGGCTCCACCCCCAAAGTACTGAGATATTTCTTGAATTGGACTTGGCAACCCTATGATTCTATGAAGATATAGCTCCAGAACCATGAAGACTAGAAACTTGGGGGGGGGGGGGGGTAAATGAAAGCAGATATTTTCAGTTGCAAGAGTTAGGGGAAACCAAACTTTCGTAAGATGTATCTCCAAATCCAGCAGGATTAGATTTTTTTTTTTTAAAAAAAAATAATAAAGCAGGGTTTTTTTGAGTTGCCACTTCCAGATTAGGAAAGCCCAGGAAATTTGGAGAAGAACCTGAGGAGAGTGGGATTAGGAAAGGGGAGGGCTTCAAAGGGTACAATGCCATAGAGTCCACCTTCCAAAGTGGACACTTCCTCCAGGTGAACTGATCTCTGTCCCCTGGAGATCAGTTGTGATCACCAGGAGATCTCCAGCCACCACCTGTAGGTTGGCAACACTCAGGGGTGAAATTCTAGCAAGAGTTCTTTTGCATATTAGGCCACACACCCCTGATGTAGCCAGTCCTCCAAGAGCTTACAAAAAAGAGCCTTGTAAGCTCTTGGAGGATTGGCTACATCAGGGGGTGTGGCCTAATATGCAAAGGAGCTGCTGCTAGAATTCCACCCTTGGCAACACTTGGTAGACTCCCCCCCCCCCCCTTGTGCAATTGGAGAGGAGGAGGTGGCTTCAGGTATAGGTTTACATAAAATATATCTCCAGATTCACCAGGACTAGGAACTTGATTTTTTTTAAATGAAAGCAGATATACTTCAGATACTGGGGAAGAAAACAAAGCTTAAGGAAGATATATTTCCAAATTCATGAGGACTAGAAACTTGATTTTTCTTTTTAAAAAATGAAACCAGGTATGCTCCACTGAGCCCACAGGGGTCTGGAGACCAAGTCCTATGAGGAAAGGTTGAGGGAGCTAGGGATGTTTAGCCTGGAGAGGAGGCGGCTGAGAAGTGATAGGATCACCATCTTCAAGTACCTGAAGGGCTGTCCTATAGAGGATGGTGTGGAATTGTTTTCTGTGACCCCGGAAGGTAGGACCAGAACCAGTGGGTTGAAATTAAATCAAAAGAGTTTCCGGCTCAACATTAGGAAGAACTTCCTGTTAGAGGGCTTCCTCGGTGGAACAGGCTTCCTCTGGAGGTGGTGGGCTCTCCTTCCTTGGAGGTTTTTAAACAGAGGCTAGATGGCCATCTGACAGCAATGAAGATCCTGTGAATTTAGGGGGGAGGTGTTTGTGAGTTTCCTGCATCGTGCAGGGGGTTGAACTAGATGACCTTGGAGATCCCTTCCAGCTCTATGATTCTATGATAATGCACAAAACCTTTGTTGACACAGGAACTGCTGTATCAATAAGCATTGAGGAGCGGCTGGTGATAACCTTAGACTTTTTTGGGGGTGGGGGTGGGAGGGAAGGAGGGTTGCCAAGTCCAATTCAAAAAATATCTGGGGACTTTGGGGGTGGAGCCAGGAGACATTGGGGGTGGAGCCAGAAGCAAGGTTGTGAGGGAATTCTGACCGTTACATTTAAAAGGACCGCACACCTTTTAAATGCCTTCCCTCCACTAATAATGAAGGAGAGGGACACTTTCTTAAGAGGGCTCCTAGAATTGGACCCTGCAGTCCATTCTTTTCCCTCTCCTCTCCCTCCCCCCCTTTCTGATGACCCTGAAACGGGGGGAGGGCCTCCAAACCGGGGGATCCCCTGCCCCCACGGGGATTGGCGTCTGTATGGCTGACATATATTCACAGGTGTTTGATGCTGGTCCCACATTGGTGTGAGCAGGAAAGGCCTTTGCCACAAGTCACTGGTTGCGTGTGGAAGCTGGAAACAGCCTACTGGGCTGGAGAAGCATCGAGTCTGATCCATGAGGGTTCTTGCTACGTTTTCAAGGCTTGGAGGAGTCAGGGGTGATCTGAGGTCATGCTGGCTGACCGCCCAAAGCTTCAGGGACTTTGGAATGCCACTGCCACGGAGGAGCGGCTGTTCCCAAGAGAAAACAGGCTCACCCAAGTTCCCTTCCAAGCAGTCGTCCATCGTCTGTTCATAACACAGATTTATAGGATCCCAGTTATTTTCCAAAAGGAACCCAGCACGACCTATTGCTTAATTTTTTATCACTGTAGGAAGAGGCCAGACACAACGAAGGCCCTTCCAATCCTCCACCCCCAACTGCTGGAAATTTTATTGAGATTTGGTCGGGCAATGGGAAAAGTGCAGAAAAAGATGACCGGAAGGATTAAAAGGTTGGGACGCTTTCCCTATGAAGAAAGGTTAAAGCGCTTGGGGCTCTTTAGCTTGGAGAAACGTCGACTGCGGGGGTGACATGATAGAGGTTTACAAGATTATGCGTGGGGTGGAGAAGGTAGAGAAAGAAGGACTTGTCTCCCTTTCTCGCAATACAAGAACTTGTGGGCACTCGATGAAATTGTTGAACGGTTGGGTTAGAATGGATAAATGGAAGTACTCAGGCCTCAGATTCAACAGGAGCTCCCAGGAACGCAGCTCCTGAACCTTTCCGAGGGTTCCCCCCTCTTCCTCTCCACCTACCCTGTCCATTGAATAGTAGGTGCAGCTGCATAACAATACCTGGATCAGGAAAGCAGCCAGCCAGTCACCAGGGGCTTTGCCACACACCCAGCAGTCCTCATTAACCCCTGGGGAAGCCCACGCCACCCTTTCTTGCCGTCACTTGCCTTCTAGTAGGTTCTTGCCGTCACTTGCCGTCACTTGCCAATATCTTCTTCTTCTTTCTCCACTTCTTATGCGATTTTGGGTGGTGGGTGACTTGCTGGCTTTTTGACTGGGGTGTGTGTGTGTGGCCCAGGAGAGCTCCAGGAGAATGAGGCCAGCCCAAGCAGGACTCGCTCACCTGGGGCTCTCCTTTCTTGCATCGGATTGCTTTTGGCTGCGGGGAATATGCTAATGAGTTGTGCTAATGAGCTCCACCACCTATTTTTCTACAAAATGACCCCTGGAAGTATTTCTTCACCCCAAGGGTGTTTAACACATGGAATTCCCTGCCACAGCAGGTGGTGGCAGCTACAAGCGTAGACGGCTTCAAGAGGGGATTGGATAAACATCTGGAGCAGAGGTCCATCAGTGGCTATTAGCCACAGCGTATTGATGGAACTCCCTGTCTGGGGCAAGTGATGCTCTGTATTCTTGGTGCTTGTGGGGGGCACAGTTGGAGGGCTTCTTGTGTCCTGGCCCCACTGATGGGCCTCCTGATGGCACCTGTTTTTTTGGCCATTGTGTGACACACAGTGTTGGACTGGCCATTGGCCTGACATGGCTTCTCTTATGTTCTTATGTAATCCTTATACGCTTTGGAAGTTATTTTTGCACCCATGGAGTCCAGAAACTTGCTCGTTTGCTTAAAAACAAATGCAAAGTTTTGGAAGACGTTGGATTCTGCCATGGTTTCGTTATACCCCAGTGATAAGGCCCTGGAATTCAGAGCTGTCTGGAGGAATAGCATAAGCCAAGATCTGGGGAATGGGGTGAAGTTGGGGGGTGGGATGGGGTGAGTGGACAACCACCTCCCCCTTCCACAGGACTACAGGGAGGGGGCAGAACAGCCTGTCATGGCTCACTTGGGAAGGGGAAGAGAAGCCTAGTAATTATGCTAGTGGACAGAACCTACTAGAAGACACCTACTAGAAGGCAAGTGACGGCAAGAACCGACTAGAAGACACCTACTAGAAGGCAAGTGACGGCAAGAACCTACTAGAAGACATCTACTAGAAGGCAAGTGACAGCAAGAACCTACTAGAAGACATCTACTAGAAGGCAAGTGATGACAAGAACCTACTAGAAGACACCTACTGGAAGGCAAGTGATGGCAAGAACCTACTGGAAGGCACCTACTGGAAGGCAAGTGACGGCAAGAACCTACTAGAAGACACCTACTGGGAGGCAAGTGATGGCAAGAACCTACTAGAAGACACAAACTGGAAGGCAAGTGATGGCAAGAACCAACCAGAAGACACCTACTAGAAGGCAAGTGATGGCAAGAACCTACTAGAAGACACCTACTGGAAGGCAAGTGACAGCAAGAACCTACTAGAAGACACCTACAGGAAGGCAAGTGATGGCAAGAACCGAGTAGAAGACACCTACTGGAAGGCAAGTGATGGCAAGAACCTACTAGAAGACATCTACTAGAAGGCAAGTGACAGCAAGAACCTACTAGAAGACACCTACTGGAAGGCAAGTGATGGCAAGAACCTACTAGAAGACACTTACTGGAAGGCAAGTGACGGCAAGAACCTACTAGAAGACACCTACTGGAAGGCAAGTGACGGCAAGAACCTACTAGAAGACACCTACTGGAAGGCAAGTGACAGCAAGAACCTACTAGAAGACACCTACAGGAAGGAAAGTGACGGCAAGAACCGACTAGAAGACACCTACTGGAAGGCAAGTGACGGCAAGTACTAGAAGACACCTACTGAAAGGCAAGTGACGGCAAGAACCTACTAGAAGACACCTACTAGAAGGTAAGTGACGGCAAGTAAAAGTCAGCTCAGTTTTCGAGACTGGATGGTGCAATTGATGATCCTCCCCAGGAAAACAAGGGAGGAAAGACAAAGACTCCTGGCTTCTGGACGTGGCCAGAGGTTAAGGGGGAAAATATGATGGCTGGGATCTTTTGGAGAGCTTTTTGGGGATCTTTCTTTTGTTGGGGAAGGCAAATAAATACACCTTTGAGCAGGGTCTGCCCTGCCGCAAGGCAAACTAAGCAATTGTCTAGGGCACTGGCCATCTGGGGATGCCAAATGGGGCACTCCTGTGTGATTTGGTGATGTTATTAGTGTGTGGGGGGGACACCAGAAGTTAGCCTTGCCCAGGGTGCCAGGAAGTCTAGGGCCAGTCCTGCCAATGAGGTGGGTGTGGGGCAGGACACCTGAGTTCTTCCGAGGAAGGGATCTCATGTCTAGCACTTGGAGCTTGGTGAGAAAGAAGATTGGGGAAGTGGGGTAAAGGAAAGAGGGACACAGATTTGGGGGGGTGGGGTTAGAGGTTGGAAGCCCGGGGTTGCCAGTTCTTGCTTGGTAAATTCCTGGAGATTTGGGGACGGAGCCTAGGGGAGGTGGGATTTAGGGAAGAGAGCTCAGCAAGGACATGGTTCAGTCTACCTTCCAAAGCTGCCATTTCCTCTGGTGGGGGGGGGGGGAGACTGATCTCTGTTGCCTGGAGGTCAGCAGGAATCCTGTGAAATCTCCAGACATCACTGGGAGGTTGGCAGCCCAAACTGGAGGCCCCCAGCCTCAGATTCTCCCTCTGGGCCCAAGAAGTGGGTTGTCATGCTGCGTGAATATAAGAGAAGTGGGTCATCATGCTAAGAATATAAGAGAAGTGGGTCATCATGCTAAGAATATAAGAGAAGTGGGTCATCATGCTAAGAATATAAGAGAAGCCATACTGGATCAGGCCAGTGGCCCATCCAGTCAAACACTCTGTGTCACATAAGAACATAAGAGAAGCCATGTTGGATCAGGCCAATGGCCCATCCAGTCCAACACTCTGTGTCACATAAGAACATAAGAGAAGCCATGTTGGATCAGGCCAGTGGCCCATCCAGTCCAACACTGTGTCACACAGTGGCCAAAAACCTGGTGCCATCCAGAAGCCCACCAGCAGGGCCAGGACTCCAGAAGCCCTCCCACTCTTGCCCCCCAAGCACCAAGAAGGCAAAACAGCTCTACCTCAGACATCAAAACATAAGAGGACCCATGCTGGATCAGGCCAATGGCCCATTCAGTCCAACACGCTGTGTCTCACAGAGTGGCCAAAAACCCAGAGCCATCAGGATCCATCAACTGGGCCAGAACTCCAGAAGCCCTCCCACTTTTGCCCCCAAACATCAAAAATGCAGAGCATCACTGCTCCAGACATAAGAACACACTGTCCCCTCCTCCCCTCCTCCCCCAAGCACCAAAAAGACAGAGCATCACTGCCCCAGACAGAGAGTTCCAACAATACAGGGGGTCCACTGATGGACCTCTGCTCCATATGTTTATCCAATCCCCTCTCAAAGCCGTCTATGCTTGCAGCCGCCGCCACCTCCTGTGGCAGTGAATTCCACGTGTTAATCACCCTTTGGGGTGAAGAAGTACTTCCTTTGATCCGTGGGGAGCCAGAACTTATGGGCAGCCCCAAACCAACATAAGTTGGGTGCAAACCTTGATCCAGGGGGATCTTAGATTGTGGGTGCTCAGAAGGAGGTGACGGGGAATTGGGGGAGGGTTGCCAGAACCAAGCCAGGAAACTCCTAGATATGTGGGGACCGAGCCAGGGGAAGAGAGTGAGGTGCAATACCCTAGATAGAAGCCACCTTCCAAAATACCCATTCCCTCTCCTCCACCCCCCACCACAGAGCTGATCTCTGTAGACTGGAGAGGAGCCGTGCTTCTTTCCGGCGGATCCCCAGGTCCCCCCGGGAGGCTGGCACCCCAGTGACCCCAAACTCTTCCCAGACCCCGCACCAGGAGGGCTGCGAAGGGAGGGGAGGGGTTCCCCCAACCCAAACCCGACTCACCTGCTCTCCGCCGCCCCTGCTAGGCGCGCCAAGGAGACGGGGGGCGCATGGCTCGCTTTAGGGGCGCAGCAGGGCGCGCATCCATGGGGGCGCGGTGCCTTTCTCCAGGCGGTGTCTGCGCTCCTCCGGAGCGGTCGGAAAGGCAGGCAGGCTTCCCCCTCCACCCCGCTTGTGCAATCGGAGAGGAGGAGGCGGCGGCGGCAGAGCAGACTAAACACGGCCGAGCCAGACAATCGCTCGCCTGCTAGTTATGCTCCCAACCGCATCGCCCGGGGGAGCGCACGGTGGGGGGAAGGGAGAAAAGGAGGATTCCCCCCAACAGCGGCTGGGTCCATCACCCCGGCTGCAGGGAGCCTCGCCGCTTGGGCCTCCTCGGCAGGCAGGCCGAAATCCAACCAGTGCAGCTCGCCCCCTGCGTCGTGGCAAAGTCCGGGTGCAGATTTCTGCCAGCCCGGGCAGGCAGCCAGAAGGAGGGGGAGAGGAAAAGAGGCGTGGATGTTTGGGTTGTTGTGGAACAAGCGTGGGTCTGCCGCGTCGCCAGGCGGAAGGAGCGGGGAGGAACCTGTTGGATTTCGGGCTGGCTGGGGAAACGAGGCCCAACGGGAGGGATCTAGATCGGATGGCAGCTTCTGTTATTGATGAGAGGCAGTTTGGTGTAGTGGTTAAGTGCATGGACTCTTTATCTGGAAGAACTGGGTCCGATTCCCCAGGCCTCCACCTGCAGCTGCTGGAATGGCCTTGGGTCAACCATAGCTCTTGTAGTTCTCCTTGAACGGGCAGCTTTCTGGGAGAGCTCTCTCACTCCACCTACCTCACAAGGCGTCTGTTGAGGGGGGGGATAAGGTTGCCAATCCCCAGGTGGGGGCAGGGGATCCCCCACTTTGGAGCCCCCCCCCCCCGCTTCAGGGTCATCAGAAAGCCGGGGGGGGGGGAGGGAAATGTCTGCTGGGCACTCCATTATTACCTATGGAAACCAATTCCCATAGGGTATAATGGAAAATTGATCCGTGTGTATCTGGGCAAGCTGTTTTTTTGAGGTAGAGGCACCAAATTCGCAGCATAGCATCCAGTGCATCTCCTCAAAATACCCTCCAAGTTTCAACAAGATTGGACCAGGGGGTCCAATTCTATGAGCTTCCAAAGAAGGTGCCCCTGTCCATTATTTCCAGCGGATGGAAGGCATTTTAAAGGTGTGCCGTCCCTTTAGATGTGATGGCCAGAACTCCCTTTGGAGTTCAATGATGTTTGTCACAACCTTGCTTCTAGCTCCACCCCCAAAATCTCCTGGCCCCACCCCCCAAAGTTCCCAGATATTTCTTGAATTGGACTTGGCAACCCTAGAGGATGAACCTGTTGGATTTCTGCCTAGATGGTAAATGTATCCCAAAGGGAGGAACCTAGATCAGATGGCAGCTTCTGTTTTTTATCAGCAGGCATTAAAAGAGACTCCCCTTGAGCCGGGAGTGTCAGCTCCTGAAAGGAGGCTGCCCTCTGCTTCTCTGCATGCTTCTGACCTTCCTGGTCTACTTCTGTGGGGAGCAGGTAACTCTGACACGAGCTCAGGAGGCCACTGAACAACCTGGTCACTCCTGGTAGAGCCAGGCAGCGGAATCACCTGCTGTCTCAGGAGGCTGTCCGTTGGGCCTCTGCGTGTTACACCCATGAGCTGTCTGCCATCCAGTTGTGAACAGTGACTTGGTAGGAAGACAGGAAATGAACAGGCTCTTTGGGCAGCCAGCTGTTTGTAATTCCTATAAAAACAAACCCACTTGGTTGTAAAAGGGATGTTGGCCTCCAGTTTTAATTTTGAAAATAAACACGTGCCTAGCCAGCAACAGTTGAGGGGAAAAGAATGCTCATGTCCCCAAATTTTATGTAAGAACCAAGCTGGGTCAACTCTAAGTGCCATCCGTTTCAATTAGGGTTGCCAGGTCTGTGCTGAAAAATTCCTGGAGACTACGGGAGCGGATGAAGAAGAAGACTGCAGATTTATACCCCGCCCTTGAATCGGAGTCTCAGAGTGGATCACAATCTCCTTTACCTTCCTCCCCCACAACAGACACCCTGTGAGGTAGATGAAGACATTGGATTTATATCCTGCCCTCCACTCTGAAGAGCCTCAGAGCGGCTCTCAATCTCCTTTCCCTTCCTCCCCCACAACAGACACCCTGTGAGGTAGATGAAAATATTGGATTTATATCCCACCCTCCACTCCGAAGAGCCTCAGAGCGGCTCACAATCTCCTTTACCTTCCTCCCCCACAACAGACACCCTGTGAGGTAGATGAAGATATTGGATTTATATCATGCCCTCCACTCCGAAGAGTCTCAGAGCGGCTCACAATCTCCTTTCCCTTCCTCCCCCACAACAGACACCCTGTGAGGTAGATGAAGATATTGGATTTATATCCCGCCCTCCACTCCGAAGAGTCTCAGAGCGGCTCACAATCTCCTTTACCTTCCTCCCCCACAACAGACACCCTGTGAGGTAGATGAAGATACTGGATTTATATCCCGCCCTCCACTCCGAAGAGCCTCAGAGCGGCTCACAATCTCCTTTAACTTCCTCCCCCACAACAGACACCCTGTGAGGTAGATGAAGATATTGGATTTATATCCCGCCCTCCACTCCGAAGAGTCTCAGAGCGGCTCACAATCTCCTTTACCTTCCTCCCCCACAACAGACACCCTGTGAGGTAGATGAAGATACTGGATTTATATCCCGCCCTCCACTCCGAAGAGCCTCAGAGCGGCTCACAATCTCCTTTAACTTCCTCCCCCACAACAGACACCCTGTGAGGTAGATGAAGATACTGGATTTATATCCCGCCCTCCACTCCGAAGATCCTCAGAGCGGCTCACAATCTCCTTTAACTTCCTCCCCCACAACAGACACCCTGTGAGGTAGATGAAGATACTGGATTTATATCCCGCCCTCCACTCCGAAGAGTCTCAGAGTGGCTCACAATCTCCTTTACCTTCCTCCCCCACAACAGACACCCTGTGAGGTGGGTGGGGCTGGAGAGGGCTCTCACAGCAGCTGCCCTTTCAAGGACAACCTCTGCCAGAGCTATGGCTGACCCAAGGCCATTCCAGCAGCTGCAAGTGGAGGAGGGGAGAATCGAACCCGGTTCTCCCAGATAAGAGTCATCACACTTATCCACTACACCAAACTGGATCCGGGAGAGGGCAGGGTTTGGGGAGGGGAGGGGCCTCAGCAGGGTCGAATGCCCTATAGTCCACCCTCCAAAGTGACCATTTTCTCCAGGGGAGCTGAGCTCTGCCAGCTGGAAATCAGTTGGAAAAGCAGGAGATCCCCAGTCCCCACCTGGAGGCTGGCAACCCTTTTCACATGCTTTGTGGAAGGCCTATAGGTGGTGGGGGGTGGGGGCAGAAAGACAACTGCTTTTCCAAACGGGAGAGGCCTGGAGAGCTTCCAGAATTACAATGGATCTCCATACGACAGAGATCAGCTTCCTCGGAACAAAAGGGCTGCTTGGGAAGGTGGACTTTACAGCACTCAGGGCCACGTCTTCCTGAACCCCACCCTTCCCAGTCTGCACCCCCAAATCCCCCCACCCAATGGCAGTGTTGGAGGGTGCTCTCTATGGCCCTGTATTGTGCTGAGGTCCCTCCCCTTCTCATATTCCACCCTCCCCAGGTTCCACCCCCAGATTCCCAAGAATTTCCCAACCCAAAAATGGCAACCTTAACGCTGACTGCTGCGCTCTCCCCCAGCAACTGCCATTCAAAGACACCACTGCTTTGGAACCTGGAGGTTCCATCTAGCAATCAGGACTATTTGACAGATCTCTCTCCCAGTTTGGTGTAGTGGTTAAGGGCGCGGACTCTTATCTGGGAGAACCGGGTTTGATTCCCCACTCCTCCACTTGCAGCTGCTGGAGTGACCTTGGGTCAGCCATTGCTCTCGCAGACTTGTCCTTGAAAGGGAAGCTTCTGTGAGATCCCTCTCGGCCCCACCCACCTCACAGGGTGTTTGTTGTGGGGGAGGAAGGGAAAGGAGGTTATGAGCCGCTCTGAGACTCTGTCCTTGAAAGGGCAGCTTCTGGGAGTGCTCTCTCAGTTCCCACCCATCTCACAGGGTGTCTGTTGTGGGGAGGAAGGGAAAGGAGGTTATGAGCTGCTCTGAGACTCTGTCCTTGAAAGGGCAGCTTCTGGGGGGTGCTCTCTCAGCCCCACCCA
Organism: Heteronotia binoei; assembly: GCF_032191835.1. NCBI lineage: Eukaryota > Metazoa > Chordata > Lepidosauria > Squamata > Gekkonidae > Heteronotia > Heteronotia binoei. The sequence goes on from NC_083223.1 coordinate 269,544,574, forward strand.
CCTCACAGGGTGTCTGTTGCGGGGGAGAAGGGAAAGGAGGTTATGATCCGCTCTGAGACTCTGTCCTTGAAAGGGCAGCTTCTGGAGTGCTCTCTCAGTCCCACCCACCTTACAGGGTGTCTGTTGTGGGGGAGGAAGGGGAAGGAGATTGTAAGATGCTCTGAGACTCGGATTCAAAGAGCAGGGCGGCGTATAAAATCTATGATCTTCTTCCCAGAATATATCTCTCCCCCCCCTCTTTCACAGGGAAGGAAGGAGGGAAGGAAAGAAAACAGACGGGGAGAAATGCCTTCTCCAAGCCAGCCAACAGGATGATGGGGACTTCAAGAGCCTCACAATAAGTGTAAAAGAAGAAGAAGAAGAAGATAAGAAGATATTGGATTTATATCCCGCCCTCCCACTCCCGAAGAGTCTCAGAGCAGCTCGCAATCTCCTTTACCTTCCTCCCCCACAACAGACACCCTGTGAGGTAGATGAAGATATTGGATTTATATCCCGCCCCTCCACTCCGAAGAGTCTCAGAGCGGCTCACAATCTCCTTTACCTTCCTCCCCCACAACAGACACCCCTGTGAGGTAGATGAAGATATTGGATTTATATCCCGCCCTCCACTCCGAAGAGTCTCAGAGCGGCTCACAATCTCCTTTACCTTCCTCCCCCACAACAGACACCCTGTGAGGTAGATGAAGATATTGGATTTATATCCCGCCCTCACACTCCGAAGAGTCTCAGAGGGGCTCACAATCTCCTTTACCTTCCTCCCCCACAACAGACACCCTGTGAGGTGGGTGGGGCTGGAGAGGGCTCTCACAGCAGCTGCCCTTTCAAGGACAACCTCTGCCAGAGCTATGGCTGACCCAAGGCCATTCCAGCAGCCACAAGTGGAGGAGTGGGGAATCAACCCGGTTCTCCCAGATAAGAGTCTGCACACTTAACCACTGCACTGCACACTTAACCACTACACCAAACTGTCACATGATGCTCCTGACCCACAGCTTGGCCACCCCTGCCATTGGGTTTTCAAAGCAAGAGAATTTCAGCGGTGGCTTACTATCTCCTATCTCTATACAGCAACCCTGGACTTCCTTGGAGGTCTCCCATCCAAGGACTAAGCAAGGGCTGACCGGCCCTGCTTAGCTTCCAGAATCTGAAGAGATCGGGCTAGCCTGGGCGGTCCAGGTCAGAGTGGCGTTGTTGCAAAGTGCTGTCTGGTCACTGCTCATTTATGGTGATGCTGTAGGGTTTTCAAGGCAAGAGAGGCTCAGAGGTGGTTTGCCACTTCCTGCCTTTGCATCGTGACCCTGGGCTTCCTTGCTGGGCTCCCACCCAAGGACTAACTGGGGTTGGTCTTGCTTTGACACCTGAGATCAGATGTGATGGGGCTACCCTGGGCTATCTGGATAAGGGTATTTAGTCTCTTTTACATCAGGAAGAGCTCTGCTGGATCAGACCAGTAGTCCATCTAATCCAGCATCCTGTCTCATGCAGATACTCTGGAGGGCCAACAACAGGACAGAGAGGCCGAGGTCTTCCCCTCAGAAGAATGTCAGAAGAGCCCTGCTGGATCAGACCAGCGAGAGTCCATCTAGTCTAGTATTCTGTCTCACACAGTGGCCTCAACCAGTTCCTCCGGAGGGCCAACAACAGGGCAGAGAGGCTGAAGCTTTCCCATCATAAGAACATCAGAAGAACCCTGCTGGATCAAACCAGTGGTCCATTTAGTCCAGCATACTGTCTCACACAGTGGCCAACTAGTTCCCCTGGAGGGCCAACAACAGGGCATGTAGGCCGAGGCCTTTCCCTCATAAGAACGTCAGAAGAGCCCTGCTGGATCAAACCAGTGGTCCATCTAGTCCAGCATACTGTCTCACACAGTGGCCAGCTAGTTCCCCTGGAGAGCCAACAACAGGGCATGTAGGCGAGGCCTTCCCCTCATAAGAACACCCTGCTGGATCAGACCAGTGGTCCATCTAGTCCAGTATCCTTTCTCGTACAGTGGCCAGCCAGTTCCTCTGGAGGGCTAACAACAGGGCAGAGAGGCCGAGGCCTTCCCCTGATAAAAAAAGTTAGAAGAGCCCTGATGGATCAGATCAGTGAGGCTCCATCTAGTCCAGCATCCTGCCTCACACAGTGGCCTCGACCAGTTCCTCTGGAGGGCCAACAACAGGGCAGAGAGGCTGAGGCCTTCCCCTCATAAGAACATCAGAAGAGCCCTGCTGGATCAGACCAGTGGGGGTCCATCTAGTCCAGCATCCTGCCTCACACAGTGGCCTCAACCAGTTCCTCTGGAGGGCCAACAACAGGGCACAGAGGCCGAGGCCTTCCTCGGTGATGCTGCCTTCGGGCACTGCGACTCAGAGAACTCAGTGCCTCTGAATGCGGAGGTTCCTCTCAGCCACCATGGCTAGTAGCCATTGATAGACTTATCCTTCATGAAGCTATCCAATTCCCTTCACAGCCAATGAAACTTTTGGGATGAAGTGAAAGGTTGGTTCCCCCCTATTCCAATCCGGGTCATAGCACAAATGTCACCAGAGGCCTTGCCTTCGCCAGGCAAGAGCTGTTGTGCGTTGGTGTGTGAGACAGAACCTGTGCGCAAGTCTTCTCTTCCCCCTCCCCTCCCCTCTGCTCTGTTTTTGTTATGTTGGCCACTGTCTGGCCTGGCCCATCTCTGAGTCACAGGCGAGAGACGATCAGGCACAGCACACAGCTCGGCTGGGAAGATCCTTGGTGATTCAGCAGACACAACAAGAGGGGGGTGGGTGGGAATCCAGTCTGTGGTGATTGAGAGCACACTTCTGAGAACGATTCTTCACAGCCTCAGCCTCAGGATGTCTTCTTCTCTCAACCCCATTCCCCACTCACTTTCCTTATCCAAACCATAAAATGAAAACAAGAATTTTGAGGGGGAAAAACCTCCACAAAAAAAAAAAACCCAATCGGAATGGAATAGGTTACCAGATGATTCACCACCTCTGGCTCAAACTCATAAACCAATGGCAATTTACCCCCATTTCAAAGCTCTCCAACCAAAATGAAATTCATCTTTGGTTTCAGGTTTCTAGTTCTTAAGATTTTGGAGGTGACACGGGAAAAGACTGGGGTTCTCTCAGACCCAAAATGAGGAGACACATAAGAACATCAGAAGAGTCTTGCTGGACCAGGCCAATAGTCCATCTAGTCCAGCATCCTGTCTCACAAAATGGCCAGCCAGTTCCTCTGGAGGGCCAACAGCAGGGCAGAGAGGCTGAGGCCTCCCCCTCATAAGAACCTTAGAGTCCTGCTGGGTCAGACCAGTGAGGGTCCATCTAGTCCAACATCCTGTCTCACAAAATGGCCAACCCATTTTTCTGGAAGGTCAACAACAGGGCAGAGAGGCTGAGGCCTTCCCCTCATAAGAACATCAGAAGAGCCCTGCTGGACCAGACCAGTGAGGGTCCATCTAGTCCAGCCTCCTGCCTCACATAGTGGCCTCAACCAGTTCCTCTGGAGGGCCAACAGGGCAGAGGGGCTGAAGCCTTCCCACCATAAGAACCTAAGAATCCTGCTGGATCAGACCAGTGAGGGTCCATCTAATCCAGCATCCTGTCTCACACAGAGGCCAACCAATTCTTCTAGGTGGGCAACAACAGGGCCGAGAGGCCGAGGCCTTCCCCTGAGGTTGCCTCCTGGCTCTGGGATTCAGAGACTTAGTGCCTCTGAATGGGGAGATTCCCCTCAGTCACTATGGCTAGAAGTAGGGTTGCTGGGTTTGTGTTGGAAAATACCTGGAGATTTTGCGGGTGGACCCGGGAGAAGTTTGGGGAGGGGAGGGGAGGGGTCTCAACGTGGTACCATACCATAGAGTTCACCTTTCAAAGCAGCCATTTTCTCCAGCCATTTTCTCCTGCCAGCAGATCAGTTGTAAAAGAAAAACTGCAGATTTATATCCCGCCCTTCTCTCCGAATCAGAGATTCAGAGCGGCTTACAATCTCCTTTATCTTCTCCCCCCACAGTAGACACCCTGTGAGGTGGGGGGGCTGAGAGAGCTCTCCCAGAAGCTGCCCTTTCAAGGACAACTCCTGCGAGAACTATGGCTGACCTGAGGCCATTCCAGCAGCTGCAAGTGGAGGAGTGGGGAATCAAACCCGGTTCTCCCAGATAAGAGTCCACACACTTAACCACTACACCAAACTGGCTCTCAAAAGTGGGAGATCTCCAGGTCCCACCTGGAGGCTGGTAACACTAGCTAGTAGCCATCAAGGGACTTACCCTTCATGAATCCGTCTAATCCCCTTTTAAAGCTGCTTATTCCTGTGACACATTCCACTTGTCTAGGAAGGGGTTTTCAAAAGCTGTCCAGAGATCAGAATATAAACATAACAAGCTGCTTTAGGTTGAATCTGACCCTTAGTCCATCAAAGTCTGTATTGTCTACTCAGACTGGCAGCCACTCTCCAGAGAGCCAGTTTGGTGTAGTGGTTAAGTGTGCGGACTCTTATCTGGGAGAAATGGGTTTGATTCCCCACTCCTCCACTTGCAGCTGCTGGAATGGCCTTGGGTCAGCCATAGCTCTCGCAGAGGTTGTTCTTGAAAGGGCAGCTGCTGTGAGAGCTCTCTCAGCTCCACCCACCTCACAGGGTGTCTGTTGTGGGGGAGGAAGATGAAGGAGATTGTAGGCCGCTCTGAGACTGTCCTTGAAAGGGCAGCTGCTGTGAGAGCTCTCTCAGCTCCACCCACCTCACAGGGTGTCTGTTGTGGGGGGAGAAGATATAGGATATTGTAAGCTGCTCTGAGTCTCTGATCCAGGGAGAAGGGCAGGGTATAAATCTGCAGTCTTCTTCCTCTTCTGGGTCTCAGGCTTTCATATCACCAGGGCCTTTTTTTTTTGGCAGAAATAGCCCAGCAGGGATTCATTTGCATATTAGGCCACACCTTCTGACATCACCAGTGTTTCACACAGGGCTTTTTTGTAGAGAAAGCCCAGCAGGAACGTATTTGCATATTGGGCCACACCCCGGGTGCCAAGCCAGCTGGAACTGCGTTCCTGCTCAAAACCACCCCCTGCATAATCACCGATTACCAACCTGATTATTCCGAAGTAGATATACTCAGGGGTCATTTTGTAGAAAAACAGGTGGTGGAGCTCATCTAGGGATTGCTATGCAGCGGCACCTACTAGTCAATGGACAAGGTAGGTAGGTGGGGAGGAGGAGGGGGAACCCCCAGAAATGTTCAGGAGTTGCGTTGCTCTAAGCTCCTGCCGGGGATTGAACCTGGGACCTTCTACTGAGTCCCCGTCCCTCCCTGGACAAATGTATGGAAATATAGTTCACTGGTATAATTAGGCAGATTGCTGAACTCATCTCACCTTGGAGAAGCTGGGCGACCTAAATGCCATTTAAAATTTTCGCTTGGAAACCGAGGCCATATACAAACTTGGCCACATACACTGTATTTCTCTGGTTTGAGCGACCATAAGAACAACCGTGCTGGATCAAACCTGTGATCTAGCTTGTCCAGTCATATTCCTCCGGATGGCCTATAAGCAAGGCTCAGAGTGATAAGCCTTCCCCCGCCTTGTTGCCCCCCAGCTATGGTATTCAAAGATACACTGCCTCTGAACATGGAAGGTCCCATTTACCTGCATACCAGAGAGTCATGAATAGGTCTATCTTGCATAAAACTGTCTAACCCGGGGTGGCCAAACTTGCTGAACGTAAGAGCCACACAGAATGAATGTAAGATTTTTGGGAGCTGCAAGACATGAACGTCAGAGGAAGGAAGGGAGGGAGAGAGGGTTGGAAAGAAAGCAACTTTAACTGCTTTCTCCAAGCTGCGGGCTGGTTTGGCTTGAAGAAGGATTTAAAGAGAGAAATGCCTTTTCCAAATCGGCTGACGGAGCAGTGAGGGCTTCAAGCGCCAAACGTTATGTGCAGGGTTGCCAATCCCCAGGTGGGAGCAGGGGACCCCCTGGTTTGGAGGCCCTCCCCCTGCTTCAGGGTCATCAGAAAGCTGGGGGAAGAGAAGTGTCTGCTGGGAACTCCATTATTCCCAATGGAGACCGATTCCCATAGGGTATAATGGAGAATTGACCTGTGGATATCTGAGGCTGGGGGGAGGTATTTTTTTTTAGATAGAGGCACCAAATATTCAGCATGGCATCTGGTGCCTCTCCTCAACCCGCCCCCTCCCCCAAAAGATTGGACCAGGGGGTTCAGTTCTATGAGCTTCCCAAAGAAAGCATTTATGGGGAGGGACGGTAGCTCAGTGGTAGAGCATCTGCTTGGTAAGCAGAAGGTCCCAGGTTCAGTCCCTGGCATCTCCAAAAAAGGGTCCAGGCAAACTGGTGTGAAAAAAAATCTCAGCTTGAGACCCTGGAGAGCCGCTGCCAGTCTGAGTAGACAATACTGACTTTGGTGGACCCAGGGTCTGATTCAGTATAAGGCAGCTTCATATGTTCATCATAGGTGTAGTGTACTGAGAGACGAGTCGTGGTGAAGGCATAAGTATTTAATAGCTAGCACACTACCGAACTGGTTAACACGCGGGTCGGGTCCGCCAATATATACAAACATCCCGGAACATCCCCTTTGCTGGCCAGCCCAATCCTGGCCAGTTGAACTTCCCGCCCTTGGAGCTGATTGGGGTGGCTTTCCCGCGCTGCGCAAGGCGACCCGCGGCGGCTCGGGTTGCGCGGCGCTGTGCTGATTCCAATACTCTACACTCCTCCCCTCCTAGTTTAAACTACATAATCCTGTAGGTACGTTGGTGCCCTGCGTTCCGGGTTGATCTCCTCGGGGTTGCTATTGGTGTGGAGCCCGACCCAGCTGCGGGTGGCTCCGTTTCTGGCGGTGGATGGTCCGGGTCGGGTAGCGGCTCTGGTACGGGTTCCGCGGCCCCGGGGACCTCGTATATGGGCTGTTCTTGAGTCGGCGGGGCCCCTTCTGGGGACTCCGTTTCCGGCAGTTCCCTGGTCCCGGCTGCCTCCGGCTCTTCGGGCAGGGTGCGGCGGCGCAGCTGATCGATGTGTCGCCGCAGTACTTGGCCCCCTGCTGTGGTCACTTCGTAGGATCGGGAGCCGGTTACTCTCAGGACCCTCCCGGCTACCCACTCCGGGCCGCTTGCGAAGTTTTTCGCGTACACCGGGTCGCCCGGAAAGAATCCCCTTACTGCCTCGCGAACCTCGGGGGACCCGCGACCTCCGGCGCCCTGTCCGGGTGGAGCCTATCTAACCGGGTGGTCAGTTTCCTCCCCATGAGCAGCTCGGCGGGGCTGAAACCAGTTGTGGGGTTTGGGGTGATCCTGTTGTGGAACAGGAACGCGGAGAGGCGGTGGTCCCAATCCCCCTGGACAATGCGCCCTAGGGCTTCCTTGGTGGTCCGCACCATCCGCTCCGCCTGGCCGTTGGTGGCTGGATGGAAGGGAGCGGACCTTATGTGCCTTATCAGGTACCTCTCGGTGAACTCTCGGAATTCCCGGGAGGTGAAGGCCGTGCCGTTGTCCGTCACTAGGGTGTCAGGGATCCCGTGTGTGCAGAGAACCCTTCTGAGCGCCCGGACGGCTGCTGCGGTGGAGGTCGAGGTGACCGGGATCACCTCCAACCATTTTGTGTGAGCATCTACCAGTATAAAGAAGAGTTGCCCCTGATGCGGCCCCGCGAAGTCTAAATGGAGGCGGGACCACGGCCGCCCGTTTGACTCCCACCTGTGGACCGGGGCGGACGGCGGATTGGGCCTGGACTCCTGGCAGGGTTGGCACCTCCTAACCCACCCCTCTATTTCCTCGTCCATGCCTGGCCACCACACGTAACTCCGGGCCAGGGCTTTCATCCTCACGATGCCCGGGTGGGTCTCGTGGAGATCTTCCAACACCTGTCTGCGCAAGGGGGGGGGAACCACCACCCGGCTCCCCCAGAGTATGCACCCCTTGTGGGTCGATAGCTCGTCCTTCCTGGACGTGAATGGCCTGAATGCATCTTCCACCTTGCCCGCTGGCCACCCCCTTCCCACAGCTGCGGCAGTCCAGGTGGCGGTACGGGCAGTCCCTTCGCTCGTGGGGGTCGCCGCAGCTGGCGCACCTGGAACCGGTGGTGGCGGTGGGCCTCTCCGTTGCTCGTGGCCTCGCGGGGGCCCGTGTGTCGGTTCTTTGCGGTCGTCGGAGCTGGAACGCGTCTCCCTCTGCTCGGACCTCTGGCTCTGCTTCACCCTGGTGTACTGCCTCCCCGCGTTGCTGGCCGTACGCCTTGGTGGCCCTCTCAAACGCCGTCGCCTCGTTGAAGGCTTGTTGTAGGGTGAGCTCTTCTTTTGCGAAGAGCTTCTGCTGCAGCCGTTCGTCTCGGAGGCCCCAGACGAAACGGTCCCTCAGGGCTTCGTCCCTCTTATCAAAACTGCAGTTCCCGGCGATTTGCCGAAGTGCCGCCAGGTAGACCGCCGCTGTCTCCCCCGACTTCTGGTCCCTCTTGTGGAAGAGGAATCGGCGGGCGACGATGGAGGGTTGGGGCGCAAAGTGGCCCGTGAGGAGTCTCACGATCTCCCCGTAGGATCTCTCGGTCAGCCTTTCTGGAGCGGAGAGGTTTCGTGCGATTTCGAAAGTCTCTTCCCCACAGACGCTCAGCAGGACGTCTCTCTTCCGGTCATCATCAGTGATCAAGTTCGCCCTCAGGTAGCACTCGACCCGTTCGGTGTAGGTCTCCCATCTCTCGGGGTGCTCTGGGTTGAATTCAGCAAGGTGGCCCGTCGTTACGCTAGAGTTCGCCATGGTGGCGGCGGGCTGCTCGGTCGTCGGTCTCTCGCCTTCCTCGTCTCCGGCCAGGGCTGGTTCCCCGCGGGGTGGCCTGGCCTAGCTAGATCCCATCCTCGTCGCCAGTGTAGTGTACTGAGAGACGAGTCGTGGTGAAGGCATAAGTATTTAATAGCTAGCACACTACCGAACTGGTTAACACTCGGTCGGGTCCGCCAATATATACAAACATCCCGGAACATCCCCTTTGCTGGCCAGCCAATCCTGGCCAGTTGAACTTCCCGCCCTTGGAGCTGATTGGGGTGGCTTTCCCGCGCTGCGCAAGGCGACCCGCGGCGGCTCGGGTTGCGCGGCGCTGTGCTGATTCCAATACTCTACAATAGGCATGGGGTCCTTTTAAATGTGATGGCCAGAACTCCCTTCGGAGTTCAATGAAGCTTGTCACACCCTTGCTCCTGGCTCCACCCCCAAAGTCCCCAGCTATTTCTTCAGCGGGCCCTGGCAACCCTACAGGTTCCCTTGGCTTTGCGCTGGCCACTCACAGCCATAGGCTCCGCCTCCCCCACCCCCTTCTCCTCTCCCAGCTTCTCTGCCAAAATAACAAAAGCATCAATCGATGGAGCGCGTGAGAACTCGGAAGGCCTCCAGCCAACCAGAAGCGTCGGCACAGGCGGCCCTTCGGCGCCCGCACCAATCAGAAGGCCCGGCCCAGCAGGCTGGTGGAGAGTTGGGCGTGGCACGGCGAGTCTGCTTGTAATTGATACGCGAATTCCTCTTGCAGAAATCCCTGGAGATGCTATCTTCGGAAGAGGTTGGAGGCTGGGACGCTGGCTCCCTGGTGGCTACCCAAATCAATATCACGGCACAAAAGGAGAGAGATCAAGATGGGAAGCCGCGTTTCTCGGTCTGCAGCAGCAGTGAAGCTGCAGGACTGCATTCCCAGCTCTCTGCTCACGACCTGAGTTCGATCCCGGCGGAAGCTGGTTCAGGTAGCCGGCTCCTGGTTGACTCAGCCAGGAGTACCCAGCTTGCGGGGGGGGGGGGAGTGTAGATGACTGGGGAAGGCAATGGCAAACCACCCCGTAAAAACGTTGTGAAAGCAACGTCACCCCAGAGTCGGAAACGACTGGTGCTTGCACAGGGTAATACCTTTACCTTTTTAGCAGCAGAAAAGAGCCAGAGTCCAGCAAGATGTGAAAGGCTAAGAAAATCTGAGGCAGGATATCATGCCCGGCTGCAATTTTTAGAACCAAGTTTTGAGTCCAGTGGCACCTTTTGAAGCCAACAAGGTTTAATGACGCGTGTAAACTTCGGTGTGTGCATGCACTCTTCTTCAGAAGTCTGAAAAAATGTACGTATGTATCAAATCTATATCCTGCTCCCTCTCCCCCAAACACACTCGTGGCAACTTTAGTGTTGCTAACCTCCAGGTGGGGCCTGGAGATCTGCTTTTACTACTGATCTCCAGCTGGCAGAGATCAGCTAGGCCCGGTTTTTGGTGCCCTGGGCGAGCTGCCCACTAGCGCCTCCCCCAGAAATTTTTTTTTTAAAAAAAACCCACAACGGAATTGTAGGAGAAAGTTGAAACTATTTACATTTTTTCCCATTTATAATTTTTATTAAACTATTTATATTTTTAATTTATAGTTCTTTATTATAAATGTTCCAACATAAAACCCCCCTAAGATCATGGCCATCTGGCCCCATCACACCTTGGCAAATAGGGGAAGACATGGAAGTAGTGACAGACTTCTCATTTCTGGGATCCAGGATCGCTGCAAATGATGACTGTAGCCATGAAATTAAAAGACGTTTGCTCCTTGGGAGGACAGCTATGGTGAACCTGGGCAATAGAATAAAAAGTAGAGAACATCCGATGTTTCTTCTATGTGACTTTTAGATTAAGAAAGTTTGGCCACTCCTGGTTTAAGTACATCTAGGTTATTTTCTGCCATGCTTTTAAATATATAGGGCAGGGGAGAAATCGCACTTATAGGCTGAAGCGTGGCCACTTTATAAAGTTTGAAGAAGAAACTGGATTTATATCCTACCCTTCACTGTGAATCTCAGAGCGGCTCACAATCTCCTTCACCTTCCTCCCCCACAACAGACACCCTGTGAGGTAGATGAAGATATTGGATTTATATCCCACCCTCCACTCCGAAGAGACTCAGAGCGGCTCACAATCTCCTTTACCTTCCTCCCCCACAACAGACACCCTGTGAGGCAGATGAAGATATTGGATTTATATCCCGCCCTCCACTCCGAAGAGACTCAGAGCGGCTCACAATCTCCTTTCCCTTCCTCCCCCCCAACAGACACCCTGTGAGGTAAATGAAGATACTGGATTTATATCCCGCCCTCCGAAGAGACTCAGAGCGGCTCACAATCTCCTTCACCTTCCTCCCCCACAACAGACACCCTGTGAGGTAGATGAAGATATTGGATTTATATCCTGCCCTCCACTCCGAAGAGTCTCAGAGCGGCTCACAATCTCCTTTACCTTCCTCCGCCACAACAGACACCCTGTGAGGTGGGTGGGGCTGAGAGGGCTCTCACAGCAGCTGTCCTTTCAAAGACAATCCTTGCAAGAGCGATGGCTGACCCAAGGCCATTCCATCAGCTGGAAGTGGAGGAGTGGAGAATCAAACCTGGTTCTCTCTGTTAAGAGTCTGCACATTTAATTGCTACACCAAACTGGCTCTCCGTTGTCTAGATGTTCACTGCCACAGAGGAATTAAGTGTTTCATTGAGGGCAGGATTCTTAGTCTTGTTCACTTCAAACGGGCCAGCATGAGCGCTTTGCTGGACAGTTTTTTTTTTAAAAAAAGGGTTGCTAAAATAACTTCTTCAAACAATGCCATCTGTCAAGCATTCGGGTGGAAACTCTTGCTTTCCTGCTGTTCTGTGTGATGTTATGTCGGGTAGACCTTTGGAACCCTTCTGGCCAAATTCCTCTGTCTGGTGTTAGCTATCTGTTGTTTTAAAGAGGTTCACACTATATAATTTTTGCATTGTTCAATGGAGCATCTGAATACTAATGCTTTGCCTCATGTGTTTCAGATTGGTGGTTTGTTCCAGATTTTCTACAAGTCAAATCCTGTTGCACTTTTTGTAGAAGGTCCCATGCCGCGATAGTATTCTGTGTAATCTGCCTTAAATAACAAATAAGTGGATCGGCTTTGAAGCAGGTTTAAGTGGTGACAGAGAGGCGCTTCCGTTGTTTAGACGCTCAGCACCGCGGAGGAATTAAGGGTTTCATATGCACATAGGGTAGCGCTCTCTTGCCACTGAAAACCACAACAGAAGCACGCTTAATGTTTAGGCTATTGGGCGAGCCCCTCTGCCAAAGGAATTTCTCTCTGGTTTAAGAAAAAAAAAAGATATAGCATTGGAAAAAAGTGCAGAAAAGGGCAACTAGAATGATTAAAGGGTTGGAATGCTTTCCCTATGAAGAAAGGTTAAAACGCTTGGGGCTCTTTAGTTTGGAGACGCATCAACTCAGGGGTGACATGATAGAGGTTTACAAGATTATGCATGGGATAGAGAAGGCAGAGAAAGTCCTTTTCTCCCTTCCTCACAATACGAGAACTCGTGGGCATTCAATGAAATTGCTGAGCGATCGGGTTAGAACAGATAAAAGGAAGTCCTTCACCCAAAGGGTGATTAACACCTGGAATTCACTGCCACAGGTGGCGGCGGCTGCAAGCACAGACAGCTTCAAGAGGGGATTGGATAAGCATACGGAGGGCTTTTAGCGTCCTGGCCCCAATGGTGGACCTCCTGATGGCACTTGGGGTTTTTTTGGCCACTGTGTGACACGGAGTGTTGGACTTGATGGGCCGTTGGCCTAATCCAACATGGCTTCTCTGATGTTCTTAAAGTCTGTGCTCCAAAATTTGAGAAGGCTCAGGTTTTAAGCGTCCCTAAGAGAGAGGAATCACAACTCTCGCATTGATAAGGGACGTTTGTTGTACCTCAGCTTGGACAAAAATCAGCATTTCTACTTACTGCTTTTTACCTCAGAACCAGAAACAAGCCTGTGCCTGCAGCTCAGTGATCCCAGGACAAACCACTGGGTGGGGCCTTGAGGTATGATGTGGTTTTCAGTTATGGAACTTGCCTGTGGCCCAGTGTGGCGAGTATCAGCGTTCCCTCTAATCTGAGTTAACGTGAGCTAGCTCACACATTTTTTTGTCTTTGCTCAGGAAAAATTGGCCTCAGAGCATAATAATTCATGCCGTAGCTCACAACTTTAATAACAGTAGCTCACAAAGTAGATTTTTCCCCTCATAAAACTCTGCAGCTTAGAGGTGTCAGACTCTGTTCATTGATGTTAATGCTAACTGCTGATTACTAACCGTATGAATCAATGCGCATATATGCTCACTAACCTATAGCCATAGAACAGTAGAGAGGGGGGGCAACGTAGAGAGTAGCTTCCCAAGAATATCAAAGGTTGCTAGGCCTGCTTTGAAGTAGAGTGTCTGTCAGATTCTCACCTCCTCCCCAGCGGCAGCAAGGACATTGCCTCCGGGAACTGTAACCACCAACGGAAAAGATAAGGGGGAAGCCGTGTGAAACTCTCACATGCAAAAGCAGCCTTTGTTTGGGGAATTGGGACGTAGATGCTATTGCTTTGATGTAGATGTTAAATACCAATGATTCGAACTGCTCTCCATCAGTTCCAATAACTATCATGTTGGGGTAACTTTGGAGTATACAATAAATGCAACTTTGTTTCAAACAACAAGTCTGCTCATTTGGAAACTTCAATGAACCTTCACTGACAAGAGGGAACATTGGCGGCTATGGGCCACTGCTGCGGACAACAAGCTGGAGGAAGCGGAAATGTTAAAAGTGAGAAAGGAGCCATGGAGCGACAGAAGAATACTGGACGAAACAAGTACAGCAAATAGCTAGATTTGAGTCTGGTAGCACCTTAAAAGACCGGCAAGAAGTTTCAGGCTATGAGCTTTCTCCTCATATGTGCCCCGGAGATCACTACGATCCAGCACACATCTACTGACCGTCTCTGGCCTGAGGGACGTCTGTCTTGCCTCAACGAGGGCCAGGGCTTTTTCAGCCTTGGCCCCAGCCTGGTGGAATCAGCTCCCTCTTGAGATCTGGGCCTCCACATGAATTATCCTTCCGTAGGAAGCTATTCCACCAGGCCTATGGTTGAGGCAGTGGGCGTCCTACTCCCATCGGCTGGCCCTATACCCATCTGTGCTATGACGTAAGTTTATTTTATTCACTATCCTCGGTTCATATAATACGTGCCCAACTGAGGTGCCATTTTATAATTTTATACATGTCGCATCAACCATCGCCAGTGGTCTGACCTAGCCTCAGATCGCAAAGCATGGAGGCACACCATCCACCAGGCTGTCTCTTCTTTTGAGAACGCACGCATAGCTGGTCTTGAGGACAAAAGGAGATTGAGGAAGACTCGCACTGCTACAGCACCAACCCCAAATCAGACTTTTCCCTGCAGCCACTGTGGCCGGACCTGCCTGTCCCACATTGGTCTTGTCAGCCACCAGCGAGCCTGCAGCAGACGTGGACTATTGCACCCTTCTTAAATCTTCGTTCGCGAAGTCAAACCGAGAGAATCTGTTACAGGGCTTTTTTTTTGTAGAAAAGACCAGCAGGAACTCATTTTCATATCAGGCCACACTCCTTGACATCACCTTTGTTTAGTAGAGGGCTTTGTTGTAGAAAAAGCCAGCAGCTCATTTGCATGTTAGGCCACATCCCCGATGCCAAGCCAGCCGAACTGCGTTTCTGCTCGAAGAAAGCCCTGATCTGTTGTTATCTGTCTGGTTTTAACTGTTTTACACTGCTTTTAGAATGTTATTATCCACCCTGAGCCCATCCTTGGGAAAGCGCGAACTAGGGGTTTTAGTGGATCATACGCTGAATGTGAGTCAACAGTGTGATGCGGTGGCTAAAAAGGCAAATGCAAACTTGGGCTGTATCAATAGAAGTATAGTATCCAGATCATGTGATGTGATGGTATCGCTTTACTCTGCTCTGGTAAGACCTCACCACCTGCAGTATTGTGTTCAGTTTTGGGCACCATATTTTAAGGATGTAGACAAGCTGGAACGGGTCCAGAGGAGAGCGATGAAGATGGTGAGGAGTCTGGAGACCAAGTCCCATGAGGAAAGGTTGAGGGAGCTGGGCATGTTTAGCCTGGAGACGAGGCAGCTGAGAGGTGATATGATCACCATCTTCAAGGATTTGAAGGGCTGTCATAGAGAGGATGGTGTGGAATTGTTTTCTGTGGCTCCAGAAGGTCGGACCAGAATCAGTGGGTTGAAATTAAATCAAGAGTTTACGGCTCAACATTAGGAAGAACTTCCTGGCTGTTAAGAGCGGTTCCTCAGTGGAACAGGTTTCCTCGGGAGGTGGTGGGCTCTCCTTCCTTGGAGGTTTTGAAACAAAAGCTAGATGGCCATCTGACAGCAATGAGGATCCTGTGAATTTAGGGGGAGGTGTCTGTGAGTTTCCTGCATTGTGCGGGGGGGTTGGACTAGATGACCCTGAGGTCCCTTCCAACTCTTTTGATTCTATAAATTACCTAAAATAATAAGAAACAAAGCTCTTCTTGTCAGAGTCTGGCTTTCAAACGCAAACCCTCTAAAAATCTGACCGGTCTCTTTACGGAAGTACTGGGCTCAAATCTAGTACTGATCTTACAGCAGGGCCCACACGGCCACCCTCTGAAAGGAGGCTGAAGGGCTCCAAAGACCTTTGCGCGCAGGGGGAGGATTTGGTCGAAGAGTCAAGCCCATTTTGTAACCGCTGTCCGTAGAAGGCGAAACAGAAGGCTGTCCGCGGAGTAGGAAGGGGCTACAGGGGCCATCTAGTCCAACCTTCTGCTCGGTACAGGATTAAGCCCAGAGCATCCCTGACAAAGGTTCGTCCGGCTGCTGCTTAAAGGCTGCCAGGGAGAGGGGAGCTCGCCACCTTCCTAGATAGCCCATTCCACGGTTGAACAACTCCCGCTGTAAATCGTTTCCCTATCCAGCCGGTACCTTCCCACCCTTAATTTAAACCCACGATTGCGAGTCCTCTCCTCTGTTGTCGACAGGAACAGCTCCTTGCTCTTCTCTTAAGGGGAAAGGAAAGGTCCCTTATGCAAGCACCGGTTGTTTCCGACTCTGGGGTGACGTTGCTTTCACGATGTTTTCATGGCAGGTTTTTTACGGGGTGGTTTGCCGTTGCCTTCCCCAGTCATCTACGCTTTCCGTCCAGCAAACTGGGGACTCATTGGACCGACCTCGGAAGGCTGAGTCAACCTTGAGCTGGCTACCTGAAAACCCAGAGATTGAACTCAGATTGTGAGCAGAGCTTAGGACTGCAGTACTGCAGCATTAACCCTCTGCGCCACGGGGCTCTCTAAGGGCCAGCCCTTCAAATATTCAAAAGACAGCCATCATGTCCCCCACTCAACTTCCTCTTCTCCGGACTGAGCGTTCCCAAGCCTTTCCTCCCAGGGTTTGGTCTCCAGGCCCCCGATCATCCCCATCGCTCATCCTCTGCGCCCGCTCCACTCCGCATCCTTTTTTGAAGTGAGGCCTCCTGAACTGCACACGACACTCCAGGTGTGGCCTGATCGATGCTGTATACAGCAGGGACTGCGACCTCTTGCGATGATGGCCTTCTCGCAAACGCTGAACTAACTCGGCCGCGGATGCTCAAATAAAGAAGCGGCACGCTCAAAGTCACAAATTATTATTTTTCTTTGCGGTTTTGTTTTACAGTGAACCAGAGAATACAGGATGCTCTTCGCGCCGGAACAGAACAGGATTTAAAAAAAAAAAAAACCTACGAGAAATCTTCGTGGCAGAACCGAACCAACGGTGTGGTATCCTGAACGCAAATCCAGCTGGCGGGCTGGAAACGAGAGTGGCGATGCGAAGGAGAGGGTAGCTGTAAAGTTCAGAGACTCTGTTTGGCTGCATCACGGTTTGAGAACTCAACTTTAAAAAAAAAATTGGTAAGGCAGAGGGAAGGCGAAGGAGGGAGGTTGTGGCTCTAGCTAGCCTGTCCGAACACGGAGGGATCGGTGGGCGGAAAAAGGTGAAGACGGCAGACACGAGAGCCGCTGCTGGGAAATCCAACCGGTAAAGCAGCTGCCATCGCCTCGAGGTCACAGTTCATCAGCACCAGAGCCCTTCCTTCTGCAGCGAGGCTTTGTGTGTGTGTATGTATGTGTGTGTGGAGAAAAGAAAGAGCTGTGACACATGCAAGGTTTCCCTGCTTTATAGGGAAGGGAAGGGGAGGGCGGATTACAGCTCAGCACTTTCGCTTCACCGAGCAACCTGGGGACGGCAGGTCGAGTCACATTCATGTTCCAAGCTAAGAAACATTTGTATATATTTATGTAAAAAAACAACTCCCCCCCCCCCCACAATTTGTACAACAGCAGAGTATCAAAATGTAAAAGGAACACGTTAAAGTTGTAGCTCCTGCCCCTCCCCACCCCTCAGGCTGGCAAGGCCCCCCCCGCCCCTGACGCTTCGCCTGATCAGCCGTGGCTGTTCATGGCTTACAGAAGGGGCGGTGGGGAGGAAAACAGACAAGACTATCTCAACAGGGGCCTCCGGGCAGCAGGCGTCAGTCGTTGGCTTCTGGGTCTGTTTGGGCCATGTAGGCGTCTAGCTCGGCATCCAGGTGTCCTTTCGTTTTGGACATGTAGGCGTCCAGTTGGTTGTCCAGCTGCTCCTTGGTCAGGGCCGGGCGGGCGGAGCCTCTGCCTCGCCCTCTGCCTCTCCCGCGGCCCCCGAAGCCGCCTCTGCCCCGGCCTGCCATGCCGCGACCTGGTGGGGAGGGAACAAGAGGGGTTGGTTTTCTGACTGTGCTGGTCTGACAGCTGATACACATGCCTTGTCCTCATGCGAGGGACTCCGGGCTGCCCTAGTTTTTAATTCTGTGTGCGCGTGGGAACTCTGAGGCTGGAGTCCCCAAACGTTCGGAGCCTGAAGGCACCTTTGGAATCCGGACAATGCACGGTGGACGCAGCCGCAAAATGGCTGCTGCAGGAGGTGGAGCCAGCCGCAAAATGGCTGCTGCTGGAGGCGGAGCCAGCCACAAAATGGCTGCTGCAGGAGGCGGAGCCAGCCACAAAATAATAATAATAATAATAATAATAATAATAATAATAATAATAATAATAATAATAATAATAATAATAATTTTTTATTTCTATCCCGCCCTCCCCGCCGGGGCAGGCTCAGGGCGGCTCACAACATAAAATGGCTCAAGGGAAAGTTTTGTTTAGCTGCAAGCTGTTTTGTGAACGGGAGATCTGTCTGGTTGGATGCACGGTGGACGCAGCCGCAAAATGGCTGCTGCAGGAGGTGGAGCCAGCCGCAAAATGGCTGCTGCAGGAGGTGGAGCCAGCCACAAAATGGCTGCCGCAGCTCACTTTCAGTCAAGATTATTCCACAGCACCAACAATCTCACTGAACTAACATAACTGAAACCAGAAACATCAGAATAATCAGAACATCAACGAGCATCTTGGACTTTTAATGACTATAAAAATGTATGGAAATGATTTTATTGTATATTCTGTTCTTTAATTTTATGTTGCTTTTATAATGCCGAGCCCGTTAGGGGAGGGCGGGATATAAATCTGATTAAATAAATAAAAGCTTTGTGCTGTGGTGGCAGCTGCTGCCACGCAACGCTCAAAAAACAAACCAACCCTGCACAGCCAGTTGGATCGCCAATGTTCAATCAGAGGCCTCGCTGGGCAAAAGTCCCACCCACTTTCTGAAAATGCTTGACGGGTGTCAGGAAATGTGCTGGGGCTCCCTGATGTACGGTAAAGCATGTAAAGTGCAAAAAAGGGCAACGGGAATGATTAAAGGGTTGGAACCCTTTCCCTATGAAGAAAGGTTAAAACGTTTGGGGCTCTTTAGCTTGGAGAAACGTCGACTGCGGGGTGACATGATAGAGGTTTACAAGATTATGCACGGGATGGAGAAAGTAGAGAAAGAAGTACTTTTCTCCCTTTCGCACAATACGAGAACTCGTGGGCATTCAATGAAATTGCTGAGCAGTCGGGTTAAAACAGATAAAAGGAAGTACTTCTTCACCCAAAGGGCGATGAACACGTGGGTGCTGCCAGCTACAGGCATAGACAGTTTCAAGAGGGGTTGAATAAACATCTGGAGCAGAGGTCTATCAGTGACTATTAGCCACGGGGTATAGATAGAGCTCTGTATTCTTGGTGCTTGGGGGGGGGGCACAGTAGGAGGGCTTCTAGTGTCCTGGCCCCACTGATCGACCTCCGAATGGCACTTGGGGGTTTTTTGGCCACTGGGTGACACAGAGTGTTGGACTGAGAGGGCCATTGGCCTGATCCAATATGGCTTCTCTTACGTTCGCTGACGAAGGCCCTAAGTCAGTTGCTGCCCCCCCCCTCGCACCCCGATATCTGCTCCTCCCTGAGAACGAGAAACTATTCTGGCCCATGCCATAAGCAGTGTTCCCTCTAAGCTGAGCTAGCTCACAGATTTTTAGCCTCCAGCTCACACATTTTTGTCTTAGCTCCGGAAGGACGACCCCAGAGCATACTAATTTATGCAGTAGCCCACAGCTTTAATGCCAGTAGCTCACAAAGTAGAATTTTTGCTCACAAGGCTCTGCAGCTTAGAGGGAAGCATAAGATATTATCTACTAAACCCACAGGTGGGTTTTTGTAGCGTATATCAGGGGTGGCCAACGGTAGCTCTCCAGATGTTTTTTGCCTACAACTCCCATCAGCCCCAGCCATGCTGGCTGGGGCAGATGGGAGTTGTAGGCAAAAAAAAAACCATCTGGAGAGCTACCGTTGGCTACCCCTGGCGTATATGATGGTGCCGTTCCCACCCTTTGAGCCCATTCCACTCACCTCTGCCTCCGATTCCGCCACGCCCCATGGGGCCTCTGCTGAGCCCACCTCTTCCAGGCCCTCCGCGCCCTCTGAGGCCTCCTCTTCTCAGGCCTATCCTAGGAGAGAGGCCACGCCCGCCCCGAAGTAAACTTTGTCCTTTAATAAGATAGGAGAGAGAGAGAGAGGGAACGAACAAGTGAGCTGATTTCAGAGACTCAAACGGGGGTATTTCCACTTAATGCAATGATTTAAAGCAGTGCCTCAGGAACCAGGAACCAGTTTTGTGGAAGACAATTTTTCCACGGACCAGTGGGGGTGCTGGGGTTTTGGCTGCCCTCACACCCCATCCCTGTCCCCCCCCCCCATGGAGGTCTTTAAATGAGGGGTAAGCGACGGTCACTGCCACGCTGCCCCTTCGACCCGCCCGGGATGTAGGCGAATCAAAGAGGCGGGGCTTCGGAGTGTAGCTGCACTGCCTCTTCGGTCCACCTGGGCGGGCGAAAGGTGCCGTGCGGTGCCTCTGCCTCACTCTGTGGCCCGGTCGCTAACAGGCCACGGACCGGTCCGCAGCCCAGGGGTTGGGGACCTGTGTTTTAAAGGACTGAATATTGGGGGTTTTGGAAAAACTCATGCAATAGGATTTGTATTTTTAAATTTGTCTTTGAAAATTCTCTTTTGGATTCTTAGCTTCTTCACCGATCCTGAAACCTGCAACCACAAAGACTAGAAGATTCCAACTCTTAGCCTGTAAAATGCAAAGTGAAGGGGCTCAGTTTGCCTTAGGGCCACGCGGGAAAGGGGGAGGGAATTTAACTTGACGCCAGGTACACTGCCTTGTTGGCATTTTTCTCTTTGAAGGGTGGTGCTTTCCCCCCCTCAGAGGTTCAAGGGTTAAACCTTCTCTCCTTTCAGGCACAGCCTCAAGGCAAATTGAGGCTCTACAAGTTTGCAATTTGCATTTCATGGACTCCTGTTTCAGCTGTTACCCCTCCACCTGCTGCTAGCCACACGTGCGTTTCTCAAATATTGCTGAACGCTACTGAAAAACAAAAAGTGTGGTACTGGAACTATGCCAAGTAAGAACACAGACCTATTCTGAATCAGCTGGGAGAAACGGAGATGTATTCGGAAGACAACAAGTCTCCTGAAAGGGTGCTTCTTGAAAAGCACCTAAGCCGAGGGTGGCCCAAACTGTGCCTCTTTCACACACATTGTGTGGCTCTCAAAGCCCCCAACACCCTTGTCGGCTGGCTTGCAGAAGGCATCTGTCTCTTTACAGCACTCTGCTAAGTCAGCTGGCGGCTTGGAGAATGCATTGAAAATTAAAGTTGCGTTCTTTCCACCTCCCCCATTTTCTTTCTTTCTTTCCCTCCCACATCTGACGCTTGTGTCTTGTAGCTCTCAAACATCCAACATTCATTCTCTGTGGCTCTCACCTTAAGCAAGTTTGGCCACCCCTGATTTAAGCCATCAACTCAGGCATCATGCGGGTACGTGCTGGGTCCTTTTAAAGCCGCGCACGCTCACCTCTGAGGGGAATTCCTCCCCGTAGCAACGCTCTCGCTCCACGCCCGCCGCGCATGGCTCCTCGGGGCAGTCCTCTCTGACCCATGGGCAGCCCTCGGGCCCCTAGCATTCCGCGAGCCAGAGGTCCCGCCGGTCGGCCCAAGCGCGCTTGGATGTTGCTCTTCCCCAGGCGTTGTTTCAAGCTCTTCTGAAAGAAGAGAGAGTTAAAACAGGGGGAAAGCCCCACGCAAACCAACCAGCACGGAGGTGTAGGCTGTGGAGAAGGGGCAGGAAAGTGGAGGAAAGAGAGTCAGGGCGGAAACAACAGTCGGCTATTAAACCCTTAAACCCTAAAGGGAGAAATCCAGATCTTGGGTCTGGGTAAGCGGAGCTCAGAGTGCTGATTAATGGAAACTGAAGCCAGGTCCAGGATGTCTCAATGGACGTACCTCAACGCAGATAATTTCATCGCCGGCATAATGCATACCGGACAATTAAGTTTCCGGTCTTCAGAGGTCGTTTTGTAGGAAAATAGGCGGAGCTCATTAGCATTTGCTACCTACCCCCCACCAGCCAAAAGCAACCCAACGCAAGAAAGGAGAGCCCCAGGCGAGCGAGGCCTGCTTGGATTGGCTAGAGGTCCAGCCAGCCCAAGCAGGCCTCGCTCTCCTGGGGCTCTCCTGGGTGCCCCGCCCCGGTCAAAAGGCCAGACAAACTACCTGCCGCCCAAAATCACACACGGGCTTCTCCAGGGGTTAATGAGAGCTGCTGGGGGTGTGGCAAAGCCCCTGGTGGCTGACCGGCTGCCTGCTCTCCTAATCCTGGGATTGTTATGCAGCTGCACCCCCTATTCAGTGGACAAGGTAGGTGGGGAGGAGGGGGGGGGGAACCCTCAGAAAGGTTCAGGAGCTGTGCTCCTGTGAGCTCCTCCCGAATCTGAGGCCTGCCGGTCTTTGATACATAAATCGAACGCAGTGTGCTAGCAGACACAGCAATAGCTAGTTAGAAGAAGGAGAAGACGACTGCAGATTTATACCCCGCCCTTCTCTCTGAATCAGAGACTCAAAGCGGCATACAATCGCCTACATCTTCTCCCCCCACCACGGAGGTTGCCCGTTGTGGGGGAGGAAGGTAAAGGAGATTGTGAGCCACTCTGAGCGGAGGGCGGGAGATAAATCCAATATCGTCGTCGTCTTCCCTTAAGCATCAAATGCTTCACGTACCGATAGCATCACCTGATGTCTTTTAAAGAGACAACAGGCTGGCAAAGGCACCCAGGAAAGCCCCTGTGGGGCGGCTCAGATGCAGTTTTCCTTACCGAGGTCAGTTTCTTTAAACAGGACGCTGATTTCTCTTGGCTCTATAAAGAGGCTGGGCACCGTCGGAAAGGCGACTTGCTTCCAGCTGTACACAACGGTCTGACCGCGCATCACTTCCTTTGGGCAGCTAACTTCTCACTGGCAAAACTATGCTGCCGCTTACGCTGCCAACGGATGCTAAGGACACCCACAAATACAGGCTTTTCGCACGGGCGGAAAAAAGGATCGTAGAATCGTAAGAGTCGGAAGGGACCTCCAGGCTCATCTAGTCCAGCCCCTGCCCAATGCAGGAAACTCACAACTAAAGGCAAAGGGAGTCCTCTGTGCAAGCACCAGTCATTTCCGACTCTGGGGCGATGTCGCATCACGATGTTTTCCCGGCAGACTTTTTACGGGGTGGTTTGCCATCGCCTTCCCCAGTCATCTGTACTCCACTCCTCCCCACCCCCAGCAAGCTGGGTACTCCTTTTACTGACCTCGGAAGGATGGAAGGCTGAGTCAACCTTCAGCCGGCTACCTGAACCCAGTTTCCACCGGGATTGAACTCAGGTCGTGAGCAGAGAACTCAAACTGCAGCACTGCAGCTTTACCATGCTAGGCCAAGGGGCTCTAACTCACAAACCCCTCCCCCTAAATTCACAGGATCCTCATTGCTGTCAGGGGGCCATCTAGCCTCTGTTTAAAAACCTCCAAGGGAGGAGAGCCCACCACCTCCCGAGGAAGCCTGTTCCACTGAGGAACCGCTCTAACGCTCAGGAAGTTCTTCCTAACGTTGAGCTGGAAACTCTTTTGATTTAATTTCAACCTGCTGGTTCTGGTCCTTCCTTCCGGAGCCACAGAAAACAATTCCACACCCTCCTCTATATGACAGCCCTTCAGACAGATGCTTCTGCTGCCCTCAGAAATCTCTCGGGGTCCAGCCGAATCACACTATTTGTCTAAGTGTTGGTAACACCATTCCAGCCATGCGGCCAGTCCCTTTAGGGCTTCCGCACCGCATGCTAGAGGACTGACGTGGAGTGCTATATTTAATCACCACTGCATCCAACCAGGCAGATCTCCCGTTCACAAAACAGCTTGCAGCTAAACAAAACTTTCCCTTGAGCAGAGATTTCTTTTCCATCTCGGGAGACTGAAAGAAGCTGCTCTCTTAAAGCTGCGGTACTGCAGTCCGAGCTCTCTGCTCACGACTTGAGTTCGAACCCGGCGGAAGCTGGGTTCAGGGTAGCCGGCTCAAGGTTGACTCAGCCTTCCAACCTTCCGAGGTCGGTCAAATGAGGACCCAGCTTGCTGGGGGGGGGGGGGGGGAAGTGTAGATTACTGGGGAAGGCGATGGCAAACCACCCCGTAAAAAGTCTGCCGTGAAAATGTCGTGATGCGACATCGCCCCAGAGTCAGAAACGTCTCTGCACAGGGGGGACTACCTTTACCTTTTTAAATACTCCTTCATATCCTGGCTTGGACAACAGAATCTCAAAACTGCCGACAACAGGGCAAAATAAGAAAACAATTATTTATAAAACAAAAGAAACCCCTCAAACCAGCTGAAAAAGGAAGGTTTCATAGCCTCTTCTGAAGAAGACGACGACACTGGATTTATATTCTGCCCTCCGCTCAAGAGTCTCAGAGCGGCTCACAATCTCCTTTCCCTTCCTCCCCCACAACAGACACCCTGTGAGGTAGATGAAGACATTGGATTTATATCCCGCCCCCCACTCCAAAGAGTCTCAGAACAGCTCACAATCTCCTTTACCTTCCTCCCCCACAACAGACACCCTGTGGGGTAAATGAAGATATTGGATTTATATCCCGCCTTCCACTCCAAAGAGTCTCAGAGCGGCTCATAATCTCCTATACCTTCCTCCCCCACAACAGACACCCTGTGAGGTAGATGAAGATATTGGATTTATATCCCACCCTCCACTCCGAAGAGTCTCAGAGCGGCTCACCATCTCCTTTATCTCCCTCCCCCACAACAGACACCCTGTGAGGTGGGTGGGGCTGGAGAGGGCTCTCCCAGCAGCTGCCCTTTCAAGGACAACCTCTGCCAGAGCTATGGCTGACCCAAAGGCCATGCCAGCAGGTGCAAGTGGAGGAGTGGGGGAATCAAACCCAATTCTCGCAGATAAGAGTCTGCGCACTTAACCACTGCACCAAACTGAAAAAGGCTAGCAGGGATAAACAATTCCTCAGGGGTTAGTACTGAAATGGAAGACCACCATGGAATTCCATGGACTCTGAGCAGAGGCAGGCGACGGCAAACCATCTCTGAAAGACTCTTGTCTTGGACATCCTACTGGGGGCACTTGAGGATGGCGTGGAGTTATTTCCGTTGTCAGACCAGAACCAACAGGTTGAAATTAAACAACAAATGAGTTTGACACCCCTTGCTTAGACCCTGACCCTAACCCCTTGCTTAGAGCAGGGGTGGCCAACAGTAGCTCTCCAGATGGGTTTTTTTGCCTACAATGGCCAATGACTGGGGCTGATGGGAGTTGTAGGCAAAAACAAACCAACAAACATCTGCAGAGCTACCGTTGGTCACCCCCGGCTTAGAGGGCGCATCGATCCTAACAGGCTCAGCTGCCCTGGCTTCGAGCTCTTACATCCAGAAACTCTTCCGCTCCTCGTGCCCTGCAAGGGTAGACTGCCTCTGAACCAGGAGGTTCTACACTTCGGCTGAGAGGCCTACCGCCCGTGGACTGAGATAACCCCTCCGTTGTTCTCTCACGCCAGCCCCCCCCCCCCCGCCTCAAACATCCCCGGCCGCTCAGTCCCAGGGGGTTCCCTGCCCCGCTCTCACCTGCTTGAGCTTCAAGGCGGCCTGCACAGAAGGCCTGTTCTCCATCTGCTGGGCCAGCCTCCTGTTGCGGGCGCTGGCTAGCTGCTGCTGCTGCATAGTGGCGCGAATGTTGACGGGGATCGGCTGTTTGTTCTTCAGCATGTTAGTGAAGCTTCAAGGTCGAACAAAACGGGGGGTGGTTTAAATGAAAGAGGTTTATTACAAAGCATTTCAATCGGCATTTCGCGGCCCTTAAGAGCGGGCAGCCGCGTCCCACGGGCCTTTTTTTTTAAAAACGCGACAACGTGGTACACGCTTAGCGCCGCGCAGCCAACGAGCGACGCGTTTTTCCTTGGTTTTTTTTTTTTTTTTTTCAGGAAACGTGCAAGGACGGGACACTCAGAAGGTGCGGATTAGGCGCAGCGTTATTAAAACCAGAAGCTGAAAAATCTGCGTTTCGGAAAGGCAGAGATGAAAAACGTGAAGCAGTAAGCAGAGATGGAGACAAGAGAAGCGGGGTGGGTGAGTGGGAGAGAGAGAGATAGGAAGAATAGTGCCAATTGAAAGACCGCAAGCTGCCAAGACAGGGTGTTTACAGGGGCAAGTTGTTAAAATCAAGCAGTGTTGGAACCACAAGGCTGGGATATTCTAAGTCTGGAAGACTGGCCCTAGTCAAACTTTTATACCAGGTCACGACCTAGTTAAAAGACCTCAGAGGACTGCAACTCCCAGGGTTACTTGAGAGGGAGGAACGGACTGAGAATTAACATGCTTCAAGAAAGAAGGATTACTTTACATACCCCGCTTCTCTCTATCCTGAGGAGTCTCAAAGTGGCTAACAACTGCCTTCCCTTCCTCTTCCCACAAGAGACGCTTTGTGAGGTAGGTGGGGCTGAGAGAGCTCTGAGAGGACTGTGACTGGCCCAAGGTCACCCAGCAGGCCTCGTGTGGAGGAAGAGGAGAGGGGAATCAAGCCCAGTCCTCCAGATTAGAATCAGCCTGATTTCAGTAGGCCTAATTTCAGCTTCACTGTTGGGGCCAACGTTTTTTTAATACAGTGTCAATAACTAAGCACTTGAGCTCAACAGGAATGCTGCACCAAGGAATTAGGTTGGGCAACTCTTCCTGTACTACACTCCTTCCCTTCCTCTTGCCACAACAGACACCCTTGTGAGGTAGGTGGGGCTGAGAGGGCTCTCCTGAGAACTGAGAACAGGTTAAAACGGATAAAAGGAAGTCCTTCTTCACCCAAAGAGTTATTAACATGTGGAATTCACTGCCACAGGAGGTGGCGGCGGCTACAAGCATAGCCAGCTTCAAGAGGAGCAGAGGTCCATCAGTGGCTATTAGCCACAGTGTGTGTATATATGTGTGTATATCTATATATATCTTTTTTAGCCACTGTGTGACACAGAGTGTTGGACTGGATGGGCCATTGGCCTGATCCAACATGGCTTCTCTTATGTTCTTATGTGACACAGAGTGTTGGACTGGAGGGGCCATTGGCCTGATCCAACATGGCTTCTCTTCTGTTCTTATGTGACACAGAGTATTGGACTGGAGGGGCCATTGGCCTGATCCAACATGGCTTCTCTGATGTTCTTATGTGACACAGAGTATTGGACTGGAGGGGCCACTGGCCTGATCCAACATGGCTTCTCTGATGTTCTTATGTGACACAGAGTATTGGACTGGAGGGGCCATTGGCCTGATCCAACATGGCTTCTCTGATGTTCTTATGTGACACAGAGTGTTGGACTGGAGGGGCCATTGGCCTGATCCAACATGGCTTCTCTTCTGTTCTTATGTGACACAGAGTGTTGGACTGGAGGGGCCACTGGCCTGATCCAACATGGCTTCTCTTCTGTTCTTATGTGACACAGAGTGTTGGACTGGAGGGGCCACTGGCCTGATCCAACATGGCTTCTCTGATGTTCTTATGTGACACAGAGTATTGGACTGGAGGGGCCATTGGCCTGATCCAACATGGCTTCTCTGATGTTCTTATGTGACACAGAGTGTTGGACTGGAGGGGCCATTGGCCTGATCCAACATGGCTTCTCTTCTGTTCTTATGTGACACAGAGTGTTGGACTGGAGGGGCCACTGGCCTGATCCAACATGGCTTCTCTTCTGTTCTTATGTGACACAGAGTGTTGGACTGGAGGGGCCACTGGCCTGATCCAACATGGCTTCTCTTATGTTCTTATGCCCTTGTAAGAACAGCTCTGAGAGAACTTGTGCCTGACCCAAGGTCGCTCCAGCATGTGGAGGAGTGGGAGAATCACGCTCCACTCTGAAGCCAGCGGCAAGCAGCAGACGAAGGGGGGAACCAGCGACTTTAAGAAACCCAACTCTATCAATCTGTGAAGGGGGGGGGGGTGTCGCATAGATGGAGAATAGTCGGACAAGTAATCTCACGAACACAAAAGGAAAGGAAAGGAATAAGTAAAAAAAAAAAAAAAGAGCGGGCATGCAACAGGAAAGGAAGCAGACGCTGGATGAAGCGGAGCTCTTGCCTCTTACAAGGTCCAAGGCGGGCGGCCAAGGAGCCTTCGGGCTGATCAGAGTGGCCAGCTCGCCTGCCTCTTACAGGCCAGACCGCACGGGTGTGCGTCTGCCTCGGACACAGCAGCCGGCCTCCTGCAGCTTAGGCAACATGCTACCACGCCGCAGGGTCACCTATGTAACGTGAACGACATGTGGAAGAAAAGGAAAAGCGCTAAGTTTCCCTTTTTTTGTGGAAAAAAAAAAGAGCACACATCCCACCACATTACGTTTTCAGTGTTACTACGAGACAAGACCACTTTGCCCCTTTTTAACCTCGTGCACCATCGTTTGTTGTGGGATTCCGGGCAGGAGCCAACCGGCAGCTGCCTGTTCCGTTTTGCATCGGGATAGATTTAAAACCAGGGCAAGGACCAGGCTGGTTCTCGATACTCAACACAGTGACAAATAAGCAGAGAGAGGAAAAAAAAAAAATCTTAATGAGCTGTAGTTGGCCGTTGGGGGTTCCTCACCGCTCGTTGAGGGACATCTTGGTGGTGCTCTTGAGCACAACTTTCGGGGCGGACTGCGCAGCCATCTCGGGTCCCCAGAACCTGGAAAGAGGAAAGGGGCAGAGGGTCAAGGAAGGAGAAGACTTTTACGTTTGTACGTCAACCTGCAAAAGGGAATTACTCAAGAGGACCTTGTGCACAGGAAATAGGGTAGCACTGTAATTATGTGGTTCAGAAAGATGCTCGGGATAAAAGTGTAGAAGAAGAAGACTGCAGATTTATACCCCGCCCTTCTCTCTGAATAAGTCTCAGAGCGGCTTACAATCTCCTTAATCGCCTTCTCCCACAACAGACACCCTGTGAGGTGGGTGGGGCTGAGAGAACTCTCCCAGAACCTGCCGTTTCAAGGACAACTCCTACGAGAGCCATGGCTAACCCAAGGCCATTCCAGCAGGTGCCAGTGAAGGAGTGGGGAATCAAACCCGGTTCTCCCAGATAAGAGTCTGTGCACTTAACGGCTACGCCAAACTGGGTACCCACTACATAACTTTTGTATTAGAAGAAGATGGCTGCAGATTTATACCCCGCCCTTCTCGCTGAATCGGAGAGGCTTACAATCTCCTTTGCCTCCCCCCCCACAACAGACACCCTGTGAAGGGGGTGGGGCTGAGAGGGCTCTCCCAGCAGCTGCGAGTGGAGGAGTGGGGAATCAAACTTGGTTCTCCCAGATAAGAGTCTGCGCACTTAACCACTACACCAAACTGGCTGGTCAATATCTATGCTTGGCTTCATCTCTGGTTGCATCCAGATGTCTACAAATCAAACCCTCTCTTGCATGTTCTACTTGGTTGGCTGTCCCAACTTATTCTGCCTTCATTACCAGAGAAAAACATGGGCTATAAATATAAATTAAACTCACAAGAGCCCTGCAGGCATCCCACCGGAATATCTCCTTTAAGTACTGGCTAATCTTGCTTGGTTCCTAGCTGGAGCTAATTAAGCCTCTTACGGATCTGACTCAGACGGCTGGTTCCGTCTACTCCACAGGAACCAATCTGGAGTCCTTTGTTTTACCTCTGGAATGGGATCTCAAGAGAGGCCTTGGTTGTCACAAAGTTTGGTGAACTTAAGAATCGCGTGGCTATATATGCCTTTGACAGTCATTCCATATGAAGCTGCCTTATACTGAATCAGGCCCTGGGCCCATCAAAGTCAGTATTGTCTACTCAGACTGGCAGCTGCTCTCCAGGGTCACCAGCTGAGGTTTTTCACGCCTACTTGCTTGGACCCTTTTTAGTTGGAGATGCTGGGGATTGAACCTGGGACCTTCTGCTTACCAAGCAGATGCTCTGCTACTGAGCCAGAGCCTCTAGCTAGACTGGCAGTGGCTCTCCAGGGTCACCAGCTGAGGTTTTTCACGCCTACTTGCCTGGACCCTTTTTAGTTGGAGATGCTGGGGATTGAACCTGGGACCTTCTGCTTACCAAGCAGATGCTCTGCTACTGAGCCAGAGCCTCTAGCTAGACTGGCAGTGGCTCTCCAGGGTCTCAAGCTGAGGTTTTTCACGCCTACTTGCCTGGATCCTTTTTAGTTGGAGATGCCAGGGATTGAACCTTGGACCTTCTGCTTACCAAGCAGATGCTCTACCACTGAGCCACCTTCCCTCCTCATTTTGGATGAGCATATGGAGCAGAGGTCCATCAGTGACTATTAGTCACAGCATATTGTTGGAACTCTCTGTCTGGGGCAGTGATGCTCTGTGTACTTGGTGCTTGGGGTGGGAGGGTTTCTAGTGTCCTGGCTCCACTGATGGACCTCCTGGTGGCACCTGGGGTTTTTGGCCACTGTGTGACACAGAGTGTTGGACTGGATGGGCCATTAGCCTGATCCAACATGGCTTCTCTTATGTTCTTATGTCTGGGGGCAGTGATGCTCTGTATTCTTGGTGCTTGGGAGGGGCAACAGTGTGAGGACTTCTAGTGTCCTGGCCCCACTGATGGACCTTCTGATGGCACCTGGGTTTTTTTGGCTATTGTGTGACACAAGAGTGTTGGACTGGATGGGCCATTGGCCTGATCCAACATGGCTTCTCTGATGTTCTCATTCCCTTGTCAGAAAATCCGCAATCAGCAGCTGCCCTTCATTCCCAGCATCCTGTCATCAAAGTCCAAATCCTTTCCTCAAGAGCTAGCATGTGCCGACAAAGACCTGGCCCCCATGAATTTGTTTTTTTTAAAGGACTGACCTATTTATTTATTTTAAAAAAAACCATTTAAGTTAAGATGAACCACAACTGAGATAATATAAATACAGATTTTAAAAAACGGATTGTATCTTACAACAGATAAATTAATTCCCAAGCGGTGAAGCCATTAATCGGAACAGCAGAGAAGTTGCTTACCATTCCTATGGGAAAAAATATATTCTCTTCCATGGAGACAACCAAGAAAACCATTTGAGGAGTAATTAAACATGTCCACAGACTCTGAACATCGCAGACTTTGAAAATCATGGCTGATTCAATCTCTGTTCTCATATGAATGCACAGACCTACCTTATATTGAATCTGACCACCACTCCACCAATGTCAGTATTGCCTACTCCAGGGGTGGCCAAACTTGCTTAACGTAAAAGCCACATAAAATAAATCTCAGATGTTTGAGAGCCGCAAGACATGAATGTCAGATGTCTGGGAGGGAGGGACAGAAAGGAAGGAAAATAAACAAGGACGGGGAAGTGGAAAGAGAGCAACTTTAACTTTAATAGCCAGCTTGGCTAGGACAAGTGATTTAAAGAGACAAATGCCTTCTCCAAGCCATCTGATGGGGTGCTGGGGGCTTCAAGAGCCACACAGTATGTGTGAAAGAGCCACTTTTAGCACCAGAGCCACAGTTTGGCCACCCCTGGTCTAGTCAGACTGGCAGTGGCTCTCTATGGTCTCAGGTCTTTCCTATCACCGGACCTTTTCAACTGGAGCTCCCAGGGACTGAGCCTGGGATCTCCCGCATGCCGAAGACCACTGAAGCTCTGTTTATACCTTGCTTTTCTTTCTGGTAGGCACCCAACGTACTCACGTCCTCCATCCCATTCTAAAACAAGCCTGTAAAGTTGGGTTGCCCTGAGTGTGTGTGTGCGAATGGCCTTGAGATATTTAGGAAGCCTCAACAGCAGAGTGGATATTCCTGCATCGTAGCCACATAACAAACCTTTCGGAACTTAAAAACGAAAGAATACGGACCTCTCCCCAGCCTCGAGAACCATCACTTTGCAATGCAGTCAAAATACAGGGTGACCGAACCCCAGTAATCGATAGGATTGTACGGGTGACGAGGCAAGCCTGACTTGAGTTGTAGTAAGTAAACGTCACCAGATAGGGGGAAAGAATTTTCCGTTTACCCCATTTTTTTCCTACATTGGTTCGGATAAGAAATAAACCACGGAAGAGGCCAAGAAAATCAAATTTCCCAGCTCTGCAAGGCTTGCAAGACAATATTGTTTCGGTTAGCTTTTAGCTGAACGACGACCACCACCACAGTATTAGATCCAACTGGATGTCCAAGAACACCTAAATCATACGGAATTAGCACCAAATGGTTTACACTGTTTATTTTAATGTTTAATTTAACTGTTTTTATTGTTATTCTATTATGTTTGAGCTGCCCCTGAGTCTGCTTCAGCGGAGAGGGCGGGATGCAAATCAAACAAACTAAATTAATTAATAGCTTGAGCTATACGGGATGTACCCGGTGTCCAGAAGGCCACTGGGTGCGTACGTAGGAGAAAGTTGGGGAGTTTGAGGGAGCAGAATTAAGAATTCAGGCTGTGGCTCACTGGAAGCTCCTCTGCTTGGCGTGTAATTCCTCACATCTCCAATGAAAAGGATCATGATGAGAAAGATCTCTGCCTGGGACCATTGAGAGGTACTGCTGCTCTGAGTATAGACAACGCTGACCTTGATGGGCTAATGTCCTGATTTGGTATATGGCAGCTTCGCGTGAACACGATAGAGGTCATAGAGCTGAAAATAGGAGTCTAAAGGGGGGGGGGGGGGTAAGGGAACACAAGGAAGACAGCCAGGGAATAGAGATAGGAGTGATAAAGTGGCCAGCCTCCTGGTGGTAGCTGAAGATCTCCCAGGATTACAACTGACCTCCAGGCAACAAAGATCGGTTCACCTGGAGAAAATGGCTACTCTGGAAGGTGGACGATCGCGTTATACCTGCTGAGGTGCCTCCCCAAACCTCTCCCCTAAAATCACCAGGTACTTCCCAACCCAGAGCTGACAGCCCTAGCGAGGATATGAGAGCCAGTTTGGTGTAGTGCAGGCATGGCCAAACTTGCTCTTTCACACATACTGTGTGGCTCTTGAAGCCCCCCCCTCTGCTCTGTTGGCTGCTTGGAGAAGGCATTTCTCTCTTTAAATCACTAATCCAAGCCAAGCCAGCTGATGGCATGGAAATGCATTTGAAGTTAAAAGTTGCTTTCTTTCCACCTCTAGCTCCCTCCCCCCATCTATTTGCTTTCTTTCCACCTTTGTTTCCTTCCTGTCTCGTGGCTCTCAAACATCTGATGTTCATATCTTGTGGCTCTCAGACATCTGATGCTTTTTTCTATATGGCTCTTACGTAAAGCAAGTTTGGCCACCCCTGGTGTAGTGCTTAAGTGTGTGGACTCTTATATGGGAGAACCGGGTTTGATTCCCCACTCCTCTTCCTGCACCTGCTGGAATGGTCTCAGGTCAGCCATAGTTCTCGTAGGAGTTGTCCCTGAAAGGGCAGCTGCTGCAAGAGCTCTCTCAGCACCACCTAACAGGGTGTCTGTTGTGGGGAGGTAAAGGAGATTGTGACCGCTCTGAGATTCACAGTATAGGGCGGGGTATAAATCCAGTATCGTCTTATATAAAGAATGAGGGAAATGGTTTGGGAAGTCAGGGAGAGCAACCCAGTAAAGTATTGGAGGCCAAGGAGAAAGAGGCAGGACAAACCCAAAAGGGAGCGGTGGAAATAAGAGCACATGGACGCCAGTGGGGGAATAAACCCAAATCCTGGGGCTCTCCAAGGAATGGAAGGATCCCCCTTGTGTTAAACTTGCTTAACATAAGAGCCACATAGAATAAAAGTCAGATGTTTGAGAGTTGCACGACAGGAAGGAGGGAAGGAAAACTGATGGGGGAGAGAGAGAGAGGTGGAAAGCAAGCAACTTTAACTGTAAATGCATTCTCCAAGCTTTGGAGCAATGATTTAAAGAGAGAATGGCCTCCTCAAAGTTGTCCAACAGGGCAGTGGAGACTTCAAGAGCCACACAATCCGTGTGAAAGAGCCACAGTTTGGCAGCCCGGGCTCTCTTTTGTAGCAGGAATTCCTTTGCATATTAGGCCACACCCCTCCGATGTAGCCAATCCTCCAAGAGCTTATGGCAGGCCCTGTAATCAATTGGAGGATTGGCTACATCGGAGGGGTGTGGCCTAATATGCAAAGAAGTTCCTGCTACAAGAAAGACCCTGGTTGGCCACCCCTGCCCCGGCCTATCAGCAAAGCCCCACCCCTCAAGCCAAGCCCCGCCCAGAACCGCCAGCCCCTTCCCCTGAGGGGTATAGCCCCGCCCTCCGTCATCCGGGGCCTTGCTCTTTCTCCCCCTCCCCCTCCGCCGGGCTTCTCCGACCCCCACATGGCTCACCGTCGGGGGCGGGACTGGCTCTGCTCCGTCGGTTGTGGTGGCGGCGGCGGCGGGAGGCTAGGCTCAGTCTGGCCCCCGCCCTCAGGCGCCCTGAATGCGAAGTGCGGGATGGTGGCGGCGACTCCGAGCCCGGCTTCAGCGGCCTCCCCTCTCTACTCCACGTCCCCCCTCACAGGAACCCGGCAAAATGGCGCCGCGTTCCTCGCCGGCTTTGCGCCTGCGCCGAGGCTTCGCGGCGCAAGCGCACAAGGGAGCGGATGAAGGGGCCGGCTGTTGAGAGCGGTTGGGACGTCCGAGGGAGGGATCAGCGTTCGCTTCCAATCGGATGCCGCGGTTCGAGGAGGGGGGCGGGGCCGGGAGTGGGTGATGGACAAGCTACGGTTGCTGTCGCCGAGCGACGCGCGCGCGCTGAGGGGGAGGAGTTTCGTTGGCAACGGGCGGGATGGGGGTGCGGCCTTCTGAGCTGGTCGGAGCCCCCTGGAAGGGGCGTGGCGACGGCGTCCTGGGCGGGGCTTAGCAGGAGTGGGTAGGGCTTCGGTGCAGGCTCAATTGTGTGATTTTATTTCTGTCTTCTTTTCTTTGGCATTCTATTTTAATTTTTCCCCCAATTTTTTTTTATTATTTTAACAATATACGCTATATTGGTTTCAGTTTGCAATCAAAATTGTAACTTAACAGATTTTTAATTTTTTAAGGGGGGAGGGAAACCCACAAATCTCATGTCCTGGTTTTATTTTGAAGTTTTAACAGTGAGGCTCAACCAAGAAGCAAGCAAGCAATAGTATGAGTGCTTATATATTTATGAACGAGCCCTTTGGCGCAGAGTGTTAAAGCTGCAGTACTGCAGTCCTAAGCTCTGCTCACGACCTGAGTTTGATCCCCGGCGGAAGCTGGATTTTCAGGTAGCTGGCTCAAGGTTGACTCATACTTCCATCCTTCTGAGAAGGGTAAAATGAGTATCCAGCTTGCTGGTGGGAAAGTGTAGATGACTGGGGAAGGCAATGGCAAACCACCCTGTAAAAAAGTCTACTGTGAAAACGTGAAAGCAACGTCACCCCAGAGTCGGAAACGACTGGTGCTTGCACAGGGGACCTTTCCTTTCCTATATATTTATAAAATGCTTTGGGTAGGGTTGCCAAGTCCAATTCAAGAAATATCTGCGGACTTTGGGGGGTGGAGCTAGGAGACTTTGGGGGTGGAGCCAGGAGTGAGGTTGTGACATCCACAAAGAGAGTTCTGGCCACATTTAAAGTGACCGCCTTCCCTCCATTGGAAATAATGAAGGCTAGGGGCACCTTCTCTGGGGGCTCATAGAATTGGACCCCCTGGCCCAATCCTTTTGAAACTTGGAGGGTATTTTGGAGAGAGGCACTGGATGCTATGCGGGAAATTTGGTGCCTCTACCTCAAATAGCAGCCTCCCAAGAGCCCCAGATCAATTCTTCATTATACTCTATGGGAATCGGCCTCCATTGGAAGATCAGGACTATGGTCAGTGCCCAGACAGAGTGCTGAAAGTGTGTTCCTCATATAAAGTATCACCAGAATAATAAACCCTATTAGGGTGACTCCTCTCCATCAGACAGGAAGGAGCAAAGAAATAACAAGAAGCTGTTTGCAGATTGAAAAGAGAGAGAGCAGAGTGCTGGTTTATGTGCCTTTACAAGAGGCGCATAATCAAGATTTTACAAGATTATGCACAGGATAGAGAGGGTAGAGAATGATGTGCTTGTCTTCTTTTCTCACAATACAAGAAATTGCTGAGCGGTTGGGTTAGAATGGATAAAAGGGAGTACTTCTTCACCCAGAAGGCGATTCACACATGGAATTCACTGCCACAGGAGGTGGCGGCGGCTACAAGCATAGACCGCTTCAAGAGGGGATTGGATAAGCATATGGAGCAGAGGTCCATCAGTGGCTATTAGCCACAGTGTATTGTTGGAACTGTCTGGGGCAGTGATGCTCTGTATTCTTGGTGCTTGGGGGGGGGGGGCAACAGTGGGAGGGCTTCTAGTGTCCTGGTCCCACCAATGGGCCTCCTGATGTCACCTGTTTTTTTTGGCCGCTGTGTGGATGGGCCGTTAGACTGGATGGGCCATTGGCCTGATCCAACATGGCTTCTCTTATGTTCTCTTATGCCTTGATGGCTGGAGCTTGCTCTCCCTTGGAAGGAAGGAAGTGCAAGTGTGACTTAATTATTTTGAGAGGTGGCTGTAGGGCATCTCCAAGCTGCCAGGTTTCCCCTCCATCTAAAATCAAAGAGTTATTTCTATCTATTGTGGAGCCCACAGGAAAGGCAAAAATCCTTCTTATCATAAAAGCCCTACACCTTTGGATCCTCCCTTCCTAATCTCATCACTGTAATTGATGGGCCACTCCCTACCCCTGGGCAGCCTTTTCTCTCCAGCAATCTGGGATCATCAGCAAACATTACCATTCTGACCTTCTTGGATAAATTACATCAAGAAACATTAACAGTTCCTGCTTACACCTCAAACCCATCTCCTGGCCCCATCCTCCGAGCAAACAGAACATTACAGTTTTGTATCTAGCACCTGGGAAACGTTCAACTCACCCTCACTACACAATGTAAATCCCATCAAACTACTGTATAAACCATGTAGGGTTGCCAATCCCCAGGTGGGGGCAGGGGATTACCCTGGTTTGGAGGCCCTCCCCTTCTTCAGGGTCATCAGAAAACATGGGGGAGTGGAGAGGGGAATGTCTGCTGGACACTCCATTAATCCCTATGGAAGACCGATTCCCATAGGGTATAATGGAGAATTGATCTGTGCGTATTGGGGGACTGTTTTTTTGAGGGAGAGGTACAACATTTTCAGCACAGCATCCAGTGCCTCTCCTCAAAATACCCTCTAAGTTTCAGAAGGATTGGACCAAGGGGTCCAATTCTATGAGCCCCAAAAGAAGGTGCCCCTATCCTTCATTATTTCCAATGGAGGGAAGGCAGTCCCTTTAAATATGATTGCCAGAACTCCCTTTGGAGTTCAGTTATGCTTGTTACATCCTTGCACCTGGCTCCGACACCAATGTCTCTTGATTCCACCCCCGTAATTCCCAGATATTTATTGAATTGGACTTGGCAAGCCTATCATGTGTACACCCAAAACCCATTTCCTGGCCCCATTCTGTGAGCCAGGGGTGGCCAAACTGTGGCTCGGGAGCCACATGTGTCTCTTTCACACATATTGTGTGGCTCTCAAAGCCACCACCACCCTGTTGGCAAGCTTGGAAAAAGTATTTGTCTCTTTAAATCCAAGCTGGCGGTTTGGAGAATATATTTAAAATTAAAGTTGCTTTCTTTCCACCTCTCTCTTCCTCCCCTTCCCCATCAATTTCCTTCCTGCCTGCCTGCCTGCCTGTCTTGTGGCTCTCAAACATCTTACGTTCATATCTTGTGGCTCTCAAACATCTTACGTATATTCTTTGTGGCTCTTATGTTCAGCAAGTTTGGCCACCCATGTTCTGAGCAAACATAGGACATTACACTATTTTATCTAGCACCTGGGAGACATTTAACTTACCTTCGCTACACAATGGAAATCCCATCAAACTACTGTATAAACCACTTAACACACCCAGCATTACCTCCAGGTTATATTTTTGCCTATTTAAGGAGACACTCTGGACATGCTCAGTGTGCGTCTTGTCTTGTCCTGCTACAGACGTGCACCCCCAAACTTTTTGGGCCACTTTCCATATTCATATCCTTTGCTTCATGGACCCCTGGATGGTAACTATATTCCCCCCAAATCCATGCTCACCTCTATATTTTCTGTTAAGCTTGTGTGTTTGTTTCCAGTGTGAATATATTTTCTGTGTTTGTGAATTACTTTATTTTTTTCCATTATTAAAACCTGCCTTGGTTAAACAACAATCTGGTTAATTCTCAGCGTTCTCTAAGGAACAATCCTTGTAGACCAGGGGTGTCAAACATAAGAACATAAGAGAAGCCATGTTGGATCAGGCCAATGGCCCATCCAGTCCAACGCTCTGTATCACACAGTGGCCAAAAATTTATATATATCAGGCACCTGGAGGGCTCCTATCAGGCCCCCGCTGTCATCAGCTGTCATCTGCTTTCTTCTCCCTCTCTCTTGCTTCCTTCTGCATCACAGCTTGCTTTGCAAGGCTTACTCAATTGCACAGGAGCTACAGAGCAAAACCTCTATTTTCTCCATTGGCTGAGGCTCCTCTCTTGGGGAGGAAGGGGGGGGGAGGAATAGCTTGCTTTGCCAGGCTCTCTCAGTTCAGCGTCTCTCAATTGTGCAGCAGAGCTACTGAGCCAAGCCTCTCTTCCTTCTATTGGCTAAGGCTCCTCCCCTTCTCAGTCTCCTAGGGAGGAAAGGAAAGAGCCAGAGCTTCCCTTGCCCAGTTCCCTGGATCTGATGGGAGAAATACAAAGAAAGCATCTTTAAGACCAATAAGTCCTAACGTTTTAAGCATGCTTTAAGTTTGTTTTTTTGTTTAATAAATGAGTTCCACACTGCAGACAATTGGTGTAAAGATCCCCTGTTACTGCCTCTCGCAAGCCAAAGTCTCCTTAAGAGCTAATATCCCCTCAAAATATTAGGAGGCCCCCCCATTCTGATAATAGTTGCAGAAATATTTGCATTTCTGTGTCTTGGGGAAAGAGCAAGCGTTCCTGTCGCTTGTCTCATCCTCCGCTTCTATTTCTATAACAAGACGAATACGTAAGGGGATGGCCATGCACCAGTCTTAAACATAGCTTCATAATATCTGCGGTTGCATTGCACTTAGAACAGTTGAACAATCTGATAAGATCTCAGATTTAGGTTTTGATTACTCAGGAGCCCTCCCAGGCAGTCCACCACGTGGGATAGGATGCTATGCACGCTTGCTCGTTGAATTCCACTGGGATGTGCATGCATAGGATTAAATCACCGCTGTCTAGGATGCAGTTTTCATTTCTGTTCCCTTTGGCAAAAAGTACCATGGCTGTCCACAGAGTGGCCATCAATCTAGGCCTGCTAGAGGTTTTGTTCCCTGGAAACCTTGGTGGTTTCCACACAGATATGGACTTGTGTGGTGCCCCCCCCGGCCCCCGCACCGCCCCCGTTGCTGCTGCAGCTGCTGATATGGCACATGATAGCTTTCACCACAGTTTGCACCAGTCCCCCAGAAGCTACACCCTCCCCCAGGGCTTCTGGGGCTTTTCCATTTAAATCAACAAACACCGTACTAAGGTTTTTACCACAAATCCTGGAGCATCGGGTCAGGGACGCTCTAGGATTCATGATAAAACTCTACTGTGAGTCCTAGAGCGTCCCCGTCACGTGCCCAGCGCTATAATGTCTAGGGTTGCCAAGTCCAATTCAAGAAATATCTGGGGACTTAGAAAAATTTCCAAAGGAAGACAGGACTGTAATTTGGTACTTGCTCTCAGCTGCTAGGACATTGTATGCGCAGCTGTGCAAACAAGAAAAAATACCAGAGAAATGGGACTGGATTGTGAAAGTTTTATCGTGGAGTGAGATAGACAAATTAACTAAAACCTTAAGAAACTATGATTTAGATATATTTAAAAAGGAGTGGAAGAAATTTAAAGGATATATAGAGAAAGAGTGGAACGTAAAAAGACATTGGACAATTTTTTAGCATGAATGAGAAGAAAAAAAAAGTAGTGAACTTTGATTGGTTAGGGGTACCTTTATAATTGAACTTAAATATATAACCGGGGAAGTCTAGTAATGGAGGGAGGGGGTTGAAATATCATATGGGTTAACGATAGAAAAGAGATAATTAAATATTGTAACCATATGTTATTAATAAATTTGTAAAACAAGAAATATCTGGGGACTTAAGGGGTGGAGCCAGTACACTTTGGGGGTGCAGCCAGGAGCAAGGTAGTGACCATAATTGAACTCCAAAGGGAGTTCTGGCCATTGCATTTAAAGGGACCGCACACCTTTTAAAATGCCTTCCCTCCATTAGAAATCATGAAGGATAGGGACACTTTTTGGGGTGCATAGAATTGGACCCCCTGGTCCAATCCTTTTGAAACTTGGAGAGTGTTGTGAGAAGAGGCATCAGATGCTATGCTGCACGTTTGGTGCCTTTAGCTAAAAAAACAGCCCCCCCCAAAACCCCAGATCAATTCTCCATTATACCCTATGGGAATTGGTTTCTATAGAGAATAATGGAGTGCCCAGCAGACATTTCCCTTCCCCCGCCCCTTTCTGATGACTCTAAAGTGGGGGAAGGGCCTCGAAACCGGGAGATCCCCTGCCCCCACCTGGGGTCTGGCAATCCTACATTATACTGATGTAATGGCATAACAATCCGTTTGTCAAGTTCTCTCAATCCCCAGATTTCGTTACAAAAAACACATTTATAGTCTGTTTCATTGTGGAGATATATGGGGAAAGGCATATCACCAAGAGCCAGTGCGGTGTAGTGCTTAGTAGTTCTACGATCTGGGAGATCCAGGTTTGAACCCCCATTCTGCCCC
Organism: Heteronotia binoei; assembly: GCF_032191835.1. Taxonomy (NCBI): domain Eukaryota; kingdom Metazoa; phylum Chordata; class Lepidosauria; order Squamata; family Gekkonidae; genus Heteronotia; species Heteronotia binoei. The sequence goes on from NC_083223.1 coordinate 269,584,960, forward strand.
ATAAGGTTGCTGGTTGTCCTTGGGCCAGTCACTCAGCCCAACCTGCCTCTCAGGAGTGTTCTGAGGATAAAATGCAGGAGTGGAGAATGACATAAGCCAGGGGTGGCTAACGGTAGCTCTCCAGATGTTTTTTTGTCTACAACTCCCATCAGCCCCAGCCAGCGTGACCAATGCCTGGGGCTGATGGGAGTTGTAGGCAAAAAACATCTGAAGAGCTACTGTTGGCCACCCCTGACATAAGCCCCTTTAGTTTCCCCGGGGGAGAAAAATGGGGCCTAAAAACCATAAATAAGTAAATAATTACCTCCATAACAAAAAAGAGGTAGTTTTTTTTTAAAGAACGAAAGAAAAGAAAATGGAGAATTTAGAGAGCCTGACTCACCAGGGCTGCCAGCCCCCAGGTGGGGGTAGGGGTTTGGAGGGTCTCCCCCAGCTTTAGGCTCATCAGAAAGTGTGTGTGTGGGGGGAGGGAAACGTCTGCTAAAAAGGTAGTCCCCTGTGCAAGCACCAGTCGTTTCCAACTCTGGGGTGATGTCGCATCACGGCGTTTTCACGGGCGACTTTTTACAGGGTGGCTTGCCATTGCCTTATCTCCAGGAATTTCCCAACCCAGAGCTGGCAACCCAATGAGGTGAGTGGGCAGGAGTGGAAGCTCAAGCAGAGGGCTTGGTGGTGGAGAGGGCCTGGTAGTGGGGAATCTTGTTCTGATTGGTGGGGTCAGGAACCTGATAGTGGGGAATCTTGTTCTGATTCGTGGGGCCAGGAACCTGGTAGTGGGGAATCATGTTCTGATTGGTGGGGCCGGGAACCTGGTAGTGGGGAATCTTGTTCTGATTGGTGGAGCCAGGAACCCGATAGTGGGGAATCTTGTTCTGATTGGTGGGACCGGGAACCTGGTAGTGGGGAATCTTGTTCTGATTGGTGGGGCCGGGAACCTGGTAGTGGGGAATCTTGTTCTGATTGGTGGAGCTGGGAACCTGATAGTGTGGAATCTTGTTCTGATTGGTGGAGGGAAGGTATTTAAAAGGTGTGCAGTCCCTTTAAATGTGATGGCCAGAATTCCCTTCAGAGTTCAATTATGCTTGTCGCAACCTTACTCCTGGCTCCACCCCCAATGTCTCCTGGCTCCACCCCCAAAGTCCCCAGATATTTCTTGAATTAGACTTGGCAACCCTAGACATCATAGTGCTGGGCATGTGACAGGGACGCTCTAGGATTCACAGTAGAGTTTTATCATGAATCCTAGAGCGTCCCTGACACGATGCTCCAGGATTTGTGATAAAAACTCTGGTACCATACAGTTTTACCACAAATCCTAGAGCATCCCATTGCGATGCGCCTGGTGCGATGACATCACTTCCGGGTGGGACGTTGGCAGCCCTGCTTTCCTGCCACCTCTATCGTCACTCTTTTTCCAATTTATTCGTCTCCCCGCAAAGAGAAGAGGCCAGACTGAGTGCAGGTGAAGTGGCTTTAATAAGCAAGGCCATCACAATGGTTGATTATTGGAAACCTCGAGGTGCTCACATGATGCCAAGCAGTGGGAGGGAGGGGGGAAGCTGCAGGAGTAGCAGGCAGCCTGGGAGGGAGATGGCCGGGTGCGATCGGGGCGCTGTGAGGCAGCAGCTCCCGGGTTGGGCCTGCCGGCAGCCTTCTCCGAACACCTCATGCCTCCTCGCAGAAGAATGCGTTGCAAATCACGGTCAGGCCAGCCACCATGGTTACAAACTCCGTGAAGTCCACTTCCCCGTCGCCGTTCTCGTCCAAGTCGTGCATGATGCTGTCGACGGCGCTCGTGTCCTTCTGAGTCTGGAGCGCAGAAGGCACAAGGGATGGGGTTGAGGATCTGTGGCCAAACTGGAAAAACAGTTTCCTGTCCACCCCCCCCCCCCACCAAAAGCGGCCATCAGCATTTCCCTGGGTGTGCAAGAAAGGTTCACAAGAACTCAGCACTCATGCGACCCTTCCTGACCCCCTTTTCATGATCTGCCTAAGTTCACAGGCTCTTCATTGCTGTCAGATGGCCATCTAGCCTCTGTTTGAAAACCTCCAAGGAAGGAGAGCCCACCGCCTCCCGAGGAAGCCTGTTCCACTGAGGAACCGCTCTAACGGTCAGGAAGTTCTTCCTAATGTTGAGCTGGAAACTCTTCTGATTTAATTTCAACCTGCTGGTTCTGGTCCTACCTTCTGGGGCCACAGAAAACAATTCCACACCCTCCTCTATATCAGTGGTGCACAACCTTTTTGGCACCAAGGACGGGTTTTGTGGAAGTCAGTTTTTCCAGGGACCAGGGGCGGGGGGATGGTTTTGGGATGATACAGTTGTGTACTTTATTAGTTTGCCATACACCCTCCTCTATATCAGTGGTCCCCAACCTTTTTGGCACCAGGGACGGGTTTTGTGGAAGACAGTTTTACCAGGGGCGGGGGGGATGGTTTTGGGATGATACAGTTGGGTACTTTATTAGTTTGCCATGGTGGTTAAGTGTGAAGACTCTAATCTGGGAGAAGTGGGTTTGATTTCCTACTCCACTTGCAGCTGCTGGGTCAGCCATAGCTCTCGCAGAGTTCTCTTTGAAAGGGCAGCTTCTCTGAGAGCTCTCTCAGCCCCACCCACCTCACAGCATGGCTGTTGTGGAAGAGGAAGGCAAAGGAGATTGTGAGCCGCTCTGAGACTCTGAAATTTGGAGTGGAGGGCAAGCTATAAATCCAGTGTCGTCGTCTTATTATTATTACTACACTGTAATATATAGGGGCTGTTCAGATGCACAGTATAATCAGTTGTCACTGCTGTTTCATACCGGATTAAAAGTGGCTGATTTAACTCGTAGTAGCCCCCCCGCAATCCTTCTCGGAACCGGAGTATTTTGTTACCTGCTCCTTTGCAGTATTTTTGAGTTCTCCGGTTTCACCTTGTAGTTTCCCCGTCTGGATAGTTCTTGACCAACTTCTGGATGTCTGAAGGCTGTCCCGGAGCAAAAGGAGCCTCAGACATCCGCTGTGAGACTCTTCGGAGTGGAGGGCGGGATATAAATCCATATAAATATCTTCTTCTTCAATTGTCCCTCATCTGGGGGGACAGCGGTCCAGGGGGCAGCGGGAAAAGTCTAGAGTGGATGCAGGTGGGACATCTGAGCAGGGAAAGTCCTGAAAATTTGGGGGTAGACTCTGGGAAGGGACTTCAGCAGGGATGTGATGCCACTAATTGCACCTTCCTATCCCGCCCTCCACTCCGAAGAGTCTCAGAGCGGCTCACAATCTCCTTTACCTTCCTCTCCCACAACAGACACCCTGTGAGGTAGATGAAGATATTGGATTTATATCCCGCCCTCCACTCCGAAGAGTCTCAGAGCGGCTCACAATCTCCTTTACCTTCCTCCCCCACAACAGACACCCTGTGAGGTAGATGACGATATTTATTTATTTAGGATTTATATCCCGCCCTTCCCACGAATGGCTCAGGGTGGCTTCCAACAATTAATCAGCTTAAAATTAAACAATTTCAAATATAAAACAGTTAAATAGTTAAACAGTTAAAACATTAAAACGGAGTAATTCAGTTTCCTGTAAAAAGATGGCTGGCCAGTTTCCTCAGTTGTTATACTAGCTAAATGTAGGCTAGGTATAGGCTAGCCGGAAGAGGGTCGTCTTACAGGCCCTGCGGAACTGCGCCAAGTCCCGCAGGGCCCTCACCTCTTCCGGCAGCTGATTCCACCATACGGGGGCCATAACGGAGAAAGCCCTTTCCCTGGTGGCTTTCAGACGGGCTTCTTTTGGCCCGGGGATAGTGAGGAGATTTTGTGTTCCTGACCTCAGTGCTCTCTGGGGAACATGTGGGGAGAGACGGTCCTTCAGGTAGGCAGGTCCCAGGCCATATTGGATTTATATCCCGCCCTCCACTCCGAAGAGTCTCAGAGCGGCTCACAATCTCCTTTACCTTCCTCCCCCACAACAAACACCCTGTGAGGTAGATGAAGATATTGGATTTATATCCCGCCCTCCACTCCGAAGAGTCTCAGAGCGGCTCACAATCTCCTTTACCTTCCTCCCCCACAACAAACACCCTGTGAGGTAGATGAAGATATTGGATTTATATCCCGCCCTCCACTCCGAAGAGTCTCAGAGCGGCTCACAATCTCCTTTACCTTCCTCCCCCACAACAAACACCCTGTGAGGTAGATGAAGATATTGGATTTATATCCCGCCCTCCACTCCGAAGAGTCTCAGAGCGGCTCACAATCTCCTTTCCCTTCCTCCCCCACAAGAGACACCCTGTGAGGTGGGTGGGGCTGGAGAGGGCTCTCACAGCAGCTGCCCTTTCAAGGACAACCTCTGCCAGAGCTATGGCTGACCCAAGGCCATTCCAGCAGCTGCAAGTGGAGGAGTGGGGAATCAAACCCGGGTCTCCCAGATGAGAGTCCGCACACTTAACCACTACACCACACTGGCAATTGAGAGAGGGCAATGGCTGACTGAGGGGTGGGGCCAGGGGAGGAGGCGGGGAGTCACACCAGGATTATCAGCCCTACGGCTGGCCTTCGGGTAGAGATGGGATCTGGTACATGGATACTTGCATTTTTTGGGGGGGGGGCATCATGGGCTGATCCTTTGCATATTAGGCCACACAACCCTGATGTAGCCAATCCCCCAAGAGCTTACAGGGCTCTTCGTACAGGGCCTACTGTAAGTTCCCGGAGGATTGGCTACATCAGAGGGGTGTGGCCTAAAATGCAAAGGAGTTCTTGCTGCAAAAAAAGCCCCGGCTACCCCAGCATGGGAAGGGAAGAGCTGAATTTGTTGCCCCCCCCTTTGCCTTTCCAAGTGACAAGTGTTGTGAAGAGAAGGCCAAGATGCTGATTCTTCTTTGGATTTGCGTCTCTCCAAGGTAGTTTAGATTAATTCTATCTCTTAAGCTTCGCTATCTCTAGAGTGTAGTTCCTAAATAAAAAGGACTATTATAAGCCTTGAAATAGAGGAGGAGGAGAAGAGTGGGTTTTAATACCCTGCCCAGGCTGGAGTTCTTTCGGAGTGGGGGGCTGGGGAGAGAGGGAGGAGGGCAGCCAAGACGTGTCTCCCCCAGCCCACGTGTACAAGCCGGGCATGTTCCCTGCTGCTCCCGGTTGGGAAAGGGCACAGGAAAGCGGAGAGATGAGGAGATGAGGAGCGCAGAGATACAAATCAGCCTTCTTTGGAACTTTGGAATAAGAAGTTGATCGCTGCAGGCTGAGCTCCAGGAAGAAGAAGAAGACGACTGCAGATTTATACCACGCCCTTCTCTCTGAATCAGAGACTCAGAGCGGTTTACAATCCCCTATATCTTCTCCCCCACAACAGACACCCTGTGAGGTAGGTGGGGCTGAGAGGGCTCTCCCAGCAGCTGCCCTTTCAAGGACAGAGTCTCAGAGCAACCTACAATCTCCTTTACCTTCATCCTCCACAACAGACACCCTATGAGGTAGGTGGGACTGAGAGGGCTCTCCCAGCAGCTGCCCTTTCAAGGACAACTCCTGCGAGAGCTATGGCTGACCCAAAGCCATTCCAGCAGCTGCAAGTGGAGGAGTGGGGAATCAGATCTGGTTCTCCCAGATAAGAGTCCACGCACTTAACCACTACACCAAACTGGCTCTCAGGAAAGGTAGAAGGAGAATCGGAGCTTACTTGTAATTTAAATCACGCTGGAGGGGAAAGGGGTGGCCCCCAACTTCTTCAGTTTCTTCCTCTTACCCCCATGGCCCCCTCCTGGGGCCCCCTGTGGCCCCCTCACCCTGTAACTCTTAGCTACGGGGCTGATATTGTCCCTATTGGAACTTAGGCGGGTGAGCGCGGGCTTCAGGGCTGGCGGGAGAAGGCGCTGAGTTCCTCCCCGTACCTCCAGGAAATCGCTGAGCTCGTTCTGCAGCAGCTCCTTCAGCTCCTTCTTGCTCAGCTTGTACTTGTCGCCTTCCTTGCCGGAGTAGTTGTGGAAGACGGCAATGAGGCCTTCCATCGCGCTTTCCAGCTGAGATGACATCGTTGTGGAGAAGGAGGCGGCCCGCTGAAGGAACTGAACCTGTGGAGGAACAGTGGTCGCCGTGAGGAGCTGTGGACCGGGGCCCTGCATGCAGGCGCAAGTGTAGAACGAAAGGGATGAGCTGCCACAGGGTGAGAAACGCCCAGTTGCTTTTCTTTCTATACCCTTTAACCAAACCGGTGTGGTGCAGAGCAGGGGTGGTCAAACTTGCTTAAGAGCTACACAGAATAAACCTCAGATGTTTGAGAGCCACAAGACATGAACATCAGATGTTGGAAGGGAGGAAGGAAGGAAGGAAGGAAGGAAGGAAGGAAGGAAAAGAGGGAGGGAGGAAGGAAGGATCAGTATTGCCTACTCAGACTGGCAGCTGCATCCAGAGTCTCAAGTTGAGGTCTTTCACGTCAGCGACTCTCTGGCCTTTTCAACTGGAGCTGACGGGGATTGAACCTGAGAGTTTCTGCAAGCAAAGCAGAAGCTGTTCCATTCAGCCACAGCTCTTCCCCCAGTTCCAGGCATAAAAGGCAGTGAGAAAGCATGGCAGGGAGCTCTGGGCATAAGGGACAGTGAAGGAGAACAGCAGGAAGCTCTAGGCATAAGAGGCAGTGAGGGAAACGGCAGGGAGCTCCAGGCATAAATGGCAGTAAGGGAGAACGGCAGGGAGCTCCAGGCATAAGGGGCAGTGAGGGAGAACGGTAAGGAGCTCCACATATTAGGGGCAGTGAGGGAGAACAGCAGGGAGCTCTAGGCATAAGGGGTAGTGAGGGAGAATGTCAGGGAGCTCCAGACATAAGCAGTGAGGGAGAACGGCAGGGAGCTCCAGGCATAAGGGACAGTGAAGGAGAACAGCAGGGAGCTCTAGGCATAAGGAGCAGTGAGGGAAAACGGCAGGGAACTTCAGGCATAAGGGGCAGTGAGGGAGAACGGCAGGGAGCTCCAGGCATAAGGAGCAGTGAGGGAAAACGGCAGGGAACTTCAGGCATTTGGGGCAGTGGAAAAACATGGCAGGGAGCTCCAGGCATAAGGGGCAGTGAGGGAGAACAGCAGGGAAGCTCCAGGCATAAGGGGCAGTGAGGGAGAACAGCAGGGAGTTTTAGGCATAAGGAGCAGTGAGGGAGCATGGAAGGGAACTTGAGGCATTAGGGGCAGTGGGAAAACATGGCAGGGAGCTCCAAGCCTAAGGGGCAGTGAAGGAGAACGGCAGGGAGCTCCAGGCATCAGGGGCAGTGAGGGAGAACAGCAAGGAGCTCCAGCCATAAGGGGCAGTCAGGATGCATGAGAGAGAGCTCTAGGCATAAGGAGCAGCGAGGGAGCATGGGAGGGAGCTTCAGGCATAAAGGGCAGAGAGAAAGCATGGCAGGGAACCCCAGGCATAATGAGTAACAAGGAAGCATGAGAGGGTGCTTGAAGCATAATGGGCAGTGAGGGAGTATCGCTTCAGGCATAAGGGGCAGTGAGGGCACGTGGCAGGGGGCTCCAGGCATAAGAAACAGTGATAGACTATCCAATCAAAGTACAATCCATATAGGCTTCAGGTCTCTGTTTTTGATAATGCCATCGCCTTGCCCTTGAAGTCACCTTTTATGCCTTTCACTTGCCCTCACTTGCCACTTTCTCTAGAGCTCCACAGCCTCACCTCCCCCCACACACCCTTGTCCCGCATCACCCCTTCACCTGGAAGAGCTTCCAGCCCTTCTTTCCTCACCTGCCCTCTGCTTCCCGGATCTTGTGGTTTGCGCCGCAGTTACCTCGCCTCAGCCTCTGACAACGTACGCCCAAATTCATTAGCCAGAGACTTTAAATAAGATCTGAGCTCCCTCCCCTTTCTTGCGAGGGATAGTCTTGTGTCGTGGGAGAACCCGATACCGGCAGCCGGAGAGTCTCCGAGAACAAACTGGGCAGGCCGTGCCCGCACTTAAAAGGACGAAGATGTAGGGAGAAGTGTGTGCGAGTGTGTGCGAGGAGGATGGGGTTTTTTTTAAAGTGTATACCTGCTAAGCTCAGAGCGAAGCTGTGTATACAGTGGAAATTTTTTTGGAAACAGAGGCCCTCTCATTTATACTCTGCTGAATACATCATACGTACACAGACCTCATTTTTCCGGTGGAACTCAGGTGCTCACAGGCCTGTAGCTACAGTCCAGGCCGCAACCACAACTAGGGTTGCCAAGTCCAATTCAAGGAATATCTGGGGACTTTGGGGGTGGAGCCAGGAGCAAGGTGGTGACAAGCATAATTGGACTCCAAAGGGAGTTCTGGCCATCACAATGAAAGGGACCACACACCTTTTAAATGCCTTTCCTCCATTGGAAATAATGAAGGGTAGGGGCACCTTCTTTGGGAGCTCATAGAATTGGACCTCCTGGTCCAATCCTTTTGAAACTTGGGGGATGTTTTGGGGAGAGGCAATGGATGCTATGCTGAAAATGTGGCACCTCTACCTCAAAAAACAGCAGCCCCCATAGTCTGAGATACCCACAGATCAATTCTCCATTATACCCTATGGGATTCGGTCTCCATAGGGAATAATGGAGTGCCCAACAGACATTTCCCTCCCCCCCACTTTCTGATGACCCTGAAGCGAGGAGAGGGCCTCCAAACCGGGGGATCCCCTACCCCCACCTGGGGACTGGCAACCCCACACTACACCAAACTGGCTCTAACGTGCTAACGTGGCCTAATATGCAAAGGAGCTCCTGCTAGAATTCCACCCCTGTAGCCAATTCTCCAAAAGCTTACAGGGCTCTTAGTACAGGGCCTACTGTAAGCTCCAGGAGGATTGGCTACATGAGGAGTGTGCGGCCTAATATGCAAAGGAGTTTCTGCTACCCTTTTCCCCTTGGATGCCATTTTGGCATCCCGGATTCATGTCCAATGCAGAAATGGATTGTTTAGCGGTATCACTCCAAGCAGAAGAACAAGATTCAAGTTAGACATGACCAGGAGTAGAATTCTAGCAGGAGCTCCTTTGCATATTAGCCCACGCCCACCCCGATGTAGCCAATCCTCCAAGAGCTTACAGAAAAGAAGCTTACGTTCTGAATAAAACTGTGTTGGTCTTAAAGGCATACTTGACTCCTACTTTGCTCTGCTGCTTCAGACGAACACGGCTGCCCGCTTGGATCTAAAAAAAGAGGCTTGTAAGCTCTTGGAGGTTGGCTACATCAGCGGTGTGTGGATGGAGTGGAGATGTGTTTCAGTTGCCCAAGAAGGCCGGACCAGAACGAACGGGTTGAAATTAAATCAAAAGAGTTTTTTTGGCTACACATTAGAAAGAACTTTCTAACAGAGTGGTTCCTCGGGGGAACAGGCTTCCTTGGGGGGTGGTGGGCTCTCGTTTTTCGGAGGTTTTTAAGCAGAGGTTTGATGGCCATCTGACCGCAATACTGATTTTGTGAATTAGGCAGATCATGGGAAGGAGGGCGGGAAGGGTTGGATCACTGCTGAGTTCTTATACGCCCAGGGAAATGCTGATCAGGGGTCAGGCAGCAGTTTTTCTCCATGCCAGTTTGACCAGGTATCCTGGAGGTTTTTTGGCATCTCCTGGGCATGGAGCAGGTGTGTGTGTATGGCAGGCTTGCCTCCAGGTGGGGTCTGGAGATCTCTTGCTTGCTACCTGGCAGAGATCAGCTCCCATGGATTAACTGGCTGCTTTGAAGGGTGGATTCCATGGTATTGCACCGTGCTGAGGCCCCTCCCATCTCGAAACCCCACCCTCTCCCACATCCATCTGCAAAGTCTCCAGGTGTTTTCCAACACAGGCCTGGCAACCCTAGTGTGTGCGTGGCGGGGAGGAAGTTGTGAATTTCCTGCATTGGACTAAGAAGAAGAAGATGATGATGAAGAAGAAGATATTGGATTTATATCCTGCCCTCCACTCCAAATCGCAGAGTCTCAGAGCGGCTCACAATCTCCTTTACCTTCCTCCCCCACAACAGACACCCTGTGAGGTGGGTGGGACTGAGAGAGCTCTCACGGAAGCTGCCCTTTCAAGGACAACTCCTACAAGTGCTATGGCTGACCCAAACCCATTCTAGCAGGTGCAAGTGACCCTGAGATCCCATTGAACTCAATATAATAATGATAATAATATCAACCGGGGTAATTTTGTAGAAAAAGAGGGGCCAGAACTCATTACCACAACTCATTTGTGTAACTCGCTAGCATATGTTGCACACCCCTGACATCACCAGAAGATGTACAAAAGTATATCAGCTCAGCATCTACTGTAAAATGCTCTGTGAAATACAATGGTCATAATAAAACCTGACTCCCATCATACGAACATATGAAGCTGCCTTATACTGAATCAGACCCTTGGTCCATCAAAGTCAGTATTGTCTACTCAGACTGGCAGCGGCTCTCCAGGGTCTCAAGCTGAGGTTTTTCAGCCTATTTGCCTGGACCCTTTTTAGTTGGAGATGCCAGGGATTGAACCTGGGACCTTCTGCTTACCAAGCAGTTGTTCTACCACTGAGCCACCATCCCTCCCCTAACTGGCAGTGGCTCTCCAGGGTCTCAAGCTGAGGTTTTTCACGCCTACTTTCCAGGACCCTTTTTAGTTGGAGATGCCGGGGATTGAACCTGGGGCCTTCTGCTTACCAAGCAGATGCTCTGCCACTGAGCCACCGTCTCTTTTAAATTACTTTCTCCTATGTGGCCACAGTGGCATGAGGAAGATTTCCATCTGTCTGCTTGATGTTTCGGTTCTTTCCCCATATTTTGTGGAGAAAAATATCAGATAGTTTCAAGGACAACTCCTACAAGTTGTCTCTTAAGAGAGCAGCGAACTTCTCACAGGGGGGTTGAAGCATGGAGCCCAGAAGCAAGTATTTTTTTGGGGTGGGGGGGTGGGGGGTGGAAGGGGGTGGACGAAAGAAAGCACAATAAAATTTAGAGGTTCTAGAGCTCTGTTCCTATGAGCTCCTGCCCAAAATGAGGGCTGAATATCAACACACATAAACAGGGTGGCCCATGTTTTCCGGAGTATAGGAGCAGCGATTTCATTAGGGGCAGAAACCAGAACATTGTAGCCTACCCATGCTAAACAGGGACACTGAAACCCAGGTGAAACATTGACACTGCAACAGTGTTCCCTCTAAGCTGAGTTAGCGTGAGCTAGCTCAGGAAAAATGGCCCCAGAGCACAATAATTTATGCTGTCGCTCACAACTTTAATGCCAGCAGCTCACAAAATAGAATTTTTGCTCACAAGACACTGCAGCTTAGAGCAGGGGTGTCAAAAGTCATTTGTTATGAGGGCTGGATCTGACATAAATGAGACCTTGTCGGGCTGCGCCATGTTGGGTCGGGCCGAGCCATGCTGGGCCGGGCCATGCATGTACCTATTTAAAGTTAGGTAGCAGAGATATAAACCGATAAAGGACACAGACAAACGCGAATATATTTTTTAAAAAACTTAAAACATGCTTAAAACGTTAGCACTCATTGGTTTTAGAGATGCTTTCTTTATATTTCTCCCATGGGAGCCAGGGAATTAAGAACATAAGAGAAGCCATGTTGGATCAGGCCAATGGCCCCTCCAGTCCAACACTCTGTGTCACACAGTGGCCATAAGAGCATAAGAGAAGCCATGTTGGATCAGGCCAATGGCCCATCCAGTCCAACACTCTGTGTCACACAGTGGCCATAAGAGCATAAGAGAAGCCATGTTGGATCAGGCCAATGGCCCATCCAGTCCAACACTCTGTGTCACACAGTGGCCATAAGAGCATAAGAGAAGCCATGTTGGATCAGGCCAATGGCCCATCCAGTCCAACACTCTGTGTCACACAGTGGCCATAAGAGCATAAGAGAAGCCATGTTGGATCAGGCCAATGGCCCATCCAGTCCAACACTCTGTGTCACACAGTGGCCATAAGAGCATAAGAGAAGCCATGTTGGATCAGGCCAATGGCCCATCCAGTCCAACACTCTGTGTCACACAGTGGCCATAAAAGCATAAGAGAAGCCATGTTGGATCAGGCCAGTGGCCCATCCAGTCCAACACTCTGTGTCACACAGTGGCCATAAGAGCATAAGAGAAGCCATGTTGGATTAGGCCAATGGCCCATTCAGTCCAACACTCTGTGTCACACAGTGGCAAAAAAAAAAAAAAAAAAATTGGTCAAAGGAAGCTCTGGCTCTTTCCCTCCTTTCCCAGGGGTTTGGGGGGGGGGGAAAGCCACAGCCAATAGAAGGAAGAGAGGCTTCTACTGTGCAATTGAGAGAGCCTGGCAAAGCCAGCTATTCCTCCCCCTTCCTTCCCAAGGGAGGAGCCTCAGCCAATGGAGCAAATAGAGGTTTTGCTCTGTAGCTCCTGTGCAATTGAAGAAGAAGAAAAAGAATTGCAGATTTATACCCTGCCCTTCTCTCTGAATCAGAGACTCAGAGCAGCTTACAATCTCCTATATCTTCTCCCCCCACAACAGACACCCTGTGATGTGGGTGGGGCTGAGAGGGCTCTCACAGCAGCTGCCCTTTCAAGGACAACCTCTGCCAGAGCTAATGGCTAACCCAAGGCCATTGCAGCAGGTGCATGTGGAGGAGTGGGGAATCAAACCCGGTCCTTCCAGATAAGAGTCCACGCACTTAACCACGACACCAAACTGGCATTGAGCAAGCCTTGCAAAGCAAACTGTTATAAAGAAGGAATCAGGAGAACGGGAGAAGGAAGTAGATGACAGCCAGTTGCTCGGGGGCCTGATAGGAGCTCTCCGGGGGCTTGATTCGGCCCCCAAACTGCATGTTTGACACCCCTGGTTAGAGGGAACATTGCCCTGGAATGGAAGCGCTTTGCGAAATCCCAGCAGCAATGTGCCAGGAAGGTGTTACCTCTTTGGATGGAAGCTCTGTCAGCTTCTGGGCCATTAATACCTTGAGAATGATTTCCGCCCAGAACTCCGGCCGTGTCAGAGAACCTGTAACCCATCCTTCCGATAAGAGGCCCGCTATCATGTATCCCTCGTTGGCTCCTATCACACAAAGGGAGTCGTCAGAGGCCGCTTCTCGGGTGACGGATCCAAGGCCCACCTGACTCGGCGTTCCATGGGTATAAAAAAGGTCCCTTGTCAGACAAAAACATTCCTCCCTCAATGGTTGCTGCAGAAACAGAGGAGCCGCGAAACCAGATTCCGGGCCTGGAGACGGGACAAGCGGGTCCGATAAAGGCGCCTCGGGTTTCGTTACAGGCCCGGTGGGAAGAATACGCCGTCCTTGCCATTAATGTTGCACGGGGGGAAATAATTAATCTTGTTTCGTTACTGGGCCTCTCCCTGGGTTGGGTTTGTATCACTGTCAGGCATAGGGTTGCCAATCTTCAGGTGGGGGCAGGAGATCCCCCGGTTTGAAGGCCCTTCCCCCCACTTCAGGGTCATCAGAAGGTGGCGGGAGGGAAATGTCTGCTGGGCACTCCATTAATCCCCATAGAAACTAATTCCCATAGGCTATAATGGAGAAATGAACTGCAGGTATATAAGGCTTTGGGGGGGGGGCGCTGTTTTTTGAGGAAGAGGCATCAAATTTTCAGCATAGCGTCTGATGCCGCTCCTCAAAACATCCCCCCCCAAGTTTCAAAAAGATTGGACCACAGGGTCCAATTCTGTGGACCCCCAAAGAAGGTGCTCCTATCATTATTGCCGATGGAGGGAAGGCCTTTAGATGGTGTGCTGTCCCTTTCAATGTGATGGGCAGAACTCCCTTTGGAGTTCAATCATGCTTGGCACAACCTTGCTACTGGCTCCTCCCCCAAAGCCTCCTGGCTCCACCCCCAAGGAAAGGAAAGGTCCCCTGTGCAAGCACCAGTCGTTTCTGACTCTGGGTTGACGTTGCTTTCACGTTTTCACGGCAGACTTTTTTACGGGTTGGTTTGCCATTGCCTTCCCCAGTCCTCTACGCTTTCCCCCCAGCAAGCTGGGTACTCATTTTACCGACCTCGGAAGGATGGAAGGCTGAGTCAACCTGGAGCCAGCTTCCGCCAGGGATCGAACTCAGGTCGTGAGCAGAGCTTAGGACTGCAGTACTGCAGCTTTAACACTCTGCGCCACGGGGCTCTTTCCACCCCCCAAAGTCCCCAGATATTCCTCCTCTTGCTTCAGGGTCATCAGAATGCAAGGGAGGGGGGGGGGAAGGAGGAAAATGTCTGCTGGGCACTCCATTATTCCCTATGGAAACCAATTCCCGTAGGGTATAACGGAGAATTGATCTGCGGGTAACTGGGGCTCGGGGGAGGGCTGTTTTTTGAGGTCGAGGCACCAGATTTGCAGCATAGCGTCTGATGCCTCTCCTCAAAAGGCCCTCCAAGTTACAAAAAGATTGGACGGGGGGAACCGATCGCCATCGCCTAGAGATCAGCTGTAATAACAGGTGATTTCCAGGCACCACCTGGAGGCTGGCAACAGTACAAGGGATGGGGGGGGGAAAGGTTGCCAGATCCAGGTTGGGAAATACCTGGAGAGTTGGGGATGGAGCATGGGGAGGACAGGAACTTCGGTGGGATACAATGCCATAGACTCCACCCTCCAAACCATCTAATTCCTCCAGAGGAACTGATCTTCGTAGCCTGGAGATGAGCTGGATCCCCAGGTCCCACCTGGAGGCTGGCATCCTAGTTGCTAATCTCCATTTAGGTCTTGGAGATCTCCCTGAATTAGAACTGATCCCCAGATCAGACAGGCCAGTTCCCCTGGAAGAAATGGTTGCTTTGGAGGGTAGATTCTACAGTGTTAAACCTCAGTGCAGAACCGGATCTACGTGTTATTTGAGGGGTGGGGGAAGGGGACAAAATTAAAAAAATGATGCTCCCTTATGGGCCATTCTATCTTATGGTCCCATAGAATTCAATGGACTCCATACCCAATTCGGCGCTCCCCCTCTGTCAGCGCCCGGGGCATGCACCCCCCTCTGCCCCCCCTAGATCTGGCCCTGCCCCGATGAACCCTTCCCCAAACCCACCCTCCCATGGCCCTACCCCCACATCTCCTGGAATTTCTTAACCCAGAGCTGGAAAGCCGACTTCTCCCTCTCTTCTCCTCTTAAAAGACTCTAACGAGGTTTTAAATGCCCGAAAGCAGAGACCTGCCTTCTAGTTCTCCCTAAAGCATTGCGTGCGTGCACGATGCTATATTATCATTATTAATTAATTATGTCAGATTAATTATGCTGGCTTCCAGGTTAGAAGAGGTGGTTGCTAGGCTAATAATAACGATAATGCCAGATTCGTTAGGTAGACTTCCTGGTTCGAGGGTGCGGTTGCTGAGTTTTTGTCTCCCTGTGGCTAATTTTCATTGTACTCTTTATTGAAGGGTGGAATTCTAGCAGGAGCTCCTTTGCATATTAGGCCACACACCCCTGATGTAGCCAATCCTACATAAAAGAGCCTCCAGGAGCTTACAAGGCTCTTTTTTGTACTGGCTGCATCAGGGGTGTGTGGCTAGGGTTGCCAATCCCCAGGTGGGGGCAGGGGATCCCCCGGTTTGGAGGCCCTCCCCCCGCTTCAGGGTCGTCAGAAAGCAGGGGGTGGGGAGGGAAATGTCTTCTGGGAACTCTATTATTCCCTATGGAGACTTATTCCCATAGAAAATCATGGCGAATTGATCCGCGGGTATCTGGGGCTCTGCGGGGGGGGGGGGCTGTTTTTTAAGGTAGAGGCACCACATTTTCAGCACAGCATCTAGTGCCTCTCCCCAAAATATCCCCCAAGTTTCAAAACGATTGGTCCAGGGGGGTCCAATTCTATGAGCCCCAAAAGAAGGTGCCCCTATCCTTCATTATTTCCTATGGAAGGAAGGCATTGAAAAGGTGTGCGGACCCTTTAAATGTGATGGCCAGAACTCCCTTTGGAGTTGAATTATGCTTGTCACAGCCTTGATCTTGGCTCCACCCTTAATGTCTCCTGGCTCCACCCCCAAAGTCCCCAGATATTTCTTAAATTGGACTTGGCAACCCTATGTGTGGCCTAATATGCAAAGGAGATCCTTCTAGAATGCCACTTGTTTTTATTTATTGATTTGATTTTTAGCTTTGTAAACAAAGCTAAAAATCAAATCAATAAATAAAAAAAAACAAAGCGGTTTACAAAGCGGTTGTGATGACAACCCTCATCTATGGCTCCGAATCGTGGGTTTTATACCGTCATCACCTGCGACTCCTTGAGCGCTTTCATCAGCGCTGCCTTCGCACCATCCTCAACATCCACTGGAGTGACTTTGTGACCAACACTGAAGTCCTCAAGCGGGCAGAGGTTACCAGCATCGAGGCACTGCTGTTGAAGACGCAGCTGCGCTGGGCAGGGCATATTTTTAGGATGGAAAACCACCGCCTTCCCAAGATTGCCCTGTATGGCGAACTCTCCACCGGCCATCGAAATAGAGGGGCACCAAAGAAGAGGTACAAGGACTCCTTGAAGAAATCCCTTAGCACCTGTCACATCAACCATCACCAGTGGTCTGACCTAGCCTCAGATCGCAAAGCATGGAGGCACACCATCCACCAGGCTGTCTCTTCCTTTGAGAACGCACGCATAGCTGGTCTTGAGGACAAAAGGAGATTGAGGAAGAATCGCACTGCTACAGGACCAACCCTAAATCAGACTTTTCCCTGCAGCCGCTGTGGCCGGACCTGCCTGTCCCACATTGGTCTTGTCAGCCACCAGCGAGCCTGCAGCAAACGTGGACTATTGCACCCTTCTTAAATCTTCGTTTGCGAAGCCAAGCCGAGAGAGTGATTTTTAGCATACCCTTCCCGTTGAACACGCTCATGGTGGGTTACATCGTAAAAACAATCAATAGTAAAAAAACCCAATTTAAAATGCAAATAAATAAATAGCAAATAGCAAGCCTTTAGCAGTAAAATAGCAATATAAATAATATAAAATCCTAGATTATAAAGTACATAGGGAGCTAAAATACATAAAATAAGTAAAATATATATGAGTCGAGTTTAGCCAAATTAAATAATTAAAACAGATAAAATGTGGTCATTCCAGAACCATTCTCTGTCGTATTTCCATGGCCTGTTGGAGAAATCTAGCCACCATTAAAGTTACCTCAGCGCAAGTGTCATTTAAAAGTTTGTGGACTTTGCGTGAATCAGCACAGCCCAACATATCTGCTAAGATATCTTTCAAGTATATACGAGTCTAAAATTTAAAATGTATAAAATCTAAATTTACAGCGTAGGAATAGGTACTAAAATGGCAAATTCTGCCTCACAGACATGGCCTATTGTGCTGGTCCAGCAGGTCTTATAGCACTGCGATGGAATGAAGGGGTATACTTCCTTTCATGCTCGCTAGTAAAATTTCCTCACCCACCCATTTTTTAAAATCTCGGTCTGATTTTGCTGAGAAGAAAGCTTTCTGGGCGTGTTTGAACTACCTAGTCTCTCATGACGAGTCAAAATTGCCCCCGGGTGAGCAGGCAGAGACGCACTACCATTTTCGTTTCAAATACGCACTGTGGATGTGGGTGGAAAGGCTAGTAAACATTTTTGTGGGTTTAACTAGACAGGCAGCTGCACCGCAGCATGCTAAAATAAATGTGAAATACCAGCGATCTGCCACTAGTGGGCGATGTGGGCTGTAAACGGAGCTGAACTTTGAGGAACGCCCTCTGTGAGAATTTCAGCCAGATCCCCAATCTCTCCAGGCTGATTTTTGCAAGAGCCTAGGTGTGAACTCGTGGTTTGGGACAGCCCTGCATTCCATTTCTCTGAATTCCACCCCGGTTAAATTCCTTCTGGGCTGCCTCCCCCAAACGGTTGTGCAATGGCCCCGTGTGCTTGTGGAATGGCCCGTTGTTTTTCCAGAAGGGAAAGACCTTCTGGAATGTTACTGTTTTTCCGCCTTATGCGCGGCCCTTTATGTATATTCAATGAAAGGAATGAACTGTTTTTATTTACCACCGTCATTCCTGTGGCATCGGTTTACCGGTTCTCATCTAGGCACTTCCACTGGGCGCATCAGGGTAGGACTCAGCCAAATCCCAGGCCAAATCTGGTCTTTTGGCTGGAATTTAAAGTTAAGAGTTTGGAGCTTTTCAGTTAAGAAAAAAAGACAATGGGGCAGGGCATGGATTAGGGTTGTCAAGTCCCTTGCAGCCTCCGGCAGGGGGCTTTCTTCGCACGTGCAAAGCACATGTGAAGCACGATGACGTCACCCGGAAGTGACATCATCACGCCGGCGACATCTTGCAGCGGCCACTCTAGGCATTTGCAGGAAAACTCTATGGTTTTCCTGGACGCTCTACCCATTGGGGAGGGAAAACTCTATGGTACCATAGAGTTTTCCACTCCCAAATGGCTAGCACGGCCTGGAAAATCATAGAGTTTCCCCAGAAATGCCTAGAGTGACCACCACGTGACGTCACCGGCATGATGACATCACTTCCGGGATGTTAGGGGAGCTCCCCCCTGCTGGCCCAATGTTTGATTCCCCACTCCTCCACTTGCACCTGCTAGCATGGCCTTGGGTCAGCTATAGCTCTGGCAGAGGTTGTCCTTGAAAGGGCAGCTAATGTGAGAGTCCTCTCCGGCCCCACCCACCTCACAGGGTGTCTGTTGTGGGGGAGGAAGGTAAAGGAGATGGTGAGCCGCTCTGAGACTCTTCAGAATGGAGGGTGGGATATAAATCCAGTATCTTCATCTACCTCACAGGATGTCTGTTGTGGGGGAGGAAGGTAAAGGAGATTGTGAGCCGCTCTGAGACTCTTCGGAGTGGAGGGCGGGATATAAATCCAATATCTTCATCTACCTCACAAGGGGCCTGTTGTGGGGGAGGAAGGTAAAGGAGATTGTGAGCCGCTCTGAGACTCTTCGGAGTGGAGGGCGGGATATAAATCATAAGAACATAAGAACATAAGAGAAGCCATGTTAGATCAGGCCAATGGCCCATCCAGTCCAACATTCTGTGTCACACAGCGGCCAAATATATATATATATATATATATATATATATATATATATATATATATATATATATATATATATACACACACACACACACTGTGGCTAATAGCCACTGATGGACCTCTGCTCCATATTTTTATCTAACCCCTTCTTGAAGGTGGCTATGCTTGTGGACGCCACCACCTCCTGTGGCAGTGAATTCCACATGTTAATCACCCTTTGGGTGAAGAAGTACTTCCTTTTATCCGTTTTAACCTGTCTGCTCAGCAATTTCATCGAATGCCCACGAGTTCTTGTATTGTGAGAAAGGGAGAAAAGTACTTCTTTCTCTACTTTCTCCATCCCATGCATTATCTTGTAAACTTCTATCATGTCACCCCTCAGTCGACGTTTCTCCAAGCTAAAGAGCCCTAAGCGTTTCAACCTTTCTTCATAGGGAAGGTGTTCCAGCCCTTTAATCATTTTAGTTGCCCTTTTCTGAACTTTCTCCAATGCTATAATATCCTTTTTGAGGTGCGGCGACCAGAACTGCACACAGTACTCCAAATGAGACCGCACCATCGATTTATACAGAGGCATTATGATACTGGCTGATTTGTTTTCAATTCCCTTCCTAATAATTCCCAGCATGGCGTTGGCCTTTTTTATTGCAAACGCACACTGTCTTGACATTTTCAGTGAATTATCTACCATGACCCCAAGATCTCTCTCTTGGTCTGTCTCTGCCAGTTCACACCCCATCAACTTGTATTTGTAGCTGGGATTCTTGGCCCCAATGTGCATTACTTTGCACTTGGCCACATTGAACCGCATCTGCCACGTTGACGCCCACTCACCCAGCCTCAACAGATCCCTTTGGAGTTCCTCACAATCCTCTCTGGTTCTCACCACCCTGAACAATTTAGTGTCATCCGCAAATTTGGCCACTTCACTGCTCACTCCCAACTCTAAATCATTTATGAACAAGTTAAAGAGGATGGGACCCAGTACCGAGCCCTGCGGCACCCCACTGCTTACCGTCCTCCACTGCGAAGAATGCCCATTTATACTCACTCTCTGCTTCCTATTACTCAGCCAGTTTTTGATCCACAAGAGGACCTGTCCTTTTACTCCATGACTCTCAAGCTTTCTAAGGAGCCTTTGATGAGGAACTTTATCAAAAGCTTTCTGGAAGTCAAGGTAAACAACATCTATCGGGTCTCCTTTGTCCACATGTTTGTTCACCCCCTCAAAGAAATGTAACAGGTTAGTGAGGCAAGATCTTCCCTTGCAGAACCCATGCTGAGTCTTCCTCAATAACCCGTGTTCATCAATGTGCCTACTCATTCTGTCCTTGATAATGGTTTCTACCAACTTTCCCGGTATTGAAGTCAGACTGACTGGCCTGTAATTTCCCGGATCTCCTCTGGAACCCTTTTTAAAGATGGGGGTGACATTTGCTACCTTCCAGTCCTCAGGAACGGAGGCAGATTTCAATGAAAGATTACAGATTTTTGTTAGAAGATCCACAAGTTCAACTTTGAGTTCTTTCAGAACTCTCGGATGTATGCCATCCGGACCCGATGACTTATTCGTTTTTAATTTGTCTATTAGTTGTAGGACCTCCTCTTTTGTCACCTCAATCTGACTCAGGTCTTTCAACACCCCTTCCAATATTAGTGGTTCTGGGGCGGGCAAACACTTCTCATCTTCCACGGTGAAGACGGAGGCAAAAAATGCATTCAGCTTCTCAGCCATTTCCCCATCCTCCTTCAGTAATCCTTTTACCCCATGGTCATCCAAGGGCCCCACTGCTTCCCTGGCTGGTTTCCTACTTCTAATATATTTGAAGAAATTTTTATTGTTGGTCTTTATGTTTTTTGCAATATGCTCCTCATAGTCCCTTTTTGCCTGCCTGATCACAGTCTTGCATTTGATTTGCCACTGCCTGTGTTCCCTTTTATTAATCTCACTTGGACTGGTTTTCCACCGCTTAAAGGAGTCCTTCTTACCTTTTACAGCTTCCATTACTTTGTTTGTTAACCATGCTGGCCTCTTCTTATACCTGTTTGTGCCTTTCCTAACTTGTGGTATGTATTTTATCTGAGCTTCTAGGATTATAGTTTTAAATAGTCTCCAAGCTTCCCCAAGGGTTTTGACCGTATTTACCTTTCCTTTCAGTTTCCTCCTCACATGCCTCCTCATCTCAGAGAATTTACCCCTTTTAAAGTTAAATGTGGTTGTGGCGGTCTTTTTGGGCAACTCCCTATTTATACAAACGGTGAAATCAATAACATTATGGTCACTGTTCCCAAGCGGCGCAATCACTTTTACGTCTCTCACTAAGTCTTGGGCATTACTTAGGACCAGATCCAGGATCGCCCCACCTCTGGTAGGTTCTGAGACCATCTGCTCCATAGCACAGTCATTGAGAGCATCAAGAAACTCAATCTCTTTCTCTCGACCAGAACACATATTGACCCAATCAATCTGCGGGTAGTTAAAATCACCTATTACGACACAGTTTTTATGTTTAGCCGCTATCTTTAATCCTTCCATCATATTATAATCGTCCTCTCTCTTTTGATTTGGTGGGCGATAACAAACTCCCATAGTTAAATTTCCTTTTGGGCCCTCTATTTCAACCCAAAGCATTTCTAAAAGGGAATCTAATTCTCTGACCTCAGTCTTACTGGACCGTATATCCTCTCTGACATACAGAGCCACCCCACCTCCAACCCTTCCCTCCCTATCCTTCTGATATAACTTATATCCAGGAATCACTGTGTCCCACTGATTCTCCTCATTCCACCAAGTTTCTGAAATTCCCACAATGTCTATGTTTTCTCCCAACACTAAACATTCCAATTCACCAATTTTACTTTGGACACTTCTAGTATTTGCATACAAACATTTATAATTTCCCAGGCAAGCTAGGCCCGCCACCTCTGTCCTGCCGCCTCGAGACTCTAGCAGACAGTCCATACTGTTTGTCACCATCACAGTGGACAACTCTGATCCGTTAATCGGTAGAAAAATAGAAGCCAACCCTTCATCTCTTTGAGATGAGTCCTCCCGAACCAGAGACATTCCATCTCCTGTCGGCTTTCCCCCAAGATTTAGTTTAAAAACTGCTCTGCCACCTTTTTGATTTTAAGCGCCAGCAGCCTGGTTCCATCCGGAGACAAGTGGAGACCGTCTCTTTTGTACAGCTCCCGCTTGTTCCAGAAAGCATCCCAGTGCCTAACAAACTTAAACCCTTCCTCCTTACACCATCGTCTCATCCACACATTGAGACTTCTAATTTGCGCCTGTCTCTCCTGCCCTGCACGTGGAACAGGTAGCACTTCCGAGAAGGCCACCTTGGAGGTCCTGGCCTTAAGTCTCCCACCTAGCAGCCTAAATTTCTCCTCCAGGACCTCACGACTGCATTTCCCCACATCGTTGGTGCCAACATGCACCACGACCACAGGCTCCTCCCCAGCACTGTCTATCAGCCTATCTACTACACGCGTAATGTCCGCTACCTTCGCACCAGGCAGGCAAGTCACCATACGGTCAATACGCAGTTTCGCCACCCAGCTGTCTACTTGCCTAAGGATCGAATCACCAACTACCAAGACCCCCCCTCTCCCCCTGTCCAGGGATGGTTCCTTGGCGCGAAAGGATTCCCGCTCACCAACCGAAGAAGAGGTCCCTTCTGAGGGCGCATTCCCCTTATCCTCAGCAAGGTGCCCTGTTCCCTCTAGACCCTCACGCTCTCTGGCAGCAACGGGGCTGCCACATTCAAAGTGGGGCTCATCTAATACGCCCCCAAGAGTCTTCCCCAATTGCCTAACTGACCGTCTCTGCTTCTCCAGGGCAGTCACCTCGGCCTCAAGGGTACGAACTCGTTCCCTGAGGACCAGGAGCTCCTTGCATCGAGCACACACCCAAGACTTCTGTCCTGTGGGCAGATAGTCATACATGTGACACTCAGTGCAAAACACTGGAAAGCCCCCACCCCCCTGCTGGCATTCTACCTTCATGATATATATATTAAATATACAGTCCTCTTTAAATACTGTTGTTTACGTGGCTCCCCTTCTGGAAGGTCAACTTACCTTATTGGGAGAACAAGGAAATCAGGGATCTGGGTTCCCGGTCCTTAGGAAGCCCCCAGCCGAAGAGCCACAGGCCAAGAGCCCTTTAGTTCTCGCCCTTCGGCTCGCGCCTTTGGCAAGGCGCAGCTTAAAATGCAAAGAGGGTGGAGCAGACCACTCCTAAGCAATCATCAACAATTACTCTCAATCAATCAATCAATCACTTTCACCTTTAGCCCACTCACCCAAACGTACAGCAGTTCCCCAGCTATCACAACTCAGCCTTTTCAGCAGTCACCCAAGCCTCAGAATGAAGTCTTTCAAAACGCAGAAATCCTTAGCAACTTCTCCAGCTGTCTCAGCTTATCAGAGCTGCTCTGCTCTGTTCTGTTCCTCTCAGGCCTCTCCAATATCTTCATCTACCTCACAAGGGGCCTGTTGTGGGGGAGGAAGGTAAAGGAGATTGTGAGCCGCTCTGAGACTCTTCGGAGTGGAGGGTGGGATATAAATCCAATATCTTCATCTACCTCACAAGGGGCCTGTTGTGGGGGAGGAAGGTAAAGGAGATTGTGAGCCGCTCTGAGACTCTTCGGAGTGGAGGGCGGGATATAAATCCAATATCCTCATCTACCTCACAAGGGGCCTGTTGTGGGGGAGGAAGGTAAAGGAGATTGTGAGCCGCTCTGAGACTCTTCGGAGTGGAGGGTGGGATATAAATCCAATATCTTCATCTACCTCACAAGGGGCCTGTTGTGGGGGAGGAAGGTAAAGGAGATTGTGAGCCGCTCTGAGACTCTTCGGAGTGGAGGGCGGGATATAAATCCAATATCTTCTTCTTCTTCAATGTGGGTCAGCAGGTTGGGAACCTCCCAGGTGGGGGAACCCCCACCCGGACTGGGGGCTTGGCAGCCCTAGGAAGGATAGTTGTAAAATAGAGCATGATGGGAAGTAAACTGGCACATTTTCTCCACTTCCCCATCATACCACAATTCAGGTTCACTCAATGGGCAGTAGATTCAAGGCAGAGAATAGAAATTTGTCCTACAATGCATCACTACCACACAGAACTCAGAGCCACAAAATGTCGTGACGGCTTACATTGATGCAAAAGAGCATTGGCCAGATTCATGGACGAGGGAGTTCTAGCAGGGATGATGGGGGTGTCCTGCTCCATCTCCCATTTCCTGCTGTTCATCTGGGCAGTGGTGGGAGAAGAAGAAATGGCCATCAGGCTGACGACATGATGTCACTTCCTGGGAAAACATGGGTGTAACGTCAGCCCTCTCTCAGAATTACTGAAAACTCTATGGTTTTACCATAAAGTTTCTGGTGAATTCTAGAGAGACGTGACATCAGTTTCAAGTTTCCCCAGAAGTGGTGTCACGCCATTGTCGTTCTTCCTACGTTCCCACCTCCTACTGGTTGTGAGGCATGGCCTGGCAATCTGAAGTACTATCAATGGTTGTTAGTCTTGATAGCTAAATGGAACCTCCATGTTCCATGGTGGTGTACCTTTGAGGACCAGTTGGACGGTGGGGAGCAGAGGGGGAGGCCTGGTCCTTTTATGCCTTTTTGTGGACTTCCCAGAGACATCGGTTTAACCACTGTAAGAGCTGTGGCCAGGCTGGACCTCTAGTCTGAGCCAATATGTTTCTATTTAGGCACTTAGAGCTGCTATGACTTACCAATTTAATGACAACTTATTGCTCCTGCCTTACAAAACCTAAATATATTAAGTCAAGGGACAAGACAGGTCTACTGATCTTAGAAATGTCCAGGTTTAAAGAAAAATCTGAAATCTAAAAAACAAAAACATTTGGGGGTTAACTCCCCACCCATAATAGAAGCAGTACTTGTACCTTTAAGAAATGAATATCCTCAGTGGCCATTGACAGGTAAATAATAGAAACAGTATCTGTAGCTTTAAGAAATGAACGTTCTCAGTGGCTATTACTAGGCAATCACAAGAATTTCACCAGCCTTCAAGCCTTGGTTTCTGTCAGTAAAAAGAAGCAGGTGAGAGCAGGGACCTTTTTCTGGACTTCGGGCCTTTGAGAGAGGATTTATTGGGGCCATGCCAATAACTAGATAGATTGGTTTGTGGCAGAAAGGAGAGGAGTCAGGGAAAGGTGAAGGGTAAGGGGGTTGCCAGAAAGGAGGAGGGAGAAATAGTGTAGGGAAGAGGATACAGAGGAAAATGAAGCGTCCCTGAAAGTATGGTTGCCAGGCTTGGATTGGAAAATACCTGGAGATTTTGGGAGTGGATCTGGGAGAGGGCGGGGTTTGGGGAGGGGAGGGGCCTCAGCAAAGTTCCCTCTAAGCTGTGGAGTCTTGGGAGCAGAAATTCTACTTTGTGAGCTACTAGCGTTAAAGTTGTGAGCTTCTGCACAGATTAGTTTGCTTCGGGGCCATTTTTCATGAGCTAAGAAAAAAAAAATGTGTGAGCCGGAGGCGAAAGCACTGTGAGCTAGCTCACACTAACTCAGCTTAGAGGGAACACTGGAGTCCACCCAAGCAGCTATTTTCTTCAGGGGATAAGTTGTAAAAGCAGGAAATCTCCATGCTCTTCCTGGAGACTGAGAACCTAGAAAGAACTGTGTTCGAAAGAGATGTAAAATCTCTCAAGAAGTCTCTAAAGACTGACAATAAACTACAAACACTTACAAAAGCTCAATGCCGAGATGCGTTTACTTTAAGGCTGAATAATAAAGCTATAAGTGCATTTAAAGCACTGAGCCTATTTTCACAGCTCACAAATTATGAAAATACATTGAAATCATTGCAAATCATACAAAACCCAGAGTCACTTAAAGAGTTTCCCCCAAAAGGGCTGCTATAGTATTCCAGTGTTGACATGCAGAACTCTCCGTGGAGAAACAAATTTATTGCTGAAGGACTCCCAAAACCACACGGTTACAGTGTAGTGAAGACTCAAGGACGAATAAGTAGTATATATTTATCAAAGATTTCAGGTTTTCACGGCTGGTAACATCATTAGGGTTTGTAGAATCTTTCGGGATCAAGGGCCGTGTTCTACTGGAGAAAGTTTTCCTTCCAGACATTTCGTTCTCAGCTGCGGAGAACATCCTCAGTGGCGTTGCAGCCGGAGCAGGCGCTCAGACCTTCTTGGCTGCTGTGCATTGAGATCTTCTTGGCTGCTGTGCATTGAGATCTCAATGCACAGCAGCCAAGAAGGTCTGAGCGCCTGCTCCGGCTGCAACGCCACTGAGGATGTTCTCCGCAGCTGAGAACGAAACGTCTGGAAGGAAAACTTTCTCCAGTGGAACACGGCCCTTGATCCCGAAAGATTCTACAAACCCTAATAGTATATATTTGATAACACGTTTCCCAGGTAGAATTTATGTGCTTCGGTATCAACTTCCTCTGAT
This sequence comes from Heteronotia binoei, assembly GCF_032191835.1. Taxonomy (NCBI): domain Eukaryota; kingdom Metazoa; phylum Chordata; class Lepidosauria; order Squamata; family Gekkonidae; genus Heteronotia; species Heteronotia binoei. The sequence goes on from NC_083223.1 coordinate 269,611,318, forward strand.
CAAAATACTTCAATAATCTGGAACCCACGCTCAATAAGAATATATGCGCAGTTAGTCAATTACTCCAAAGAGGCATTAGTGGTTCTCACTGCTTTAAATGCACTTATAACTTTATTATTCAGCCTTAAAGTAAATGTATCTTGGCATTGAGCTTTTGTAAGTATCTGTAGTTTATTGTCAGTCTTTTGAGACTCCTTGAGAGATTTTCCATCTCTTTTGAACACGGTTCTTCCTAGGTTCTCAACTATACTGTCTTTTGCCCATTTGGTTTACTCTTCCTAGAGAATGGCAACCTTACCCTAAATTCCTTGTGGGTTCCCTACTGTGCACTTGGCCCAGATCTTGCAGCCGACAATATGCAACTGGGGCATAATTTTCCTGGGCAGAGACTTCTGCGGGAGGGAAGGAAGGGACAGATAAAGGTAGGTTGGCTGGTGAGTGGGACGGAGACAAGGAAGCAGGGAAACGGAACGGAATGTGGCTTTCAGGGAAAGGAAAGAGCAAACAGCGGGAGGGGGGGGCGCAAAACGTCCTCCTGCAAATCCTTGTTGGTTCCATAGCTTGTCATAACATATTGTCTGAATTAACTGTGAATTTAAAAATGCCATAGAGAAGCATCAGCTTGCAAGAACAGGTGGCATTGTAGTGATTTAGCTGTTCCAGAAAATCCGGATGGTCCTTGGAGGTCTACCATGCCAGGCCCAGATGGGCGTCACTTCCATAAAGTTGCCAGAGAAATGGGATTTATAATGCACGCTCTCATTCGAGCATCCTGTACCCAACACTGGTATCTAAACTCATACTGAATCCCACTATTCTCTGTAGAGATTCCTTCTGTATCATTCATTCTTCTCCTGTTCTCTAGCTGACTGAGGAAGGGAAGGAGAACTTATTGAGTATCTGGGGCTCTAGGGGGAACATTGGTTATCCGGGAACTTTTTGGGTATCTGGGGCTCTGGGGGAACATTGGTTATCCGGGAACTTATTGGGTATCTGGGGCTCTGGGGGAACTTATTGCGTATCCGGGGCTCTATGGGGGCTGTTTTTTGAGGTAGAGGCACTGAATTTTCAGCATAGCATCCAATACCTCTCCTCAACCCTCCTCCCAAGTTTCAAAAAGATTGGACCAGGGGGTCCAGTTCTATGAGCCCCAGAATAAGGTGTCCCTATCCTTCACTATTTCCCATTAAGGGAAAGCATTTAAAAGGCATAAGAGCCTCATGGCGCAGTGTGAAAGCTGCAGTACTGCAGTCCTAAGCTCTGCTCACGACCTGAGTTCGATCCCCGGCGGAAGCTGGGTTTTCAGGTAGCCGGCTCAAGGTTGATTCAGCCTTCCATCCTTCCGACGTCGGTAAAATGAGTACCCAGCTTGCTGGGGGAAAAGCGTAGATGACTGGGGAAGGCAATGGCAAACCACCCCGTAAAAAGTCTGCTGTGAAAACGTTGTGAAAGCAACGTTACCCCAGAGTCGGAAGCGACTGGTGCTTGCACAGGGACCTTTCCTTTCCTTAAAAGGCATGCGGCCCCTTTAAATGTGATGGCTGGAACTCCCTTTGGAGTTCAATCATGCTTGTTCCTGGTTCCATCCCCAAAGTCTCTGGGCTCCACCCCCAAAATCCCTAATGGGAACATATACTTTTTAGGTGGTAGGGAAATCTAATTTTGAAGCAAATTTGGAGGGCCAGTTTGGTGAAGTGGTTAAGTGTGCGGACTCTTATCAGGGAGAACCGGGTTTGATTCCCCACTCCTCCACTTGCACCTGCTAGCATGGCCTTGGGACAGTCATAGCTCTGGCAGAGGTTGTCCTTGAAAGGGCAGCGGCTGTAAGAGCCCTCTCCAGCCCCACCCACCTCACAGGGTGTCTGTTGTGGGGGAGGAAGGGAAAGGAGATTGTGAGCTGCTCTGAGACTCTTTGGAGTGGAGGGCGGGATATAAATCCAATATCTTCATCTACCTCACAGGGTGTCTGTTGAGGGGGAGGAAGGTAAAGGAGATTGTGAGCCGCTCTGAGACTCTTGAGTGGAGGGCGGGATATAAATCCAGTGTCGTCGCCATTGTCTTCTTCGCAAAAAACACAGTGTCTAAAAACACACTACTATAGTGGTGAGAGAACTGCTGAGCTAATTCTTTGCAGGAGCCTCTTCCTCTCTTCAAAGTCATTCCCCATAGTTTGATTCCTGGTAATTAGTATTCTGTGGTACACTGCCTTGTACCACGGAAGTTCCATTTCGTAAAAAGCTGGTCTCCGGCAAATATGGCTTCGTATTCGAATCAAGTGCCCCACCGGTCGGCCTCCTGATGGTGTCTGGGTTTTTTTGGCCACTGTGTGACACAGAGTGTTGGACTGGATGGGCCATTGGCCTGATCCAACATGGCTTCTCTTATGTTCTTAAAGGCAAGTCCTTCTTTCTCTACTTTCTCCATCCCATGCATAATCTTAAGAACATATTAAGAACATAAGAGAAGCCATGTTGGATCAGGCCAATGGCGCATCCAGTCCGACACTCTGTGTCACACAGTGGCCAAAAAAATTATACACACACACACACATATACACACTGTGGCTAATAGCCACTGATGGACCTCTGCTCCATATTTTTATCTAACCCGTCTTGAAGCTGTCTATGCTTGTAGCCGCCACCACCTCCTCTTGTAAACCTCTATCATGTCACCCCACAGTCGACGTTTCTCCAAGCTAAAGAGCCCCAAGCGTTTTAACCTTTCTTCATAGGGAAAGTGTTCCAAACCTTTAATCGTGGTTATATGTTCGTTAAACAGGGCTTTTTATGAGGAGCACACAGGAATGCAGTTCCAGCTGGCTTGACATCAGGGTGTCTGGCCTAATATGCAAATGGATTCCTGCTGGGCTTTTTCTACAAGAAAGCCATATATGAAACAATGGTGACATCAGGGGGTGTGGCCTAATATGTAAATGAGTTCCTGCTGGGCTTTTTCTGTCCCCCAAAGCCATTGTTATCAGTTAAAAAGATCTGTAACAACATTGTTTATATCAGTTGTTTCAAAAAAGAAAAAAAGATTTTTCTAAAAAAAAAAAAATTAACAAAGCTCTAGGATACTCATAAGAAATGTCAAGAGTATCTCTGAACACGTGCAGAGTGCTTTTGGCGCTCCAACTGAATAGCTACCCCCCCCCCCCACATTCAATGGCATTAAGGGGTGAGGCACAGAAAGCAGGTGGAGCCGTGGGAACCCGAATGCTTCGAAATTAAGCACCGGGGTTCAAAACCTGACTCAGCCCTAGATTTCGTGTGTGCGTCAATTGTATCTTTATTTCCAAACGGCAACAGTCCTCTCCCCTCCGCCCACAGCATTCCAGGTTTCCCATCTAAGACAGAGGAAGTTTTCAAGCTGGAGTCATTTCCCTTTTGTTCCCGCCCTTTCGTAAGGCTGAATCTTTTATCTTCCAAAATCTAAGCCCTGTGAATGCCATCTCCTTTCCAGTCTCCTGCCTCTAATTGCATCCAGTGTTCCCTATAAGCTGAGTTAGCGTGAGCTAGCTCACAGGTTTTTAGCCTCCAGCTCACACATTTTTGTCTTAGCTCAGGAAGGATGACCCCCCCCCTCAGAGCACAATAATCTATGCAGCATCTCACAACTTTAATGTCAATAGCTCACAAAGTAGAATTTTTGCTCATAAGCAGGGGTGGAATGCTAGCAGGATCTCCTTTGCATATTAGACCACGCCCCTTTGATGTAGCCAATCCTCCAAGAGCTTACAAGGCTCTTTTTTGTAAGCACTTGGAGGATTGGCTACATCAGAGGGTGTGGCCTAATATGCAAAGGAGCTCCTGCTAGAATTCCACCGCTCCTCACAAGACTCTGCATCTTAGAGGGAACATGGATTGCATCTCTGGATCCGCCTCGCCGAGTTCCTTGCTTCTGAAAGGGGCCGGCCGGATGTCTTTGGGAAACATCTGGTCTTCAGAGGGACATTGCCTCAGAACGTGGAGGTTTCCAGAGAGACATTATTCATTCACAGATACGCTTTCCCTCTTTTCCCACCCTCACAACAGAAGGGCCCTTCTTTAAGGTTTTCTGGGCTTGGGCCCATCAGCGCATTTTATGGCGGGGAGTTCCACATAGGGTTGCCAAGTCTAATTCAAGAAATATCTGGGGACTTTGGGGCTATAGCCAGGAGACTTTGGGGGTGGAGCCAGGAGACATTGGGGGTGGAGCCAGGAGAAAGGTTGTGTCTAGCATAATTAAACTCCAAAGGGAGTTCTGGCCATCACATTTAAAGTGACCACTGCACACCATTTAAACACCTTCCCTCCACTGGAAATAATGAAGGATAGGGGGCTCATAGAATTGGACCCCCTGGTTCAATGCTGCTGAAACTTGGAGGGTGTTTTGAGGAGAGGCACCAGATGCTATGCTGATAATTTGGTGCCTCTTCCTCATAGCCCCAGATACCCGCAGATCAATTCTTCATTATACCCTATGGGAATTGTCTTCATAGGGAATAACGGAGTGCCCAGCAGACATTTCTCTTCCCCCAGCTTTCTGATGACCCTGAAGCGCGGCGGTGGGGGGGGGGGAGGGCCTCCAAACGGTGGATCCCCTGCTCCCATCTGGGGATTGGCAACCCTCGTTCCACGGCTCGATTACAAACTATGCGAACACATCCGCTTGCTTATCAGTTGTGCCCCTCCCTCCAGTCCTTCTCACCACGTAAGCCTAAGTTCTACCATTACCAGGAAAGACGGGGGGGGGGGGGGGAAATCAATGCCTCCCAATCAAGACTTTCCGTTTGTAACTGAGTACACCTCGACCTCCGTGTACAGAAAGCTCTAACCTGAAATCGGCGGGGGGGGGGGGGGACTTGCTTATAGAATAAACATCAGATGTCTGAGAGCCTCAAGACAACAAAAGAAGGAAGGAAGGAAGGAAGGAAGGAAGGAAGGAAGGAAGGAAGGAAGGAAGGAAGGCAGGCAGGCAGATAGAGCGGAGAGAAAGGTGGAAAGAAATGAACTTCAACTTAAAATGCATTCTCCAAGCTGCCGACTGGCTTGGCTTACAGAAGTGATTTAAAGACAGAAATGCCTTCTCCAAGCCAGCTGATGGGGTTGTGGGGGGCTTCAAGAGCCACACAATATGTGTGAAAGAGCCACATGTGGCTCCTGAGCCACGGTTTGGCCAGCTCCGCCCTAGATTGTTTCCTTTGCCTTTTCCCACTGCTGATCTCCCTCTGTTTTTCTGAGCGCCCACCTTCTGTGAAGCCCACATCAGCTAAATAATGACCATACCCCTCTCCTGAAATCTGGAGTTAGAAAATAAGGGCGAGAGGGACATGGCACTACCCGGACTCCCCTAAATCAAAATTACTTACTTAGTTAAAAGACGGAGGGTGTGCGAGAAGCAGCTGGACTGGGGTGGGGGAGCCTGTTGGGGGAGTTTTGCCTGGTACCAGGGGCTGGATCCTCCCTCCGGACCCTCCCAACCTAAGCGCACCAATGAAGGGAGATGGGCAAGACACTCAGACGGCACAGGAGTTTGTTTGTTTGGCCTGCGGAGGCCTGGCTGGAGCTGCAGACATGAAGACAACAAAAGGATGCTTGTGCCCCTCGCCTCCCAAGGCACTCTGCAGTCGAGCCCGGACTACCTCTTGGTGCAAGAATCGTAAAAAAAAAAAAGAGAGAGAGAACAAGAAGCTGTCTAAAGTTCAGGCACTGCAACTTTGAACTGGGCAGCTCTGGCTAGGGTTCCCGATCTCCAGGTGAGTTGAACGACACCGATTGCTGGTGAAAAAGTCTTAAAAAGGTCAAGGTAGTCCCCTGTGCAAGCACCAGTCGTTTCCGACTCTGAGGTAATGTTGCTTTCACAGCATTTTCGTGGCAGACTTTTTACGGGGTGGTTTGCCATTGCCTTCCCCAGTCATCTGCGCTTTCCCCCCCAGCAAGCTGGTTACTCATTTTACCAACCCTGGAAGGATGGAAGGTTGAGTCAACCTCGAGCCGACTACCAAGTAGAGGTACCAAATTTGTAGCATAGCATTTGGTGCCTCACCTCCAAACAGCCCCCAAGTTTCAAAAAGATTGGACCAGGGGGTCCAATTCTATGAGCCCCAGAAGAAGATGCCCTTACCCTTCATTATTTCCAAGGGTGGGAAAGCATTTAAAAGGACCATGATCCCTTTAAATGTGATGGCCAGAACTCCCTTTGGAGTTCAATTATGCTTGTCACATTCTTGCTCCTGACTCCACCCCCAATGTCTCCTGGCTCCACCCCCAAAGTCCCCAGATATTTCTTAAACTGAACCAGGCAACTCTAGCTCTGACTGGCCATTGGGCTAACTGAAATGTACGTCACGCTCCGTACTCCAGCAAGGAGATCCTGAAGTTTGGCACAATTGAGACCTGGATTGGTGATGCAAATAAAGCATGGCCTGATCTCAAATATAAACATGGTGGCTGCAGGTCAACTCCGATGAACGTTTGGTAGATATTTGTAAGGAATGCCTTTTTGAAATTTAAAGAGGTCTCCCTGGATTTTGAAGAGAAGAAGATTGCAGATTTATATCCCGCCCTCCCCGCTGAATCAGAGACTCAGAGCACCTTAAAAGTAAAGGTAGTCCCCTGTGCAAGCACCAGTCGTTTCCGACTCTGGGGTGACGTTGCTTTCACCACGTTTTCACGGCAGACTTTTTATGGGGTAGTTTGCCATTGCCTTCCCCAGTCATCTACGCTTTTCCCTCCAGCAAGCTGGGTACTCATTTTACCGACCTCGGAAGGATGGAAGGCTGTGTCAACCTGGAGCCGGCTACCTGAACCAGCTTCCACTGGGATCGAACTCAGGTTGTGAGCTGAGGGCTCCGATTGCAGTACTACAGCTTTACCACTGCGCCATGGGGCTCTTACAATCTCCCATATCTTCCTCCCCCACAACAAACACCCTGTGAGGTAGGTGGGGTTGAGAGGGCTCTCATAGAAGCTGCCCTCTCAAGGACAACTCTGTGAGAGCTCTGGCTGACCCAAGGCCTTTCCAGCAGCTGCAAGTGGGGAATCAAACCCGGTTTTCTCAGATAAGAGTCCGCACACTTATCCACTACACCGAACTGGCTCTGCTGAATCTTACAACTGACCTCCAGGTAACAGAGATCAGTTCACCTGGAGAAAACGGCTGCTTTGGAAGTTGGACTCTATGGCAACATGCCCCAATGAAGTGCCTGTCCTCTCCAAGACACACCCTCTTCAGGTTCCACCCCCAAAATGCTCCTAACTCTGAACTGGCAGCCCTATATCTCCACCCACCCATCCAGCCATCCATTCATCCATCCACCCACCCATCCACTCATCCATCCACCCACCCGTCTGTCTCCACTCATCCATCCACCCACCCGTCTGTCCATCCATCCATCCATCCATCCGCCCGCCCATCCATCCATCCATTTATCCATCCATCCATCCATCCATCCATCCATCCATCCATCCATCCACCCACCCGTCCATCCATCCACCCACCCGTCCATCCATCCATCCATCCATCCATCCATCCATCCATCCATCCATCCATCCATCCACCTGCCCGCCCATCCATCCATCCGCCCACCCGCCCGCCCATCCATCCATCCATCCATCTGCCCATCCATCCATCCATTTATCCATCCATCCACCCATCCATCCATCCATCCATCCATCCACCCGCCCGCCCGCCCATCCATCCATCCATCCATCCATCCATCCGCCCATCCATCCATCCATCCATCCATCCATCCATCCATCCGCCCACCCGCCCGCCCATCCATCCATCCATCCATCCATCCATCCATCCATCCATCTGCCCATCCATCCATCCATTTATCCATCCATTTATCCATCCATCCATCCACCCATCCATCCATCCATCCATCCATCCATCCATCCATCCATCCACCGCCCATCCATCCATCCATCCATCCATCCATCCGCCCATCCATCCATCCATCCACCCGCCCCGCCCATCCATCCATCCATCCATCCATCCATCCATCCATCCATCCACCCGCCCGCCCGCCCGCCCATCCATCCATCCGCCCGCCCATCCATCCATCCATCCGCCCATCCATCCATCCATCCATCCACCCGCCCGCCCATCCATCCATCCATCCGCCCGCCCAATCCATCCATCCATCCATCCATCCATCCGCCCATCCATCCATCCATCCATCCGCCCGCCCATCCATCCATCCATCCATCCATCCATCCATCCATCCATCCACCCGCCCATCCATCCATCCATCCGCCCGCCCATCCATCCATCCATCCGCCCATCCATCCATCCATCCACCCGCCCGCCCATCCATCCATCCATCCATCCATCCATCCATCCATCCGCCCGCCCATCCATCCATCCATCCATCCATCCATCCATCCATCCATCCATCCATCCATCCATCCGCCCATCCATCCATCCATCCATCCGCCCGCCCATCCATCCATCCATCCATCCATCCGCCCACCCATCCATTTATCCACCCACCCACCCATCCACCCACCCTTCTGTCCGCCCATCCATCCATCCATCCATCCATCCATCCATCCAATCCACCATCCATCCATCCATCCATCCATCCATCCATCCATCCATCCATCCATCCATCCATCCATCCATCCATCCATCCATCCATCCATCCATCATCTGCCTATTTCTCTCTGTGAAATAGTAAGGAGTCCAATGGCACCTTTAAAAATAGCCAATTGTATTGCTTGCTCCTGGCTCCACCCCCAATGTCTCCTGGCTCCACCCCCCCAAAGTCTTCTGGCTCCACCCCCAGATATTTCTTGAACTGGACTTGGCAACCCTACACAAACTCACAAACTAGTCCACTGTTACTGCCAGGGGCAGGGCTGGGTGTCCGAGAACAGGAAGGGCTCTCGCTGTCCCTGAAAAGCTGCATTTTAAAAAGCTGAACAAAAAAGGCCCTGTTTGGACCGGCTGGGGAGGGGTGGGGGGGGGGGAAGGAAAAATAGAACTAAGCAAATGGAGATCCGGACAAAAGACAAAAGAAGGAACTGAAGCCAAGCCTGGTGCTCGGAAGTGAAAATTTATTCCAGCGGACGGTCAGCGTATTTTGAAAATACGATCTTGTGTGGCGGCGAAAGAGATTCTGAGCGGCGCTGGGGGAAAACAGCTTGCTCTGCTCGCCAGTCTGAACACCAGGCCGAGGTTTCAGTTTCCCCCCTTTCTCATATCTAGGGTTGCCAGGTCCAGTTCAAGAAATATCTGGGGACTTTGGGGGTGGAGCCAGGAGACACTGGGGGGTGGAGCCAGGAGACATTGGGGTGGAGCCAGGAGACACTGGGGGTGGAGCCAGGAGACATTGGGGGTGGAGCCAGGAGACACTGGGGGTGGAGCCAGGAGCAAGGGTGTGACAAGCATGACTGAACTCCAGAGGGAGTTCCAGCCATCGCATTTCAAGGGACTGCTCACCTTTTAAATGCCCTCTTTCCATTGGAACAATGGAGGATGGCAGCACCTTCTTTTGGGGCTCATAGAATTGGACTCCCCAGTCCAGTCTTTTTGAAACTTGTTTTTTTTGTTTTAAAAAGGAGAGGCATCGGATGCTATGCTATGAATTTGGTGCCTCTACCTCAACGGACAGCTCCCTCAGAGCCTCAGATACCTGCAGATCAATTCTCCATTATACCCTACGGCAGGGGTGTTGAACTCATTTGTTATGAGGGCCGGATATGACATAAATGAGACCTTGTTGGGCCAGGCCAAGCCGGGTTGGGCTGAGCCATTACTGGGCATACCTATTTAAGATTAGGTAGCAGAGATATACATTTTATAAAGAAAACAGACAAACACAAATATTTTTTTAAAAAACTTAAAACTTGCTTAAAACATTAGCACTCATCGGTCTTAAAGGTGCTTTCTTTGTATCTCTCCCATGGGATCCAGGGAAGTGGGCGAAGGAAGCTCTGGCTCTTTCCTTCCTTCCCCAGGGGACCAGGAGGGGGAGAAGCCTCGGCCAATAGAAGGAAGAGAGGTTTGGCTCAGTGGCTCTGCTGTGCGATTGAGAGAGCCTGGCAAAGCAAGCTTATTCCTACCCCCTTCCTCTCCAAGGGAGGAGCCTCAGCCAATAGGAGAAAATGGAGGTTTTGCTCTGTAGCTCCTGTGCAACTGAGCAAGCCTTGCAAAGCAAGCTGTGATGCAGAAGGAAGCAAGACATAGGGAGAAGGAAGCAGATGAGAGCCAGTTGCTTGGGGGCCTGATTCGGCCCCCGAACTGCATGTTTGACACCCCTGCCTTATGGGAATTGGTCTCCATAGGGAATAATAGAGTGTCCAGCAGATGCTTCCCTTCCCCCCTCGCATTCTGATGACCCTGAAGCGGGGGGAGGGCCTCCAAACTGGGGGATCCCCAGCCCCCCCCCTAGAATTGGCAACCCTATTCCTATCACTCTTTTAAAAGCATTTTTCATCAAAACCCCCCCCCCCCCACTGTGTTTTTAAATCAAGGATTTAATGAGATGCTATTTTTGGAAAGTTAAAACAAAAACCCATTATGCGTAACTCTTTTTATGCTTTTATTCCTGTTTATGTTTTAATGGTTCCTGATTCGTGTTTTTATTGCACTGATTTTTCGCTACCCCTTCTCTAAGAATATCAAGGTTGCAATCAAAGTTATCTACCTCTGCTTTATTTCACCTTCCTAGCAACCTTTCGCAGTCAAATAGGTTGAGAGAGAGTGACTGTGTTTGAGGGAGAATTTGAACCCAGATAGTAAGGATTGCCAACTTCCAGGTGGAGCCTGGAGGGCTGAAGAAGAAGATATTGGATTTATATCCCGCCCTCCACTCCAAAGAATCTCAGAGCAACTCACTATCTCCTTTACCTTCCTCCCCCACAACAGACACCCTGTGAGGTAGATGAAAATATTGGATTTATATCCCGCCCTCCACTCCGAAGAGTCTCAGAGTGGCTCACAATCTCCTTTCCCTTCCTCCCCCACAACAGACACCCTGTGAGGTTGAAGAAGATATTGGATTTATATCCCGCCCTCCACTTTGAAGAGTTTCAGAGCAGCTCACAATCTCCTTAACCTTCCTCCCCCACAACAGACACCCTGTGAGGTAGATGAAGATATTGGATTTATATCCCGCCCTCCACTCCGAAGAGTCTCAGAGTGGCTCACAATCTCCTTTCCCTTCCTCCCCCACAACAGACACCCTGTGAGGTAGATGAAGATATTGGATTTATATCCCGCCCTCCACTCCGAAGAGTCTCAGAGTGGCTCACAATCTCCTTTCCCTTCCTCCCCCACAACAGACACCCTGTGAGGTTGAAGAAGATATTGGATTTATATCCTGCCCTCCACTCTGAAGAGTCTCAGAGCGGCTCACAATCTCCTTTCCCTTCCTCCCCCACAACAGACACCCTGTGAGGTAGATGAATATATTGGATTTATATCCTGCCCTCCACTCCAAAGAGTCTCAGAGCGGCTCACAATCTCCTTTACCTTCCTTCCCACAACAGACACCCTGTGAGGTAGATGAAGATATTGGATTTATATCCCACCCTCCACTCTGAAGAGTCTCAGAGCGGCTCACAATCTCCTTTCCCTTCCTCCCCCACAACAGACACCCTGTGAGGTAGATGAAGATATTGGATTTATATCCCGCCCTCCACTCCGAAGAGTCTCAGAGCGGCTCACAATCTCCTTTCCCTTCCTCCCCCACAACAGACACCCTGTGAGGTGGGTGGGGCTGGAGAGGGCTCTCACAGCAGCTGCCCTTTCAAGGACAACCCCTGCGAGACCTATGGCTGACCCAAGGCCATTCCAGCAGCTGCAAGTGGAAGAGTGGGGAATCAAACCCGGTTCTCCCAGATAAGAGTCCACGCACTTAACCACTACACCAAACTGGTTTTCCACACCAAACTGGCTCAGAGTGGCTCACAATCTCACAATTTAGGAATTACAACTGATCTCCAGGTGTCAGAGATCAATCCCCCTGGAGACTATGGCTGCTGTGGAAGGTGGACTTCGTGGCGTGGTCCCCCACAGAGGTCCTTGTCCTCCCCAGGCTTCAGCCCCCCAATCTCCAGGAGTTTTCCCCCTGGATCTGGCAACTCTATTTCCCCACCCCTCTCTAGGGTTGCCAGTAGGGTGGCCAAGTCCAATTCAAGAAATATCTGGGGACTTTGGGGGTGGAGCCAGGAGAAAGGTTGTGACAGGCATAATTGAACTCCAAAGGGAGTTCTGGCCATCACATTTAAAGGGACCGCACGCCTTTTAAATGCCTTCCCTCCATTGGAAATAATGGCTAGGGGCACCTTCTTTGGCAGGGTGTGTGTGTGTGTCATAGAATTGGACCCCCTGGTCCAATCTTTTTGAAACGTGGAGGTAGTTTTGAGGAGAGGCACTGGATGCTATGCTGCAAATTTGGTGCCTCTATCTCAAAACACAGCTTCCCCAGAGCCCTAGATACTCACGGATCAATTTTCCATTATCCCCTATGGGTATCGGTCTCTATAGGGAATAATGGAGCGCCCAGCAGACATTTCTCCTCTCCCCCCGGCTTTCTAATAACCCTGAAGCAGGGGGAGAGCCTCCAAACCGGGGGATCCCCTGCCCTCACCTGGGGATTGGCAACCCTAGTTGCCAGGTCCCATCAGGCCATTTGGGGGGATACAGGGTAGGGTTGCCAGCTCCAGGTTGGGAAATTCCTGGAGATTTGGGGAAGGAATCTGGGAAGGATTGGGACCTTAGTAGAGTCCACCCTCCAGGGGAACTGATCTCTACTCTGGAGATGAGCTGTGATTCCGGGAGATCTCCAGGTCCCACCAGGAGGATGGCATCCCTAAGCCTCTGCTGCTGGCCATGCGGAACCCAGCAATCCTATATCCACAGCACCATGCTTGTTATAGCTGGTTGTGATGCCGCTGCTGCCCTTCTCTGTTTTCATGCTGTTTGTTTAAAAAAAAGTTACCTTCTTAAATTTGTGTGGATCAAAAGGGGGAGAAGAGAATGATTTAAGTTGTTTGGTCCCCCCCCCCCCCCCTGCGGAGAAAGACTGTCCTTTTTCTAGGTACAGGCTGAAGGGAGGGGGGAGGAAAGGGAAAGCAATCTACCCCCATCTCTTTTGCCCCCATCCCTTCTTACTCAATCTATCCCCCCTTCTCCAATAATCTACCCCGTATTTCTCCACTGTCTCCATTTTCCCTTCCCAACAGCTACCTCTTGACGGACCTTGCCTCCCTCTATCTCCCCCTTCCCTTGCCTTCCCTTCCCAGCGCCACTCCTCCCCCCACCCCACCCTGCCACAACACTCACCCACAGCAAATTTCTAGCGGCCGTTGTATTTCCCCCCACAACGGGCCTTATCACTAGTTTATTAGAACTGTTTTTAAAGGAGCAGCTTTGGAAATATTTTATCAAGTGCTCAAGACATAAAGCATTCAAAGGAAGAACGGCTAAAGTCTTGGGCTCTCACCAAGCTTGCCTCTGGTTGTCTTGCTCTCTGGTGCGTTCTCACCTGGCCGGCCTTCTCTGCCTGGGATCTCGCTACTGACTTGTGGATTTCTTCCTCTTTTGCGCTTTCTTTTTATACCCTACTGGCTTCCAGTCCTGGATAGGCTTAGCAGTTTGCAGCCCAATCAGCGTATGGCGACTTTTAGCCACAGGTACTTTTCAATAATCAGCACTTCATAATAACAGTCAGCGCAATTCAGCTAAGACCTTGGCCCGCAGCTCCTTAGGGTACCTTTCGGTTTTGTTTCCGAATGATTTGTGCAGACTTTAGATGCTTCCTCTATGTCATCCCTTGCTTTTAAAAAAAAAAGCAGAAAGAGACCATGCTGGACACTCCTGTCAGCAGTTCTTGCTGCCCAGTTGACACAAATCCTAACTCCATTTTCATTAGAATCATAGAAGAGTTGGAAGGGATCTCTAGGGTCATTTAGTGCAACCCCCTGCACAATGCAGGAAACTCACAAACACCTCCCCCTAAATTCACGGGATCTTCGGGAGGTGGTGGGCTCTCCTTCCTTGGAGGTTTTTAAACAGAGCGCGTTTTCGCACTTACCTTAAGCCGGAGCGACATCCCTCTTCACCGCGCAGCGTCTGCACGGATTTCGCATTAATTGCTCCGCAGAACCTGGAAGAGCAGCAAAATCCCGCAGCTTTTTGCGTCGCAAATGTAAACCGCCAAAAACCAGTTTACATTTGCGACGCAAAAGCCGCGGGACTTTACGGCTCTTCCAGGTTCTGCGGAAGCACTTAGTGCGAAATCCGTGCAGGACGCTGCGCGGTGAAGAGGGACGTCGCTCCGGCTTAAGGTAAGTGCGAAAACGCCCAGAGGCTAGATGGCCATCTGACAGCAATGAGGATCCTATGAATTTAGGGGGAAGAACTTCCTGACAGTTAGAGCGATTCCTCAGTGGAACAGGCTTCCTTGGGAGGTGGTGGGCTCTCCTTCCTTGGAGGTTTTGAAACAGAGGCTAGATGGCCATCTGACAGCAATGAGGATCCTATGAATTTAGGGGGAAGAACTTCCTGACCGTTAGAGCGGTTCCTCAGTGGAACACGCTTCCTCGGGAGGTGGTGGGCTCTCCTTCCTTGGAGGTTTTTAAACAGAGGTTAGATGGCCATCTGACAGCAATGAGGATCCTATGAATTTAGGGGGAAGAACTTCCTGACCGTTAGAGCGGTTCCTCAGTGGAACAGGCTTCCTCGGGAGGTGGTGGGCTCTCCTTCCTTGGAGGTTTTTCAACAGAGGCTAGATGGCCATCTGACAGCAATGAGGATCCTATGAATTTAGGGGGAAGAACTTCCTGACAGTTAGAGCGATTCCTCAGTGGAACAGGCTTCCTCGGGAGGTGGTGGGCTCTCCTTCCTTGGAGGTTTTTAAACAGAGGTTAGATGGCCATCTGACAGCAATGAGGATCCTATGAATTTAGGGGGAAGAACTTCCTGACCGTTAAAGCGGTTCCTCAGTGGAACAGGCTTCCTCGGGAGGTGGTGGGCTCTCCTTCCTTGGAGGTTTTTCAACAGAGGCTAGATGGCCATCTGACAGCAATGAGGATCCTATGAATTTAGGGGAAAGAACTTCCTGACCGTCAGAGCGGTTCCTCAGTGGAACAGGCTTCCCCGGGAGGTGGTGGGCTCTCCTTCCTTGGAGGTTTTTAAACAGAGGCTAGATGGCCATCTGACAGCAATGCAGATCCTGTGAATTTAGGGGGAAGAACTTCCTGACCGTTAGAGGGGTTCCTCAGTGGAACAGGCTTCCTCGGGAGGTGGTGGGCTCTCCTTCCTGGAGGTTTTTAAACAGAGGCTAGATGGCCATTTGACAGCAATGAAGATCCTGTGAATTTGGGATAGGTATTTGTGGGTTTCCTGCATTGTGCAGGGGGTTGGACTAGATGACCCTGGAGGTCCCTTCCAACTCTTCTATGATTCTATGATTTTATGCCAAATGAAGTACCTCCCCCCTCTCTCACCTAGGGTTCTTAGACTCCCAGTGCAGGCGGGGAATCCCTCTGATTTTCAGAGCGTCAGTCTGCTGCCAGCAGGGGAAGTCCCGCCCCCAAACAGCAACATCATGCAGCGATGTGGCCAGGCCTCAGATTCAGCAGGAGCTTACAGGAGCAGAGCTCCTGAACCTTTCTGAGGGTTTCCCCTCTTCTACCTAGGCTTCCCAACCTCCCGCCCTGGCGGGGGACCCCAGGATTTCCAGCCTCTTCCCCCGCTCCCCAAAAAAACAGAAGCGGAGGGAGGGGGGAAACGGCGCCAAGGAGCGTGGCGAGCCGCCCCATCTCAGAGCGGGCGACGCCGCTGCGCGCTGCCGCCTCTTCTACGCTTCACCGTGGGCTGCTCCTCCGAGATGGGCTCAGGCTGGGCCCATCTCGGAGGAGCAGCTGGGATGGGGCGGGGAGGGGGCGGGGCCGGGGCAGCATCGCCTGCTCCGCTCCGCCTCTGAGGTGGAGTCAGAGAGGGGGGGGTGGGGGCGGGCCAGGAGCGCGGCGGGCCGCGAGTCTGGGTCCTTCTAGAAGGACCTTCTAGAAGGACCCAGACTCGCGGCCCGCCGCGCTCCTGGCCTGCCTTCACCCTCTCCTTCTCTGGTTTCGCCTCGGAGGCGGAGCGGGGCGGGCCACGCCGCTGCGCTGCCGCCTTTTCTCCGCTTCACCGTGGCTCCTCCTCCGAGATGGGCTCAGGCTGGGCCCATCTCGGAGGAAGCAGCTGCGGTGGGGTGGGGAAGAGGCGGCAGCAGCGCGGGGCGTCGCCCGCTCCGCCTCTGGGGTGGAATCGGAGAAGGGGAGGGTGGAGGGAAGGAAGGCATTTGAAAAGTTGTGAGGTCCCTTTAATTTTGATGGACAGAACTCCCTTTGGAGTTCAATTGTGCTTGTCACACCCTTGCTCCTAGCTCCACCCCCAAAGAGTCCTGGCTCCACCCCCAAAGTCCCCAGATATTTCTGGAATTGGACTTGGCAACCCTACTTCTACCCCACCTACCTTGTCCATTGAATAGTAGGTGCAGCTGCATAACAATCCCTGGATTAGGAGAGCGGGCAGCCAGCCAGCCCCCAGGGGCTTTGCCACACCCCCAGCAGCTCCCTCATTAACCCCTGGAGAAGCCCGCCCCACCCTTTCTCCTCTTTTCCGCGGCGGGGTGTGTGTGTGGGTTGCTGTCCTTTTGACTTTTGGGTGGGGGGTGGTGTGGTGACCAAGGAGAGCCCCAGGCGAGTGAGTCTGCTTGGGCTGGCTGGATCTCTAGCCAGGGCAAGCAGGCCTCACTTGCCCAGGGCTCTCCTTTCTTGCATTGAGTTGCTGGGGGAGAGGTGATGACATATGCTAATGAGTTATGTTAATGAGTCATGCTAATGAGCTCCGCCACCTATTTTTCTACAAAACGACCCCTGGATGTGGCTATTGGCAAGTGGCTATTAGGCATAGTGTTTTGTTGGAACGCTCTGTCTGGAGCAGTGATGCTCTGTATTCTTAGTGCTTGGGGGGGGGCACAGTGGGAGGGCTTCTAGTGTCCTGGCTCCACTGACAGACCTCCTGATGGCACCTGGGGTTTTTTGGCCACTGTGTGACACAGAGTGTTGGACTGGATGGGCCATTGGCCTGATCCAACATGGCTTCTCTGATGTTCTTATGGCCACTGTGTGACACAGAGTGTTGGACTGGATGGGCCATTGGCCTGATCCAACATGGCTTCTCTGACGTTCTTATGGCCACTTTGTGACACAGAGTGTTGGACTGGATGGGGCCATTGGCCTGATCCAACATGGCTTCTCTGACGTTCTTATGGCCACTTTGTGACATAGAGTGTTGGACTGGATGGGCCATTGGCCTGATCCAACATGGCTTCTCTGACGTTCTTATGGCCACTGTGTGACACAGAGTGTTGGACTGGATGGGCCATTGGCCTGATCCAACATGGCTTCTCTGACGTTCTTATGGCCACTTTGTGACACAGAGTGTTGGACTGGATGGGCCATTGGCCTGATCCAACATGGCTTCTCTGACGTTCTTATGGCCACTTTGTGACACAGAGTGTTGGACTGGATGGGCCATTGGCCTGATCCAACATGGCTTCTCTGACGTTCTTATGGCCACTTTGTGACACAGAGTGTTGGACTGGATGGGCCATTGGCCTGATCCAACATGGCTTCTCTGATGTTCTTATGGCCACTGTGTGACACAGAGTGTTGGACTGGATGGGCCATTGGCCTGATCCAACATGGCTATTCTGATGTTCTTATAGCCAGTTTCAAGGGGGGATTGGATAAGCATATGGAGCAGAGGTCCATCAGTGGCTATTAGACACAGCGTATTGTTGGAACCCTCTCTCTGGGCAGAGATGCTCTGTATTCTTGGTGCTTGTGAGGGGGAGCACAGTGGGTGGGCTTCTAGCCCCACTGGTGGACCTCCTGATGGCACCTGGGTTTTTGGCCACTGTGTGACACAGAGTGTTGGACTGTATGAGCCATTGGCCTGATCCAGCATGGCTTCTCTTACGTTCTTATAGCCAGCTTCAAGAGGGGATTGGATAAGCCTATGGAGCAGAGGTCCATCAGTGGCTATTAGTGGAACTCTCTGTCTGGGGCAGTGATGCTCTGTATTCTTGGTGCTTGGTGGGGGGGACAGTGGGAGGGCTTCTAGTGTCCTGGCCCCACTGATGGACCTCCTGATGGCACTTGGGGGTTTTTGGCCACTGTGTGACACAGAGTGTTGGACTGGATGGGCCACTGGCCTGATCCAACATGGCTTCTCTTATGTTATTTTATTTACTTATTTATTTTATTGGACTTATATCCCGCCCTCCCTGCCAAAGCAGGCTCAGGGCAGCTCACATCAATAAAAAAACATTTACAATAGTGAGCATTAACAAATTAAAACCTTAAACAGTATAAGAATTAAAACATTAAAACAATTTGGTGATAATGATAAATCCCAATATCTTCAGCCTTCTTGAGTATCCTCATATATAGCTATCAATGGAAAGCAAGTTAAAACGAAGCTGTCTTGCAAGCCTTGCGGAACTGGACAAGAGGTCCCCGCAAGGCTCTTGCTTCTTCCGGAAGTTGGTTCCACCAATAGGGGGCCGCTACGGAGAAGGCTCTTTCACGGGGTGGTCTTCAAACTTGTCTCCCTCGGCCCAGGGATCAATAGGTTTGTGTCCCTGAGCTGAGTACCCTCTGGGAAATGTTCTTATCCACTGGTGGAAAAAGCCTTTCATTTGATCAGGGGCAAGCCAGTGGACAACCCTAGCAATCCAAAACAGAGTCATTCCCTTCCCTTCCCTTCCCTTCGACTTCAGTGGACCGAAAAGGGCGTAACTCAGGTGAGGACTGCGGTGGTGTCTCCTGTTCCGGGGTTGAAAAAGATTTTTTTTTGTCCAAGTCACACCTGCGACCTGTCTTTCCGCTGGGGGCTGAACTGGGGATTGTCTGCCAGCGAAGCGCTGAACTGCAGCCGCTCCCTGCCTTTGCGGTCTTTTCTGATTCTTCATCTTCTCTTGCATGCAAATGTCCCAAAAAATAAAAATAAAAATAAAAGAGCAAGTGGAGCAAAAACCCGAATCTTCAGAATCTTCGCAGCGGAACGCCCCACCTACAGTTTCACAAGCAGAGATGTCGGGTCGTCTCTCCTTGCTCTGAAACACCCAACGGGAATCCAAAGCATTTTCTCCCCTAGACCTTCCCTCGTCTGACGCCAAATCCCAGATGCACCAAGAGATAGAGAGCTGTTTCTTCGTCGTGTGCTGAATTGTTACCACCCACATGCATGTGTGGAGTGAGGCAAGAGATGGGGGAAGGTGTTTGACCCCTTGCAGAGTTGTTTAACGTTTTGGTTTAGATCTGTGGGGATTTCGTCTTGCACTAGTGGGTGGGGATGTGGTTCAGAGGGGTTGGGGCTCTGTAGCTGAGCCTCTGCTTGGCATGCAGAAGGTCCTGGTTTCAATCCCCGGCATCTCCAGGTAAGAGGACCAGGAAGAAGAAGAAGTACTGCAGTTTAAACTCTCTGCTCGCGACCTGAGTTTGATCCCGGCGGAAGGAAGCTGGGTTCAGGGTAGCTGGCTCAAGGTTGACTCAGCCTTCCATCCTTCTGAGGTCGGTCAAATGAGTCCCCAGTTTGCTGGGGGGGGGAAGTGGAGATGACTGGGGAAGGCAATGGCAAACCACCCCATAAAAGTCTGCTGTGAAAACGTCGTGATGTGACGTCACCCCAGAGTCGGAAACGACCGGTGCTTGCACAGGGGACTACCTTGACCTTTACCTTTTTACAAAACACTTCGAACTAATGTCATATGAACCTAGAATCAGAGTTGGGAGGGGTGGAGCCAGTAAATGTGTTGGAAGCAGAGTTGTAAGTTCATTCCCAAAGGAGCAAACACACACACAGAAAAATTATTAAAGATACAGCATACAAAAACATTCAGAGCTGGAACTCCCCTTCAGCATTCAGATAGTCTTTTCATATGTTCAGGGCTTTTTAAAATAGTCCATCAGGAATTTATTTGCATATTAGGCCACACCCCAACATAACCATTGTTTCGCACAGGGCTTTTTGCAGACTTAAGCCCAGCAGGAACTCATTTGCATATTTGGCCACACCACCAGACAACACCATTGTTTCGCACAGGGCTTTTTGCAGAATAAAGCCCAGCAGGAATGCATTTGCATATCAGGCCACACCCCCAGACAACACAATTATTTTGCGCAGGGTTTTTTACAGAATAAAGTCCTGCAGGAACTTATTTGCATATTAGGCCACACCCCAATATCACCATTGTTTTGCGCAAGGCTTTTTGCAGAATAAAGCCCAGCAGGAACTCATTTGCATATTAGGCCACACCCCAGACACCCCCATCGTTTTGCAGAGGTTTTTTTTCAGACTAAAGCCAAGCAAGAACTCATTTGCATATTTGGGCACACCCCAATATCACCATTGTTTTGCGCAGGGCTTTTTGCAGAATAAAGCCCAGCAGGAACTCATTTGCATATTAGGCCACACCCCAGACACACCCATCGTTTCACAGAGGTTTTTTCAGACTAAAGCCAAGCAGGAACTCATTTGCATATTTGGCCACACCCCCAGAAAACACCATTGTTTTGCGCAGGGCTTTTTGCAGAATGAAGCCCACCAGGAACTCATTTGCATATTAGGCCACCCCCCCGCCAACACAATTGTTTCACACAGGGTTTTTTTGCAGAATAAAGTCCTGCAGGAACTTATTTGCGTATTAGGCCACCATTGTTTCTGCAAAAAGCCCTGCAGGAACTCATTTGCATATTAGGCCACACCCTCTGATGCCAAGCCAGCTGGAACTGTCTTCCTGTGCATTTCTGCTCGAAAAAGGTCTTGCATATGTTGATACAGTCGCACAGCAGCTGAAAACGTCGTCAGTGAATCCAGACGCTACGTTCTGGGATGGATCTGCTGGGAGACTCCAGTTCCTCCGGGACTACAGGAGACTATTAGAAATGATCCATAAAGTGGACAATAACTATTATAGCTTGTTGAGATTGGGCGGTGCGATTTAAAAGCTTTGAATTTTGAATGCATTTCTGATAATAAGAGTTTGATACACGTTGTAATGTACTGGGTTCGGACATGATTAGCATACCGCGCAGGGCCGTAGCCAGGATTTCATGTTTGGTGGGGCCCAAAGCAGGATCTGTTATTTGGAGGGGCCAGGGGCTCACCCAGTTTGGTGGCCCTGGGCTCTCAGCACTGTAAGCTGCCTTGAGTCCCACAAGCTAACCTCCCCCCCCCTTCGCCTGGGCAGGCACAGCAGCTCCGCTCCCCCCACCCCTTTCTTACGCGCCCCTCTCTCAGAGAGACAGAGACCTCTTGAACTGAAGTTGTGTGCTTGGAAGGCTGGCTGCAAGAAGGCTCCCCCACCTTTGCTCTGCATGCTGTGTTAGGAAAGGGGAGAGAAAAAAGCGAAAAGACTTGCAGCAATGCTGTTACTTGTGCAGAGTGGTGGTGAGTGTGACGGAACGGCCCTGGTTGGCCTACCAGACCCCGTTCCCCTTTTTGGAAGGAGCTATTTCTCCTCTGGCCACTTGGGCTCGCTGCCACCACCTGCTCAGTCTAGGGGTTCGGATTGAGAGGAACAGGACTCCCAATTTCCCTCTCCAGCTCTGAGGCCAGGCCTCAAGGTCCTCTGCCACCCTGTACTTGGGTATCACAGAGACCACAGCACTTCGGGGAACCCCTGGAGGATTGGCACCTTATCCAACTACATGCCTTCCCCCTTTCCCCGGGGCCCCCTTCATAAAGCAGCGTGGTCTAAAGCGGTTGGGGATCTATGTGGTACAAAGTTTGACTGCCAGCATTCAAAACAGTAAAAATATTTAATTAGAAGAGAAAAAGAAAAGAATAGAAAAAAAACAAAAGCAGTTGCATGTAAAAGTTTAGCACAGCACCCAAACAGCCACCAGAAGGACAAATAAAAGGTGGATTTAAACGCACCCTCCCTTCCCTGGTCTAAACTTGCCCTGCCTTGTGGATCACTTCCTCGTTCTGACTGCCTGGAGTCCACTCCTCCTCTCCCTCTTGAGAAGGCCTCTCCCACAGTCAGGAGCCCACAGACTGACAACCTCTCTCCTTGAGTGCCAGCCAAGAACTGAACTTTTCCCGCCTCACTCCAATAAAAAAAAGAAGAACTTCCTGCCCCTCTAGGAGGCTTTCCCCCTAGAGTTGATGGTTTAACTCTGGAAGGGAGGAGGGAATGAAGGGAAGGCTAGGCCACAAAGCCTGCCTTAGCAGTTTCGTGTTCCCTCCCAACCAAGCACCACCATTAACTCAGATGGCGTTTCTCCACAATGAGTAAAGAAGACAGATTGGGGGCCTTCCAATGGAAGGGGAGCTTGAAAGGATGGGCCTTCCCCCCCCGGGCCCCATTGTAGCTATGGGCCTGATACAACATACTTTATTGGCGAGTACATCACAAAGAGAACATGGCGGGGCCGGGTCCCCTATCATATACATTATCCGGAACGACCCCCATCTCGGTCACATAAGGACATAAGAGAAGCCATGTTAGATCAGGCCAATGGCCCATCTAGTCCAACACTCTGTGTCACACAGTGGCAAAAAAAAAAATTATATATATACACACACACACACATATACACACTGTGGCTAATAGCCACTGATGGACCTCTGCTCCATATTTTTAACTAACCCCCTCTTGAAGGTGGCTATGCTTGTGGCCACCGCCACCTCCTGTGGCAGTGAATTCCACATGTTAATTACCCTTTGGGTGAAGAAGTACTTCCTTTTATTCGTTTTAACCTGGCTGCTCAGCAATTTCATCGAATGCCCACGAGTTCTTGTATTGTGAGAAAGGGAGAAAAGTACTTCTTTCTCTACTTTCTCCATCCCATGCATTATCTTGTAAACCTCTATCATGTCACCCCGCAGTCAACGTTTCTCCAAGCTAAAGAGTCCCAAGCGTTTCAACCTTTCTTCACAGGGTAAGTGTTCCAGCCCTTTAATCATTCTAGTTGCCCTTTTCTGGACTTTCTCCAATGCTATAATATCCTTTTGAGGTGTGGCGACCAGAATTGCACACAGTACTCCAAATGAGACCGCACCATCGATTTATACAGGGGCATTATGATACTGGCTGATTTGTTTTCAATTCCCTTCCTAATAATTCCCAGCATGGCGTTGGCCTTTTTTATTGCAAACGCACACCGTCTTGACATTTTCAGTGAGTTATCTACCACGATCCCAAGATCTCTCTCTTGGTCAGTCTCTGCCAGTTCACATCCCATCACGTCCAATCCTGACCAGTTAGACTTCCCGCCACTGATCTTCATAGGTGAATTGCCTTAGCTTTGATCTTCATAGGTGAATTGCCTTAGCTCCTTACAGTCAGGTGACTCGCGGTTTCCCGCAGGTCCCCTCAGCGCACATCGCCTTGCTGTGTTGGAATTCTGGGACCAGACACCACACACATTTTGTATATTACAGGGGCTATGTTCTCGCTAAGCTGCAGAGCCTTGTCAGCAAAAATTCTACTTGGTGAGTGACTGGCGTTAAAGTTGTGAGCGACTGCATCGATGAGTCTGCTCCGGGGTCGTCCTTCCTGAGCTAAGACAAGAATGTGTGAGCTGGAGGCTCAAAATCTGTGAGCTAGCTCACGCTAACTCACCTTAGAGGGAACACTGGTACGGGGTGGCCGAACTGCGGCTCAGGAGATCTAGCATGACAACTGATTTCCAGGCTACGGAGGTTGATTCGCTTGAAGGATTTGCTTTGGAGAGTGAACTTGATGCCAAGATACCCCGCGAGGTCCCACCTCCATTAACCCACCATCCCAAGGCTGTACTCCCCAAATCTCCAGGAATTTCCCAATCTAGAGTTGGCAACCCCTACACAATAGATTGCTTTGCCAAATTCGTTATCAGGAAGAGCCAGGTGTCTAAACTGTAACTGTCATGCTAGGACTAGAATGAAGCATGAGCATAGAGTTACATAATACTATAAGAGAAAGGGGCGGTATTTGTAAATTTCTTGCATTGTGCAGGGGGTTGGACTAGATGACCCCAGAGGTCCCTTCCAACTCTACGATTCTATGATTCTAAGCCATGTTGGATCAGGCCAATGGCCCATCCAGTCCAACACCCTGTGTCACGCAGTTTGGTGTGGTGGTTAAGTGTGCGAACTCTTTTCTGGGAGAACCGGGTTTGATTCCCCACTTTTCCACTTGCACCTGCTGGAATGGCCTTGGGTCAGCCATAGCTCTGGCAGAGGTTGTCCTTGAAAGGGCAGCTGCTGTGAGAGCCCTCTCAGCCCCACCCACCTCACAGGGTGTCTGTTGTGGGGGAGGAAGATAGAGGAGATTGTGAGCTGCTCTGAGACGTGGAGTGGAGGGCAGGATATAAATCCGATACCATCACCGACACAGTGGCCAAAAAGAAGAAGAAAAAATTCAGCCGATAACAGGAGGCCCATCAGTGAGGCCAGGACACTAGAAGCCCTCCCACTGTGTCCTGTAAGCACTCAGAATACAGAGCATCACTGCCCTAGACAGAGAGTTCCAACAATACGCTGTGGCTAAGAGCCACTGATGGACCTCTGCTCCATATGTTTCTCCAATCCCCTCTTGAAGCTGGCTACGCTTGCAGCTGCCACCACCTCCTGTGGCAGTGAATCCCACGTGTTAATCACCCTTTGGGTGAAGAAGTACTTCCTTTTATCCGTTCTAACCCGACTGAGTTACCCTGGGAAGTGGAATCTACTCAGTCCGGGGAAACAATTCTCCATTTGTCTCTCTTTGCAAGATGACATTTGCTTTGGAACTGCTACGGGTTTGGAACCCAGATTAAACCAATGCCAGGAATAGGGGTCCAAGTTTGCTGTTTCACCCAAACGCTGCATCTTGTTTGCCCGCCCCTCCATTTAGCTTCCTTCCCTGAACAAAAAGTCCCTTTTTTGGGGGGGGGGGGGGATCTGCAGAAGAAAAAGAGAGGCAGCACAACACATGCACACACACACACATACACACACACAAGGAAAAGCAAATGAGATCCAAACAAAAGACAAAAGGAGAAACCAGCTGAGCCTGGTGCTTGGACAATGAAAAGGCATTCTTGTGTGTTCGCTGTGTTTCAAAACGGATCTTTTGCAAGAGCGAAGGTGTCTGACATCAGCCAAAATGGTCCACGGGAGTATCTTTTCATTTTCATTTCTGGGGGTTTTACTTCTCCTTTCCCCTCTCTCCCCTTCCCTATTCTGATTCTAGCAGTTCCTTAAGAAGGGGGGTGGGCCTTGACTTAAACTGAGTTGAATTAAGAACCTAAAAGTCAAGAAGATTCGAATCAAACCTAAAAGTTAAGAAGATTTGAACGAATCGGGGGTGGCTAGAGATCTCCTGGGATTACAACCAATCTCTGGGCAATTAATAATAGTGCACCTGGAGAAAATGGCTGCTTTGGAAGGTGGACTCTACGGCATTTTACCCCATTGAAATCCTGCCCCTTCCCAAACCCCACCTTACTTACGCAGGCTCCACCCCCACTGTCCCTCCCCTAAATGAAGCTGCCCTCTACTGAATCAGACCTTGGGTCCATCAAAGTCAGTTTTGTCTACTCAGACTGGCAGTAGCTTTCCAGGGTCTCCAGCTGAGGTTTTTCATGCCTACTTGCCTGGACCCTTTTTAGTTGGAGATGCCGGGGATTGAAACTGGGACCGTCTGCTTACCAAGCAGATGATCTACCACTGAGCCACCATCCCTCCGCTAGAACATATATGAGCATATGAAGCTACCATCTACTGAATCAGGGTCCATCAAACTCAGCCTTGTCTACTCAGACTGGCAGGAGCTTTCCAGGGTTTCAAGCTGAGGTTTTTCACACCTACTTGCCTAGACCCTTTTTAGTTGCAGATGCCAGAGGTTGAACCTGGGACCTTCTGCTTATCAAGCAGATGCTCTACTACTGAGCCACTGTCTCTCCCCCAACATATATGAACATATGAAGCTGCCTTCTACTGAATCAGGGTCCATCAAAGTCATTTTGTCTACTCAGACTGGCAGTGGCTCTCCAGGGTCTCAAGCTGAGGTTTTTCATGCCTACTTGCCTGCACCCTTTTTAGTTGGAGATGCTGGGGATTGAACCTGGGACCTCCTGCTTACCAAGCAGATGCTCTACCACTGAGCCACAGCCTCTCCCCTAAATGAAACTGCCTTCTACTGAATCAGAACCTCGGTCCATCAAAGTCAATATTGTCTACTCAGACTGGCAGTGGCTCTCCAGGGTCTCCAGCTGAGGTTTTTCACGCCTACTTGCCTGGACCCTTTTTTGTTGGAGATGCCGGGGATTGAACCTGGGGCCTTCTGCTTACCAAGCAGATGTTCTACCACTGAGCCACCATCCCTCCGCTAAATGAAGCTGCCCTCTACTGAATCAGCCCCTGGGTCCATCAAAGTCTTTATTGTCTGCTCAGACTGGCAGCGGCTCTCCAGGGTCTCAAGCTGAGGTTTTTCATGCCTACTTGCCTGTACCCTTTTTAGATGGAGATGCCGGGGATTGAACCTGGGGCCTTCTGCTTACCAAGCAGATGCTCTACCACTAACCCACCATCCCTCCCCTAAATGAAGCTGCCCTCTACTGAATCAGACCCTGGGTCCATCAAAGTCAGTTTTATCTACTCAGACTGGCAGTGGCTCTCCAGGGACTCAAGCTGAGGTTTTTCATGCCTACTTGCCTGGACCCTTTTTAGTTGGAGATGCTGGGTATTGAACCTGGGGCCTTCCACTTACCAATCAGATGTTCTACCACTGAGCCACTGTATCTCCCCTAAATGAAGCTGCCTTCTACTGAATCAGACCCTGGGTCCATCAAAGTCTTTATTGTCTGCTCAGACTGGCAGCGGCTCTCCAGGGTCTCAAGCTGAGGTTTTTCATGCCTATTTGCCTGGACCCTTTTTAGTTGGAGATGCTGGGGATTGAACCTGGGGCCTTCCACTTACCAATCAGATGTTCTACCACTGAGCCACTGTATCTCCCCTAAATGAAGCTGCCTTCTACTGAATCAGACCCTGGGTCCATCAAAGTCTTTATTGTCTGCTCAGACTGGCAGCGGCTCTCCAGGGTCTCAAGCTGAGGTTTTTCATGCCTATTTGCCTGGACCCTTTTTAGTTGGAGATGCTGGGGATTGAACCTGGGGCCTTCCACTTACCAATCAGATGTTCTACCACTGAGCCACTGTATCTCCCCTAAATGAAGCTGCCTTCTACTGAATCAGACCCTGGGTCCATCAAAGTCTTTATTGTCTGCTCAGACTGGCAGCGGCTCTCCAGGGTCTCAAGCTGAGGTTTTTCATGCCTATTTGCCTGGACCCTTTTTAGTTGGAGATGCTGGGGATTGAAACTGGGGCCTTCTGCTTATCAAGCAGATGCTCTACCACTGAGCCACTGTCCCTCCCCTAAATGAAGCTGCCTTCTACTGAATCAGACCCTCGGTCCATCAAAGTCAGTTTTGACTACTCCGACTGGTAGTGGCTCTCCAGGGCCTCAAGAGAGCCAGTTTGGTGTAGTGGTTAAGTGTGCGGACTCTTATCTGGGAGAACCGGGTTTGATTCCCCACTCCTCCACTTGCACCTGCTGGAATGGCCTTGGGTCAGCCATAGCTCTGGCAGAGGTTGTCCTTGAAAGGGCAGCTGCTGTGAGAGCCTTCTCAGCCCCATGCACCTCACAGGGTGTCTGTTGTGGAGGGAGAAGTTATAGGAGATGGTAAACCGCTCTGAGTCTCTGATTCAGAGAGAAGGGCGGGGTATGAATCTGCGGTCTTCTTCAAGCTGAGGTTTTTCACGCCTACTTGCCTGGACCCTCTTTAGTTGGAGATGCCGGGGATTGAACCTGGGACCTTCTGCTTACCAAGCAGATGCTCTACCAATGAGCTACCATCCCTCCCCATCTTTGGAATTCTGATAGGTGGTGGGAGCAACTGTGAAGTGGCCGCTGTGGGTAATGAAGCCATGCACAAAAGGATGCCCAAGCACAGAGGACAAGAGGACTAATGTAGGGGAGAGAGAGAGAGAGTAAAACTTTAAAATGCCTCGTGCACCAATGGCAGATTGTTCTCTTATCATCATGAAATAGTTCTGTGGAAACTGACTGCCGAGTAAACATGCAAAGGATCAGGCCGAACAGTTCTGAGGCCCAGCGAGCCGCCACGGAACCCGCCCCCCCCCCAATTTGGACTTACATAAATCATGCAAGTTGAATCTCTTTGTCTAAACCAGAGCTTTTCTGTGGGAAAAGCCCAGCAGGAACTAATTTGCATATTAGGCCACACCCCCTGATGTCACCATTGTTCAGGGGTTTTTTTTGTGAGAAAAGCCCAGCAGCAATTCATTTGTATATTAGGCCACACCCTCTGACGGCAAACCAGCCAGAACTGCGTTCCTGTGTGTTCCGGCTAAGAAGAAAAAGCCCTGGTCTAATCCCTGATTTGGCATCATTTGCTCCGCGTAACTTATTCTGCTTTTTGCTAGCCATGGGGATGGATTCAGGAGTCTGGCAGGACACAGACATTTTTGACCCCTGGGAATTTCCCTTCGCCTGGGAGGCAGAGTCTACAACAAGGGTGGCTAAACTGTGGCTCCGGAGCCACATGTGGCTCTTTCACACAAATTGTGAGGCTCTTGAAGCCCCTGCCACACCATCAGACAGCTTGGAGAAGGCATTTATCTCTTTAAATTACTTCTCCAAGCCAAGCCAGCTGCATTGTGGAGAATTTATTTAAAGTTAAAGCTGCTTTCTCTCCACCTTTCTCTCTCTTCTTCCCCCATCTATTTGCTTTCCTTCCTTCCTTCCTTCCTTCCTTCCTTCCTTCCTTCCTTCCTTCCTTCCTTCCTTCCTTCCTTCCTTCCTTCCTTCCTTCCTTCCTTCCTTCCTTCCTTCCTTCCTTCCTCCCTCCCTCCTCTCAAACATCTGATGTTCATGTCTTGTGGCTCTCAAACATCTGACATTTATTCTATGTGGCTCTTATGTTAAGCAAGTTTGGCCACCCCTGGACTACAACATGCTCTCAGGCTCTTTGTCATAATCATAGGGGGCCTAAGCTTGCTTTTTTGAGAGAAAAAAAAATGCAAGCTGAGGTTTTACAGGAAGTGGAATTCAGCACCTAAAGACCTTCCCCCTCACTGTGCGTCTGCAAGATGACTGAACATCTATAGTTGCCAACTTTGGGTTGGAAAATTCCTGGAGATTTGAAGGTGGAGTCTGGGGAGGGCAGGTTTTGGAGAGGGAGGGATCTTAGTAGGGGTACTGTCACAGAGTCCGTTTTCCAAAGCAGCCAGTTTGGTGTAGTGGTGAAGTGTGTGGACTCTTATCTGGGAGAACTGGGTTTGATTCCCCACTCCTCCACTTGCAGCTGCTGGAATGGGCTTGAACATATGAACATATGAAGCTGCCTTATACTGAATCAGACCCTTGGTCCATCAAAGTCAGTCTTGTCTTCTCAGACTGGCAGCGGCTCTCCAGGGTCTCAAGCTGAGGTTTTTCGCACCTATTTGCCTGGACCCTTTTTTGGAGATGCCGGGAATTGAACCTGGGACCTTCTGCTTCCCAAGCAGATGCTCTACCGCAGAGCCACCGTCCCTCCCTTGGGTCAGGCCTAGTTCTCGCAGGAGTTGTCCTTGAAAGGGCAGACTTTGTGAGAGCTCTCTCAGCCCCACCTACCTCACAGGGTGTCTGTTGTGAGTGGGAGTGGGGAGGTAAAGGAGATTGTGACTGCTCTGAGACTCTGAGACTCAGAGTATAGGGCGGGATATAAATTCAATATCATCATCATCTTCTTCTTCTTCTTCTTCCTCCTCCTCCTCCTCCTCCTCCTCCTCCTCCAGGGGAACTGATCTCTGTTGCCTTGAGATCAGCTGTAATCTGATCTCTAAGCCAAGTTATCATGAGCCAGCTCACAGATTTTTAGCCTCCAGATCACTCATTTTTGTCTAAGCTCAGGAAAAATGGCCCCAGAGCACAAGAATTTATGCAGTCGCTCACAACTTTAATACCAGTAGTTCACAAAGTAGAATTTTTGCTCACAAGACTCTGCAGCTTAGAGGGAACATTGGCTCCACTATTAGGGGAGTCTCTCCGGGCCCCACCTGGAGGATGGCAAGCCCATGCCCCCGGCCAGCTGCTCAGCAAGATGGAAACTTGCTCAGGTCTGGGCCACAGAAGCACCAAGATGAGTCAGCCGCAGCACTCGATGCTTCGTCTCCGGTTACACTGAGCTGTGCTCCGTTACCAGGAGCTGATGAATAAAAGAAGTGTTGCTTCGTGGATCCAGGTTTAATTTTTATTTGCTGTTTGCTGTTCTTTTGCACTGGCTTTTCTGCCCTTCATAGAATCATAGAGTTGGAAGGAAGACACCTCCAGGGTCATCTAGTCCAACCCTGGGCTCCTGCACAATGCAGGAAATCCACCAACACCTCCCCTTCATGCACCCTCAGTGACCCCTGCTCTGTGCCTAGTAGATGGAAAAGAAAGAAAGAAAGAAAGAAAGAAAGAAAGAAAGAAAGAAAGAAAGAAAGAAAGGAAGGAAGGAAGGAAGGAAGAAAGAAAGAAAGAAAGAAAGAAAGAAAGAAAGAAAGAAAGAAAGAAAGAAAGAAAGGAAAAAAGGAAGGAAGGAAGAAAGAAAGAGAGAGAGAGAGAGAGGAAAGGAAATGAAAGGAAAGGAAAGGAAAAGAAAGAAAGGGAAGGAAGAAAGGAAGGAAAGGAAAGCAAAGGAAGAAAGAAAAAAGAGAGGGGAAAGGAAGGAAAGAAAGAAAAGAAAGGAAAGAAAGAAAGAAAGAGAAAGAAAGAAAGAAGGAAGGAAAAGAAAAGAAAAGGAAGAAAAAGAAAAGAAAGAAAGAGAGAGGAAAGGAAAGGTAGGAAGGAAAGAAAGAAAGGAAAGGAAGAAAGAAAGTAAGAAAAGGAAAGAAAAGGAAGAAAGAAAAAGAAAGAGAGAAAGAGAAAGAAAGAAATAAATAATAATAATAATAATAATTCCTGCCTTCCCTCTCATGCTCTGCCTAAGTTAACAGAATCAGCATTGCTGTCAGATGGCCATCTAGTCTCTCTTTCAAAACCTCCAAAGAAAGGCCACCACCTCCTGAGGAAGCCTGTTCCACTGATAGATCCAAATAGGCAGCCGTGTTGGTCTGAAGTGGTAGAACAAAATAGGAGTCAAGTGCATCTTTCAGACCAACAAAGTTTTATTCAGAATGTAAGCTTTTGTGTGCATGGACACTTCTTCAGACAACTGTTCCACTGAGGAACTGCTCTATTAGGAAGTTCTTCCTGACCTCTTTTGATTTAATTTCAACCCATAGGTTCTGGTCTGACCTTCTGGGGAAACAGAAAACAACTCCTCACCATCCTCTCTATGACAGCCCTTCAAGGACTTGAAGGTGGTGATCCTATCACCTCCCAGTTGTCTCCTCTCTGGGCTAAACATGCCCAGTTTCTTCAGCCTTTCCTCATAGGACTTCATCTCCAGACCCCTCACCATCTCCTTTGCCCTCCTCTGGACCCATTCCAACTTGTCTGTATCTTTCTTAAAGAGTGTCACCCAAACCAGAACACAATACTCCAGGTGAGGTCTAACCAGAGTAGAGTAAAGCGATACCATCACTTCACGTGATCTGAACACAACTTTGTCTGGCTGCTGCTCCCCGAGTGAGGGGGAGCTCACCATATCTCCTGCAGTAGCCGATTCCACTGTTGAACAACTCATGTAAATAAGTTTTTTCTGATACCCAACCGGTACCTTCCCGCCCTTAATTTAAACACATGATTGTGAATCCTTTCCTTTGCTGCCATCAGGAATAGCTCTTTTCCCTCCTCGGACCTCACCTGGAGTATTGTGTTCAGTTTTGGGCACCACATTTTAAGAAGGATATCGACAAACTGGAACGGGTCCAGAGGAGGGCGACAGAGATGGTGAGGGATCTGGAGACCAAGTCCTATGAAGAAAGGTTGAAGGAGCTGGGCATGTTTAGCCTGGAGAGGAGGCGGCTGAGAGGTGATATGATCGCCATCTTCAAGTACTTGAAGGGCTGTCATATAGAGGATGGTGTAGAATTTTTTTTTGTGGGCCTGGAAGGTAGGACCAGAACTAATGGGTTGAAATTAAATCAGAAGAGTTTCCGGCTCAACGTTAGGAAGAACTTTCTGACCGTTAGAGCGATTCCTCAGTGGAACAGGCTTCTCGGGAGGTGGTGGGCTCTCCTCCCTTGGAGGTTTTTATACAGAGGCTAGACGGCCATCTGACAGCAATGAGGATCCTGTGACTTTAGGGGGAGGTATTTGTGAGTTTAGGGGGACTTTAGGGGGAGGTATTTGTGAGTTTAGGGGGACTTTAGGGGGAGGTATTTGTGATGCTTTTGAGATATGGTGCTGGAGAAGCCTCTTGAGAGTCCCTTGGACTGCAAGAAGATCAAATCAGTCAGTCCTAAGGGAAATCAACCCAGACTGTTCACTGGAAGGTCAGATGCTGAAGCTGAAGCTCAAATACTTTGGCCACCAAATGAGAAGGGAGCACTCATTGGAGAAGATCCTGATGCTAGGAAAGACAGAAGGCAAAAGAAGAAGGGGATGGCAAAAGATGAGATGAGATGGCTGGACAGTGTTACGGATGTAACAAACACGAATTTGAGCAGACTTCGGAGGATGGTGGAAGACAGGAGGGCCTCGCATGACTTTGTCCATGGGGTTGCAAAGAGTCGGACTCGACTGTGCGACTGAACAACAAAATTTGTGAGTTTCCTGCATTGTGCAGGGGGTTGGACTAGATGACCCTGGAAGTCCCTTCCAGCTCTATGATTCTATGACCTGTGTAACAGCGCTTCAAATACTTCAAGAGAGTCGTTATGTCCCTCCCTTCCACCTCCTCTTATCCAGACTGAACATTCCCAAGTCCCTCAACCTTTCCTCACAGGGCTTGGCCTCTGTAGTTGTGTTTTATCTTACAGCCTTTTTGTCCTTCGTTTCAGTGTGTCAATTAGAGTTGTCAGGCCAAGCCTAGTGAGCAGTGGGAAGGCTGACAACCCGACCGATAAATCAATAAACACACTGTAGGCCTATTAAATAAATGCCACTCACCAAATAACAGCAGGCAACTTAAAGATTGTGCTCAGACATTCTGGGATTTAAGGCAAAAGATATCTCTCGAGATCTTTGCTGAATCTGCAAAGTGGTGAATTGCTGACTGAGAAACTTCCTCAACCGTTGATGGACGGATTACCGATGTCTTTATGAGGCTCTGAAACAAATTAGGCATTTAGGAGCTTTAAGGAGGGTGTTATGCACACAGACTGATCCTACGATCAGTCACGCCTGCCAACATGGATTTATTTGGTTCCATTCTCCTGGGGACCAAATATAGAGAAGGTTGCTGGCTCTGGATTGGGGAAGACCTGGAAAGTTTGGGGGTGGAGCCTCAGGGGGGTGGCATTTAGGGAGGGGAGGGGCCACAGAAGAGTATAATGCCAGAGTCCACCCTCCAAATCAGCCATTTTCTCCAGGGGAATTTATCTTGGATGTCTGGAGCTGATCTCTGCCTAGGGCTGCCAAGCCCCCGGTCCGGGCGGGGAATCCCCCACCTGGGAGGTTCCCACGTCGCTGGCCCACATTGGGTTGGCGGGGGGGACCTCCCCTAACATCGTCGGTGCGATGTTGTCACCTGAAAGTGACTTCATCAAAATGGTGGCGCCCTTGCAGGGCCACTCTAGTCATTTCCAGGGAAACTCTATGGTTTCCCCAGACACTCTAGCCATTTGGGAGGGAAAACTCTATGGTACAATAGGTACCATAGAGTTTTTACCTCCCAAATGGCTAGTGTGCCCGGGAAAACCATAGAGATTTTACAGAAACTCCTAGAGCGCCTCTGCACGGGCACCAGCATTTGGATGACATCACTTTCGGATGATGTCATTGCGGCGCATGCGTGCTTTGCGTGTGTGAAAGTGCCCCGCTCTGGGAAGCTGGGGACTTGGCAATCCTATCTCAGCCTAGGGTTGCCAAGTCCAATTTAAGAAATATCTGGGGAGTTTGGGGGTGGAGCCAGGAGCAAGGTTGTGACAAGCATAATTGATCCAAAGGGAGTTCTGGCCATCACATTGAAAGGGACCACACACCTTTTAAATGCCTTCCCTCCATTGGAAGTAATGAAGGATAGGGGCACCTTCTTTTGGAGCTCATAGAACTGAACCCCCTGGTCCAATCTTTTTAAAACTTAGAAGGTGTTTTGAAGAGAGTCACCAGATGCCATGCCGAAATTTGGTGCTTTTGTCTCAATGAACAGCACTCCCAGAGCCCCATATACCCACAGATCAATTTACCATTATATCTTATGGGAATCGGTCTCCACAGGGAATAATGGAGTGCCCAGCAGACATTTCCCTCCCCCCTCTGCTTTCTGATGACCCTGAAGCAGGGGGAAGGCCTCCAAACCGGGGGTGTGAGATGGGTGGGGCTGAGAGAGCTCTCTCCTTTCAAGGACAGCTCTGCAAGAGCTACAGCTGGCCCAAGGCCATTCCAGCAGTTGCAAGTGGAGGAGTGGGGAATCAAACCCGGTTCTCCTAGATAAGAGCCCACACAGTTAACCACCCTACGCGGAACTGGCTCTCTGGATTGAAAAGGATATCCATCAACAGAGTAAATGCTCAAGGTGAAGAGGGCAGGGGCTGTTCCCAACGTTGGAGGAACTTGGAAAATGGGAAGGCCTCTTGCTAGTGTATTATAAACCTGTCAGGGAGAACAATTACGGCACTTTCTGTCGGGAACTTCCCACCCAACCTCCTTGTTGAGCCTATGTATCAAATGTGCATATGAATTCCAGCTCAGCAAGTCTCCCTTTAAATCTTTCTTACTGAATGCTTTTTAAGTCCTGAGGCTGAAGGGAGACTGTGTCCTTCCCTGAAGACGGTAAACAAATCCACCCTAGCTAATTTTTATTTTCCCCCCAAATATAAGCCACAGTGAAACTTTCTGTTCTCTAGTTCGCTGTAAGGCCCGGCTCTCCCCGTTCTTCAAGGAAAGCCCAGTTTTCTGCTTCTTGACCTTGCTTAGTCATTGCCCTCATTTTTTTGCCTGCTGAGGATACCTTACAATTTTGTGAGGATGAGGTAAGGTCGAGTGAATTCATGCTCTGGTATTCCCCATTGCTATGGATGGGTGTGAAAGTTGGACTGTGAAGAAAGCTGACAGGAAAAACATGGATTCCTTTGAAACGGGGTGTTGCAGAAGAGTTTTGCAGATCCTGTAGACCAGGGGCGGCCAACTGTGGCTCGGGAGCCACATGTGGCTCTTTCACACATATTGTGTGGCTCTCAAAGCCCCCCCCCCCCCACCACCCCAATGGCCAGTTTGGAGAAGGCATTAAAGTCTTTTTAGATCACTCCTCCGAGCCAAGGCAGCTGGTGGCTTGGAAATAGGCTTCCCAATCCTCAGGTCCCAGTGGGGAATCCCCCGGATTTACAGGCCTCCCCTGCCCCACAGCCACTATGCGGCTCTAGATCTCTGGCAGGTTTAGAAACCTGCAAACAGGTCCCGTTTCAAAATGTGTGTGTGTCTGTGTGCCTTTAAAGCTGAGCAGGAAGTACTTCATGGGAAAGGTCAGCAATACAGTCCCTCGGTTTGTTTTGCTTTCGTTTCAGAGGAACTAAGTGTGTGTTTGTGTGTGTGTGTGTGTGAGAGAGAGAAAGGGAGCAGCTTAGCCCCTGTTCTTTTCAGATGCCATTGTGGAGGAACAAACTGGTAAGTGTGTGTGTGTGTGTGAGAGAGAGAAGGTTGCCAATCTCCAGGTTTGGAGGCCCCCACTCGGTTTAAGGTCATCAGAAAGCGGCGGGGGGCGGGAGGGAAATGTCTACTGGGCAATTATTCCCTATGGAGAACTATTCCCATAGGCAATAATGGGGAATTGATCCGCAGATATTGGAAGCTCTGGGGGGGGGGGTGTTTTTTGAGATAGAGTCACCAAATTTTCAGCATAGCATCTAGTGCCTCTCCCTGAAACACCCCCCCCCCCAAGTTTCAAAACGACTGGACCAGGGGATCCAATTCTATGAGCCCCAAAAGAAGGTGCCCCTGTCCTTCATTATTTCCTATGGAAGGAAGACATTTAAAAAGGTGTGCTTTCCCTTTAAATGTGATGGCCAGAACTCCCTTGGAGTTCAATTATGCTTGTCACACCCTTGCTCCTGGCTCCACTCCCAAAGTCTCCTGGCTCCACCCCCAAAGTCCCCAGATATTTCTTGAATTGGACTTGGCAACCCTACTTGGAGAATGAATTTTAAGTTAAAGCTGCTTTATTTCCACCTCCCCCTCCCTCCCCCCACCTGCTTGCTTGCTTCCTTCCTTCCTGTCTTGTGGCTCTCAAACATCTGATGTTTATTCTGTGTGGCTCTTATGTTAAGTAAGTTTGGCCATCCCATAAGAGCATAAGAGAAGCCATGTTGGATCAGACCAGTGGCCCATCCAGTTCAACACTCTGTGTCAGTCACACAGTGGCCAAATATATACATATATACACACATACTGTGGCTAATAGCCACTGATGGACCTCTGCTGCATATTTTTATCTAACCCGCTCTTGAAGCTGGCTGTGCTTGTAGCCGCCACCACTTCCTGTGGCAGTGAATTCCATACATTAATCACCCTTTGGATGAAAAAGTACTTCCTTTTATCTGTTTTAACCTGACTGCTCAGCAATTTCATTGAATGCCCACAAGTTCTTGTATTGTGAGAAAGGGAGAAAAGTACTTCTTTCTCTACTTTCTCCATCCCATGCATAATCTTGTAAACCTCTATCCTGTCACCCCGCATCCGACGTTTCTCCAAGCTAAACAACCCCAAGCGTTTTAACCTTTCTTCATAGGGAAAATGTTCCAACCCTTTAATCATTCTAGTTGCCCCTTTCTGCACTTTTTCCAGTGCTATAATATTCTTTTTGAGGTGCGGTGATCAGAATTGTACACAGTATTCCAAATGAGACTGCACCATCGATTTATACAGGGGCATTATGATACTGACTGATTTGTTTTAAATTCCCTTCTTAATAATTCCCAGCATGGCGTTGGCCTTTTCATTGCAATCGCACACTGTCTTGACATTTTCAATGAGTTCTCTACCACGACCCCAAGATCTGTCTCTTGGTCAGCCTCTGCCAGTTCACACCCCATCAACTTGTATTTATAGCTGGGATTCTTTTTGGTTAAAACAATTTTATTTGGTAACATATGGTAACAAATTATATTTCTTGCATCATTAATAACTTCTTTCGCGCTGCATGTAGCAATCTCCAGCGCAAGCTTCGAGACATTCAGAACGAGTGGTGGACCAAGCTTGCAGAGAGAACCCAGCTGTGTGCAGACACTGGTGATTTAAGAGGGTTCTACGAAGCCCTGAAGGCAGTATATGGCCCATCATATCAGGCTCAGAGTCCCTTGCGTAGTGCAGATGGCCAAGTGCTCCTCACAGACAAGGTATCCATACTGAACCGGTGGTCGGAGTATTTTCAGGTTCTCTTCAGTGCCAACCGCGTAGTTCAAGATTCAGCAATCCACCTCACCCCGCTTCAACCAGTGAAAACAGAGTTGGATGAGATCCCCACCCTAGAAGAGACTGTTATAGCCATCAAGCAACTGAAAAGTGGAAGGCAGCGGGAGTTGATGGAATCCCACCAGAGATCTGGAAGCATGGGGGCACAGTACTACATAGCACACTTCACAAAGTACTTGTCACCTGCTGGGAACAAGGCAAACTACCACAGGACTTTCGCGATGCAATCATCATCACTCTACACAAGAACAAAGGGGGAAAGTCTGACTGCTCCAACTACCGGGGGATAACCCTGCTCTCCATCGCAGGCAAAATCCTTGCCAGAATACTCCTGAACAGACTGGTGCCCACCATTGCAGAAGAACTCCTCCCAGAGAGCCAGTGCGGCTTCAGAGCTAACAGGAGCACCACCGACATGGTATTTGTTCTCAGGCAGCTCCAAGAGAAATGCAGGGAACAGAACAAGGGTCTATATGTGACTTTTGTCGACGTTACCAAAGCTTTTGATACTGTTAGCAGGAAAGGCCTGTGGCAAATCTTGGAACGTTTAGGATGTCCCCCAAGGTTCCTCAGCATGATCATCCAGCTACATGAAGACCAGCGAGGCCAAGTCAGACACTGCAACGACTTCTCGGAGCCCTTCCCAATAGGCACAGGTGTAAAGCAAGGCTGCGTTCTCGCGCCAACTCTCTTTACGATCTTCTTTAGCATGATGCTTCAAAGAGCTGCAGTAGATCTAGATGATGACGATGGTGTCTACTGTCATGGGTACTGGGGACCCTGCAGAAGAAGCTGAGCCTGCAGAAGAAACTGTGCCCCTGCCACCTGCACCAGTGCCCCTGCCTCCTGCTGGAGAAGATCCAAGCCCCCCTGCCTCGCCCTCTCGGGTGGCTCGTGTGCATGACCGCCTTCGTCAGGACCTCAGGGATCGGAGGAGGGCGGCACGCTCACAAGCAAGACGCTCCCTGAGCCCTGAGTTTTGAAAGGATTCTGGCCCTTCTAGGAGTGAGGATGCTTGAGTCTCAGCAGGATCCTGGCTGCCTCTCTGAGGCAGCAATTAGCCCAAATGGGCAACAGACAGCAGAGGGCTATATAGCTGTGGGCTTTGGGAGGAGGCTTTGTGGAAGCAACTAGCCACTTACTTGACGTTCTAGCATCCACTTCGGCTTTTGACTTTGGCTTCTGGACCCCCTGACCGGCTTCTGAACCTCTGACCTGCGATACCTGGACTGTGATTTGGTTTTGGCGCCTTGGACCCTCTTTGCTCACCGGCTACAGACCTTGGACTGCCCCTGGACTTTGCCTGACCTGGCCCCAGCCCGTGACATCTACATCCGCTATCGCACTGATGGCAGCCTGTTCAGCCTGAGGCGACTAAAGGCTCACTCCAACTTATCCGAGAGCTACTGTTTGCTGATGCTGCTGCACTCGTCTCCCTCTCGGTATCAGCTCTGCAGCATATGACGTCCTGCTTTGCAGAGGCTGCCAAGCTATTCGGCCTAGAGTTAGTCTGAAGAAGACAGAAGTTCTCCACCAGCCTGCACCCCAGGAAGATTATCACCCTCCCTGCATCACTGTGGGTGAATCAGTTCTGAAGACGGTCCAGCAGTTCAGCTACCTGGGGTGCATCATCTCCTCAGATGCCAAGATCGACAAGGAGATTGACAACAGGCTGGCAAAGGCAAACCGTGCATTTGGCCGACTGCACAAAAGAGTGCGGAGCAACAAGCATCTGAAAAAAGGCACAAAGATCAATGTTTACAAAGCGGTTGTGATGACAACCCTCATCTACGGCTCCGAATCGTGGGTTTTATACCGTCATCACCTGCGACTCCTTGAGCGCTTTCATCAGCGCTGCCTTCGCACCATCCTCAACATCCACTGGAGTGACTTTGTGACCAACACTGAAGTCCTCAAGAGGGCGGAGGTTACAAGCATCGAGGCACTGCTGTTGAAGACGCAGCTGCGCTGGGCAGGGCATATTTCTAGGATGGAAAACCACCGCCTTCCCAAGATTGCTCTGTATGGCAAACTTTCCACCGGCCATCGAAATAGAGGGGCACCAAAGAAGAGGTACAAGGACTCCTTGAAGAAATCCCTTGGCACCTGTCGCATCAACCATCACCAGTGGTCTGACCTAGCCTCAGATCGCAAAGCATGGAGGCACACCATCCACCAGGCTGTCTCTTCCTTTGAGAACGCACGCATAGCTGGTCTTGAGGACAAAAGGAGATTGAGGAAGAATCACACTGCTACAGCACCAACCCCAAATCAGACTTTTCCCTGCAGCCACTGTGGCCGGATCTGCCTGTCCCGCATTGGTCTTGTTAGCCACCAGCGAGCCTGCAGCAGCAGTGGACTACTGCACCCTTCTTAAATCTTCGTTCGCGAAGTCAAGCCGAGAGAGAGAGAATAACTTCTTTTATCTATCCCATATATTACTTTCTACCCACCCCTCCCCCCGTTACTTGACCCCTGCCAGTGTTATTTACTTAAAGTACTAATGTTTAAAGGTACCCTTAACTAATAAAAACAAAAATTAATATTCTTCTTTTTTCTAAGACTTAATCATTATCAAAAATTGTCCAATGTCCTTTTATTTTCCACTCTTTTTCTACATATCTTCTGAACTTTTTCCACTCCATCTTAAAAACTTCTAAATCATAGTCTCTTAAAATTCTATATTTCTTTATTTACATTAATTGCCCACTTAATCATTTGAGATTTCACTACTTCATCTTCCGTAGACCGTTTAAAAAGTAATTTATATAATTTTGAAATTAATTTTTTGTTGTCTCCAAGCAGAACGTTTCCCATTTCTGTTTGCTCTTTTCTTATTCCTTCAGTTTTAATGTCCTTCTCCACCAAGCTCTTTTGTTGCATTTGAAACCAATCATATTTATTATTCAGCTCTTCAGCAGTTTTCAATTCTATTTTGCCACTTTGAATTTTTAATAGTTGATTATATGACAACCACTTTTCTTCACCTGTCTCAGCTGTTATTTTTATCACTTCGGCTGGCACTATCCATAACGGTTTTCTCTCATCTCCATATTTCTTATATTTCATCCATGTATTTAGCAAGCTGTTTCTTATATAATGGTGAGAGAAAAAGCCGTCTATCTTTTTTTCCCCATAATACATATAAGCGTGCCAGCCAAATTTATTTCCATGACCTTCCAACGCTAAGAGTTTTTTGTTTAACAACATTATCCATTCTATTATCCATACTAAGCAAACTGCTTCATGATATAATTTTAAGTCTGGTAATTGAAATCCGCCTCTCTCTTTTCTTTCTGTTAAAATTTTCATTTTAATTCTTGGTTTCTTCCCCGCCCACACAAACTCTGAAATTTTTCTTTGCCATCTATTAAATTGTTTACTGTCTTTCACAATCGGAATAGTTTGAAACAACTACTTTATTCTTGGTAGAATATTCATTTTAATTGCAGCTATTTTACCCAACAGTGACAAATTAAGTTTATTCCACTTTAACATATCTTCATCCGTTTTACGCCATAGCTTCTCATAATTATTTTTGAACAAATCAATATTCTTCATTGTAATTTCCACACCCAAATATTTTACCTTGGAGGTAACTTCACAGCTTGTTAGTCTCTGCAATTCTTGTTGCTTATTTATTTGCATATTTTTACATAGACGTTTTGATTCTTCTTTATTAATACAAAGTCCCGACAACTCCCCATATTCTTGTATTTTGGCTAACAACAAAGGTGTGACTTGTATGGGGTTTTCATTTATAAACATTATATCATCTGCAAATGCTCTGTATTTATAACTAAATCCTTTTACTTTTAATCCTTCTATTTCTTTATCTTCTTGAATTTGCATCAGTAATATTTCAAGAGTCATTATAAACAACAGTGGGGAAAGTGGACAACCCTGTCTTGTACCTTTACTAATTATCATGTCTTCTGTAAGATCAGCATTTATACATAGCCTTGCACGTTGTTCAATATATATTGCTTTTATCATTCTTATAAAGCTTTCTCCCAGCTCCATTTTCTCCATTACTCCAAACATAAAATCCCAATTTAAATTGTCAAATGCTTTCTCTGCATCCGCAAAGAATAATGCTACTTCCTTTTCTGGATGTCTTCCATAATATTCTGCAATATTTACAACAGTTCCGATATTGTCTCTTATTTGCCTTTTGGGAAGAAACCCCGCTTGATCTTCCTTTATAAAATTTATCAAATATTGTTTAAACCGTTCTGCCAAGATTCTTGTATATATTTTATAGTCTTTATTTAATAATGAAATTTGTCCATAATTTTTTACATTCGTAACATTTCTATCTTCCTTTGGAATCAACGAAATAACAACTTTCTTCCACGTATTTGATACTTTCCCTTTTGTTCTTATCATATTCATCAATTTCTGAAGTTTCGGGATTAACTCCTCTTTGAGGGTTTAAAAAAATTTAGCTGTATATCCACCTGGCCCAGGTACTTTTCCATTTTCCATTGCATTAATTGCAGCTTCAATTTCTATTTTTTCAATTGGATCATTCAAAAATTTTTGCATATTTTCTGCTAAGGGTGCTATTTTTATCTTTTGTAAGTACTCATCCATCTTTTCTTTCCTTATTTTAACACCTTTAAATAACTTGGCATAATATTTAAAGAATTCCCTTTTTGTTCCTTCTCGATCTACCACCTCTCTTCCATCCACCACAATTTTATTATTAATTTTACTTTCTCTCTTTTTCTTCAGTTGCCAGGCCAAATATTTTCCGGGTTTGTTTGCTCCCACGAACGATTTCTGCTGCAATCTTTTCAGATTCCATTCCAGTTCTTTATTTAACAAATGTCTCATTTGCATTTGTAATATTGTAATCTCCCTTATAATTTTCTTTTTCCCTGGCCTTTTTCTCAGTTCACCTTCTTTTTTCTTTATTTCATTTTGAATGTCCAATATCTGTTTCTCTTTTGCCCTTTTATCTTTGTTATTCAATGTAATCAATATTCCTCTCATTACTGCTTTATAAGCATCCCAGACCATCTGAAATTCTATATCCTCTTTGTCATTTATTTGGAAAAAAACTTTAGTTTCATTTTCTAGAGATGTCACTATTTCTTTATTCTGTAGTAAATCTTCATTCAATCTCCATCTTCTCAACTTCTTAGACAATTTTGTAATCCACATTATTGAGTTATGGTCAGCCCCAATTTTAGGTAAAATCTCTATTTTCTTTGTTATAAGGCCTAAGTCTTTAGGGCCCCACAACATGTCAATTCTGGAAAAAGTTTTATGTCTTGCTGAAAAAAAAGGTATAGTCCCGCACTTCAGGATTAAATTTCTTCCATATATCCTCCAAATTTTCTTGTTTGACCAATTAAAAAAAAAAAGACTTTGGCAATTTTCCTTTTTACCCCCAGACCTATCCAGTGTGTTCTTAATTGTTCCATTAAAGTCCCCCATTATCAAAACTTGGTCATAAGTCAGTTCATCAAATTGTTGTATAATGTTTTTTTAAAAAGCATCCTTTGCACCATTTGGTGCATATAGCCTCAATAACGTTTTTTTTGCATTTAATATTATTTCTACCGCTACAAATCTTCCACCTTTATCTTTAAACACTAATTTCGGCTTCAATTCTTGTTTAATATAGAAAATCACTCCCCTTTTCTTCTGTTCAGCCAATGAATAAAATTCTAGTCCCAGTTGTTTATTCCATAAAAATTTGTAATCCTTTTGTTTGATATGCACTTTTTGTAAACAAACTATATTACAATTTTGCTTTTTAATCCAATGAAATGTTGCCTTTCTTTTTTGTGGTGAATTTAGTCCATTTACATTCCAAGATAATAATTTGTAATCCATCATGGTGCAAATTCTTTATGCTCTTCATAAAACCTACGCAGTTCCTGTGTGCTTGAAATTGTAATGCTTTTTCCTTGCAGCTCAAAGCTCAGACCTTCAGGTATTATCCATCTATACCTCATTTCATTGTCCCGTAATTTTTCTGTCAATTTTTTGTATGCTTTTCTGTCATTTATCACTTGTCTTGGCAATTCTTTCATGATTCTTACTCTGCTGCCTCCCACTATCAATGTCTTTTCAAAATTTTTATTCAAGATTTTCCCCATCATTTCTTTTGTCATATATCTTATAACCACATCTCTTGGTAGATTATTTTTCTTGGCACTCTATTCATATAGTCATACATGCTTCTAGTTCTTTCAGGATCTTCCTCCAAAAACTCTGCAATTATTTTTATTATATATCCTTTCAAATCAGTCTCTTCATCCTCAGGTACTCCTCTCAGATGTATCTGGGTTTCCATCAATTTGCAGTCATGAATTGCTTTTCTTGCATTTTTAGCAAGGTGGAATCATGTACTTTCACTCTCTCTTCCACCTCTTGCACTTTCTTTGATGTTACCACAGTCTCATTTCTGAGATCTTCTATATCTTTCCTTAGCTCTTCAATGTCTTTTGTAATTTCTTTTTTAGAAGCAGTTATCATGTCTCTCACCCCTTTCATCATCCTGGCTTCCATTGCTTCTAATTGCTCTTGCATTTTCTCCATTAAGGCAGTCCTTGCACAAGTTAACTTATGCTCTGACACTTAAAAAAACACCGAAAATTTTGATCTCTCCAAATTAAATTTAAACTATCAGGTTTGATAGAGTAAGGCTTGCCCTTTTCAATAACCCTAATTTCGCCATCCTCAGAGCCTCCTGGGCTCAGATATTAATTTTTGAAGTTTTTATTTCTACCAAAATGGCGGTCGCGACTTTCTCCTTCCCTTTTAAAAAATTTTTCCTTCAAAAAGCTTCTAAAATAATTATCAGTGATGATGTCCATTAGTATTTACCTTATAATTGTCACCACTTTCAGCTTCATCAATTTTTAATGTCCCGAACACTTTAAAAACTTTGTTTAAATTTTGACCTACTAGCAATGGCCGCCGATGTTTTTCTATGATATTATAGTCCTAGAGTAGGCTAGCTGCTTCAATGATTTCCCTTTTCCATCCGACACTTCCTGCTTTTCTTGCCACCAAATCCCATTTTCACTGGTAAAAAGATCTTGCCATGTTTGACGTATTTCCTGTGTTGACTGTGAGAGCTGCAAATCTGTGATGATGGGGCTTTTTTCACCAAAACCGCAAGTACACAAAACAATAAATTCCTTTCCACTTTTTAGCACTGTCCTTTAAATTTACAAAATTCAAATTTCGCCCCTTCTCCCCTTCTTCTTCCAAGCTTTCTGAATCTCTATTTCCCACCTTCTGATTTTATTTTGTTTAACTTTAAATAGTCCTGGAATGAAGATAGTCATCAGTACCTTTTTCTGCAGTTATCCAGATCCAACACTGGTCTTGTATAGCTTTAGATGTTTAGCAGTCTCAAAGAAGGTTAGGATCCTGTTGA
This sequence comes from Heteronotia binoei, assembly GCF_032191835.1. Taxonomy (NCBI): domain Eukaryota; kingdom Metazoa; phylum Chordata; class Lepidosauria; order Squamata; family Gekkonidae; genus Heteronotia; species Heteronotia binoei. Next base: position 269,656,238 of record NC_083223.1, read on the forward strand.
GCTTATGTCAAATAAATGACTCTGGAAACTTCTGCAGATGATGAATATGCAACTCGTCTCCGGAGACCCCTCAAAGCCTCAAAGGAGCCCCCCCCCCGGGACTCTCTTTTAGCCAAGGTAAATCTCCTCAGAGTTTCCTGTGCATATCTTGGACTGATCTCTGACTGAGAAAAGTAGGCAGTAGGCATTAAATTGCCCTCCACTACCCCGAACAGAAGCCCCAGCCTGCTCCCCTTCTGAGAAGCAATTCAGCTCGGCATTTTCCAACCCCGGAAGTCTCTGTAGCTGGGATTCTTGGCCCCAATGTGCATTACTTTGCACTTGGCCACGTTGAACCTCATCTGCCACGTTGACGCCCACTCATCCAGCCTCATCCCTGCTGTAGACCCTCAATAAGACAAATAAACAAGCCTCATTTGGGGCAGGAGCTCACAGGAGTGGAGCTCCAGAACTCTAAATTTTATTTGCGCGCTTTCTTATTTCCCCTCCCCAAATATTTGCTTCGGGGCTCCATTGTTCAAACCCCCTGGAGTACATGAATGCATGGGCACGAGCACGCAGGCCTCATGTGGTGGTCAGCCTCCCATTCCATGCGCCGCAGGTACGCTTCGAGCTGCTGACAATGTGTAGGACAGGGACATTTTTCTTGCGCACCTGTAGCCGAAAGAAGGAACACCCTCTCGCTTTGAAATCAACAGAAGGAATGCTCTGGCAAAGTGAACGAACGGAGCACGCAGTAGGTGGAGCAGAAATTTTATTAAGCGGGTGTGGGAAGTGCTCCAGCAGCCATCCTTGGAATGACAACAGGGGTGTTACAAACACGTCTCCGTCTTCCCCCGGGCAAGGCTGGGTACCAAACTGCCACAAGCTGTTTAGAACCACGGGGTGAGGAGAAGAAAGAAAATCCCTCCACATCTCCAATCTCTTCTTCTCCAGTGTTCCGTAATAAGGGATCGGTGGCTTGGACAGAATATTTTTCCCTCATAACTTTCCCCCTTTAACTTACCCTTAACTGCTCACCACGTTCTGTGCCTCTTGGAGTGTGCTTGGTCATACTCAGGCTATCTTTTCTGGGGTACCAACAGGACAGGGGGAAAAGAAATCCAGTCCTTTTAACGGATGTTTACCAAATGGGAACAGGCAGTTTTGATGAGAAGAGGTTAACAGCCAGGAGTGGAATTCTAGCAGGAGCTCCTTTGCATATTAGGCCACACACCTCCTGATGTAGCCAGTCCTCCTGAAGCTCACAGTAGGCCCTGAAATAAGACCCCTGTAAGCTCCAGGAGGATTGGCTACATCAGGTGGGTGGGGCCTAATATGCAAAGGAGTTCTTGCTAGAATTCCACTTCCTTCTTTCTTTCTTTCTTTCTTTCTTTCTTTCTTTCTTTCTTTCTTTCTTTCTTTCTTTCTTTCTTTCTTTCTTTCTTTCTTTCTTTCTTTCGCCCACCCTTTCCCAAATGGGCTCTGATAGATGATGGCTCCCGGTTCTACCCCCAGCGTCTCCTGGCTCCACCCCCAAATCCCAAAGCGTGTTACCAGGAAGCGTGTTACCATATTACTGAATCTATACACATGGATAATCAACAGAAAATCAACTCTTAATTCATTCTTCTAAGCCTACGTTTAATTTGAGGACTGCCGTCTTTGTTGGTCGAGTATACTGCAAACCTTGCGTATTGTACACAGACGTATTTGCTGTTTAAACCTGGCAAACTTTGCATATATGGAGAGCCAGTTTGGTGTAGTGGATAAGTGTGCAGACTCTTATCTGGGAGAACCGGGTTCGATTCCCCACTCCTCCACTTGCAGCTACTAGCATGGCCTTGCGTCAGCCGTAGCTCTGGCAGAGGTTGTCCTTGAAAGGGCAGCTGCTGTGAGAGCCCTCTCCGGCCCCACCCACCTCACAGGGTGTCTGTTGTGGGGGAGGAAGGGAAAGGAGATTGTGAGCCGCTCTGAGACTCTTCGGAGTGGAGGGCGGGATATAAATCCAATATCTTCATCTACCTCACAGGGTGTCTGTTGTGGAGGAGGAAGGGAAAGGAGATGGTGAGCCGCTCTGAGACTCTTCGGAGTGGAGGGCGGGATATAAATCCAATATCTTCATCTACCTCACAGGGTGTCTGTTGTGGGGGAGGAAAGGAAAGGAGATTGTGAGCCGCTGAGACTTTTCGGAGTGGAGGGCGGGATATAAATCCAATATCTTTATCTACCTCACAGGGTGTCTGTTGTGGGGGAGGAAGGGAAAGGAGATTGTGAGCCGCTCTGAGACTCTTCGGAGTGGAGGGCAGGATATAAATCCAGTGTCTTCCTCTACCTCACAGGGTGTCTGTTGTGGGGGGGGGGGAAGGAGATTGTGAGCCACTCTGAGACTCTTCGGAGTGGAGGGCGGGATATAAATCCAATATCTTCATCTACCTCACAGGGTGTCTGTTGTGGGGGAGGAAGGTAAAGGAGATTGTGAGCCGCTCTGAGACTCTTCGGAGTGGAGGGCAGGATATAAATCCAATATCTTCATCTACCTCACAGGGTGTCTGTTGTGGGGGAGGAAGGTAAAGGAGATTGTGAGCCACTCTGGGACTCTTCAGAGTGGAGGGCGGGATATAAATCCAATATCATCATCTTCTTCTTCTTCTTAGAAGTAATGGCTGTTAAAAAGTCGATTGCGGTGCTTTCTCTTTAAACGCCATGAACATAAGCACTCAATACACTGCAGAGTGTGGTCAAGCGCTGAGATGTTTATGGAGAGGGTGTAATTCTTATATTAAGCTGTGATATACTAGTTGTAATCAGGCCTTGAATTCAGCAGGAGCTCACAGGAGCCCAGCTCCTGAACCTTTCTGACGGTTCCCCCTCCTCTTCCCCACCTACCTTGTCCATTGAATAGTAGGCACATCTGCATAACAATCCCTGGATTAGGAGAGCGGGCAGCCAGCCAGCCACCAGGAGCTTTGCCACACCCCCAGCAGCCCCCATTAATCCCTGGAGAAGCCCACACTACCCTGTCTCCACTTCTTATGTGATTTTGGGCAGCGGGTGGTTTGCTGGCCTTTTGACTGGGGGAGGGGCGGCGGCCAAGAAGAGCTCCAGGAGAACAACGCTTGCTTGGGCTGGCTGGATCCCTAGCTAGCCGAAGCAGGCCTTGCTTGCCCGGGGCTCTCCTTTCTTGCGTCGGGTTGCTTTTGGCTAGTGGGGGGGGCAGCATATGCTAATGAGTTATGCTAATGAGCTCCGTCACCTATTTTTCTACAAAACGACCCCTGGTGGTAATTATTATTTGCAAAGAATACTGCTTCACAGCATCCTCGCATTTTGCTCAACCTTGGCTGTGTTTCCCTTGTTTAGTTGCCAAACCTCCAGGTGGGGCCTGGAGATCCCCCGCTATTACAATTGATCTGCAGATGACAGAGGATGGACTCTGTGGTATTGTACCCCACTGAGGTCCTTTGCCTCCCAAAACCTCACCCTCCCCAGGCTCCGTCCCCAAATCTCCAGGTGTTTCCCAATCAAGAGCTGGCATTATAGGGTTGCCAAGTCCTCTTCAAGTCCTGGAGTTTTAACCTCCCAAATGGCTAGAGCATCTGGGGAAACCATAGAGTTTTCCCAGAAAAGCCTAGAGCGGCCCACGTTGGCAACGCCATTTTGATGACATCACTTCCAAGTGACATCATCACTCCAACGATGCAGAGGGAGGGTCCACATTGGGCCGGCAGGTTGCGAACCAGACCGGGGCCTTGGAAGCCCTAGCTGGCAACCCGACTACTAACAACTGCTTCACACCTTTGTGTCCACACTATGAACATATATATATATGAAAATATGAAGCTGCCTTATACTGAATCAGACCCGCAGTCCATCAGTCAGTGTTGTCTACTCAGACTGGCAGCAGCTCTCCAGGGTCTCAAGCTGAGGTTTTTCACACCTTTTTGCCTGGACCCTTTTTTGGAGATGCCAGGGATTGAACCTGGGACCTACTGCTTACCAAGCAGATGCTCTACCACTGAGCCACCGTCCCTTCCTCTCATCCTCTCCTGTTGCCACTTCCTGCCAGCGGTCGAAGACTTTTTCTTTTGTTTCATTTGTCATTTCCTCAGTGATCCCTGCTTTCTAACCCACGTTTTGACTGCTGGTTTTATGACTCGTATGTATTTTAACTGTTTTCTTTTTTTTTCAAATATTGTTTTAATGATTTGGGGAGGGGGCATTATTTTAACGCTTTTAAAACCTGTTTTCATTGTGCGTGTTTTAAATCGTTATGCGCCTCGGCGCCCTCGTAAGGACAGAAAGGCAGGATACAGATTTCGCCAATAAATAAACAGATTGCTTGAAGAGCCAAACTGGCATTAAAGGGACAAAGACTGGCGTGAAAGCGACATCACCCCAGAGTTGAAAACGACTGGTGCTTGCGCAGGGGACTACCTCGACCTTTTTAGAGGAAGAAACGCTGGCAACCCTAAGACGATAGATCCGGGCGGGTAGCCGTGTTGGTCTGAAGCAGTAGAACAAAGCAGGAGTCAAGCGCACCTTTACGACCAACAAAGTTTTATTCAGAACGTAAGCATTCGTAGGCTAGCAGCACACCTCATCAGACAATAAGCTGGAATGGCAAGCGGTCCTAAATATAGAGAGAGTGGGCAGTGAATTAGTATGCGAAATCATGGCAATGTTTTTTACAGGGCTTTTTTTGAGCGGGAACGCACAGAAACGCAGTTCTGGCTGGCTTGGTGACACGGGGCGCGGCTTAATATGCAAATGAGTTCCTGCTGGGCTTTTCCTACAAAAAGCCCTATGTGTAACAGTGGCGATGTCAGGGGGTGTGGCCTAATAAGCAAATGAGTTCCCTCTGGGCTTTTTCTACCAAAAAAAGCCCTAGGTTTTTTTTGGTTTTTTTAGCAGAATCACAACTTGAGGTCTGGTGAGCCGCAACAACAAGCCGGAATAGCAGATTGGAATAGCCACCAGGCGAGAAGTGCAATGAATAAGAGTCTAGTCCGGTCTTTTTGAAACTTGAAGGGCATTTTGAGGAGAGGCACTGGATGCTGTGCTGAAAATTTGGTGCCTCTACCTTAAAACCCACCCCCCCAAGCCCCAGATACCCACAGATCAATTCTCCATTATACTCTATGGGAACTGGTCTCCATAGGGAATAATGGAGTGCCCAGCAGACAGTTCCTTCCGCGCCCTTCGCTTTCTGATGACCCTGAAGTGGGGGGAGGGCCTCCAAACGGGGGGATCTCCTGCCCCCACCTGGGGATTGGCGACCCTAGTCAGTGCTCTAGCCTGGGAGCCCCCAGCCAAAGGGGGACAGTGCAACTGGGGAAGGCCTTCGGTAGGTAAAGCCCTCTTACCTTGTCTGCGGGTGACATAGTTTCACTTAGGACTTCCAACTCGAGCCCAGGAAGTTCCTGGAGATGACCTGGAGAGCCATTTTACTATCAGATATAGCGACGATGTTTTTGAACAAAGGATGATCTGATTGCAAAGAACTTTGGGGACTCTGAAAAGGAAGGATTCTGGGGAAAAAAGTTAATCGTCTGTGGCGTGACTACCTAACCCAAACATGGAAAGAATGGGTCAGCGGCCAAAATTAGCTGGGCCAGCCCAATTGACTGTACTAGCAACCCGTTCCTCGGGGCCTAATATTTTTTTCAGGGCAATGTATGAAGCAACAGGTGTGCCCCGAGAGTTTGAAGATCTTGAATCATACACAGCTGCACGCAGTCTAAGCTTGTGGCTCAACAGCCTAAGCAACACCGTCAAGGCTCCTGACAAGTCCAGCTCTTGGACAGAGCATGGAAATATCTTTGGTATAGGGCAGGGTGGCCAAAAATGCTCAAGGTAAGAGCCACCTAGAATAAACACTAGATGTTTGAGAGCTGCAAGATGGAAGGGAGGGAGGGAGGGAGGGAGGAAGCAAGACTGCAGATTTATACCCTGCCCTTCTTTCTGAAAAAGAAACTCAGAACAGCTTAGAATCTTCTATATCTTCTCCCCCCACAACAGACACACTGTGAGGTGGGTGAGGCTGAGAGGGCTCTCACAACAGCTGCCCCTTCAAGGACAACTCCTGCAATAGTTATGGCTGACCCAAGGCCATTCCAGCAGCTGCAAGTGGAGGAGTGGGGAATCAAACCCGGTTCTCCCAGATAAGAGCCCCCACACTTAATCACTACACCAAACTGGAAGGAAGGAAGGAACGAAGGAGGGAGGGAGGGAAGCAGGGAAGGAAGGAAGGAAAATAGTTGGGAGGAGGCAGGAGGGAGAGAGAGGTGGAAAGAAAGTAACTTTAAATGCATTCTCCAAGCTGCTGGCTGGCATGGCTTGGAGAAGTGATTTAAAGAGACAAATGCCTTCTCCAAGCTGGCCAATGGCGCGGTGAGGGCTTTGAGAGCCACACAATATGTGTGAAAGGGCCACATGTGGCTCCTGAGCCACAGTTTGGCCACCCCAGCTAGAGTTTGCCCTCCAGAACAGCCATTTTCTCCAGGGGGAATTGATCTCTGTCATCTGGAGAGCAGTTTTAAGATCTCCAGGCACCTTCTGGAAGTTGACAACCCTATGTAGAGACCGCACTCCTTTCTTACGAAAAGCTCATCAGGACAGAAAAAGCGAGTTTGGCACCACTTGCAGCTGGCATCGACTGAGGTTGGTTTTCCGAGGCTGCCGAGCTGTGCTGGCAAAGAGCCCAGCGTTTTTAGCCAGTGCCAATAACCGGCATGGCCTTGTTTTCAGCATGTTGTTCACCCTCTGACATCACTGAAGAAAGCTGCAACCCCATCTAATGAGACTTCTTCTCCTTGGCCTGAATTCCTGAGAGGCTGCGCGCATGGCTAGGCCGGGATGCCAAACGGGGGCGTGTGGGAAGGATTTTCCTTGCGGCTGATGCAAACTTTTCCCCCCTCTCTCCCTGAGCGGATCACCATGTCCCTTGGCTCAAACAAGCTGTACTGTGGCCTCCTCCTTTCTTGATTGTGACATGGAGAGGTGGCCAACTATGGCTGCCAACCTCCAGGTGGGGCCTGGAATTCTCTTGGAATTATAACTCAACTTCAGATTACAGGGACCAGTCAGCTTTGGACGGCAGACTCTATGCAGGAGGGTTGTCAAGTCTCTCTGCCACTGCACTGGAAATGCTCTAGGACTCATGGTAAAACTCTATGGTGCCATAGAGTTTTACTGCAATTCCTAGAGCGGCACACCGGAAACGCTCTAGGATTTGTGGTAAAACTCTATTTGTGGAGGGGCGGTATTTGTGAATTTCCTGCATTGTGCAGGGGGTTGGACTAGATGACCCTGGAGTTCCCTTGCAACTCTATGATTCTACCATAGAGTGTTTATTGCGAGTCCTAGATTGTCCCCTTGTGACGTCTCCGGTGCAATGATGTCACTTCTGGGTGATGTCATCGCACGGGGGACGGTGAATGCCATTGGGGCCCTTCGGGGGTGGGGATCCCTCCAGCGGCCTACTCCCTGCCAACGGGTTGAGGCCCTAGCAGGCGGGAGATTCCCTGGCCGCCGACGGGAGCTTGGCCAGCTCTATATGGCAAAGTGTCTCAGTGCGTTGCTTATGGATGCCATAGTGCCTGCACACATCTTTTTGAGAGCCAGTTTGGTGTAGTGGTTAAGTGCACAGACTCTTACCTGAGAGAACCGGGTTTGATTCCCCACTCCTCCACTTGCAGCTGCTGGAATGGCCTTGGGTCAGCCATAGCTCTGGCAGAGGTTGTCCTTGAAAGGGCAGCTGTGTGAGAGCCCTCAGCCCCACCCACCTCACAGGGTGTCTGTTGTGGGGGGAGAAGATATAGGAGATTGTAAGCCACTCTGAGTCTCTGAAGAAGGGCGGGTTATAAATCTGCAATTCTTCTTCTTCCGGAAAAGGCATTAGCGGGCACTATGTTGGGGACCTCTGTCCTAGGGTATTGTGATATCACTTCCAGCTAAAACAGGAAGTGACATTACAGTGTTGCACCCTCAACCTCAAGTACAATCTCCCAGAATTACAACTGATGTTCAGAGATCAGTTGAAGAAAATGGCAGCATGGAAGGGTAGGCTCTGTTACATCACATCCTTGTGGAACTTCCTCTCCTCTCCAAACCCCACCCTCTCCAGGCTCCACCCCCAAATCTCCAGGAACTTCCCAACCCAGTGTTACCATCTGTAAAATGGTCCAGTTGGCAGGCACTTGGAGTCATTGGCAGGGGTGAAATTCTAGCAGGAGCTCCTTTGCATAGTAGGCCACACCCCTCTGATGTAGCCAGTCCTCCTGCAGATTACAGTAGGCCCTGTAATAAGAGCCCTGTAAGCTCTTGGAGGGTTGGCTACATCGGGGGTGTGTGGCCTAATATGCAAAGGAGCTCCTGCTAGAATTCCACCCCTGGTCACGGGCCCGGTTCAAATGAAGGACCGTCCCAAAGCTGTGTCCCAACTTGACCAGCGAAGAACTGGATTGTCCGGATGTTTTTGGCCTCCGATAATAACGCCCTGCTGGTTGGAACTTTCCATGCTCATTGCTGCAAAACGGGAGGCTGACAGACCTATTTATGTAATACCTAATCATCCTAATTGGCAATTACAATCCACTTTTCAACTCTCCAAAAGAGAAATGTGTGATCTCGTTGTAATTGTTACAACAGCCCAGCGCTACCCGAGCCTGCCTTTGGTGGGGAGGGCAGGATATAAATTAAATTATAAATAAATAAATAAATAAATAAATAAAAGATAATGACTGGCAGCGGCATTCCAACGAGAAAATTTAGATTAATTTGGAAAGCCAGGAAATGAATTATGGCACTTCGACACTACTGAACCCATAAGTGTAAAAGACGGTCTCTTGAAGAAGGGTTTTCCCGAAATGAAATTGGACGGTTCTTTTCTTATTCGTTGGACTACAGTAATGATGCATGGTTCTTTGGACAGTAGCCGTGTTGTGCATGAGATGGGTTTTTTTGTCTGTGTCACTGTTTATAATTTAAAGAAGATACACGTTGTGGATTACACCGTATTATTTTCTACACAGAGTGAGTGTGTCATTATTCTTCAGAACTCAGGACTCAGCAACCATCTTCCCTGCAGGCGTGCGTCTCTCCAACAGTGTCACTAACTCAGCTAAGCTAACCACCAGGGTGAGTCTGGTGGGCGTTCCGTTTGCAGCTGTGCCTCTTCTACTGCTGCTGGGCAGGTGCAGGGGATGCTGACTCCAGTGGCAAGCTGTCAACTCCTGAGCATCAGAGGGGCCGGCTACAGACTCTGCTGGTGCTGTCGACTCGGGCGGGGCATCAGCACGATTGTGTTTCCTGTCTAAAACATGCACCGTCCTTCCCCAATGCGATTCTGTGTTTCACAATTTTTGCGCTACACAGCACGAATGGTTCGGACATTCCCCCATCCTCTGAGGAGCTCAGGCCCACATCCACAGTTCTCTCCTGACACAACAACCTTGTGAGGTGGGTCCGGCTGAGAGACAGTACCTGGCCCAAGGTCATCCAGTCAGCTTCTGGGGAAAGTAGGGATTTGAACCTGGGTCTCTCAGATCCCAGGCTGACTCACTAACCACTACGCTATGCGGGCGAGAAGGAACCTTTCCTCTTATTTATTATTATTATTATTTATTTATTACTTTAAATTTCTATCCGGGCCTCTCCGCAAGCGGACTCAGGGCGGCTGACAACATTCATATTCACAAGTTAAAACCAATAAAACATAATTACAATTTAAGATTTTAAAGCCATTTTGTTGTGCTGTATCACTACAATATAAGCGAGTTTTTCTTTTCAGACGGTGATCACATAGTACTCTATAACGATGTGGGGTGGCAGTTCTCTCCCGGTTAGATATCAAAGGCCTGTCGGAACAATTCGGTCTTACAGGCCCTGCGGAGAGTGGAAAGATCCCGCAGGGCCCTTATGGCCTCCGGGAGAGCATTCCGCAATTCTGGTGCTGCCACCGAGAAGGCCCTAGCTCGCGTCAAACGCCACCTAGCCTACTTTGGTCCAGGGATGGACAATAGATTTTTTTGTCCCTGAACGCAGTGCTCTCTTCCCTAAGAAGGAAGCTGAGATAGCGTGACTTGCCTAGGGCCACCCGTTCAGAGAAGAGGCAACAAAGAAACCAAGAACTCCCTGACGTGTTATGCAACGCCTCAGACTCTTCTTTGGAGAACTTTCCCCATGTAAACACTACCTTCTCTGAGCTGTAGGGGGCGCAGTAGTGAACAAGAACAGATTGGAGCCAGGCAGGGAGGTCTCCGTGATTTGGGGGTGGGGCAGTTCCTAACCCTGTGTGAAACAATGGTGACATCAGGGGGTGTGGCCTAATATGCAAAATTGGTTTCAGGATGGGGCGATTGCTGCCACCATAGGGCTGCCGACTTCAGAAATTACTGCTTTGGGTATGGAGCCTGTGAAGAAGATTGGCAGGGAGGTCAGGCAATAGCCTCCAGCCTCCAAAGCGGCCTATTTGTTCCATAGAGTTCTTCCCTCCCAAATGGCTAGAGAGTCGGGAGAGCCATAGAGTTTTCCTCAAAACGGCTAGAGCGGCCGGCGCGCAATGTAGCCAGCACGATGACGTCATCGTGCCGGTGACGTCGGGGGAGGTTCCAATATGGGCCAGCGAGTTGGGAACCTCCAGAGTGGGAGAGCCTCCGCCTGGGCCGGGGGTTAGCAGTCCTACTCCAGGCCACACCTGGAGCTCCAGCAACCAGAGAGAATCACAGACAGAAATGAAACAACAATTACAATACCGTGATGGATAATCACGATCTTGTAATTGTTGGTTTCCTACCAGGAGGTTGGCAGCCCTATTTAGGGTTGCCAGCTCTGGGTAGGGTTGCCAATCCCAGGTGGGGGCCGAGGAACCCCCGGTTTGGAGGCCCTCCCCCCCGCTTTAGGGTCATCAGAAAGCGGGAGTGGGGAGGGAAATATCTGCTGGAAACTCCATTATTCCCTACGGAGACTTATTCCCATAGGATATAATGGAGAATTGATCTGGGGCTCGAGGGGGCTTTTTTAAAGGTAGAGGCACCAGATTTGCAGCATAGCATCCAGTGCCTCTCCCCAAAATACCCCCCAAGTTTCAGAAAGATTGGACCAGGGGGTCCAATTCTATGAGCCCCCAAAGAAGGTACCCCTATCCTTCATTATTTCCTCCAGAAGGAAGGCATGTTAAAAGGTGTGCGGTCCCTTTTAATGTGAGGGCCAGAACTCCTTTTGGAGTTCAATTATGCTTGTCACAACCTTTCTCCTGGCTCCACCCCCAATGTCTCCTGGCTCCACCTCCAAAGTCCCAGATATTTCTTTAATTAGACTTGGCAACCCTAGCTCTGGGTTGGTAAATACCTGGAGACTGGGTGTGTGTGTGTGGAACTTTGGGAGCAGGACTTTTTTTGTAGCAAGGACTCATTTGCAGATTAGGCCACACCCCTCTTATGTAACCAATCCTCAAGAGCTTACAGGGCTCTTAGTACAGGGTCTACTGTAAGCTCCAGGAGGATTGGCTACATCAGGGGGGCGTGGCCTAATGTACAAAGGGATTCCTGCTGCAAAAGAAGCCCTGCTTGAGGGCAAGGAAAACTTTCCTCGGTAGTTTCGCCAGCCTTCAGGCAGGCCTGAGATCTCCTGCTGGAGATCTCCTGCTATTGCAGCTGGTCTCCAGGCCACAGAAATGGCTTCCTCTGGACGCAAGGGCAGCTTGGAAGGTGCGCTCCAGGGCGTTACACCCTACTGAAGTCCCTCTCCTCCAAACCTGACCCTCTCCAGGTTTTACCTTTCAACTCTCCAAGATTCTCCCAAGCCAGAGCTGGCAACCCTAGAATTCCACAGGGGTGTAATTCTAGCAGGAGCTCCTTTGCATATTAGGCCACACCCACCTGATTTAGCCGATCCTCCGAGAGCTTACAGAAAAGAGCCTCGTAAGCTCTTGGAGGCATGGCTACATCAGGGGTGTGCGGCCTAATATGCAAAGGAGCTCCTGCGAGAATTCCATCCCTGACCGTGCATATGTTCAACATCCGGCTTCAGCTGGACAGCTCCCTGAGCAAAGCAGCTACCCGGGCATCCGTAGCATGCCAGTGCAATGAGCAGCTGGGCAAGAGAACCCTGGTGTTTGAATATTGGACGTCTGATAAGGGTAGTTGACCCGCCTGACCGGGGCACATGAAGGAATGTATGGGTCATCGCTTCCTGCCAGTGTGCATTATATTTAAATCAGGCTTAATGCCCACATTGGCATACCAACGGCACACCAGAGTCACAAAAGAATTTTTTTTAGGGGCTACTTTAGTATACTGCAGGGGGGCTCAAATATGCTTAATGTAAGAGTAGGCTTCCCAACCCTCCCGCCCTGGTGGGGGACTCCAGGTTTTCCAGCCTCTTCCCCCGCTCCCCAAAAAAACAGAAGCGGGGGGAGGGGGAAACGGCACCGAGGAACGTGGCGAGCCGCCCCATCTCGGAGCAACCAACGCCGCTGCGCGGCTGCCGCCTCTTCTCCGCTTCACCGTAGCTGCTCCTCCGAGATGGGCTCAGGCTGAGCCCATCTCGGAGGAGCAGCTACGGTGAAGCGAAGAAGAGGCGGCAGCGCAGCGGCATCGCCTGCTCCGCCTCTGAGGTGAAATCAGAGAAGGGGAGGGTGGAGGCAGGCCAGGAGAGTGGCGAGCCTGCAGCCGCCGCCGCAGCACCCCCCCTATGGCCGGCGAGCCCGTCTTCAGCGCCCCCCACCACCATCACCACCACCCGCCACCCCCGGGCAGCCAGCAGCTGCAGCACTTCGAGGGCCCCCCCGTTGCTGCCGCCTCCTCCTCCTACATGACGGTGGCCAAGAGGCCCCGCTTTGACTCCTGGAGCGGCGGCGGGGGGACCATGCACGCTGCCGCCCTGGACAGCCACCTCTCGCCGTCGGCCTACTCCGGCCTGCCAGGAGACTTCACGCCCCCGGGCCCCGCCGGCTTCCCCCAGCCGCCTCCCCTGCAGCCCCCCGCCGAGCACCAAGCGGCCTTGCAGCAGCGCTAGAACGCCGCCCTGATGATGAAGCAGCTGGCCGCCTCTCACCACCCCCAGCCGCCACCACGCCTCCGCCAGCCCAGCCTGCATCAGCTTGGCCACCACCCCCACCACGCTGAGGCCGCCGCTTTCGAGGCCCAGGAGAGCGCCTGGTGGAGGGAATGAAGATATTTAAAAAGGTGTGCCGTCCCTTTAGATATAATGGCCAGAACTCCCTTTGGAGTTCAATTAGGCTTGTCACACCCTTGCTCCTAGCTCCACCCCAGTGTCTCCTGGCTCCACCCCCAAAGTCTCCTGGTTCCACCCCAAAGTCCCCAGATATTTCTGGAATTGGACTTGGCAACCCTATGTAAGAGCCACATAGAATAGATGTCAGATGTCTGAGAGGAGGGAGGGAGGGACGAAGGAAGGAAGGAAGGAAGGAAGGAAGGAAGGAAGGAAGGAAGGAAGGAAGGAAGGAAGGAAGGAAGGAAGGAAGGAAGGAAGGAAGAGAAATAGATGGGGGAGGAGGGAGAAGAGGTGGAAAGAAAGCAACTTTAACTTTAAATTCCTTCTCCAAGCTGCCAGCTGACTTGGCTACGAGAAGTGATTTAGAGCGATGAATGATGATATCGGATATTGATGATATTGGATTTATATCCCGCCCTATGCTCTGATTCTCAGTTTCAGAGCAGTCACAACCTCCTTTACCTCCCCCCCCCCACAACACACACAACAGACACCTTATGAGGTAGGTGGCACTGAGAGAACTCTCCCAGAAGCTGCCCTTTCAAGAACAACTCCTGCGAGAGCTAAGGCTGACCCAAGGCCATTCCAGCAGGTGCAAGTGGAGGAGTGGGGAATCAAACCCGGTTCTCCCACATAAGAGTCCACACACTTAACCACTACACCAGACTGGCTCTTCTGGCTCCTATTGCAAGCTGGCTGACATAGCAGCAAGGGCTTCGAGAGCCACACAAAGTGTGTGAAAGAGCCACATGTGGCTCCCAAGCCATAGTTTGGTCACCCCTGGTATAGTGGCTAGGAGGGCTTTATTTTGTAGCAGGAACTCCTTTGCATATTAGGGCACCCCGGTGTCCCTTTTGAGCAAGATTGCAGGTTTAATTTGTGAGGTAATCGACTGAGTTATTAATTGGTTACTCACTGAGGGCTCCTTTTAATTACTGGCATGCAAATATTCCTAACCTCCAGCGTTTCTGAGATGAAAATATAGAATGGCTACATCCCTTGTATCCATTCAAAAGAGACCCATAGTTTTCATGATTACATGTTAGCCTCTGCTACATGTTAGCCCTCTCCTGGAGTTTACAATAGGCTCTGTAATCTCATTTGGGGCACTCTTTATTTATTTTTATTTTATTAGATTTATATCCTGACCTCCCCGCGAGCGGGCTCAGGGCGGCTAACAACCACTTTAGCAAGCTTTAGATATCTGAAGAAGTGTGCTTGTACCCGAAAGCTTATAAGAACATAAGAGAAGCCATGTTGGATCAGGCCAATGGCCCATCCTGTCCAACAATGACACACAGTGGCAAAAAATAAACAAACACAGGTGCTATCAGGAGGTCCATCAGTGGGCCTGGACACTAGAAGCCCTATTACTATTGCCCCCCCAAGCACCCAGAATCCAGAGCATCACTGCCCCAGACAGAGAGTTCCAACAATACTCTGTGGCTAATAGCCACTGATGGACCTCTGCTCCATATACCTTGAATAAAACTTTGCTGGCCTTAAAGGTGCCGCTGAATTCAGTCTTGGTGTGACTGAAGATAAGCTTCAGCAGCCATTTTGTGGCTGGCTCCACCTCCCGCGGCTGCCATTTTAGGCAAGCCATTTTGCAGCTCCGCCCACCACACTGTGTCAGAATGCGAGAGGTGCCCACATTGGAACTTCTGCTTTTGGGTTTTGATACTATATGAGAGGGGGGGGGTGTCTCCTTTCCCATTGAACTCTGTTAAAGGTCAAAAGTGAGGATCTTCTTTTTTGGTGGGGGGTGATGTTGGTGAAACTCCCTGGGGTTCAGATAGGGATATGACATAGCAACATTCTTTTGTTGACGATGTCACTTCCTGCTCAGCCAGACACCTCACTGACCGCCCCCTTTTGTTTTATTTTGAGCATTATTTGTTTGGGGGGGGGGCATTCCAAACAATGGGACGTTACTCATACGAACGCCAGAGGCTGATTCATAGTTGTTTCTATTGTAAGTCTGTCTCGAGCGTCTCATGTGACTTTGTTTCAGCGGCCAATGGTGGGAGACTAGAGAAGATGACTCTCTTGACGGTCTGTGTTTGCCGGATGCTTATGCTCTACCTTTGGCATGGGGCAGAACTGGCCCAACGCTTTGTGTCGAAGAAGGCATTAGCATATCAGTGAATGAAAGGCATTTCTGTGTGGGCCCAGCAAACAGGCCAGGCCTGTCTTGTGTATTCCCAGAACACCAGGTGACTGGAACGTGTTGGGGCCCAAACTCCAAAGGAAGTCGCTTGGAACTGCGCCACTTGCCAAACGCCTCGTGGCTGTTGTTAGAAGCCGCTCTCGAAAAACTGAGTGCGTTTTCACAAAGGCGTTTAATAAATAAAACACAACAGCAGCGTCAAGGCAAGTGCTCCCTCTAAGCTGTGCATGCACTAGGGTTGCCAAGTCCAATTCAAGAAATATCTGGGGACTTTGGGGGTGGAGCCAGGAGACTTTGGGGGTGGAGCCAGGAGCAAGGTTGTGACAAGCAGAACTGAACTCCAAAGAGAGTTCTGGCCATCACATTTAAATGCCTTCCCTCCATTGGAAATAATGAAGGATAGGGTCACCTTCTTTGGGGAATTGTAGAATTGGACCCCCTTGTCCAAACTTTTTGAAACTGGGAGGGTGCTTTGATAATGATAATGATGATGATGATGATGATATTAGATTTATATCTCGCCCTCCACTCCGAAGAGTCTCAGAGCGGCTCACAATCTCCTATACCTTCCTCCCGCCACAACAGACACCCTGTGGGGTAGATGAAGATATTGGATTTATATCCCGCCCTCCACTCCAAAGAATCTCAGAGCGGCTCACAGTCTCCTTTACTTTCCTCCCCAACAACAGACACCCTGTGAGGTTGATGAAGATATTGGATTTATATCCCGCCCTCCACTCCGAAGAGTCTCAGAGCGGCTCACAATCTCCTTTACCTTCCTCCCCCACAAGAGACACCCTGTGAGGTAGATGAAGATATTGGATTTATATCCTGCCCTCCACTCCGAAGAGTCTCAGAGCGGCTCACAATCTCCTTTCCCTTCCTCCCCCACAACAGACACCCTGTGAGGTTGATGAAGATATTGGATTTATATCCTGCCCTCCACTCCGAAGAGTCTCAGAGCGGCTCACAATCTCCTTTACCTTCCTCCCCCACAAGAGACACCCTGTGAGGTAGATGAAGATATTGGATTTATATCCCACCCTCCACTCCGAAGAGTCTCAGAGCGGCTCACAATCTCCTTTACCTTCCTCCCCCACAACAGACACCCTGTGAGGTGGGTGGGGCTGAGAGAGCTCTCACAGCAGCTGCCCTTTCAAGGACAACCTCTGCCAGAGCTATGGCTGACCCAAGGCCATCTCAGCAGGTGCAAGTGGAGGAGAGGCACAGTATGCTATGTTGAAAATGTGGTGCCTCTATCTCAAAAAAACAGCCTCCTCAGAGCCCCAGATACCTACAGATCAATTCTCCATTATACCCTATGGAAATCAGTCTTCATAGGGAATAATGGAGTGCTCAGCAGACATTTTCCTCCCTGCCCTGCTTTCTGATGACCCTGAAGCGGGGGGAGGGCCTCCAAACCGGGGGATCCCCTGTCCCCACCTGGGGATTGGCAACCCCGGCATGTACACTTTGTCAGATAGAGTGCGCATGCACACTAAAACTTCTACTGTGAATAAAACTTTGTTCTTCAGCTTGTTGGAACTCTCTGGGGCAGCGATGCTCTGTATTCTTGGTGCTGGGGGGGCACCGTGGGAGGGCTTCTATTGTCCTGGCCCCACTGATGGACCTCCTGATAGTACCTGGGGTTTTTTGGCCCCTGTGTGACACAGAGTGTTGGACTGGATGGGCCATTGGCCTGATTCAAAATGGCTTCTCATGTTCATACTCTGGGCGGCCAGCAACAGGGCAGAAAAGCTGAGAACATCAGAAGAGCCCTGCTGGATCAGACCAGTGAGAGTCCATCTAGTCCAGCATCCTGCCTCACACAGTGGCCTCAACGAGTTCCTCTGGAGGGCCAACAACAGGGCCGAAAGGCCGAGGCCTTTCCCTCATAAGAATATCAGAAGAGCCCTGCTGGATCAGACCAGTGAGGGTCCATTTAGTCCAGCATCCTGCCTCACACAGTGGCCTCAACCAGTTCCTCTGGAGGGCCAACAACAGGGCAGGGAGGCTAAGGCCTTTCCCTCATAAGAACATCGGAAGAGCCCTGCTGGATCAGACCAGTGAGGGATCAGAGAGTATCAGGGAACCCCCCACCCGCCCCAAAAGCCCCCCTGTAGCCAAGGGCCCAAACTAGCTTAAGAAGCCATGACTTGCTCTAAGACAGAAGGCCAGTCTGTAGTAGAAAATGGGAGAGCTTCTAGTGTCCTGGCCCCACTGATGAACCTCCTGATGGCAC
This sequence comes from Heteronotia binoei, assembly GCF_032191835.1. Taxonomy (NCBI): domain Eukaryota; kingdom Metazoa; phylum Chordata; class Lepidosauria; order Squamata; family Gekkonidae; genus Heteronotia; species Heteronotia binoei. The sequence continues at coordinate 269,673,868 of NC_083223.1, forward strand.
CTGGGTTTTTTTTTGGCCACTGTGTGACACAAAGTCTTGGACCTGGCCTGATCCAACATGGCTTCTTTTACATTCTTAGCTTCAGACCAACATGGCTACCCACTGGAATCTATCTCCACAAGTAGGGTCGTTAGCCCCAGGGCAGGGGCTTATCTTCACTGGGGACCCAAATCTCTAGGAGTTTCCCAAGCTGGATCTGGCAGCCCTACACCCCGGTGGCCGAGGGTGCTGTGGTTTTGAGAAGGATGAGGGAAAGCGTGTTTCTGAGCACGTGCAGAATGGCACTTCCTTGCCACTGCCTCTGAGGTTATGGGAGATCAATGCGTGAGGTAATCAGGTGTGACTGTCACGACGATTTGAACCCCAGTGTCTCTTTTGAGCAAGATTGCAGATTTAATTTGTGAGGTAATCGACTGAGTTATTAATTGGTTACTCACTGAGGGCTCCTTTCAATTAGTGGCATGCAAATATTCGTAACCTCCAGCGTTTCTGAGATGAAAATATAGAATGGCAGCATCCCTTGTAGCCATTCAAGAGAGACCCATAGTTTTCATGATTACATGTCAGCCCTCTGCGGACGTTATACCCAACCACAGTGGCCCACCCACCCGCCTATGCATCGATCATTGCCAGCTCACAAACATGGGGTTTATGCGAAAAGAAAGTATATGCACATAAGTTCTGTCCTCCCAACTGGGGATTGCTGTTTTTCAGCCCCGGGACAGAGCTCATTTTCATGTGCTGAGTCCATGTTTGCAAACCAGAGATCACGCAGAAGTGGGAGCAAGACCAGAGCACTATATGTGCCGAACCCGGAAGCTGCAGCTGGTGCAGAACGCAGCGGCTAGACTGTTGCTGGGACTCCCTAAATGGGAGCACATACAGCCTGGGCTGCGCGAACTGCACTGGCTGCCAGTTACATACCGGGTTCGTTACAAAGTGCTGGTCATTACCTTTAAAGCCCTATATGGTCGAGGACCTGTCTACCTTAGGGACCGTCTCTCCTCATATGAACCCCAGAGAGCACTGAGGTCAGCCGGGAAAAACCTGCTGACTATCCCCGGACCGAGAGAGGTGAAGCTGCAAAGCACCCGTAACCGGGCCTTCTCCTCTATAGCCCCGAGCCTATGGAACCAACTTCCAGAGGAAATGCGGGCCCTGCGGGACCTAGAACAGCTCCGCAGGGCCTGCAAGACCTTCCTCTTCAGACTGGCCTTCCCTGATGAAAATGGAAATTGCGAAGGAAACCGCCATCAGAAAAAGTAACATAGCACTAGCACTTTTAAAAATTAACTAATTTAATTTTAAAGCTTAACCAGATTTTAACTAAATGCTGATGATGTTTAATGTAGTTTATTTACTTGTATAATTTAACTCTGAACCATGTTGTTAGCCGCCCTGAGCCTGCTCCGGCGGGGAGGGCGGGATACAAATAAAATTTGTTGTTGTTGTTGTATATCCACCCTCCTATGACACACAAACATACAAAGCTGCCTTAAACTGAACCAGAACCTTGGTCCAGCAGAGTCAATACTGTCTACTCTGACTGATGGCCGCTCTCCTGGATCCCAGGTTGAGGTCTTTTACCTACTCCCTGGTCCTTTCAACTGGAGATCCCGGGGATTGAACCAGAGACCTTTTGCATGCAAAGCAGAGGCTCTTCCACTGAGCCACAGCCCTCTCCTTCATGGGCAAGGTGACATGGGTTGATTTTGATGTGCGTAATCTCATCTATACAGGGATGCTCCTTCCTTCCTGCCTGCCTGCCAGTTTGGTGTAGTGGTTAAGTGTGCAGACTCTTATGTGGGAGAACCGGGTTTGATTCCCCACTCCTCCACTTGCAGCTGCTGGAATGGCCTTGGGTCAGCCATAGCTCTGGCAGTAGGTTATCCTTGAAAGGGCAGCTGCTGTAAGAGCCCCAGCTATCGCACAGGGTCTCTGTTGTGTGTGCGGGGAGGGAGGTAAAGGAGATTGTGACTGCTCTGAGACTCTGAGATTCAGAGTATAGGGCAGGATATAAATCCAATATCATCATCGTCGTCGTCATCGTCATCTCCTCCTCCTCCCTCCCTTCCTCCCTCCCTCCCTCTCTTCCTTCCTTCCTTCCTTCCTTCCTTCCTTCCTTCCTTCCTTCCTTCCTTCCTTCCTTCCTTCCTTCCTTCCTTCCTTCCTTCCCTCCCTCCTTCCTTCCTCATTCTAATGCCACTTTCGCACCTGATCAGGATCCCAAAAGTGGCAAACAGAAGAACATGGAAACACTGGAACTGTCAAATGACTTATATTATAAAACCATTCAATAAAAACACATAAAGAGCCCCAAAACCAGGGAGATGGGCTAATAACTATGTTTGGGTTTTTTTGTAGGGGGGGTATATGCCAAATGAAATGAACACATCCTCACCTGCTGGCCGAAAAGACACCGACAGAGGAAGATTTGGGTGGATAGATGTGTTGGTCTGAAGCAACAGAGCAAGTTTGAATCCAGCTGCACCTTTAAGACCAACAGAGTTTAATTCTGGGTAGAAGCTTTCATGTGCGCACATACTTCTTTAGATATCTGCAGAAGTATGTGTGCACACAAAAGCATATAAAAAAGTAGTCCCCTGCGCAAGCACCAGTCGTTTCCAAATCTGGGGTGACATTGCATCCTGCCGTTTTCGCGGCAGACTTTTTACGGGGTGGTTTGCCATTGCCTTCCCCAGTCATCTACACTCCCCCCCGCCCCCAGCAAGCTGGGGACTCATTTTACTGATCTCAGAAGAATGGAAGGCTGAGTCAACCTTGAGCCAGCTACTTGAACCCAGCTTCCACTGGGATCGAACTCAGGTTGTGAGCAGAGAGCTCAGACTGCAGTATTACAAAAGCTTATACTCAGAAACAAACTTGTTGGTCTTAAAGGTGCCACTGGACTCAAACTTTGTTCTATTGCTAGAAGGAGACAGATTCATCTCCTCCCTGTGGACGGGGGTTCCAACGTTCGGGTGCCGCAATGGAGAAGGCCCTTTCTTAGGTTGCCACCTGTCTAGCGTCACATGGCAGGGGCAACTGAAGCAGAGACTCCAAATAGTACCAGAGTGAACGGGGTAGGCTCTGTTTTAAACTGGAAGAAGGTGTTTGTACTTTAGCAAAACAGAAGTCCGGTGGCTCCAGAGAGATGAACGACATTTGTTCTGGTGTTAGCTTTTCGTGAGATGGTGCTCGCTTCTTCAGATTCGATGAAGAGGCTTGCATTTCATTGCAGAAGTGAGCTGTGTCTCATTAATGTCCCCGGGGGCCATTAACTCATTTGCATAACTCATTTGCATATGCCGCATACCCCTGATATCACTGGAAGGTGTACTAAATTCTTTCAGCTCAGCATCTACCTGAAAATGCTTCTGGAATTATAATTCTTAAGAAAACCTTCCTCCCATCATACTTTTTAAATAATAATAATAATAATAATAATAATAATAATAATAATAATAATAATAATAATAATAATAATAATATTTATATTCCGCCCATTCCCCTGTTTGGGGGCTCAGAGCAGAGTACATCATAGAATCATAGAGTTGGAAGGGACCTCTAGGGTCATCTAGTCCAACCCCCTGCACAATGCAGGAAACTCGCAAACACCTCCCCCTAAATTCACAGGATCTTCATTGCTGTCAGATGGCCATCTAGCCTCTGTTTAAAACACCTCCAAGGAAGGAGAGCCCACCACCTCCCAAGGAGGAAGCCTGTTCCACTGAGGAACCGCTCTGACGGTCAGGAAGTTCTTCCCCCTAAATTCACAGGATCCTCATTGCTGTCAGATGGCCATCTAGCCTCTGTTGAAAAACCTCCAAGGAAGGAGAGCCCACCGCCTCCCGAGGAAGCCTGTTCCACTGAGGAATCGCTCTAATAGTCAGGAAGTTCTTCCTAATGTTGAGCCGGAAACTCTTTTGATTTAATTTCAACCCATTGGTTCTGGTCCAACCTTCCGGGGCCATGGAAAACAATTCCATCCCATCCTCTATATGACAGCCCTTTAAGTACTTGAAGATGGTGATCATATCACCTCTCAGCCGTCTCCTCTCCAGGCTAAACATCCCCAGCTCCTTCAACCTTTCCTCATAGGACTTGGTCTCCAGACCCCTCACCATCTTCGTCGCCCTCCTCTGGACCCGTTCCAGCTTGTCTATATCCTTCTTAAAATGTGGTGCTCAAAATATAGAATGGCAGCATCCCTTGTAGCCATTCAAGAGAGACCCATTGTTTTCATGATTACATGTCAGCCCTCTGCGGACATTATACCCAACCACAGTGGCCCACCCACCCGCCTATGCATCGATCATTGCCAACTCGCAAACATGGGGTTTATGCGAAAAGAAAGTATATGCACATAAGTTCTGTCCTCCTAACTGGACCCGTTCCGGCTTGTCTATATCCTTCTTCAAATGTGGTGCTCAAAACTGAACACAATACTCCAGATGAGGTCTTACCAGAGCAGAGTAACATGATACCATCACATCACATGATCTGGACACTATACTTCTGCTGATACAGCCCAAAATTGCATTTGCCTTTTTAGCCACCGCATCACGCTGTTGACTCATATTCCGTTTGTGATCCACTAAGACCCCTAGATCCTTTTTGCACATACTACTGCTAAGACAAGTCTCCCCCATCCTATAACCACGCATTGGATTTTTCCTACCTAAATGCAGAACTTTACATTTATCCCTGTTAAAATTCATTTTATTGGTTTTAGCCCAGTTTTCCAGCCTGTATCCTGTTTCTGTCGTCTTCTGTGTTTGCAACCCCTCCCAATTTAGTACCATCTGCAAATTGAATAAGCATTCCCTCTATTCCTTCATCCAAATCATAAATAGTAATAAAACTACAGTAAAATTATAATCACATCATAATAAAAACCAATTACAACATTTGGTAAAGTGCAACCGGATGGTCCAGCAAAATGACTTAACAGATTAGTATGGCAGAATGGTACTACAGAATAACAGAAAAATAGTACCACAGTACAGAAATACTTTAAAAATGACTTTCTCCTCTCTGGCCACAGTGGCACGATGAAGATTTCCATCTGTCTGCTTCATATGTTTTGGTTATTTTCCTATTTATTCATGCAGGGAAATATTAGAAAGCTTGTCAAATCTTTGAGTTCAGCAAATCTTTGAGTTCAACTGGAGAGCCAGTTTGGTGTGGAGAGCCAGTTTGGTGTAGTGGTTAAGTGTGTGGACTCTTATCTGGGAGAACCTGGTTTGATTCCCCACTCCTCCACTTGCACCTGCTGGCATGGCCTTGGGTCAGCCATCGCTCTGGCAGAGGTTGTCCTTGAAAGGGCAGCTGATGTGAGAGCCCTCTCCAGCCCCACCCACCTCACAGGGTGTCTGTTGTGGGGGAGGAAGGTAAAGGAGATTGTGAGCCGCTCTGAGACTCTTCGGAGTGGAGGGCAGGATATAAATTCAATATCTTTATCTACCTCACAGGGTGTCTGTTGTGGGAGAGGAAGGGAAAGGAGATTGTGAGCCGCTCTGAGACTCTTCGGAGTGGAGGGCGGGATATAAATCCAATATCTTCATCTACCTCACAGGGTGTCTGTTGTGGGGGAGGAAGGTAAAGGAGATTGTGAGCCGCTCTGAGACTCTTCAGAGTGGAGGGCGGGATATAAATCCAATATCTTCATCTACCTCACAGGGTGTCTGTTGTGGGGGAGGAAGGTAAAGGAGATTGTGAGCCGCTCTGAGACTCTTCGGAGTGGAGGGCGGGATATAAATTCAATATCTTCATCTACCTCACAGGGTGTCTGTTGTGGGGCAGGAAGGTAAAGGAGATTGTGAGCCGCTCTGAGACTCTTCGGAGTGGAGGGCGGGATATAAATCCAATATCTTCCTCTACCTCACAGGGTGTCTGTTGTGGGGGAGGAAGGTAAAGGAGATTGTGAGCCACTCTGAGACTCTTTGGAGTGGAGGGCGGGATATAAATCCAATATCTTCATCTACCTCACAGGGTGTCTGTTGTGGGGGAGGAAGGTAAAGGAGATTGTGAGCCGCTCTGAGACTCTTCGGAGTGGAGGGCGGGATATAAATCCAATATCTTCATCTTCTTCTTCAAAACTCTCACAGGGGGTTTGAACAATGGAGCCCCGAAGCAAGTACTGTGGAAGCGGGGGAGGGGGTTGTGAGAAAGAAAGAGCACAATAAAATTTAGAGGTCCAGATCTTTGTTCCTGTGAGTTCCTGCCTAAAATGAGGCCTGAATGTCCTTAAGGTACATCTGGGTTTTTCTTCTGGTGTAAGGCACACTACCACAGCTACCGCACCAGAATCACCATGATTTGTACTTTAGGTCAAAGGCATGCTAGATAAAACATCGCTGTCCTGTTCTCTATTATTAACAGTCCGTAATTATTAACAGTCCAATCTAATCTAATCTCGGCACCTGCAGGTTATGGAATGACTGACTGTGCCAGGCATGTCATCTTAATGGTGATGTGGAGGCATCGGCATAGATACGCGCTAGAGATAAGATGCAGCCACCCTTCCAGGAGGTTTCTCAAGACCTCGGGGAGAGGGAGAAACCCTCAAGGACATCTTGTGCTGTTTTCAAAAACCGTCCCCCAAAGGCAGCAATAACGACAGCAATTTACTAAGGACGGTACCAGAACACAGGGACTGCCCCAGGTCAAAGAGACTGTAAGATCTTGCCATGGAACAATGATGGAAAGGAGAAAGGAGACATCTGTGCATATTAGGGCTGCCCAGTCCAATTCAAGAAATATCTGGGGACTTTGGGGGTGGACCCAGGAGCAACGTTGTGACAAACATAATTGGATTCCAAAGGGAGCGCTGGCCATCACATTTAAAGGGGCCGCACACCTTTTAAATACCTCCCCTCCATTTGGAAATAATGAAGGACAGGGGCACCTTCTTTGAGGGCTCATAGACAGGGCTGGATTAACGTCCCCCACCCCCTGCTTGCAGCCCTCCCAGCCTGCACGGACAGCCAGCAACTGAGTTGCTCTTTGCCTGACTGACCTGGTGTGGTCGCTGCTGGTCTCCCTGTCAAGTTTGCCTCTCTCTGCCTCTCCCCTGCAGCTTTGTCAAAGGGTCTTTTGAGAAGGTGCCTGCAGGTGCAACGGTGGCCATGGGTGGTGGGGTGGGCGCTCCGACTCTGAGATAATTTGTGAGGGGGCCCCCAACTTCGACTGCCCAGGGGCCTCCACAGGGTTTAATCCGGCACTGCTTGGTGGGTGGTTTGAGGAGAGGTGCTGAATGCTATGCTGAAAATTTGGCGCCTCTATCTCAAAAAAACCAGTCACCTGCAGATCAATTGGTTTCCATAGGGTATAATGGAGTGCCCAGAAGATATTCCCACCCCCCTTGGCTTTCTGATGACCCTGAAACAAGGGTAGGGCCTCCAAACTTGGGGATTCCCTGCCCCCAACTGGGGATTGGCAACCCGAGTACATAGGACCCAGAGTTCTTCGGAAGAAGGCTGGGGTTCAAATGTTTATATGGGTTCTCTTTCATGTTCTGTTCCTTTATTTTTCCACAGTTCCTGTTAAGAACACAAGAGAAGCCATCTTGGATCAGACCAATGGCCCATCCAGTCCAACACTCTGTGTCACACAGTGGCCAAAAAACCCCCAAGTGCCATCAGGAGGTCCATCAGTGGGGCCAGGACACTAGAAGCCCTCCCACTGTGCCCCTTCCCAAGCACCAAGAATACAGAGCATCACTGCCCCAGACAGAGAGTTCCAACAATACGCTGTGGCTAAGAGCCACTGACGGACCTCTGCTCCAGATGCTTATCCAATCCCCTCTTGAAGCTGCCTATGCCTGTAGCTGCCACCACCTCCTGCGGCAGTGTTCCTCGCATTGTACTCTCCCTCAATTTTGGTTTAACGCAAAATGTTTGTAAGATGAATGCCAAAACTAGATCATGTGATATTTTTCACACCTTTGAATTCTGGTTCGTTTGCATCTTATTTTCATATTTAAAAGTGTTCCACCTTAACTTTGATCTATATATTTGAAAAATGCATCCCATTTTTCTTGGAATTCTGAATCTGGTCTGTAATACAAGTAAGATATTAGCTTTGCCGTTGCTGCATATGTACCGTAGTTTATTTTTTCCAGTATGTCAATCCTGGGCGTATTTCAGCTTTCCATTTAGATGCAAATGGTCACCCTATATTTAAATAGTTTTGCTGTGAGCTTTTGCTGTATTAAATGCTAATGTATTTAATAGCGTGTGTGTTTTTTTGAGGCATCAAAAAGGTAACTTTTAATATCTTTTGTATTTCTTCATGGATCTTTATCCATTTGTTTTCAGCTTTATCACAGGACCACCATATATGTGGAAACAAAAATCAATCTTGATATGATCGTATGTATGGGATTGGTGGTATGTAGCCGGTTTGGTGTAGTGGTTAAGTGTGCGGACTCTTATCTGGGAGAACCGGGTTTGATTCCCCACTCCTCCACTTGCACCTGCTGGCATGGCCTTGGGTCAGCCATAGCTCTGGCAGAGGTTGTCCTTGAAAGGGCAGCTGCTGTGAGAGCCCTCTCCAGCCCCACCCACCTCACAGGGTGTCTGTTGTGGGTGGGGGAGGAAGGTAAAGGAGATTGTGAGCCGCTCTGAGACTTTTCGGAGTGGAGGGCGGGATATAAATCCAATATCTTCTTCATCTTCTTCTTTTCGTGATTTATTGTTTTCTGCCACACCTATAGATAGGGTTGCCAATCCCCAGGTGGGGGCAGGGGATACCCCAGTTTGGAGGCCCACCCCCCATTTCAGAGTCATCAGAAAGTGGGGGAGGGGGAGGGAAATGTCTGCTGGGCACTCCATTATTCCCTACGGAGACTGATTCCCATAGGGTATAATGGAGAATTGGTCTGTGGTTATCTGGGGCTCTGGGGTGTGTGTGTGTTTTGAGGTAGAAGCACTGACTTTTCAGAATAGTATCCAATGCCTCTCCTTAAAACACCCTCCAAGTTTCAAAAGGATTGGACCAGGGGGTTCTTCTTCTTCTTCTTCTTCTTCTTCTTCTTCATCTTCTTCTATGCGTCCCAAAGAAAGTGCCCCTATCATTCATTATTTCCAGTGGAGGGAAGGCATTTAAAAGGTGTGCAGTCCCTTTAAAGATGATGCTCAGAACTCCCTTTGGAGTTCAGTTATGCTTGTCACAACCTTGCTCCTGGTTCCACCCCAGTGCCTCCTGGCTCCACCCCCAAAGGCTCCTGGCTCCGCCCCCAAAGTCCCCCGATATTTCTTGAACTCAACTTGGCAACCCTACCGAAAGAATTGTGTTGTCGGCAGTGCAGAGTGCCATCAAGTCACAGCTGGCTTATGGTGACCCTGTGGGGTTTGCAAGACAAGAGACATTCAGAGGTGAGCGCATGAAACTTCCTTCTATTGAATCAGACCCTTGGTCCTTCAAAGCCAGCACTGTCTTCTCAGACTGGCTGCTTCTCTCCAGGGTCTCAGGCAGAGGTCTTTCCCATCGCCTACTGCAGGGGTGGGGAACCCTTTTTCTTCTAAGGTTCATATGGATATTTATAACATCACTCGCGGGCCATAAAAAATTATCAACTTAAAAAACAGTGCTCCGCCGTGGGAGAATGATTCAGGCCAGCAAAATTTATGCAAATAATTGTTTTTCTATTTGAAGGCATGTGGGGAGAGCCTAATCTGGCACACCCACACACACCCGGCCCGCCGCCCTAGGCAAATGCATAGGTCCAGGGCTTTTTTGTAGAAAAAGCCCAGCAGGAACTCAGTAGCATATTAGACCACATCCCTAATATTAGCATATTAGGTCACACTCATTATCATATTAGGCCACACCATCTGGGATGATCAAGTGCAAACTGAACTGTGACAGTAACTTTTCCAGGCCCTGCAGCAATTCTGGCTGGCCAGGGAGGCTGCTGCACAGTACATCTGGGCCCTGTGATCCCTGCCTGGCTCTGGGGAGGCTGCTGCACAGTGCGGCTGGGCCCCATGATCCTCGCTGGCCAGCCAGGCCTAGGCTTCCCAACCCTCCTGCCCTGGCGGGGGACCCCAGAGTTTCCACCCTCTTCCCCCGCTCCCCAAAAAAATGGAAGCGGGGGGAGGGGGGAAATGGCGAGCTGCTGCCGCCCCCTCCCTGCCCAGTGAAGCCATAGGCGGCGGGCCCGCCGGCGCCCAGCAGCAGGAGGCGGCGGTGGAGGAGCTGCCGGCTGAGGGCCTCGCCGGCGGTGTTGGCGCAGCAGAGGGGCAGCAGGAGCGCGCCCCCTTGCCTCCGAGGGTGTCCGCGCCAGGGGCCGCTCTTTCCCGCGCTCTTCTTCCAGTCCTCCTCGGTCTCAGCTGAGGCGGCCGCGGCGATTGCTGGGTGGGGGTCTGGGAAGGGAACGAGAGTATCCAGAACCATCCGCCATCTGCCGCCCCCTCCCCGCCCAGTGAAGCCGTAGGCGGCAGGCCCGCTGGCGCCCAGCAGCAGGAGGAGGTGGCGGTGGCGTTGGCGCAGCAGAGGGGCGAGGAGGCTGCGAACCGCCGGCGCGAGACTGACGCCTAGCACGCCCCCTTGCCTCCGAGGGTGTCCGCGCCAGGGGCCGCCAAAATGGTGAGCGATTCCTCGGGGGGAGAGGCGTGGGAACCCCAGGGGGGACCCCCGGCTGTTAGCCCCCGACTGTATTTCGATTTAAGATTTAAGATTTAAGAGGGTTCTACGAAGCCCTGAAGGCAGTATATGGTCCATCATATCAGGCTCAGAGTCCCTTGCATAGTGCAGACGGCCAAGTGCTCCTCACAGACAAGGCATCCATACTGAACCGGTGGTCGGAGTATTTTCAGGTTCTCTTCAGTGCCAACCGTGTAGTTCAAGATTCAGCAATCCACCTCACCCCACTTCAACCGGTGAAAACAGAGTTGGATGAGATCCCCACCCTAGAAGAGACTGTTAAAGCCATCAAGCAACTGAAAAGTGGCAAGGCAGCGGGAGTTGATGGAATTCCACCAGAGATCTGGAAGCATGGGGGCACAGTACTACATAGCTCACTTCACAAAGTACTTGTCACCTGCTGGGAACAAGGCAAATTACCACAGGACTTTCGCAATGCAATCATCATCACCCTATACAAGAACAAAGGGGAAAAGTCAGACTGCTCCAACTACCGGGGGATAACCCTGCTCTCCATCGCAGGCAAAATCCTTGCCAGAATACTCCTGAACAGACTGGTGCCCGCCATTGCAGAAGAACTCCTCCCAGAGAGCCAGTGCGGCTTCAGAGCTAACAGGAGCACCACCGACATGGTATTTGTTCTCAGGCAGCTCCAAGAGAAATGCAGGGAACAGAACAAGGCTCTGTATGTGACTTTTATCGACCTTACCAAAGCTTTCGATACCGTTAGCAGGAAAGGCCTGTGGCAAATCTTGGAACGTTTAGGATGTCCCCCAAGGTTCCTCAGCATGATCATCCAGCTACACGAAGACCAGCGAGGCCAAGTCAGACGCTGCAACGACCTCTCGGAGCCCTTCCCAATAGGCACAGGTGTAAAGCAAGGCTGCGTTCTCGCGCCAACTCTCTTTACGATCTTCTTTAGCATGATGCTTCAAAGAGCCGCAGTAGATCTAGATGATGACGATGGTGTATACATCCGCTATCGCACCGATGGCAGCCTGTTCAACCTGAGGCGACTAAAGGCACACTCCAAGACAATGGAAAAACTCATCCGAGAGCTACTGTTTGCTGATGATGCTGCACTCGTCTCCCACTCGGTATCAGCTCTGCAGCATATGACGTCCTGCTTTGCAGAGGCTGCCAAGCTATTTGGCCTAGAAGTTAGTCTGAAGAAGACAGAAGTTCTCCACCAGCCTGCACCCCAGGAAGATTATCATCCCCCCTGCATCAGTGTGGGTGAATCAGTTCTGAAGACAGTCCAGCAGTTCAGCTACCTGGGGTGCATCATCTCCTCAGATGCCAAGATCGACAAGGAGATTGACAACAGGCTGGCAAAGGCAAACCGTGCATTTGGCCGACTGCACAAAAGAGTGTGGAGCAACAAGCATCTGAAAAAAGGCACAAAGATCAATGTTTACAAAGCGGTTGTGATGACAACCCTCATCTACGGCTCCGAATCGTGGGTTTTATACCGTCACCACCTGCGACTCCTTGAGCGCTTTCATCAGCGCTGCCTTCGCACCATCCTCAACATCCACTGGAGTGACTTTGTGACCAACACTGAAGTCCTCAAGCGGGCGGAGGTTACCAGCATTGAGGCACTGCTGTTGAAGACGCAGCTGCACTGGGCAGGGCATATTTCTAGGATGGAAAACCACCGCCTTCCCAAGATTGCCCTGTATGGCGAACTCTCCACCGGCCATCGAAATAGAGGGGCACCAAAGAAGAGGTACAAGGACTCCTTGAAGAAATCCCTTAGCACCTGTCACATCAACCATCACCAGTGGTCTGACCTAGCCTCAGATCGCAAAGCATGGAGGCACACCATCCACCAGGCTGTCTCTTCCTTTGAGAACGCACGCATAGCTGGTCTTGAGGACAAAAGGAGATTGAGGAAGAATCGCACTGCTACAGGACCAACCCTAAATCAGACTTTTCCCTGCAGCCGCTGTGGCCGGACCTGCCTGTCCCACATTGGTCTTGTCAGCCACCAGCGAGCCTGCAGCAAACGTGGACTATTGCACCCTTCTTAAATCTTCGTTCGCGAAGCCAAGCCGAGAGAGAGAGAGTATTTCGAGGCGCGGACGCTCTTCGGGGACGCACAACCCTTCTTCTCCGGAACGACCCCCCGAGGCCCACACCCCACAACCACCATTTCAGGGGATCCAATTCTATGAGCCCCCCCCCCCAAAGTGTCCTTATCCTTATTTCGAAGGGAGGGGATGCATTTAAAAGGTGTTCATTCCCTTTAAATGTGATGGTCAGAACTCCCTTTGGAGTTCAATTATGCTTGTCATACCCTTGTTCCTGGCTCCGCCCCAATGTCTCCTGGCTCCACCCCAAAGTCTCCTGGCTCCGCCCCCAAAGTCCCCAGATATTTCTTGAATTGGACTTGGCAACCCTAGCCAGGCCCCAGAGAGGCTGCCACATGGCTCTGTTCAACACAGCAAACCCCGAGGGCCACGTCAAGTGACCTCGAGGGCCACATACGGCCCTCGGGACGAAACTTCCCCACCCCTGGCCTACTGCCTGGTCCTTTAAACTGGCAATACTGGGAATTGAACCGGGGACCTTCTACATGCCAAACAGAGGCTCTACCATAAGCCACTGTTCTGCCATTACTTGCCTCTGTGTCACAGCCCTGGTGTTCCTTGGAGGTCTCCCATCCAAATACTAGCCAGGGCTGACCCTGTTCAGCTTCTGAAATCTGACAAGATCAAGCTAGCCTGGGCTAAACCGGTTCAGAGCAAAACATTGTATTCCACTCTTAGTAATGGTATTAGAATCATAGAGTTGGAAGGGGCCTCCAGGGTCGTCTAGTCCAACCCCCTGCACAAAGCAGGAAACCCACAAGTACCTGCCCCTAAATTCACAGGATCCTCATTGCTGTCAGATGGCCATCTAGCCTCTGTTTTAAAACCTCCAAGGAAGGAGAGTTTACCACCTCCCGTGGAAGCCTGTTCCACTGAGGAATCACTCTAATGGTCAGGAAGTTCTTCCTAATGTTGAGCCGGAAGCTCTTTTGATTTAATTTCAATCCATTGGTTCTGGTCCTGCCTTCCGGGGCCACAGAAAACAATTCCACCCCATCCTCTATAGGACAGACCTTCAAGTACTTGAAGATGGTGATCCTATCACCTCTCAGCTGCCTCCTCTGCAGGCTAAACATGCCCAGCTCCTAGGCTTGCCAATCCCCAGGTCCCAGCGGGGATACTTCCGGTTTCCCAGGCTCCTTCTCGCTCCCAGTCAGCTGGCTGGTGGGAGAAGCCCCGCCCCCACATCCCCTATGTTACTTTCCACCTCCGGAGGCTTCCTTTTGGGATTGTGTGTCTGTGTTACTTTGAAGAAGTTGGCAGCAACTCATGAGTAGAGATGCCAATCCCTCACTTCAGAGTCGCCAGAAACGGGTGGGGGGGGAGGGAAATGTCTGATGGGCACTTCATTATTCCCTGTGTGGAGATCAATTCTTACAGGGTATAATGGGGAATTGAGCTGGAGGTATCCGGGGCTCTGGGGGGGCTGTTTTTTGAGGTAAAATCACCAAATGTTCAGTATAGCATCTAGTGCCTCTTCTCAAAATACCTCCTAAGTTTCAAAAAGATTGGACTGGGGGTTCCAATTCTATGAGCCCCAAAAGAAGGTGCCTCTACCTTCATTATTTCCTATGGAAGGAAGGCATTTAAAAAGGTGTGCAGTCCCTTTTAATGTGATGGCCAGAACTCCCTTGGAGTTCAATTATGCTTGTCATGCCCTTGCTTCCTGACTCCGCCCCAATGTCTCCTGGCTCCACCCCCAAAGTACCCAGATATTTCTTGAATTGGACTTGGCAACCCTACCAGCTCCTTCAACCTTTCCTCATAGGACTTGGTCTTCAGGTCCCTCAGCATCTTCATCGCCTTCCTCTGGACCCGTTCCAGCTTGTCTATATCCTTCTTAAGAACATAAGAGAAGCCATGTTGGATTCTTTCTTTTTTTTTGGCCCATGTGAACGTCTTCATGTTAAAACCCGTTTATCGGGGGTGTCTGTTGATAATGCCGAAGAATCTTTCTGGTAATTCTTGTCTGGCTGGCTGGTTGGCATTCCAGCGTTATCTCCCTCTGAGCCTAAGAAAGACACAACCGGTTATTGTCAAATAACACCCAGCTCTATTGCTTCTTCCTCCTCCTCTTTACCTCAGCTGTGATGATCCCAAACTGGACCTTTCTGTCCACACTTCCATCTTACCAAGCAGGAAAATCAATTTTTGAGAGATGCAACCAAAAATATTCTGGCATCAAAAAAATGGTGGGCAGATTTATGGCATAGTTTTCTATAGCCTATCTTTCTTTCAAGTAGCTCAGGGTAGTGCATATGGCTCTCCCCTCCTCCATGTTACCTTTACAACAGCCCTGTGAGGTAGGATAGAACAATTGCCTCAAGGTTAGTCACCTGGGAATTGATTCCAGGTTTCCATAGGTATAGTTCAGCACTCTGACCATTATACCACACTGGCCAAAATGTGACTTGGAGTGGTGGCGGGGGAAATAAAAAAAACAGAACAAATCAGCCATTGGTCCAAGGGTGTGACATCACTTCTGAGGAAAACCTGGAAGTGACACCAGTCCTTCCTAGGAATCTCTGGGAAATGTATTTTTACTATAGAGTTTTCTTGCAATTCAGAGAAAGGTGTGACATCACTTCCAGGTTTTCCAGGAAACGATGTCATGTAGGCTTATCAGATATCCTCTTTTTTAGAGGATATATCCTCTTTTTGTGGTTTCTGTCCTTTTTCAGGGTCTAAAAAAAAACTGATGAAAAGGACTCCTTTTTGTCTTGGAAGGTTAGGAATATTCCTAGTTACAATTCTCACAGCTTTAAATAATTGGGGTATTTAAAATGAGATTTGTCATGGCCATGTTTTTTTTTGTAGCAGGAACTCCTTTGCATATTAGGCCACACCTCTCTGATGTAGTCAATCCTCTTGGAGCTTACAGTAGGCCTTGTAAGAAGAGCCCTGTGAGGTCTTAGAGGATTGGCTACATCGGGCGGGGGGTGGCCTATTATGCAAAGAAGTTCCTGCTACAGAAGAAGCCCTGAATAACAGTAATTACGACTGATCTCTGGGCTACAGAGATCAATTCACCTTCAGGTGCCATCAGGAGGTCCAGCAGTGGGGCCAGGACACTAGAAGTCCTCCCACTGTTGCCCCCCCTAAGCACAAAGAATACAGAGCATCCCTACCCCAGACAGAATCTTCCATCTATACCTTGTGGCTAATAACCACAGATGGACCTCGACTCCAGATGTTTGTCCAGTCCCCTCTTGACAGAATAGGAACATCCAATAACCAATGTTTAAAGGAACACAAGGCCCACCCCGAATGTTTAAAGGAACACAAGGCCCATCACACAAAGTTTATTCAAAAGATATCAATAAAGGAAAATTATTACCAATACATTATTCTAAAGCTACACAGAAGCTCGCTTCAACTACCTAACACTTACGTTAGGTGGCAACAATCTTAGTCTCAAAGGAAGGGCTCCAATCTGTGTTATCTATGTCTCTGGCAATCGTAGGTCATAGTCTTGACCCAAAGTTCAACAAAGTTATAGCTAGTCTCCTGTCTCCCAGGCTATAGATCAAATATAATTTTGGCCTGCTGCATCAGGCAATAATGACATTCAGTCAGGACATTTCTCCAGGAGAACTTTCCAGAAGATTACCTCATACTCTCAACACCGCCCCCCCCCCTCCTATCACAAATCACAAGTTCTCCTCAGATACCAATTACCAGGCTTCCACTGTTGGCCTTGAAGACGATAAGAAGGATGGCGTGGTCCAACATGGCTTCTCTTATGTTCTTAAGCAGGGGTGGAATTCTAGCAGGAGCTCCTTTGCATATTAGGCCGCACACCCCTGATGTAGCCAATCCTCCAAGAGCATACAAAAAAGAGCCTTGTAAGCTCTTGGAGGATTGGCTACATCAGGGGTGTGTGGCCTAATATGCAAAGGAGCTCCTGCTAGAATCCTATCCCTGTTCTTAAGTATGCAGATGCAGGCTGAAAACCCGATTAAGAAGAACTGCAAGATGGTTCAGACCCATTACCAGCTTTTGAGGGGAAACAGAGAGGGGGAGGGGAGGTGCTTTGCCTCACACGATGCATTAATATTTTATAAGTCTGGAACCTCCAGAAAGAACTGAAGCATAGCACAAGTATTCACATGCCGTATTTTGTGGTACAGAATTACATCAAGAGGATCATAATTACAATAACCTGTACGCAGCAATATACACCGTCGCTAATTGTTAATCCACGTAAGCTTGTGAAACCATTTTGTACTGTATGACCTTATTACCCACACAGAAAAAGGCCTCCTGAAGAGTTCAGTTCTTCATAGTTTGAGGAAAGCCAGGAGAACGGAAGCCTTCCTGACCTCCTCAAGCAAAGATTTTCAAAAGGCAGAAGCCGCAAGTGAGAAAACATGTCTATGTGAGTTTGTACATATAAGAGCAAAGGCCCATTGGAAAGAGTTCATCAGGTAGTATTGACAATATTATTACAAGGCGCTCCTGTTTTTTTTTTTTTAACTATTACAGTTTTTTTTAAAAAAAACTATTGAGGCAGCTGAAAGTTGATATGATCACCATCTTCAAGTACTCAAAGGGCTGTCATATAGAGCAGGGTTGGCCAACGGTAGCTCTCCAGATGTTTTTTTGCCTACAGCTCCCATCAGCCGCAGCCATTGGCTATGCTGGCTGGGGCTGATGGGAGTTGTCGGCAAAAACACATCCGAAGAGCTACCCCTTATATAGAGGACTGTAGTGTATGGCGCTAGCCGGTATGGCCACAATACACTATCACGTTGTTACGTTATTACACAAAGGCGTCAGTCTTCTACCAGCGCGGCTAGGCAGCGGAGGCGACTGGGGCTGCCCCAGGCGACTCCGCGCAGCGCACAAGCACCCGCCTATCACCATCAGTGGCAGGAAGTTTAACTGGCCAGGATTGGACTGGCCAGCCTGGGAGGCTGTCCCGGGTAATGTACATAAGCGGGACCCGGCCCGCGTGATGTACCTGCAATAAAGTATGTTGCCCTACACACGTCTCCTGACTCGGTACATTACAAGGATGGTGTGGAATTGTTATCTGTGGCCCCGGAAGGTAGGACCAGAACCAGCGGGTTGAAATTAAATCAAAAGAGTTTCCGGCTCAACGTTAGGAAGAACTTCCTGACCGTCAGAGCGGTTTCTCAGTGGAACAGGCTTCCTCGGGAGGTGGTGGACTCTCCTTCCTTGGAGGTTTTGAAACAGAGGCTGGAGGGCCATCTGACAGCAATGAGGTTCCTGTGAATTTTGGGGGAGGTGTTTGTGAGTTTCCTGCATTGTGCAGGGGGGTTGGACTAGATGACCCTGGAGGTCCCTTCCAACTCTATGATTCTATGATCTTTAACTTAAAAGATCTTAGGCAGCTGACATTACACGCTCATCAGCATGGCTGAGAGAGGGATTTGAAATGCCACACAGCTGAGCTCACCAAAGAGAAATAATTGCCTCTCATCTTCTAATCCGGGGGTGTCGAACTCATATGTTGTGAGAGCTGGATCTGACATAAATGAGACCTTGAGGGGCTGGGCCATGTTGGGTTGGGCCAAGCCATGTCAGGCCGGATCATGTGTGTACCTATTTAAGATTAGGTAGCAGAGATATATATGTTATAAAGAATACAAACACAAAACTTAAACTTAAAACATGCGTAAAACATTAGCACTCATTGGTCTTTCTTTGTATTTGCTTTCTTTGCTTTCTTTGTATTTCTCCCATGGGAACCAGGGAACTGGGCAAAGGAAGCTCTAGCTTTTTCCTTCCTTCCCCAGGGACTGGCTGAAGGGGAAGCCTCAACCAATAGAAGGAAGAGAGGTGTGGCTCAGTAGCTCTGCTGTGCAATTGAGAGAGCCTGGCATAGCAAGCTATTCCTCCCCCCCTTCCTCCCCAAGGGAGGAGCCTCAGCCAATGGAGAAAATGGTGGCTTTGCTCTGTAGCTCCTGTGCAACTGAGCAAGCCTGGCAAAGCAAGCTATTATGCAGAAGGAAGCAAGAGAGAGGAAGAAGGCAGCAGATGACAGCCAGTTGCTCATGGGCCTGATTGGAGCCCTCCGGGGGCCTGATTCGGCCCCCAAACTGCATGTTTGACACCCCTGTTCTAATCAGTCTAGTACATTTTAGCCCCAAGGAACTTCAGACAGCGTACCTGATTAGGGACGGGCATGAACCAGCTGACGAACTAAAGTTCATTACAAATTTTAGCCTGTCCGTAGTTCGCAAACCGAAGTTTGTGAACTGAAGAGCCTCAACAAGCTTCCATGGGTTTTGGCACAATTTCTGGTGGCTTGTGACAATTCATGAAGAGGAAAGGTGGGGGTTTACCCCTGCTTTCTGCTCTTCAGGAGAAGCAGCTGAGTGGCTGGAAGCTCACTGCTGCTCAACTCTTTGGTTCAAATGGCTTGGAGCCATTCAAACTAGGGTTGCCAAGTCCAATTCAAGAGATAACTGGGGACTTTGGGGGTGGAGCCAGGAGACATTGGGGGTGGAGCAAGGAGCAAGGTTGTGACATGCGTAATTGAACTCCAAAGAAAGTTCTGACCATCACATCTAAAGGGATCGCATACCTTTTAAATGCCTTTCCTCCTTTGGAAAGAATGAAGGATAGCGGCACCTTCTTTTGAGGCTCATAGAATTGGACCCCCTGGTCCAATCCTTTTGAAACTTGGAGCGTATTTTGGGGAGAGGCACTGGATGCTATGCTGCAAATTTGATGCCTCTACCTAAGAATACAGCCTCCCAGAGCCCCACTTACAGATCAATTCTCCATTGTACCCTATGGGAATAGGTCTCCCTAGGGAATAATGGATTGCCCAGCAGACCCTGAAGTAGGGGGAGGGCCTCCAAACTGAGGATCCCCTGCCCCCACCTGGTGATTGCCAACCTTAATTCAAACCCTGCTTTCATCACCCCGTGGCTTTTTGAGGGGAGGAGAAAGCAGGGTTCAAGTGGCCCTGAGTTATTTAAATTGCTGTTGCTTTCTGCCCCCTGTAGCTTCTCATGGGGAGCAGAAAACAGGTTTAAATGGGTGGAAGCCATTTAAACCTTGCTTTTAGTTCCCCACAGATTTCTGCAGGGAACAGAAAGCAGGTTTTAAGTGGCCCCGCTTTCTGCTCCCTGCAAAAAGCTGTGGGGAGCAGACAGGAGGGTTTAACTGGACAGTGAGAAGTGTCTTCCCAGGGGCATTTGATCCTCACAGCCAGCAGACTCGAGGGGGTAAAGTGCCTCCTGAGGAAAGGCGCAGCCAGCAGAAATGAGGGGGTGAGCAACATTTTTAAAAGCCCTGAACAGTCCATCAGCTCTCCAGTACCAATCAGAAGCCTTGCTGGGCAAAAGCCATACCTGGCCCCTCCCATTTGCTAAGAACACTTGACATTGACCTGGTGCCATTATACCTACGGAAAGCACATTGGATACCTCTGCTATATTGGGTCTCAGATCGGGGGTGATACCTAGGGGGTAATCTGTGGGGTCGGACGGTGGCAACTGGTGGATCAGTGGAAGAAAGTGGCTAGGTCTGGTGGCCTGTGATGGGGAGGCTGATGGATTGGAAGGTGGAATAAGGTGGAGAGCCAGTTTGGTGTCGTGGTTAAGTGCATGGACGCTTACCTGGGAGAACCGGGTTTGATTCCCCACTCCTCCACTTGCAGCTGCTGGAATGGCCTTGGGTTAGCTATTGCTTTCGCAGAGTTGGGCAGAGTTAGCCATTGCTCTCGCAGGGCCCTCTCAGCCCCACTCACCTCACAGGGTGTCTGTTTTGGGGGGAGAAGATATAGGAGACTGTAAGCCGCTCTGAGTCTCTGATTCCGAGAGAAGGGCGGGGTATAAATCTGCAGTTGTAAAGGAGATTGTGAGCCATTCTGGGATTCAGAGTGTAGGGCGGGATAAAAATCCAATATCTTCTTCTTCTTCCAATAAACAGCCAAATATCCCCAGTCAGATCTGAGAAGTTTCGGTGTGAAAAAGAATCTTCAAGGGACAGTTTTGGCAGATTATTCAACAAGAGATATCTAAGATCCTAGGATATGAATTTAACAAAGAAGCAGAGACTTTTCTGCTGGGATTACAAATGGAAAAATTTCCAAAAGAAGATAGAACTTTAATATGGTACTTGCTCTCAGCTGCTAGGACATTGTATGCGCAGTTGTGGAAGCAAGAAAAAATACCAGAAAAATGGGACTGGACTATTAAAGTTATGTCATGGAGTGAAATGGACAAGCTAACAAGAAAACTAAGAGACTGCGATTTAGAACTTTTTAATCGGGAGTGGAAGAAATTCAGAAGATATGTAGAAAAAGAGTGGAAAATAAAAGGACATTGGACAATTTTTGAAGATTAAGACCTTTAAGACAAGAATATAACTTTTGAAGGGGGGATCTTTTTCTTAATCAATTTTTGTTTTTTCTTGATAGTTAAAGGTACCTTTAATATCTGTTTTTTTTTTTTAAAAAAATAACACTGGCGGGGGTCAACTATTGGGGGGAGGGGTGGGAGAAAAGTAAGATGTGGGGTAGAATGAAGTTTTTTTTATCTTAAGCTTTTTATAAGTTGTAGATATAGTTCTACTACCATATGTTACTAATTAAAATTGTTTATACACAAAGGGACAGTTCTCACGAGAACTCTCTTTTCTGCTGCAAAACCAGCTAGACCTCTTCTCTATTTACTTCTCTTGCATGGGTGGACATTCTGCATTTTTTCACCTTTGTCATTTCTTCCACTCTTTCTTTCCAACGAACCAGGGCAATTTTAAACTGCCTCACCCGTGCCGTCCGTTTCTTTCCTGAATGCATAACCTCTGTCTTAAAAACAGACCAGCCGCTCTGTTTTAAAGAGTTTTATTAGTTTCAGAAAAAACAGGGGTAGGGAATAGAGAGAATATAAAACAAAATACATATTCATCTTATTCTGCATAAAAAAATTACTTTCAAAGAATACAACAGCCACTCCAAAACAATGACTTTCTGAGATGGTTGGGAGCAGCTATTTCAACAACTGGGGTGAAACAGACCACAGCTACCCAGTTCATCTAAGAATCTGTCATCAGTTCATTATTCTTCCTTCGGTAGCTAGAAGTTATTTCACAGAGGAAGGATTGAAGTTTAATGCTGTAACCAATCTGTATTTCTGTGTACTAGATCCTAGTGGATATAGGGATGCCAATCCCCAGGTGGGTAAAGGGAGAGAGGTCACTTGTAGGATGAAGACAGCACAACTGAAGTTATAGGGACGGAATAACTAAGAATGTATTGAAACAAAATTAAACAAATATGTTCAACAGAAGACTAACTAGCAATAACAATTCCCCCAAAGTTTCACAGTTCCATCAAGGGAGTCCCAATGAACAGTCCTTGAGCCTTTTGGAGTTTGGTGCCATTTTAAAATCTTACTGGAGACTTTCTGTCCCATTTGTCCATTGGGGATTTTATGTGCAGCCTTTGGACGCACTGAAAAAGAATCTTGTGGGTTTTGCAACTTATTGATGCATCAGAAACCCTTTTATATTTTTTCTGAGCTTTTGCCTCTGGTTGAGATATGGGTTCAGAATCACAGAATCATAGAGTTGGAAGGGACCTCCAGGGCCATCGAGTCCAACCCCCTGCACAATGCAGGAAACCCACAAATATCTACCCCAAATTCACAGGATCTTCATCACTGTCAGATGGCCATCCAGCCTCTGTTTAAATACCTCCAAGGAAGGAGAGCCCACCATCTCCCGAGGAAGCCTGTTCCACTGAGGAATCGCTCTAACGGTCAGGAAGTTCTTCCTAATGTTGAGCCGGAAACTCTTTTGATTTAATTTCAACCCCTTGGTTCTGGTTCTACCTTCTGGGGCCATCGAAAACAGCTCCACACCATCTTCCCATATGACAGCCCTTCAAGTACTTGAAGATGGTGATCATATCACCTCTCAGCTGTCTCTTCTCCAGGCTAAACATCCCCAGCTCCTTCAACCTTTCCTCATAGGACTTGGTCTCCAGACCCCTCACCATCTTCGTCCCTTACTGTAAATTGGCTGTGACTTAACAGAACTTTCCTATGCAGGGGTGGAATTCTAGCAGGAGCTCCTTTGCATATTGAACATATGAAGCTGCCTTGTACTGAATCAGACCCTTGGTCCATCAAAGTCAGTATTGTCTACTCAGACTGGCAGCGGCTCTCCAGGGTCTCAAGCTGAGGTTTTTCACGCCTACTTGCCTGGACCCTTTTCAGTTGGAGATGCCGGGGATTGAACCTGGGACCTTCTGCTTACCAAGCAGATGCTCTACCACTGAGCCACCGTCCCTCCCCCCAATTTAGGCCACATGCCTCTGATTTAGCCAATCCTCCAAGAACTTACAAGGCTCTTTTTTGTAAGCTCTTGGAGGATTGGCTACATCAGGGGTGTGTGGCCTAATATGCAAAGAAGCGCCTGCTAGAATTCCACCCCTCTTCCTATGTAAAGTTAGATGAAGTTTACGGCTAAATCATACCTCTCTGGTCACTTAAAAATTAATCTTGGAACCTCGGAGATCTGGTGTCTCCTCCAAATAGACACAACTCCGTTTCTGATTGATGTATATTTTAAAAAGCAAGGCAGAGTGGTGCATTGTGAGCAGATTTGAAATACGGTCTTGGATTGTTTTGTCGACTAACGTTCTTATCCCTTCCGCTCCTTTACTTATTCAGGTTCCCCTAATGGATTCTTTTTGTTCATCGAGATGAATCTTTAATGATGGCTGGCAGACGATTTGTTCAGGTGTACCATGGACATCTGATTGTGGTGGATGCAACAGGCTCGATAAAAAACAGGAGGATGGAAGCAAATGTTACACAGACGTAAAATATACATTAGCCGAAAGGCTCATTTGCAGTACACATGCCTCTCTTGCGAAAGGGTGCCGTTTTAGAATGAGTAAAAAAGAAGTAGTGTACATCGTGTTCTCACTGACCCATTTTATCTGCACAGCAAGCCTGTGAGGTAAAACTTGGGTCTCCTAGTCTAACACTAACCGCTACACACACTCCTGTTAAATCAAATTAAGAAAGGTTAACACGCTTGGGGCTCTTTAGCTTGGAGAAACGTCGACTGAGGGGTGACAAGATTATGCATGGGATAAAGACGGTAGAGAAAGGAGGACTTTTCTCCATTTCTCACAATACAAGAACTTGTGAGCACTCAACGAAATTGTTGAGCAGGATAAAAGGAAGTACACTTCTTCACCCAAAGAGTGATTAACACGTGGAATTCACTGCCACAGGAGGTGGTGGCGGCTGCAAGCATAGACAGCTTCAAGAGGGGATTGGATAAGCATACGGAGCAGAGGTCCATCAGTGGCTATTAGCCACAGCGTATTGTTGGAACTCTCTGTCTGGGGCAGTAATGCTCTGTATTCTTGATGTTTAGGGGTATGCATTTGGTTTGGCTGAAACGAATACACCCCCGAAAAACAGCTGATTTGTCTGTATTAAAGCAATATAGAGCTGAATCAGATTCTCTGAGCTGATTCGGGAACCGTATGCTGCAGCTGCGAATTGCCACCGAAATTTGGCAGCCATTCGACCCCATTATACCCTATGGGCCATTGAGATCAATGGCAAAATAGGGTATAATAAAGTGCAGCTGGGGGGCAGGGGGTTTGAGGTAGAGGCTCCAAATTTTCAGAGAAGCTTCAGGAGACTCTCTCCTACAGAACTCCCAAGGTTCAAAAAGTTCGGACCAAGAGGCCCAATTCTGTGGGCACCCAAAGAGGGTGCCCCTATCTCTCCTTTATTCCCTATGGGCCATTGAAGTCAATGGCAAAACAGGGTATAATGAAGTGCTCCTGGGGGGCAGGTGGTTTGAGGTAGAAGCTCCAAATTTGCAGGGCAGCTGCAAGGGCCCTCTCCCCTACATAACCGCCAAGTCTCAAAAAGATTGGATCAGGGGTTCCCTTTCTAGGGGCACCCAAAAAGGCCCATGTCTCTCAATGCTGGGGGAAAAGCAATCCGTCCGTTTTCCCACTGGAACAACAGTGGGGAAACTGATTCCGGGGAGCGGAGGGTTTGAGGGAGAGCCCCCAGATCTGCAGAGCAGCTGCAGGGGCCTCTCCCCCACAGGCAGTGCCATGTCCCCGAGCAGAACCGGTGGCACCATGCTACTGCCATTGGCACAAACAGTACATTAGATCCAACTAGAGAATCTCTCTCATTCAAAAATTGGAGTGCAGGCTCTCTGCAAGGACTGCTGCACAGAGCCAGTGCATTGAATGCACTTCTGCCATGCAGCAGCTGGGGCACGAACTTCCTGCGTGTCAAGCATCTGTCCACTGAACCGCAGCCCCGCAGAAGAAATTCCTACGTGGAATCCCTCAACGCTCCACTTGTTGTGTCACTGAAACTGGGGCACTTGGGTTTTTTGGGTGCCCCTAGAATGGGAACCCCTGGTCCAATCGTTTTGAAACGTGGGAGTTCTGTAGGAGAGAGTCTCATGAAGCTTCCCTGAAAATTTGGAGCCTCAACCTCAAACCCCCTGCCCCCCCAGCTGCGCTTCATTATACCCTATTTTGCCATTGATTTCAATGGCCCATAGGGTATAATGGGGCTGTATATTCTGGAATAGATCAGCTGCCAAATCTGCTATTAGGAGATAAATGGCCTCCTGTATTTTTTAGCCCCAAATACCCCGGAATTCGAATTTTTCTGAATTTTTTCCTTTTGCACACTCCTAGGGGGAGCACAGTGGGAGGGCTTCTAGTGTCCTGGCCCTCCTGATGGACCTCCTGATGGCACCTGGTTTTTTTGGCCACTGTGTGACCCAGAGTGTTGGACTGGATGGGCCATTGGCCTGATTCAACATGGCTTCTCTTATGTTCTTATGGCCACTGTGTGACACAGAGTGTTGGACTGGATGGGCCATTGGCCTGATCCAACATGGCTTCTCTGATGTTCTTATGGCCACTGTGTGACCCAGAGTGTTGGACTGGATGGGCCATTGGCCTGATTCAACATGGCTTCTCTTATGTTCTTATGGCCACTGTGTGACACAGAGTGTTGGGCTGGATGGGCCACTGGCCTGATCCAACTCGGCTTCTCTTATGTTCTTATGGCCACTGTGTGACACAGAGTGTTGGACTGGATGGGCCATTGGCCTGATCCAACTTGACTTCTCTTATGTTCTTAGATCAACGCTATCTTTCTAGTCCAGAGGCTAGCTGTCTTGGTTTTCAGTAGAACATCTAGCTTTGAGTCCCATAACCCCTCAAGAGGCCACCCAGAGTTTTGGGGTATGAACTTTTCAGAGTGAAAGCTGCCCTCTTCAGATATCGGAGGAAGGCAGCTTTAGAAAAGAGCAAGAGTCCCGTAGCACCTTGAATGCCAACAAAATTTATTGTGGGGTGGGAGCTTTCCTGAGTCACCGCTCACTTTTCCAGATTTGACTCTCGAAATGAAAGTTCATATATATATAAATCTTTGTTGGTCTCTTAGGTGCTACTGGATTTGAATACAGCTTTCTAGTCCAGCATCCTGTTTTCTGGTAGATGCTTCCAGGAAGCCCAAAGGTAGGTTATGAAGACTTAGACAGGAACCCTTTCCTTGCTATTGAACCCCAACAAGGGACAGTTCATCTGAACAGAGAGGTTCCCAGGGCTTTTTTTGTAGCAGGAACTCCTTTGCATATTAGGTCACACACCCCTGATGCAGCCAATCCTCCAAGAGCTTACAGTAGAGCTTGTAAGAAGAGCCCTGTAAGCTCATGGAGGATTGGCTACATCAGGGGTGTGTGGCCTAATATGCAAAGGAGTTCATGCTATAAAAAAAAAAATCCCTGGACATTCTGGACAGAGGTTCCATTTAGCCATCAGTGAGTCAGCAGCAGTGAACAGACCTCTCCTCTGTGAATTGGACTAATCCTGTTTTAAAAGTACAGTCTGAGATGAAGAGTGGTTTAGAGAAGGGCGTGATTTCAGGAATGAAAATTCCTGACCCATTTCAGCCTTTGGATATATTCGGTAAGTAACATGAAATCTAGTGAAGCTGAAGTTCACAGGCTGTGGTTACTTGGAAATGAAGAAGAAGAAGAAGAAGAAGAAGAAGAAGAAGAAGAAGAAGAAGAAGAAGAAGAAGAAGAAGAAGAAGAGGAGGAGGAGGAGGAGGAGGAGGAGGAGGAGATTGGATTTATACCCTGCCCTTCACACAGGGCCTCAGAGCCCTTAAATCTCCTTTCCCCTCCCCACAACATACACTCTGTGAGGTAGATAGGCTGAGGGAGCCCTGAGAGAACTGCTCTTGAGAGACCAGCTCTGGGACTGACCCAAGGTCGCACATGTGGAAGAGGAGCGGGGAATCAACACCGGTCCTCCAGATTAGAGTCCACCGCTCCTAACCACCACGCCTTACGGGTTCTCTGCATAAGAACCAGAGACTCCCTGCAGGAATTGCTGCGCCATGGCAGGTTTCTCAGCTTCCCGGTGTTGATTGGGAGGGAGTCATGCTGTGGAAATGGTGGTGATTGTGAAGAATAATTTGCAAGTTGGGGTGGTCTGCTGGCAACAATACTCTGTTCCAGAGGTGGCCAAACCTGCTTAACATAAGAGCCACAAAGAAGGAAGGAAGGAAGGAAGGAAGGAAGGAAGGAAGGAAGGAAGGAAGGAAGGAAGGAAGGAAGGAAGGAAGGAAGGAAGGAAGGAAGGAAGGAAGGAAGACAGACAATTCCTGGAGATCTGGGGATGTAGTTTGGGGAGGGTGGGTTTTGGAGAGGCGAGGGACCTCAGTGGATTATATTGCCACAGAGTCCCCCCTCCAAAGCTTCCATTTTTTTCTGGGGCCTGATCTCTGTGGTCTGGAGGTTTCCAGGCACTATCTGGAGTTGGCCAACTTGGGGCTTTTTTTTTTTGTAGAAGGGACTCCTTTGCATATTAGGCCACAACCCCTGATGCAGCCTATCCTCCAAGAGTTTAGAGGGCTCTTAGTTCAAGGCCTACTGTAAGCTCCGAGAGGATTGGCTACATCAGGGGTGTGTGGCCTCATATGCAAAGGAGTTTCTGCAACAACAACAAAAAGCCCTGGGCCAAGCTATCTTGCACCATGTACACGGCAGAGATTTATGTACTAAAAAGTGGGGCACACTTTGTCCCCAATTTTAATCCAGCAGCCCGCCCAAAGTCGTCCCTGAAGTTCAGAAAACACGTCCTTTTCTAAATGCCCGTGTTGTCTCGTTGTGTATGTGTCAGCTCGGCTATATCCTGTTGATTCGGCCTAGCAAAATACACAGATCTTCCCCCAACGAGCAGCCTGTTATGTTTTGATAGAAACCAGAGCGGCACACGTCACCCGATGAAATCCATTTTCCTAGACCGCTTCCACCTGGCGTGGACTCATCTGCCATGGGTGGAGAAGGCACAAAATCGGCCCTTGTGTGGTTTTTTCCAGCCGGCTTCACATAAGGCCTTTTTTCCCCTAGAGGCCTCGTTCGGATTCCTTTGGAAAGAAAAGTTTGCTTGTGAGCACTGGGGCAGGGTTTGCATGGAGAATTTTCTCCTGTCAGCAGGCAAGGAAACAGAACGTCATGAGCACTGACCAAGGATGGGGGGGTGAGCAGCGGATGGGATATGGGCGGTGTCTCTCTCCCTGCAAACTGAAACCAAACACCATTCGGTGAGTTCTAATGCTAACAGAGCATTGATCCTTCTGACCCCCCCTTGCCTCCGGAGTCTGGCTCCCCCCCCTCAAGTGTATAAAACCCTTTGCCTCTTTCCTTGGTTTGCATTTTCCTTGCTAAGAGAACAGCTCTGGGGTAAGTGGGGATTCTCTTTGGAAAGGGGCAGGTCGGGTCTCGCAACAGGGTGCGACCTGGGAGCTTGTGATGTTGTCTGTCTGCGTATGTATGTGTATGTGTGTAGGTGCTGGAAGGCAGATGAAGAGATTTTGTAGGTGGCGAATCACCTGGAAATTAACTAACAAACCAACCTCTTTCAGAGCCAGTTTGGTGGACTGGTTAAGTGTGCGGACTCTTATCTGGGAGAACCGGGTTTGATTCCCCACTCCTCCACTTGCAGCTGCTGGAATGGCCTTGGGTCAGCCATAGCTCTGGCAGAGGTTGTCCTTGAAAGGACAGCTTCTGTCAGAGCTCTCTCAACCCCACCCACCTCACAGGGTGTCTGTTGTGGGGGAGGAAGGGAAAGGAGATTGTGAGCCGCTCTGAGACTCTTCGGAGTGGAGGGCGGGATATAAATCCAATATCTTCATCTACCTCACAGGGTGTCTGTTGTGGGGGAGGAAGGTAAAGAAGATTGTGAGCCCCTCTGAGACTCTTCAGAGTGGAGGGAGGGATATAAATCCAATATCTTCATCTACCTCACAGGGTGTCTGTTGTGGGGGAGGAAGGGGAAGGAGATTGTGAGCCGCTCTGAGACTCTTCAGAGTGGAGGGAGGGATATAAATCCAATATCTTCATCTACCTCACAGGGCGTCTGTTGTGGGGGGAGAAGATATGGGAGATTGTGAGCCGCTCTCTCTAATTCAGAGAGAAGGGCGGGGTATAAATCTGCAATTTTTCTTCTTTCTTCTTCTTCTTCTTCTTCTTCTTCTTCTTCTTCTTCTTCTTCTTCTTCTTCTTCTTCTTCTTCTTCCTCTTCTTCTTCTTCTTCTTCTTCTTCCTCTTCCTCTTCTTCTTCTTCTTCTTCTTCTTCCTCTTCTTCTTCTTCTTCTTCTTCTTCCTCTTCTTCTTCTTCTTCTTCTTCTTCTTCTTCCTCTTCTTCTTCTTCTTCTTCTTCTTCTTCTTCTTCTTCTTCATAAAAGCGGCTGAAAAGTTCCACAGAAATCTTCTCTGGAGAGGCCGGAGGAAAAGCCTGCAAACTAATGAAGATGTCAACTGGTTGTGGTTAGAAAAAAAAGTTACTTTTGTATAGACAGCTAGACATAGCCTAACAAGACCAGAATCGTATCAGCTACAAGATATGGTTGACACCCACTGGGTGAGACAGTGGCTCAGTGGTAGAGCAACTGCTTGGTAAGCAGAAGCTCCCAGGTTCAATCCCCGGCATCTCCAACTAAAAAGGGTCCAGGCAAATAGGCGTGAAAAACCTCAGCTGGAGACCCTGGAGAGCCGCTACCACTCTGAGTAGACAAGACTGACTTTGATGGACCGAAGGTCTGATTCAGTAGAAGGCAGCTTCATATGTTCATAATCTTTGGGGAGGGACGGTGGCTCAGTGGTAGAGCAACTGCTTGGTAAACTGAAGGTCCCAAGTTCAATCCCCGGCATCTCCAACTAAAAAGGGTCCAGGCAAGTAGGCGTGAAAAACCTCAGCTGGAGACCCTGGAGAGCCGCTGCCAGTCTTAGACAATATTGACTTTGATGGACCCAGGGTCTGATTCAGTAGAGGGCAGCTTCATTTAGGGGAGGGACATTTAGGGGAGTGGCTTCATTTAGGGGAGTGGCTCAGTGGTAGAGCATCTGCTTAGGAAGCAGAAGGTCCCAGGTTCAATCTCCAGCATCTCCAACTAAAAAGGGTCCAGGCAAGTAGGCGCAAAAAACCTCAGCTTGAGACCCTGGAGAGCCACTGCCAGTCAGAGTAGATAATAATGACTTTGATGGACACAGGGTTTGATTCAGTATAAGGCAGCTTCATAGCTTCCTATGGTTCACTGACTTAAAAAAAAAAAGGGAGGGGGAGACATATTCATGGGAAAATGTATTGATGGTGACTAGACATGATAAAAGAGAGCCCCGGGGTGCAGAGTGGTAAAGCTGCAGTACGGCAGTCGGAGCCCTCTGCTCACGACCTGAGTTCGATGCCAGCAGAAGCTGGTTCAGGTAGCCGGCTCAAGGTTGACTCAGCCTTCCATCCTTCCGAGGTCGGTCAAAGGAGTCCCCAGCTTGCTGGGGGGGGGAGCGTAGATGACTGGGGAAGGCAATGGCAAACCACCCATAAAAAGTCTGCCATGAAAACGTGAAACAACGTCACCACAGAGTCAGAAATGACTGGTGCTTGCAGAGGAGACTACCTTTAGCTTTTTAGACATGAGAAACAAAGCTTTCATGTTCAGAGGCAATCTACCTCTGACTGCCAGGTATTGGAGGGGGGGAGACATGAAGACTTAGCTACAACTTTCAAAGCTGTAGGGAGCTTCTCAAACACATCTGGCTGGTCCGATCCAGTGGGGCTTGCAAAGGGACCATTGATTCGTAGCGCCACTGACTGTGAACTCACACCTGGGCACACTTAAGCTTGAAATACCTCCTCCCCCCTAAAAAAAAATACCTCAACAGGACTTACTATTTCCAAGCTGTACAGCCTGTCCTATGCATGCTTACTCGAAAGTAAATCTTGCTGTGCTCAAATGTGAGCATAAATTTGCAATTAATCGAATGATTAAAGCTTGCAGCCCTGATTTGGATCTGCCAATGGGTTTACTATCGTTCTGAGAATTGTTATAGATTCAGATGGGGGTAGCCATGTTGGAGCCACATGGGGCTCTTTCACACATATTTTGTGGCCCCCCATCCCATTAGCCGGGAGCTTGGAAAATGTGTTGCTTCCTTCCTACCTCTCTCCCCCCTCGCTTCCATCTCTTTTTTTCCACTTCTCCCTCCCCTCCCAATCTCCTCCCTTCCTCTCTTCCTCCTTCCTTCCTTCTTGAGGCTCTCAAGCATCTTCCTTCCTTCCTTCCTTCCTTCCTTCCTTCCTTCCTTCCTTCCTTCCTTCCTTCCTTCCTTCCTTCCTTCCTTCCTTCCTTCCTTCCTCCCTTCCTTCTTGAGGCTCTCAAGCATCTTCCTTCCTCCTTCCATCCTTCCTCCTTCCATCCTTCCTCCCTCCTTCCTTCCTTCCTTCCTTTCTTTCTTTCTTTCTTTCTTTCTTTCTTTCTTTCTTTCTTTCTTTCTTTCTTTCTTTCTTTCTTTCTTTCTTTCTTTCTTTCTTCCTTCCTTCCTTCCTTCCTTCCTTCCTTCCTTCCTTCCTTCCTTCCTTCCTTCCTTATGGCTCTCAAACATTTAACATTTATTCAATGTGGCTCTTATATTAAGCAATTTTGGCCACCCCTGGTCTGAAGCAACAAAACAAAGCGTGAGTCCGGTAACATCGTTAAGACCAACAAAGTTTAATTCTGGGAGAAAGCTTTCTGCGTACGCACACTTCTTTAGACATCTGAAAGCTTTTACCCAGAATTAAACTTGCTGCTCTCAGATTTGTAATAATTGTTCTGATTGCTGGTTTGATATCTGCATGAAAGCTCAGCCTTATGACCATGCTTACTACCCCAATTTCCCACTTAAAACTTCCCTTGTCCTAGAAACAACTTTAACAGCTTGAATTATGATGGCCTTGGTCTTCTCATTTGCAAAACAAAGAGGATGATCATGTTAGCATTGCCAATCCCCAGGTGGGGGCAGGGGATTCCTCGGTTTGGAGGCCCTCCCCCTACTTCAGGGTCATCAGGAAGTGCGAGGGGAGGAAGGAAAAGTCTGCTGGATGCTCAATTATTCCCCATGGAGACCTATTCCCATAGGGTATAATGGAGAATTGTTCTGCTGGTATCTGGGGCTCTGGGGATGTGTGTGTGTTTTGAAGTAAACGTGCCAAATTTGTAGCATAGCATCCGGTGCCTTTCCTCAAAACAGCCCCCAAGTTTCAAAAAGATTGAACCAGGGGGTCCAATTCTATAAGCCCCCCCAAAAGGAATTCACTGCCATAGGAGGTGGTGGCGGCCACAAGTATAGCCACCTTCAAGAGGGGTTTAGATAAAAATATGGAGCACAGGTCCATCAGTGGCTATTAGCCACAGTGTGTATATAAAATTTTTTGCCACTGTGTGACAGAGTGTTGGACTGGATGGGCCGTTGGCCTGATCCAACATGGCTTCTCTTATGTTCTTATGTGATCCTATCCTTCATTATTCCAATATAGGGAAGGCATTTAAAAGGTGTGCGGTCCCTTTAAATGTGATGGCCAGAGCTCCCTTTGGAGTTCAGTTATGCCACAACCTTGCTTCTGGCTCCACCCCCGATGTCTCCTGGCTCCACCCCCGATGTCTCCTGGCTCCACCCCCAAAGTCTCCTGACTCCACCCCCAAAGTCCCCAGATGTTTCTTGAATTGGACTTGCCAGCAAATCACAGCCAACATGCAGCAGCTCCCTGGGGTTTTCAAGTCATGAGATGTTCAGAGGTGGTTTGCCACTGCTTGCCTCTGTGTGCCTGTCCTGGTATTCCTTGGCTGTCTCCCATCCAAGTGCTAACTTGGGCCAACCTTGTTTAGCTTCCTAGGTCTGACGAGACTGAGCTAGCCTGGGCTATGCTGGTTAGGGCTAGTCCACATTACAGAATTGTTTTAAGCAGGGCTCTGTTTTTGTAGCAGGAACTCCTTTGCATATTAGACCACATCTCCCAGTTGTAGCCAGTTCTTCAAGAGCTTACAGGGTTCTTCTTACAGGGCCTGTTGTAAGCTCCAGGAGGATTGGTTACATCCAGGGCTTTTTTTTGTAGCAGGAACTCCTTTGCATATTAGGCCACGCCTCACTGATGTAGCCAATCCTCCTGGAGCTTACAGGGCTCTTAGTACAGGGCCTACTGTAAGCTCCAGGAGGATTGGCTACATCAGGGGTGTGTGGCCAAATATGCAAAGGAGTTCCTGCTACAAAAAAAGCCCTGGTTTTATGGACTACAGAGATCGCATGCCAAAAGCTTTGTGCATTTGAAATATTTGCTTATTTACTTCATTTAGGATGTGCTCTTCTTCCCGGTGGCCCCCATAGCTGCTTGCATCAGTTCCCCTTCTCTAGTTCATCCTCACAACACCCCTGGGAGGTAGCTTAAGCTGCACGTGACTAGCCCAAGGCCACCCAACGAGCTTCCAAGGCAGGATAGGGATTCGAACCTGGGTCTCCCAGATTCTGATTCTAACCACTACACCATGCTGTTGGTGAAATACTAACTGTTACGGTTGCTACCCAACAATAATAGTGGAAATGACTCATCCGCTAAGGCTTTCTAAGGTGCGGTCTCTGCCCCAGCCCTGGGCTCCTTTGGTTTTAATTATTCTTTGCTATTTTTAGTGGTTAAAAATATGCTTGCTTTATCAATGTAGAGGGAAAAAAGCGGGGCTCCCCGAGTTTAAGCCAGACTATAATAGAAAAAACGTCAGGGTAAAACTATACTAGCAAAACATACATACAGTATGTAATAAGGAAAACCCTTTTGACCTCTACTTCTGAGTAGACTCTGCTCCTAAATAATCTAAGATGAACAATATAGATGTGCACAAAAGGCACTTCAATATTCCAAAGCTTCTGCCTTAAACAGATTGCGAGGCTCTAGCTCAGGGGTGTCAAACTCATTCGTTATGAGGGCCGGATCTGACATAAATGAGACCTTGTTGGGCCGGGCCATGTCGAGTTGGGCCAAGCCATGTCGGGCCAGCCCATACGTGTACCTATTTAAGATTCGGTAGCACAGATATAAACTTTATAAAAGACACAA
The DNA here is from genome assembly GCF_032191835.1 of Heteronotia binoei. Classification (NCBI taxonomy): domain Eukaryota; kingdom Metazoa; phylum Chordata; class Lepidosauria; order Squamata; family Gekkonidae; genus Heteronotia; species Heteronotia binoei. The sequence goes on from NC_083223.1 coordinate 269,708,032, forward strand.
ACACCATTAAATATATATTTTTAAAAAACTTAAAGCATGCTTAAAATGTTAGCACTCGTTCGTCTTAAAGGTGCTTTCTTTGTACTTCTCTCATGGGATCCAGGGAACTGGGCAAAGGAAGCTCTGGCTCTCTCCTTCCTTCTTCAGGGGACCAGGAGGGGGAGGAGCCTCAGCCAATAGAAGGAAGAAAAGCTTGGCTCAGTAGCTCTGCTGTGTGGTTGAGCAAGCCTTCCAAAGCGAGCTGTGATGCAGAAGGAAGCAAGAGAGAGGAAGAAGGAAGCAGATGACAGCCAGTTGCTCGGGGGCCTGATAGAAGCCCTCTGGGGGCCTGATTTGGCCCCCGGACTGCATGTTTGACACCCCTGCTCTAGCACATTCTTTGTAAGGACTAGGGTTGCCAATCCCCAGGTTGGGGCAGGGGATCCCCTGGTTTGGAGGCCCTCCCCCCGCTTCAGGGTCATCAGAAAGCGGGGGGAGGGGAGGAGAATGTCTGCTGGGCCCTCCATTATTCTCTATTAAGATCGATTCCCATAGGGTATAATGGAGAATTGATCCACAGGTATCTAGGGCTCTGGGGAGACTGCTTTTTGAGGCAGAGGCACCAAACATGCAGCATAGCATCCAATGCCTCTCCCCAAAATACCCTCCATATTTCAAAAAGACCAAGGGGTCCAATTCTATGAGCCGCAGAAGAAGGTGCCCCTATCCTTCATTATTTCCAATGGAGGGAAGGCATTTAGAAGGTGTGTGATCCCTTTAAATCTGATGGCCAGAACTCCCTTTGGCATTCAATTATTCTTGTCACAATCTTGTTTCCGGCCCCACCCCCAATGTCTTCTGGCCCCACCCCCAAAGTCTCCTGGCTCCACCCCCAAAGTCCCCAGATATTTCTTGAATTGGACTTGGCAACCCTAGTAACAATGGAGTGGGTTCTCACACTATCACTCTATGAAGGTTGCCTTCCTGATTGCATGCAGGTGTGGCAATTTAAAGTGACTCACTAACTGAATCTATTTTTAAATTAAGAATTTATTTTTAAATTAAGAATTCCCCCCCCCCTGGGCTTGAAGCAATGTTTGGACTTTTCACCATTCTTGTAAAAACAAAACTGGCATCAAATAGATCAGTAGTGAATATGCTGAGATTCAGTGAGTGAGTCACTTTAAATTGCTACAGCTGCATTCAATCAGGAAGGCAACCTTCATAGAGTGATACAGTGGTCCTTTGAGAACCCACTTGTCCTTGAGCTAGATCCTTGTGAGGAAGTCACAGGACTTTTGGGGTAAGGAGTAATAATATGCAACCTTTATTAAAAGTGTATAACTTTTATTGCATTTTTTTTTGTACTGTTGAATGCCGTGCCTTTTTGCCACAGTTCCACTGAAAAGCCATCAGTCTTGAAAAAGGCAACTGAACGTTTGACACCGGCTAACGTGGACTGGCCGTATGTGGATGAATTTATTCTTTGTCCTACACCTCACTGAAAAAACAGTGGACTGAAAGTGCAAGACTGTGCAATTTGTTTCTTTAAGTTTCTGTGTGCCATCTGGATGAAAGAATTCATCACAGCCTGTTTTCTCATGATTTTGGTTTATGAGTCAATAGCAGACTCTCAACCTTCTAAAAGTGCCTGAGTGCACTTATTTTTTTTGCAGGCTCTTTGAATTCATTTTGGTGCAGACTGTTTGCGAATACAGGCGATGTCTAAGTGCCTGTGTGCACTCTTGTGTTTCATATTGCAGTCTGCTTAAGGTAGAAGCTTTGGAATATTAAAGTGCCTTTTGTGCACATTTATATTGTTCATCTTAGATTATTTAGGAGCAGAGTCTACTCAGAAGTAGAAGCCAAAAGGGTTTTCCCTATTACATATATATGTTTTGATAGTATAGTTTTACCCTGACTTTTTTCTATTATAGCCTGCTTTATCAGTGTTGGCTGTGTTTGACAGAGGAGCTCTGGTTCTCTGCAAGCAAGAGGGATGCCACAGAAGCAGGCAGGAAGAGCTGGGCATGAAAAAGAGATGTCTTGTTTGGGCATCTTCATTACTGGGCTGGGGAATGAGAGCTGGGCCAGAATGCAGAGTGATTCTTTCACTCCATTTTCTCCTTCCTTCCTTCCTTCCGTCTTGGTTTCCATCTCACCCTTCCTCTCTTTTCTCTCTGCAGCACAAACCTTCAGCCCCATCTCCTGCCCTTTCCACACGGAAGGCATCCCTGACTTTTGCCCCGGCCCATCCCTTGACCGACCGTCTCAGCAGGTGGAAGAACTCCAGAGGATCATGGCCAGCGTCGAACTGACTGAGCTGGAGGTGGCCATTGAGAAAATTGTTTCTGCCTTCTTCACGTGTGCCAGCCGTGAGGGTAAAAAGAACACGCTGACAATCAATGAATTCAAGGAGTTGGCCACCACGCAGCTCCCAAATTTCATGAAGGTGAGCAAGGGCACTGGGCCAAGTAGTGTGTATGTGTGTGTGTGCGTGTGCGTGCAGGGTGTGTGTGTGTAGGGTTGCCAATCCCCAGGTGGGGACAGGATCCCCCGGTTTGGAGGCTCTCCCCCTGCTTCAGGGTCATCAGAAAGCGGGGGAGGGGGGAGGGAAAAGTCTGCTGGGCACTCCATTATTCCCTATGGAAACCGATTCCCACAGGAAATAATGGAGAATTGATCCATGGGTATCTGGGGCTCTGGAGGGGCTGTTTTTTGAGGTAGAGGCACCAAAATTTCAGCATAGCATCTAGTCCCTCTCCCCAAAATAACCACCAAGTTTCAAAAAGATTGGACCAGGGAGTCCAATTCTATGAGCCCCAAAAGAAGGTGCCCCTATCCTACATCTCTGCTGGAGGGAAGGTATTTAAAAAGTGTGCAGTCCCTTTAAATGTGATGGACATAATTCCCTTCAGAGTTCAATTAATGCTTGTCGCAACCTTACTCCTGGCTCCACCCCCAATGTCTCCTGTCTCCACCCCCAAAGTCCCCAGATATTTCTTGAATTGGACTTGGCAACCCTAGGTGTGTGGCAGCCAGGAACATTCTTTTATTTAAAGAAATAGTCTAAGACTGTGATCATGAACACAATGTGGTTTTTTAAAAATATGTTTTATAACTTTATATACTCTTAATAGCCTAATCTGTAGTCTTCAACCATTTGGGGTCTGTGGAAACATTTGAAATTCTGAGACAGTGTGGTGGGCAGAGCACAAAATGGCTGCCACAAAATGGCTGTCAAAGGGGCAGAGCCAGCCACAAAATGGCTGCTGCAGTGCCTCGGTGAAAATCTGTGTACTGTGGTGGCAGCTGCTACCAAAGTAATGTTTTTAAAAATCTGCACAACCAATCAAATCTCCGGTGGCCAATAAGAAGCCTTGTTATGCAAAACCTCCACCAGGCCTTACCCGCTTTCTAGAAACTCTTATCAGGCACTGGGCACAGTGCTGGTGGTTGCTGTGGTACCCACATTAGGGACCTCTATCTAATCTAATATGCTCTTCTGTACACGTGCAGCGGAATTAGACTGAAATGGACCAAATCAGTGGTGAGAAGCCAATTTGATGTAGAGGTTAAGTGTGTGAACTTATATCTGGGAGAACCGGGTTTGATTCCCTGCTCCTCCACATGCACTTGGTCAGGACTTTTTTTTTTGAGCAGGAACACACAGGAATGCAGTTCTGACTGGCTTGGTGTCAGGGGTGGGGCCTAATACGCAAACAAGCTCCTGCAGGGCCTTTTCTTTTAAAAAGCCCTGTGTGAAACAATGGTGACATCAGGGGTGTGTGGCCTAATATGCAAATGAGTTCTTGCTGGACTTTTTCTACCAAAAAAGCCCTGCGCCTGCTGATGTGACCTTGAGTCAGTCACAAGTTCTCGCAGAGCTGTTCTCTCAAGAGCAGTGTCTGTCAGGACTCTCTCAGCTCCACCTATCTCACAAGGTATCTGTTGGGGGAAAGGAAGGAGATTGTAAGTTGCTCTGAGACTCCTTCAGGTAGTGAAAGGTGGGGTATAAATCCAACCCCTCCTCCTTTTTCAGAAGCATTTTTGTGTGTGTGTTTAAAAAAGTGCCCCACAAGTAGAAAACCGGCATTGCTGGGCATGGACTTAAGCTTGTGATGTCCTAGCTTTCTGTTTGCGGGGCCATTTTTTGAAACATAGAAGAACGTTCTGCTACATTAAGCTTCTTTCTTCTTGTGCATGAGACAAGTACTTTCCTGTGTGATGTTGCAAATGCCTAGAGTTTCATGGAAATGTGTGTGTGTGTGTGTGGGGGGGGGGTTTCAGTGTTCTGTGTTACTGCCTCAGAGGTCTGTAGCTTGGGTGTGCGTTGAATTGATGATGAAGAAAAAGAGTTGGGTTTTTTATACCCCACTTTTCTGTATCATAAAAAAGGTAGTCCCCTGTGCAAGCACCGGTCATTTTTGACTCTGGGGTGATGTTGCTTTCACAATGTTTTCACGGCAGACTTTTAACGGGGTGGTTTGCCATTGCCTTCCCCAGTCTTCTACACTTCCCCCCCAGCAAGCTGGGTACTCATTTTACTGACCTTGGAAGGATGGAAGGCTGAGTCAACCTGGAACCAGCTACCTGAACCAGCTTCTGCTGGGATCGAACTCAGGTCGTGAGCAGAGGGCTCCGACTGCAGTACTGCAGCTTTACCACTGTAATGTACTGGGAGACGAGACGTGGTTAAGGCATTGGTCTTTAATCGCTGGTACATTACAGAACTGGGGAACACGCGGCCGGGTCCGCTAATATATACATGCACCCCGGATCAACCCCCCTGCTGGCCAGCCCAATCCTGGCCAGTTAAACTTCCCGCGCTTGGTCTTGATTGGTGGTGACTATTCCTGCGCTGCGCCAGGTAACCCGAGGACGTCCCGGCTTGCGCGGCGCGGGTGCAGAGTCCGATACTCTACACTCCTCCCCCCTTAGTTTAAACCACATAGTCCCGGAGGTACGCAGGTGCTCTCCGTTCCCGTGTCGATCTCCTCGGGGTCGCTCTTGGTGCGGAGGCTGGTTCCGTTGTGGGCGATGCTGCTTCTGGCTGCGGGATGTTGGGGTCTGTTTCAGGCTCCGGCTCTGGTTCGGTGTCTCTGGGGGCGTCATACGTGGGTAGTTCCTGTATTGGCGAGCGCCCCTCCGGACCTTCGGTTGCCCGCGGTTCCCTATTCCCTACCTCCTCTGTTTCTTCAGGTAGGGTGCGGCGGCGCAGCTGATCTATGTGCCGCCTTAGTACCTGGCCCCCTTCGGTGGTCACTTCGTATGACCTGGAACCTGTCACCCTAAGGACTCTCCCCGCGACCCACTCGGGACCGCTTGCGAAGTTCTTCGCGTATACCGGGTCACCCGGAAAGAACCCCCGCACCGCCTCCCGGACCTCTGGGGACCCGCGGACCTCGGGGGCCCGGTCGGGGTGCAGCCTGTCTAGGCGTGTTGTCAGTTTCCTCCCCATAAGCAGTTCTGCGGGGCTGGATCCCGTTATAGGGTTTGGGGTGATCCTGTTGTGGAACAGGAAGGCTGAGAGGCGGTGGTCCCAATCCCCTTGTACTATTCTCCCCAGTGCTTCCTTGGTGGTCCGCACCATCCGCTCCGCCTGGCCGTTGGTGGCCGGATGGAAGGGTGCGGATCTTATGTGTCGTATGAGGTACCTCTCCGTGAACTCCCTGAATTCCCGGGAGGTGAATGCAGTTCCGTTATCCGTCACCAGGGTGTCTGGGATCCCGTGCGTGCATAGGACCCTCCTGAGTGCCCGGACGGCTGCTGCCGTGGAGGTCGAGGCTACTGGAATCACCTCCAGCCATTTCGTGTAGGCATCCACAAGTATAAAAAAGATTTGGCCCTGATACGGGCCTGCAAAATCTAAGTGGAGGCGGGACCATGGTCGCCTGTTAGACTCCCATCTGTGGACCGGGGCTGATGGGGGATCGGGCCGGGATTCTTGGCAGGGTTGGCACCTCCTCACCCACCCCTCTATCTCCTCATCCATGCCCGGCCACCACACATAACTACGGGCCAGGGCTTTCATCCTCACGATGCCCGGGTGGGTCTCGTGGAGGTCTTCCAGTACCTGCTTGCGCAAGGGGGGGGGGACTACCACCCGGCTGCCCCAAAGCACACACCCCTTGTGGGTTGATAGCTCGTCCTTCCTGGACGCGAACGGCCTGAACGCGTCTTCGACTTTGCCTGATGGCCACCCCCTCCCCACCCAGTCCCTGACCCGTGCCAGGATGCGGTCCCTCCCTGTCGCCCGAGCCACCTCCGCCGCGTGCAGGGGGCGCTCGGGGAGCGATTCTATGAGCATTACCCCATGTGCAGGGGCGGGATCCGGTTCTGTCATGGGGAGCGGCAGGCGGCTGAGGGCATCGGCGTGTCCCATGGCTTTACCCGGGCGGTGGACCAGTTCATACGTGTAGGAGTTCAGGAACTGGTTCCACCTCAGGACCCTCTGGGATAGGATTTGGGGGGTCTGACGGTCTGGAGCTAGGAGGCCCAGGAGCGGCTTGTGGTCAGTGGCGATGGTGAAACGCCTACCGTAGAGGTAGTCGTTGAACTTGTGCACCCCCGCCACGATCGCCAAGGCCTCCTTGTCGATTTGAGCGTAGTTCCGCTCCGCTGGGGATAGAGTCCGCGAATAGTACGCGACTGGCACTTCCCTCCCGTCCGGGAGTTGGTGCCCCAAAACCGCTCCTACTCCGTAGGGGGAGGCGTCGCAAGCTAGGATCAGGGGTAGGTTTTCGTCGTAGTGGTGAAGTACCGCGTTAGAGACCAAGAGGTCCTTCACTGCTTGGAACGCCGCGGCTTGGCGTTGGCCCCAGACCCACGGGGCCTGTCTATCCAGCAAACGGTGCAGCGGTTCCGCTACGGCGGCTTTGTGCGGTAGGAACGTGTGATAAAAGTTCAACAATCCTAAAAAACTCTGTAGTTCTGCCTTGCATTTGGGCGCAGGAGCCTGGACTATGGCCCTGGTCTTGTCCGCCGTCGGGTGTATCCCCGCCGCGTCCACGGCGAACCCCAGGAACTCCACTCGCGGGACACCTAACAAACATTTCTCCTTTTTGACTCTCAGCCCCGCCGCTTGGAACCGTCTGAGGACCTCGCGCAGGCGGCAGCAGAACTCTCCTTCATTGGGGGCGGCGATTAAAACGTCGTCAAAGAAGGGTTGAACTCCGGGGATCCCTTTAAGGAGAGAGTCCATTATGCTCTGGAATATCCCCGGAGCCACACTGACCCCGAACTGCAGCCGTTTAACCCTGAACGCGCCCCTGTGGGTCACAATCGTCTGCGCCTCCGCTGTCTTAGCGTCGACCGGCAGTTGCTGGTATGCTTGTGCTAAGTCCAGCTTCCCAAAAACCTTCGCCCCGGCTAGCGCTGCTAGGACGTGGCTGACCACCGGGACTGGGTAGGGGTTGTCTTGTAGCGCCTTATTGATCGTGCACTTGTAGTCAGCGCAGATCCTCACCTCCCCATTGGGTTTGACGGGCGTTACTATGGGGGTTTCCCATTCCGCGTATGTTACCGGTTCTAGGACGCCCTGGGCCGTTAGGCGGTCCAGTTCTGCCTCTATTTTCGGCTTAAGGGCGAACGGGACGCGCCTCGCTTTAAGCCTTATGGGCCTGACCATTGGGTCAATCGGTAGGGTGATGGGCGGACCCTTATAGCTCCCCAACGACCCGTCAAAGACCTCGGGGAACTCCCGGCAGACCCCGTCGAAATTGCTTGCCTGCAAGTGGTCCACCCCCACCAGCTGGATCCCCAGGGGATTGAACCAAGCCAACCCTAGAAGTGTGGTCAGTTGGCGCTTGACCACTAGGATGTCCAGGGGCCCCCTGAAACCCCTTCTTTCCACATGCACCCGGGCCCACCCCACGATGTGTACTGGGTTCTTCTGAAAGTCCCTCAGTACGAAGTCCGCTGGCCTCGTTTGAAGGCGGCGGCGGGGGCATAGTTTCTTGAGGGTTTCCTCCGAAATGATAGAGATGGAGGAACCCGAGTCCACTTCCATGGTGCAGGGGGCGCCCTCGATTAGGACCGACATTTTGACCTTGTCTGGGGCCGAGAGGGGCAAGTTCAATACCTGCAGAGTGGTGGATGCCGTCGTGTGGGTGTCCAGGGAGTCGTGATGCGCTGATGGTTGTCGGCGGCTGTTCTTGGCCCGGCAAGCCCGAGCGATGTGGCCCGTCTTTCCGCAGCTGCGGCAGTCCAGGTTGCGGTACGGGCAGTCCCGGCGCTCGTGGGGGTCGCCGCAGCTGGCGCACCTGGGACCGGTGGTGGCGGTGGCCCTCTCCGTCGCTCGCTGTCTAGCGGGGGCCCTGGTGTCCGTTCTTTGGGGCCGTCGGAGTTGGAACGCTTCTTCCTCTGTTCGGTCTTCTGGCTCCGTTTCTCCTTGGTGGACTGCTTCACCTCGTGGCTGGCCGAACGCCTTGGTGGCCCTCTCGAAGGCCGTCGCCTCGTTGAAGGCTTGTTGTAGCGTTAGCTCCTCCTTCGCGAAGAGTTTCTGCTGCAATCGCTCGTCGCGGAGGCCCCAGACGAAACGGTCCCGCAGGGCTTCGTCCCTTTTATCAAAGTTGCAATTTCCGGCGATCTGCCGAAGGGCCGCCAGGTAGACCGCCGCTGTCTCCCCCGACTTTTGGTCCCTCTTGTGGAAGAGGAATCGGCGGGCGACGATGGACGGTTGGGGTGAGAAGTGGCCCGTGAGGAGCCTCACGACTTCCCGGTAGGTCCTCTCCGTCAGCTTAGCTGGAGCGGAGAGACCTCGTGCGATCTCGAAGGTCTCTTCGCCACAGACGCTCAGCAGGACGTCTCTCTTTCTTTCGTCATCGTCGATCAGGTTCGCCCGCAGGTAGCACTCGACCCTTTCGGTGTAGGTCTCCCATCTCTCGGGGTGCTCCGGGTTGAATTCCGCAAGATGGCCCGTCGTTACACTCGAGTTCGCCATGGTGGCGGCGGGCTGCCCGATCCTGCGGTCTCTCGCCGTCCTCGTCTCCTGCCTGACCTATCTAGATCCCATCCTCGTCGCCAGTGTAATGTACTGGGAGACGAGACGTGGTTAAGGCATTGGTCTTTAATCGCTGGTACATTACAGAACTGGGGAACACGCGGCCGGGTCCGCTAATATATACATGCACCCCGGATCAACCCCCCTGCTGGCCAGCCCAATCCTGGCCAGTTAAACTTCCCGCGCTTGGTCTTGATTGGTGGTGACTATTCCTGCGCTGCGCCAGGTAACCCGAGGACGTCCCGGCTTGCGCGGCGCGGGTGCAGAGTCCGATACTCTACAACCACTCTGCGCCACGGGGCTCTTTTCTGTATCATAAGGAGTCTCAAAAAGGCCTACAATTGTCTTCCCTTTTGTTACCCACAACAAGTGCTTTATGCAGTAGGTGGGGGCTCAGAGGGCTCTGAGAGAACAGGGACTGACTCAAGGTCACCCAGCTGGCTGCATGCAGAGAAGGAGTGGGGAATCAAACTTGGCTCTCCAGATTAGAGTCTTAACCACCACTCCATACTGATGATGGGCTAGCTTGGGGCCACCATATGAGTTTAAATAAGACCGTGGATTCATGCCGTGTTACACACATCGGTTGTTCTTGCCTGTCAATATCCCATGGAAACCAGGCCCAACAAATGTGTCTTGGCTACTCCAAACTGGAGAGGGGGGGCTCCTGACATTCAATTGTCCTCCATGACAACAAGACCTGCAGCTAGAAAGCTAGAATATCAGGAAGAGGAGGGGCTGTGGCTCAGGGGTAGAGCATCTGCTTGACACAAAGAATGTCCCTGGTTCAATTCCCGGCATTTCCAGTTTAAAGGACTAGGCAGTAGGAGAGCTGCTGCTGGTCTGAGTAGACAAGACTGACCTTGACGGACCATTGGCCTGATTCAGTATAAGGAAGTATAAGGCAGCTTCATGTGTTCAAGAGGAGGTCAAGTTAGAACCTTTTTAATCCCAATAGGTGAGTTTTTGCCCTGACCTGGTTTAAACCACTGCAAAAGGAGCCAGCCCAGCCCCAGCTGAGGTGGCACAGAGCTCTCAACTCCGGTAGTCCAGCTGTTCCTTTCTTGCAGCTCTGAGCTGCCTTGTCTGGGGGCTGGCTCCTCTTCAGTATAGCCGAATATACCCGAATAAAAGCTGGAAAAAGGCTTGTATTCGGGCTCAGCAATGCCAGTAGTCAATCAGCTTATCTGAATCTGTATTCGGCTTAAATGATACTGGTATTTTTTCGATATTTTTTTCAGCTCAGTTTATGCCGAATTCACACCCCTAGCTGTGACTTGATGGCACTTTTCACCACCGCCAGTCTAGTGTTCTGAAGTGGAAATAATTTTTGTTTTGTCTAGGGGAAGTACTTAAGCATGTGAATATCCTGACAGCAGTCTGAAGCAATGTTCCCTCTAAGCTGCAGAGTGTTGTGAGCAAAAATTCTACTTTGCGAGCTACTGGCATTAAAGGTGTGAGCTACTGCATAAATTAGTGTGCTCTGGGGCCATCCTTCCTGAGCTAAGACAAAAAAGTGTGCGCTGGAGGCTAAAAATCTGTGAGCTAGCTCACGCTAACTCAGCTTAGAGGGAACACTGGTCTGAAGTATTATGAGCTAGATGCAAAAGATGAAGAAGATATTGGATTTATATCCCGCCCTCCACTCAGAAGAGTCTCAGAATGGCTCACAATCTCCTTTAGCTTCCTCCCCCACAACAGACACCCTGTGAGGTGGGTGGGGCTGGAGAGGGCTCTCACAGCAGCTGCCCTTTCAAGGACAACCTCTGCCAGAGCTATGGCTGACCCAAGGCCATGCCAGCAGGTGCAAGTGGAGGAGTGGGGAATCAAACCCGGTTCTCCCACTTAAGAGTCTGCACACTTAACCACTTCACCCAACTGGCTAGTCTTTCTTTCCTCAGGTTCAATGGAAAAACCTCTGCTTTGCAAGGTTCCAGGGTCAATGCCTGGCTATTTTGAACTTAAAAGATCAGGCACTAGGATTTTTGTCTGTTGTGAACAAGCGTTGATGCATTTTTATTGGGTGATGTTCACTTTTTTGAGAGAACAAGACAATCCCCCTGTCTCACCACACCATCATTTTCCAAACCTCTAGCATTTATTTATTTAGATCAAGATGGGTAGCTGTGTTAGTCAGTCTGTAGCAATAGAAAAGAGCAAGAATCCAGTAGCACCTTCTAGACTAAAAAAAAAATTGGGGCAGAGTAGGAGCTTTTGTGAGATATGCTCACTTCAGAGAGCCAGTTTGATGTAGTGTTTAAGTGTGCGAACTCTAATCCGGGAGAACCGGGTTTGATTCCCCACTCCTCCACTTGCACCTGCTGGAATGGCCTTGGGTCAGCCATAGCTCCTGGCAAGAGTTGTCCTTGAAAGGGCAGCTGCTGTGAGAGGCCTCTCCAGCCCCACCCACCTCACAGGTGTCTGTTGTGGAGGAAGAAGATATAGGAGATTATAAGCCGCTCTGAGTCTCTGATTCAGAGAGAAGGGTGGGGTATAAATTATATTGCCTTCATTGTTGTTTCAGCCCAGTCAACACAAACTAGCAATCACCAGACCTCAACTTGTGATTCTTTTAATCTGCGAAAACAATATTTCCATGATTCTGCATACTAATTCACTGCCCACTTTCTCTATATTTAGAACTGCTTTCTGTTCCATTCCTATTGTCTGATGAAGTGTGCTCCCAACACACAAAAGCTTACATTCGGAATAAAACTTGCTTGGTCTTAAAGGTGCAAACTTGACTCCTGTTTGTTCTTCAGATACAGCTACATATCTGAAGCTGTATCTGAAGAAGAAGAAGGAGAAGATGATGATATTGGATTTATATCCCGTCCTCCACTCCGAAGAGTCTCAGAGCGGTTCACAATCTCCTTTACCTTCCTCCCCCACAACAGACACCCTGTGAGGTAGATGAAGATACTGGATTTATATCCTGCCTGTGGCGGAACCGGCCCGATTCTACCTTCAGACCCGGTCCCGTCAGCTCCCTATCGAGTCGCCAACTCCTGGAGGGAGCTATTTCTCCTCCTGCCCCTTGGGCGCGCTGCCACCACCTGCTCAGTCCCGGGGTTCAGATTGAGAGGAACAGGACTCCCAATCCCCCTCTCCAGCTGTGAGGCTAGGCCTCCAGGTCCTCTGCCACCCTGCACTTGGGTTTCACAGAGACCTCAGCGCGTCTTTGGGGCACCCCTGGAGGATTGGCACCTTATCCAACTGCATGCCTTCCCCCTTCCCCGGGGCCCCCTTCTCAAAAACAGCGTGGTCTAAAGCGGTTTGGGGATCTATGTGGTACAGAGTTTGACTGCCAGCATTTTAAACAGAAAAAACATTTATTTAAAAGGGAAAAGGATAGGGAAAGAAAAACAAAACAAAAACAGTTGCATCTAAAAAAGTAGCACAGCACAGCACAGCACAGCACAGCCCAGCACAGCACAGCCCAGCACAGCAACCAGTATAACAAAGAAAAGGTGATTATAAACGCATCCGGCTGGCCCTGCTCTAAACTTGCCCTGTCTTGTGAATTACTTACTTAGTCTGCCTGCCTGGGCCTTCCCAGGCAGGAGCCTCCATTGCTCACCACATGCTCGCTCGAGCCCCAGTTCAAATCTGGCTGCTCTTCCTGCCTAACACATGCAAGGAACAACAGCACTTCCTGCCTCTCTAGGAGATTTCCCCCCTAGCGTTGTTGGTTTGGCTCTGAAAGGGGAGGGGGAGTGAGGGGAAGGCTACAAAGCCTGCTGAATGGATTTACTGATCCCTGCCTTTTTGGATGAAGCACCAACACTCTCAGATGGCGTTTCTCCACACGTCCCCCTCCTTAAATTCTGAGCCGGAGGGGTTGCCTCCTACAGAGGTGACCCCGTAGCAGAATCCAAACAAACAAGGAGAAACCCATTAACCCAAAATATTACACAAACATTCAGGTATTTCTCCAATAATACACAAAGTCCAGCACCCTCGGTGCCCATGTCCTTTCTGGACAAAACGTTGCATTGCTGCATGCAGAAGGAATGTCCAGTCTTTAAGATGTACTCCTCCATCTCCCAGGACCACCTCTGGAGTTTGGTGCTCTCCCTCCGTGGCTGCTGTTGCTGGGGTGAGTGGTCCATCAAAGGAGGACATTCCTGGCCCCACATATGAGGTTGGAAACTGCCCAGTTCCCACACAGTTGCTTCTTTATCCCTCATTGGTGGAATGTTCCCTCTGTCCACTCTGTCCTCCCAGAAAACCACCTCTGGGGCTCCAAACAATTGCTGTCCCAGCTTCTTTTTGTCTCCTTCCTTCCTACCTCTATGCAACACCATGGACCTCGCAGAGACTGGCTGTGGTACATTCACCTGCACCACTTTAACTGCCTTTCCCATTTTCTCCATAGCCACCACATAAGTAGCCTCGTCTAGGTCATACACAATCACATGGGGTCCCACCCATTCCACTTTCCGTTCACCAGTATGAAGTGGCAGGGAAACCATCACCCTATCCCCTGTCTCAACTTCTGAGAACTCCACTTTCTGGTCCCTTGCCAACTCACACAGTGGATCCAGCCTAGGGTCACTTTGAACCTCAGACAGGAACATTTCTGGCTCCCCCAGACTTCCTGTCACCTGTTCCTTCAAGCCACCCCTAGTCCCACTGTTTCCAGAACACTCAGCCAAAGTTTGATCTGGGTTCTCCGCCCCCTCAGTTGGTTTTTCAGTGTCAGCCAACTGAGCTCCTTCCTGCCTGGAACGCTCCACAGCATCCTGCGGCCCTTGTGGAAATTGGCACCCCTCTTCCCATTGGGCACACCCTCCTTCAGGGTTTGAGACAGACTGGTCCTCCCCCTCCCTGGTTGGTGGTGAGGTGGCTTCCCTAAAGTGGCCTTCCTCCCCCCACCTTCCCCTGAGGGTTTGGCTTGGGTTCTCAGTCCCCTCGGTTGGTTTTTCAGCACTACCCAACTGACCCCCTTCCTGCCTGGAAGGTCCCACAGCTTCCCAGGATTCCTGTCTGCCCTGCTTCAAGACGACCTGTTTTGAGAGCGTCTCGGACGATCCCACTTCCTGATCCACAGCTACTTGGTGAACCGGTTCCAACCTAAGGCCGCTCCGGACCCCCTCCTGGAACCGCTCCCGTTCCCCCAAGCCTTCAGCTATGTGCTCCTCTGAGCCCACATTAGCCTTGCTGCTCTCAGAACCTCCTGTGAAATCTCCACTCTCCACCTCTGTCTTTTCAGGTTGCACATCCTTTATGCTAGACAGGTTCCCTTCCGCGCTAGGAACATCGACAGCCTCTTGCTGCACTTGGAGAAAGCTACACCCCTCTTCCCCTTGGGAACACCCTACTCCAGGGCTTGAGACAGGCTGGTCCTCCCCCTCCTGGGTGACTGCCCTCTCTTCGTCCTCAGTAACCTGGGCTATTTCCCCCTCCCTGGTTGGTGGTGAGGTGGCTTCCTTAAAGTTGCCTTCCTCCTCCCACTTCCCCCTGGGGGTTTGGCTGCGGGGTACAGCCTTGATAGAGTACTGGCCAACCACCAAATCCCGGCCCAATAACACTGGAACTGTTTGTTCCTTCATTACCCCACATTCAGAATAGGATTTACCTTCTTGTGGAGCCAAACCCCTGAACTGCTTTCGGGAGTGGTCTGGCCCCAGTTTAAACCTTTTAAATACAGTGGCTTTATAGGCCGCAAAAGTTATCCCCCCATCTTCCATAGGCATGCTGTGATAGATGGCTGAGAGTTCTCCAGTCAGGATGCTACAGAGGTAAGACATATAGTCTTCCTCTGCAATCCCCCACTGTTTGGCTGCCCTCTCAAAGTTGGAGAGGTATGTGGAGGGGTCTTCTCCCTCCTTGTACACTGCAAAGTCTTTGGGGGTGACTTGGATCTCTTTGCTTAGTTCAGCTTCCAGACGTAGCACCTCAAGCTCATGGCGACGTTGCTCTTCCTGCTCCCGTCTGTGGATTTCAGCTCGTCTCAGCTCTCTCTCTCGTTCCTCCTGTCTGCGGACTGCATCCCTCTCTGCTTGTCGTTCCTCTCTCTCTCGTTCCTCCTGTCTGCGGACTGCATCCCTCTCTGCTTGTCGTTCCTCTCTCTCTCGTTCCTCCTGTCTGCGGACTTGGTCCGCCTTGATACGCATTCTTGCCAGTTCCAACTGTAGCTGCAAGATTACTTCTGACTGGGTGGGGGCCACTTTTGCAGGGGCCCCTGCATGCTCAAGATGCTCCAACAGGAGGACTTGCATATCTACTACAGTCAGGTTGTCACACTCCAGTTCTTGCTTTGCGCACTCTTCCTGGAGCTGTGGCTTTGTCATCTTCAGGATTTCCAGTTTCTTAGCACGCTCCATCCTAACTAGCTAAACTTTCCCTACTCCAGTTGACCCGAAAAGAAAACAAAACCGCTGTTGCTTCCTCTGGGTGCTTGCACGCATCAAAAACCAAAAATGCCTGGCCAATCAAGTTCTCTGTTTGTTCTCATCCCACCGCTGCCACCAAGTGTGACGGAACCGGCCCGATTCTACCTTCAGACCCGGTCCCGTCAGCTCCCTATCGAGTCGCCAACTCCTGGAGGGAGCTATTTCTCCTCCTGCCCCTTGGGCGCGCTGCCACCACCTGCTCAGTCCCGGGGTTCAGATTGAGAGGAACAGGACTCCCAATCCCCCTCTCCAGCTGTGAGGCTAGGCCTCCAGGTCCTCTGCCACCCTGCACTTGGGTTTCACAGAGACCTCAGCGCGTCTTTGGGGCACCCCTGGAGGATTGGCACCTTATCCAACTGCATACCTTCCCCCTTCCCCGGGGCCCCCTTCTCAAAAACAGCGTGGTCTAAAGCGGTTTGGGGATCTATGTGGTACAGAGTTTGACTGCCAGCATTTTAAACAGAAAAAACATTTATTTAAAAGGGAAAAGGATAGGGAAAGAAAAACAAAACAAAAACAGTTGCATCTAAAAAAGTAGCACAGCACAGCACAGCACAGCCCAGCACAGCAACCAGTATAACAAAGAAAAGGTGATTATAAACGCATCCGGCTGGCCCTGCTCTAAACTTGCCCTGTCTTGTGAATTACTTACTTAGTCTGCCTGCCTGGGCCTTCCCAGGCAGGAGCCTCCATTGCTCACCACATGCTCGCTCGAGCCCCAGTTCAAATCTGGCTGCTCTTCCTGCCTAACACATGCAAGGAACAACAGCACTTCCTGCCTCTCTAGGAGATTTTCCCCCTAGCGTTGTTGGTTTGGCTCTGAAAGGGGAGGGGGAGTGAGGGGAAGGCTACAAAGCCTGCTGAATGGATTTACTGATCCCTGCCTTTTTGGATGAAGCACCAACACTCTCAGATGGCGTTTCTCCACACTGCCCTCCACTCCGAAGAGTCTCAGAGCGGCGCACAATCTCCTTTACCTTCCTCCCCCACAACAGACACCCTGTGAGGTATATGAAGATACTGGATTTATATCCCGCCCTCCACTCCGAAGAGTCTCAGAGCGGCTCACAATCTCCTTTACCTTCCTCCCCCACAACAGACACCCTGTGAGGTAGATGAAAATATTGGATTTATATCCCGCCCTCTGCTCCAAAGAGTCTCAGAGCGGCTCACCATCTCCTTTACCTTCCTCCCCCACAACAGACACCCTGTGAGGTGGGTGGGGCTGGAGAGGCCTCTCACTGCAGCTGCCCTTTCAAGGACAACCTCTGCCAGAGCTATGGCTGACCCAAGGTCATGCTAGCAGGTGCAAGTGGAGGAGTGGGGAATCAAACCCGGTTCTCCCAGATAAGAGTCCGCGCACTTAACCACTACACCAAACTGGCTCTCCACTAGAAGTGAGCAGTGACTCACAAAAGCTCACACCCTGCCGTTTATATTATTTACCTGCTTCAATTTTGTCTTCTTTTCCGGATAAGACTTCAAAAAGATTACACAGTTATAAATGGCCAGGCAATGAAGACATTGACCAATTTCGCACTAGAGCTTTAATCCTGGTTTAACTCTGTCCCCAAACTGACTTTCTACACTAAAACCATAGAATCATAGAGTCATAAAGTTGGTTTCTCTGATTCTAGTGTAGAAAGTCAGTTTGGGGATAGAGTTAAACCAGGATTAAAGCTCTAGTGTGAAATTGGTCAGAATAATACATACAAGGAACCAGATCATGCAAACCACTATGGTAATAAAACCAGATCACGCAAACCACAGTGAACTGGAAGCAGTATAATAGAGCACATACACTGGATTTTGCAGTTAGAGAACAATGAAACAATAGAGTAGATTACACGATTAGTGAATGCTGAAGCACAAAATGCATCCAGTAAACAATGTGGGGAGGTGACTGCCTGAAACAAGGGTTCACAAACTTTTTCAGACTGCAAGGGTCCTTTGGAATTCTGGCACAGGATGCTGGGCGCAGCCACAAAATATCTTCCATGGGAGGTGAAAACAACCACAAAATGTCTGCCATTGGAGACAGGGCCAATCACAAAATGCCAGGAAGTGAGGCGACGCATAACTCGGATTGATACAGGTGGGCAGCCAATAGGGTTCCCAATCCCCTGGTGAGTAAGGAAACAAAAGCACCGCTACCGTAGGGTTGCCAAGTCCAATTCAAGAAATATCTGGGGACTTTGGGGGCGGAGCCAGGAGACTTTGGGGGTGGAGCCAGGAACAAGGGTGTGACAAGCATAATTGAACTCCAAGGGAGTTCTGGCCATCACATTTAAAGGGACAGCACACCTTTTTAAATGCCTTTCTTCCACAGGAAATAATGAAGGATAGGGGCACCATCTTTTGGGGCTCATAGAATTGGACCCCCTGTTCCAATCGTTTTGAAACTTGGGGGGGTATTTTGGGGAGAGGCACTAGATGCTATACTAAAAATTTGGTGCCTCTACCTCAAAACATAGGCCCCCCCCAGAGCCCCCAATACCCGCGGATCAATTCCCCATTATTCCGTATGGGAATCGTTCTCCATAGGGAATAATAGAGTGCCCAGTAGACATTTCCCTCCCCCCCCCGCCCCCCGCTTTCTAAACCAGGGCCTCCAAACCAGGGAATCCCCTGCCCCCTCCCTCTCTCACACACACAAATACTTACTGGGTCTTGTTCCTACAGAACTTTACTTGATCTAAAAACGAAAGCAAAACAAAGGGAGGGGCCGTTCTCCAAAGCCCTTCCTGTTTCCTGCTCAGCCTTAAAGGCACATATTTTAAAAACGGACCTGCAGGAGCTCTAAAACTACATGGTGATTATGGGGAGCGAGGCTTACCCCGCCGGCCAGCTGGCTGGGGGCGGGAGAAGCCTGTGAAAACGGGGGATCCCCCGCTGGGACCTGGGGATTGGGAAGCCTACGCTATCGTGAAATCTAGCTTCAAACTGTCAAAAAATTACAAAATTAAGCAATATTAGAAAAGTCTTGTATCTTAAATATCCAAACACCACGAATTCTTATACAATAAGGAACGGTTGCACCAGAATGCCAGTCCCGCTTTTTTTCATCAATAGAAGTTGTAGCTCCTTTGCGAAAAAATCCAGTGAAATTGACGAATGTTCAACACGTTCAGGAATCTTGAATCCGTGCAGCCCACAGTTCATAGGGCTGTACAGCCAGCAGTCCAAAAGCAGCAACAAGTTTGTACTATTTTCCTGTTTCACCTTAGCTTCTTCAAGCTCCTCATTAAGAATTTTCAAACACCGGGTAAGAACGCCGTCTGTTTTACTCAAAAGTGATTGTGAAAGTGGCCCTCCCCCCGCTTCAGGGTCATCAGAAAGCGGGGGGGGGGGGAGGGAAATGTCTGCTGGGCACTCCAATATTCCCTATGGAGACCGATTCCCATAAGGTGTAATGGAAAATTGATCCGTGTGTATCTGGGGCTCTGGGTGAGCTGTTTTTTTGAGGTAGAGGCACCAAATTCGCAGCATAGCATCCAGTGTCTCTCCTCAAAATACCCTCCAAGTTTCAAAAAGTTTGGACCAGGGGGACCAAGTCTATGAGCCCCCAAAGGCACCGGAAGGTGTCCCTTTCCTTCATGATTTCCAGTGGAGGGAAGGCATTTAAAAGGTGTGCGGTCCCTTTAAATGTGATGGCCAGAACTCCCTTTGGAGTTCAATTATGCTTGTCACAACCTTGTACCTGGCTCCACCCCCAAAGTCCCCAGATATTTCTTGAATTGGACTTGGCAATCCTAGTAGCCATGTTGGTTTGAAACAACAGAAGAAAGGTTGAATCCAGAAGTACCTTTAAGACCAATGAAGTTTTATTCTTTAAGACCAACCAAGTTTTATTCTGGGTATAAGTGTTCATTTGCCCGCACACTTCTACTGCGATGTTATTGAATATTATTAAGCGCCTTACATTTCTGTTTGGGTCGGGTTAAGATATTAATGCTGTGGGGTGGTGAAGTACTGGACGTTTCCATTAGGGGTTAAAAGCCTGTTTAAACAATCTCCTGTATCTTCTCCCCCCCCCCCCCACAAAAGACACCCTGTGAGGTGGGTGGGGCTGAGAGGGCTCTCACAGCAGCTGCCCTTTCAAGGACAACACCTGCAATTCTTTTATTATTATTTTGTGGTTGGTTTTGTTATTTATTTATGTATGTAATCTGTCCTGAGCCCTTTCAAGGGAAAGGGCAGAATATAAATCTACTAAATAAATAAATATCCATTCTCTGCGACAGGGCTTTTTTATAGCAGGAACTTCTTTGAATATTAGGCCACACCCCCTGATGTAGCCAATCCTCCAAGAGCTTACAGGGCCTACTGTAAGCTTTAGGAGGATTGGCTACATCAAGGGGTGTGGCCAAATATGCAAAGGAGGTCCTGCTAGAATTCCACCCCTGAGATCAGGGCTTTTTTTGTAGCAGGAACAACTTTGCATATTAGGCCACACACCCTTGATGCAGCCAATCCTCCAAGAGTTTACAGGGCTCTTCGTACAGGGCCTACTGTAAGCTCCAGGAGGATTGGCTACATCAGGGGTGTGTGGCCTAATATGCAAAGGAGCTCCTGCTAGAATTCCATCCCTGGGCCACGCCCCTGTGATGTAGCCAATCCTCCAAGAGCTTACAAGGCTCTTAGTACAGGGCCTGCTATAAACTCCTGGAGGATTGCTACATCAGGAGGGTGTGGCCTAATATGCAAAGGAGTTCCTGCTACAAAAAAGCCCTGCTTTTCGAGCTGATCATGCACTGAGATAAACTGAACTGGGGTGACTTTCCCGTTCCTCTTTCTGCAGGACGTTGTGGATCTCGATGAGAAGATGAAGAGCCTGGACGTCAACAACGACGAGGAGTTGAAATTCAACGAGTACTGGAGGCTCATTGGGGAGCTGGCTAAGTGCATCAAGAGGGAGAAAATGGAAAAGAAGAAGTGAGCGGGGTGTGTGTGTGTTTACGTGTGTGCGTTTGCAGGCGAGGTGGATGGGGGTGAACAGAACACTGTTGGAAGGTGCTTGGGGGGATAAAGAAGAGGATTGGATCACGCAGAAATAAAAAACTGATGTTGTTCCAAGGTCGCAAATAAAAAGTGCTTCCTCTGAGTTGGTGTCGCTGTGTTGTGTCTTTAGCGTAGGGCCTGCAGAACACTTCAAACCATGTAAGAACCACCGTTTGAAATTGTTGGTGAACAATGGAAGACGGTGTAGCA
This sequence comes from Heteronotia binoei, assembly GCF_032191835.1. Lineage (NCBI taxonomy): Eukaryota > Metazoa > Chordata > Lepidosauria > Squamata > Gekkonidae > Heteronotia > Heteronotia binoei. The sequence continues at coordinate 269,728,624 of NC_083223.1, forward strand.
CAATAATACTATGTCAATAAGGAACAATGATGACAACAATTTCTGTATCCAACCTCTAGTACAGGGGTGGGGAACGTCAGGCCTGAGGGCCATTTATGGCCCTTGAGATCACTTGGTCCGGCCCTCGGGGATTGCTGGGCCGAGCCCCTTCCTCCCTCTCATGTGAAGGACTGCTGCTGGGGTATGTGGCTGCCTTTAAAGGTCTGCTCAGAGGGAGGGAGGGCTGGCAAGGGTGGCGGATGGGAGCCAGCTACCACCAGTTCAATTTGCATGTGATTATTCCAGATGGTGTGGCCTAATATGCTAATGAGCGTGTGACCTAATATGCTAATATTAGGGGATGTGGTCTAATATGCCTGAACCTATGCATTTGCCTAGGGCAGCAGGCCAGTGTGTGTGTGTGCTGAATTAGGCTCTCCCCACGTGACTTAAGAACATAAGAACATAAGAGAAGCCATGCTGGATCAGGCCAATGGCCCATCCAGTCCAACATTCTGAGTCACATAAAAACATAAGAGAAGCCATGTTGGATCAGGCCAATGGCCCCTCCAGTCCAACACTCTGGGTCACATAAGAACATAAGAGAAGCCACGTTGAATCAGGCCAATGGCCCATCCAGTCCAACACTCTGTGTCACATAAGAACATAAGAGAAGCCACATTGGATCAGGCCAATGGCCCATCCAGTCCAACACTCTGTGTCATATAAGAGAAGCCATGTTGGATCAGGCCAATGGCCCATCCAGTCCAACACTCTGTGTCACACAGTGGCCAAATTTTTTTTTATACACACACACACACTGTGGCTAATAGCCACTGATGGACCTCTGCTCCATATTTTTATCTAACCCCCTCTTGAAGCTGGCTATGCTTGTAGCCACCACCACCTCCTGTGGCAGTGAATTCCACATGTTAATCACCCTTTGGTGATTAACCTTTGGGTGAAGAAGTACTTCCTTTTATCCGTTCTAACCCGACTGCTCAGCAATTTCATTGAATGCCCACGAGTTCCTGTATTGTGAGCTCTTGGAGGATTGGCTACATCAGGGGTGTGTGGCCCAGGGATGGAATTCTAGCAGGAGCTCCTTTGCATATTAGGCCACGCCCCCTGAAGTAGCCAATCCCCCTGGAGCTTACAGTAGGCCCTGTACGAAGAGCCCTGTAAGCTCTTGGAGGATTGGCTACATCAGGGGTGTGTGGCCTAATATGCAAAGGAGTTCCTGCTACAAAAAATGCTCTGCATGCATACATTTTGACTGGAACTGACTCCTGAACAGTTTCCTAGGAACCCAAAACCGCTTGCGAATGCTGGCTAAAATTTAATATAAATATTCTATGATTGAGCGCAAGGGTGTGCTTGTGTGCCTGGCTGCTTCTTCCTCTCCCTTAAGAATTTCATCCACGGCAACTTTAGAAGTATCTCCTGCCGGATGGGACCGTGTGTCTAACACTTTGTACCTGCACTGCTGTATAGGGGCCCTGCCCAGTTGCTGTGCATGTCATAGGGTTGCAAAGCTGCCAGTGTTGGGTTAGAGCAGGGGTGGCCAACGGTAGCTCTCCAGATGTTTTTTGCCTACAACTCCCATCAGCCCCAGCCATTGGCCATGCTGGCTGGGGCTGATGGGAGTTGTAGGCAAGAAAAAACATCTGGAGAGCTACTTTTGGCCACCCCTGCCATATTGCAACAAAAGTCTATGAATACCCGGATATAGGCCCATTTCATCAGTAGACTTCCTCGGGAGGAATGCCTTTCTATGTTTCTTCCAGGTTTGACAGCCACTAGTACCAACCAAATGTTAATATTCTTCTGCCGCATCTTTTCTCTCATTCACTCCAAGACACATGCCAAGTGTGTATATTTTTTTCGTATAGGAGATGGAGCCAGTACAAACTGATTCATTTAACCAGAAGTCTACTGATGAAACGGGCCTATATCCAGGTGCTCATAGACTTTTGTTGCAATATGGGAATGTTAAAATTGGACCTTTGTTACGACATGAAGTATGCAAAATTTATAATGTGGAGTAATAAAAATCTATATAAAGGTTTTAAATGGTTTTAATAAACTTTGTTAATCAACATATCACAGTAGTTGTTTAACTTCCATTGCCTGGTCCACATTGGGCCAGCAGGAGTAACCTCCCCCGACGTCGCTGGCACGATGACATCACCCGCTCTAGGTGTTTCCAGAAAAACTCTGGTTTTCCTGGACGTTCTTGCAATTCGGGAGGGAAAACTCTATGGTACAACCTGTCCCCTGTGCGGGACTTGGCAATCCTAGGTAGCTCTACTAGTAGCCTTCCCAAATCCCCCGCTTTGCCTGGTGACTCCCGATTTGAAGCCTTCTTCTCCCGCTAGGCAACACTCTGGAAAGCGGGGGTGGGGGGGAATGGCGGCCCTTCCCACCCAGCCCCGATCTCAGCAACTTTTCCTTGCCCTGCCCTTCCCACCCAGCCCCGATCGCAGCAGCCTTTCTTCACTTTTCCCAGGCTGCTTCCGGTCCCAATCAGCTGGCTGGCGGGGGAGGGGGGGAGAGAGGGAGCCCCCCTGCAAAGGACCATGTGCCTTTGCACCTCCAGAGGCTTGACTTGAAAGGCTTCCATTTAGGATGGTGTGTCTGTGTGTGTTTCTGTGAAGAAGCTGGCAGCAAATGGTGAGTTGAGAGGCTGATCCGCTGCTTCAGACTGGCCAGAAAGGGGGGGGGAGAGGGAAACGTCTTCATTATTTCCTATGTGATCGATTCTCATAGGGTATAATGGGGAATTGTTCTGGAGGTTTTGGGGGCTCTGGGGGGGCTGTTTTTTGAGGTAGAGGCACCAAATTTTCAATATAGTATCTAGTGCCTCTTCCCAAAGTACCCCCCAAGTTTCAAAACGATTGGACCAGGGGGTCCAATTCTATGAGCCCCAAAAGAAGGTGCCCCTATTCTTCATTATTTCCTATGGAAGGAAGACATTTAAAAAGGTGTGCTGTCCCTTTAAATGTGATGGCCAGAACTCTCTTGGAGTTCAATTATGCTTGTCACACCCTTGTTCCTGGCTCCTCCCCCAGTGTCTCCTGGCTCCACCCCCAAAGTCTCCTGGCTCCACCCCCAAAGTCCCCAGATATTTCTTGAATTGGACTTGGCAACCCTATCTACTAGGGTTGCCAAGTCCTCTTCATCCCCCAGCGGGGACAGTCGTGCGCGCGCTGTGTGCTGCGTGACGAAATGACGTCGCCCAGAAGTGACATCATCAAAATGGCGGTGCCTGCGCGGGGCCAATCTAGGTGTTTCCGGGAAAACTCTATGGTTTTCCAGGATGCTCTAGCCATTTGGGAGGTTAAAACTCTATGGCACCTATTGCACCATAGAGTTTTACCTCCCAAATGGCTAGAGCATCTGGAAAAACCATAGAGTTTTTCTGGGTGACGTCATTGCGCCAGCGACGCGGAGGGAGGTTTCCTCTGCTGGCCCAATATGGGCCGGTGGGTTGAGAACCTCCTGGGCGGGAGATTTCTCGCCCGGATTGGGGGTGGGGGTTGGCAGTCCTCAGCTCTACTGACTAGGCCCTGGAGAATTTCCAGAGATCAGATTTCAAGAGTTCAAAGCACAAGAACTTAGGTAGGACGGAAGAACTCTAGGGATGTTCCACAGGGCCTGGTGAAGCTGACACGCTGGAAACCATCTGAATTCTTTTGCTCTGACCTCGCTCACGTCACTCATGAGTAAGTCCCATAGAGAGAGAAATGGTATTTATGTTAGTCGCATGTGACTTCGCATCCTATCAGTTTCATAACGGTTGTGATTAATGTGAGTTGAAACCAAGGCCTGTTTGGGTATTTCAATCCGCAGAATGTTCTCAAGAGCTGAAGAAATTCCTTCCTTTTAGCTTAAAGACAGAAAAAGGACCTCGTCTATATATTTCTCAAGTACAGTCTCCATCTGTGGACACCTAAATCTGAAGCCACACTTATCCAAAACAGATTTTTCTGCAAACTTGGGGAACCCCAACTCCCCAAGTTTGCAGAAAAATCTGAAATCTTGAAAAATACATGGAGTATTTACTTCCCCTAAAGGAAAGCAGAATTCTCTGCACAAGGTCAGAGGACTCAACTACCTCTGGTGGTCCTTGGAGGAACCTGGGAGCTGTGTAGGGATCCCAGTCTCCAGGTGGGATTGGTGATCCCTGGATCTCATGGGCTCCTGCCTGCTGTTGGCCAGCTGGTCTGTTGGGGGAAGCTCCACCCCCCACAGCCACGACCCCATGTGATGTCCCTGACATGATGACATCATGAAGAAGTGATGTCATCGCACTGGAGACGTTGCGTGGCGATGCTCTGGATTTGCCCAAAAACCAGAGCATTGCCACACAATGTCCTTGGCATAATGACATCACTTCCACATGGAAGTGACACTTCCACATGGAAGTGGCACAGAGTGGTAAAGCTGTAGTACTGCAGTCTGAGCTCCCTGCTCACACGACCTGAATTCGATCCCAGCAGAAGCTGGGTTCAGGTATCCGGCTTGAGGTTGACTCAGCCTTCCATCCTTCTGAGGTCGGTAAAATGAGTACCCAGCTTGCTGGGGGTAAAGTGTAGATGACTGGCGAAGGCAATGGCAAACCACCCTGTAAAAGTCTGCCATGAAAACATTGTGATGTGACGACTGGTGCTTGCACAGGGGATACCTTTACCTTTAAGGTGCTACTGGATTCAAATCCAGCCACTCTCCTGAAGACTGACATGATGATCCTCTGAAACCACCTAAGCTGGTATTTGTTTAAATGTATGCAATTTTTCTGCAGATATCTTTGCTGACAAGGATCACCTCGTTACCTGACATCACCAGGCTGTGTCCCAATCGAGAGTCAATGTGGTTAGTAAGTTAGACTAGGAGACAAGTTCAAATTTCTGCTTGTTGAGGTCACTGTTGATCTTGGCCTAGTCATTCTCTCTCAGTCCAACCTACCTCACAGAATTGTTGTGAGGATAAGGACATATGATTTCTGCTGGATCAGACCAGAGGTCCATCTAGTGCAGCATTCTGTCTCACACAGCGGCCTCAACCAGTTCCTCTGGAGGTCCAGCAACAGGGTAGAGAGGCTGAGGCCTTCCCCTCATAAGAACATCAGAAGAGCCCTGATGGGTCAGACCAGTGAGGGTCCATATATATACATAAAAACCTAAAACGTTTAAAACATTAGCACTCATTGGTCTTAAAGGTGATTTCTTTCTATTTTTCCCATGGGATCCAGGGAACTGGGCAAAGGAAGCTGTGGCTATTTCCTTCCTTTCCTAGGGGACCAGGAGGAGCCTCAGCCAATAGAAGGAAGAGAGGCTTGGCTCGGTAGCTCTGCTGTGTAATTGTGGCCTCAACCAGTTCCTCTGGAAGGCCAACAACAGGGGATGGAGGTCGGGGCCTTCCCCTCATAAGAACGTTAGAAGAATCCTACTGGATCAGACCAGTCAGGGTCTATCTAGTCCAGCATCCTGCCTCATACAGGGGACTCAACCAGTTCTTCTGGAGGGCCAACAACAGGGCACAGAAGTCAGGGCCTTATCCTGTAAAAATCATAAGAGACCTCTTGGATGAGACTTGTAGTCTATCTAGTCCAGCATCCTGTCTCACACAATGCCCAACCACTGGCGGGTCAACAACAGGGCCTAGAGCAGGGATGTCAAACATGCAGCCCTGGAGGGCTGCTATCAGGCCCCCGAGCAACTGGCTGCCATCTGCTTCCTTCTCCCTCTCTCTTGCTTCCTTCTGCATAACAGCTTGCTTTGCAAGGCTTGCTCAATCACACAGATGCAACAGAGCAAAACCGCTATTTTCTCCATTGGTTGAGGCTCCCTCTTGGGGAGGAAGAGGGGAAGGCAGAGCTTGTTTTTCCAAGCTCTCTCAATTACACAGCAGAGCTACCGAGCCAAGCCTCTCTTCCTTCTATTGGCTGAGGCTCCTCCTGGTCCCCTAGGAAAGGAAGGAAATAGCCACAGCTTCCTTTGCCCAGTTCCCTGGATCCCATGGGAAAAATAGAAAGAAATCACCTTTAAGACCAATGAGTGCTAATGTTTTAAACTTGTTTTAGGTTATATATAATTGTGTTTGTCCGTGTCCTTTATAAAGTTTATATATCTGCTACCTAATCTTAAATAGGCACACAAATGGCCTGGCCCGACAAGGTTTCATTTATATGTCAGATCCAGCCCTCTTAACAAATTAATTTGACACCGCTGGCCTAGATGCTGAGGCTTTCCGCTGATGTTGTCACCTGGCTGTGGTATTCAGAGGTTTAACTTTTGAGAGTGCTATACCAGCAGGCCTCAGATTCAGTAGGAGCTCACAGAAGCACAGCTCCTGAACCTTTCAGAGGGCTCCCCCTCCTCCTCCCCATCTACCTACCTTGTCCATTGAATAGTAGGTGCAGCCGAATAACGATCCCTGGATTAGGCGAGAGGGCAGCCAGCCAGCCACCAGGGGCTTTGCCACACCCCCAGCAGCCCTCATTAACCCCTGGAGAAGCCCCCGCCACCTTGTCTCCACTTCTTATGTGATTTTGGGCAGTGGGTGACTTGTTGGCCTTTTGGCTGCGGGGGGGGTGGTGGTGGTGGCCAAGGAGAGCCCCAGGTGAGCAAGGCCTGCTTGGGCTGGCTGGATCTCTAGGTAGCCCAAGCAGACCTCGCTCACCCAGGGCTCTCCTTTCTTGCATCAGGTTGCTTTTGTCTGGTAGGGGTGTGGCATATGATAATGAGTTAAGCTAATGAGCTCCACCACCTATTTTTCTATCAAACGACCCCTGTATACCAGACACTGAATAATAATAATAATAATAAATTTTATTTATACCCCGCCCTCCCCGCCGAGGGAGGCTCAGGGCCTAATAATAATAAGATATTGGCTTTTTGGGTTGCCAAGTCCTCTTCATCCCCCAACGGAGGACAGTTGTGTGCACGCCACGCGATGAAATGACGTCACCCGGAAGTGACATCATCAAAACGGCAGTGCCCATGCAGTGCCGCTCTAGGTGTTTCCAGGAAAACTCTATGGTTTTCCCGGCCGCTCTAGCCATTTGGGAGGTTAAAACTCTTTGGCACCTATTGTACCATAGAGTTTTACCTTCCAAATGCCTAGAGCGTCCAGGAAAACTATAGAGTTTTCCAGGAAACAACTATAGCAGCCCCGCACGGGCGCCACCATTTTGATGACGTCACTTCTGGGTGGCGTCATCACACCAGCGCCACAGGGGGAGGTTTCCCCCATCAGCCCAATGTGGGCCGGCGGGTTGAGAACCTCCTGGGCGGGAGATTCCCCTCCCGGACCGGGGGGGGGCAGTTGGCAGCCCTATTGGATTTAAACCCCGCCCTTCACTCTGAATCTCAGAATCCAGGATCCTCTTTGCAAATGAGTTTTTTTTTTTTAAACATGCTTTCTCTGCTAGTGCTTGCATGTGTTTGGGCGCATGCATTTTTAACTTCGTAAAAATTTTTTTAATTCAAACCAAATTTTATTGAAAGAAAATATATACATAAATGATAAGTCAAAGACAAGCAGAAATAACCAGAGACCAAAGACAAATAAAAAGAGGTAGGATCAAAATATTTGGAAAGGTAGGAGAAAAAAAACCTGGCATATTCAAAATGTTACCGACAGGATTTTGGATGTTTAAGAAAGTGAGTCAATAACATTGATAGCTTCTAGAATTGAACTTCATAAGAGTTTGAGGGACTTTGTCTTCCCCAGGATTTTTTTTAGAAGAAAAAGCCCAGCAGGAACTAATTTGCATATTAGGCCACATCCCCTGACATCACCATTGTTTCACACAGGGGGTTTTTTTTGTAGAAAAAGCCTAGCAGGGACTCATTTGCACATTAGGCCACACCCCCTGATGCCAAGCCAGCTGGAACTGCGTTCCTGTGCATTCCTGCTCAAAAAAAGCCCTGGTCTTCCCTCACAATTCTGATTGCACAAAATATTATAACAACATAAGAACATAAGAGAAGCCATGTTAGATGAGGCCAATGGCCCATCCAGTCCAACATTCTGTGTCACACAGTGGCCATAAGAACATAAGAGAAGCCATGTTGGATCAGGCCAATGGTCCATCCAGTCCAACATTCTGTGTCACACAGTGGCCAAATATATATATATACACACACACACACACACACACACACTGTGGCTAATAGCCACTGATGGACCTCTGCTCCATATTTTTATCTAACCCCCTCTTGAAGGTGGCTATGCTTGTGGCCGCCACCACCTCCTGTGGCAGTGAATTCCACATGTTAATCACCCTTTGGGTGAAGAAGTACTTCCTTTTATCCATTTTAACTTGTCTGCTCAGCAATTTCATCGAATGCCCACGAGTTCTTGTATTGTGAGAAAGGGAGAAAAGTACTTCTTTCTCTGCTTTCTCCATCCCATGCATTATCTTGGAAACCTCTATCATGTCACCCCTCAGTCGACGTTTCTCCAAGCTAAAGAGCCCTAAGCGTTTCAACCTTTCTTCATAGGGAAAGTGTTCCAGCCCTCTAATCATTCTAGTTGCCCTTTTCTGGACTTTCTCCAATGCTATAATATCCTTTTTGAGGTGCGACGACCAGAACTACACACAGTACTCCAAATGAGACCGCACCATCGATTTCTACAGGGGCATTATAATACTGGCTGATTTGTTTTCAATTCCCTTCGTAATGATTCCCAGCATGGCGTTGGCCTTTTTTATTGCAAACGCACACTGTCTTGACATTTTCAGTGAGTTATCTACCACGACCCCAAGATCTCTCTCTTGGTCAGTCTCTGCCAGTTCACACCCCATCAACTTGTATTTGTAGCTGGGATTCTTGGCCCCAATGTGCATTACTTTGCACTTGGCCACATTGAACCGCATCTGCCACGTTGACGCCCACTCACCCAGCCTCAACAGATCCCTTTGGAGTTCCTCACAATCCTGTCTGGTTCTCACCACCCTGAACAATTTAGTGTCATCCGCAAATTTGGCCACTTCACTGCTTACTCCCAACTCAACACGAGAGCTGTTCTTGGAACAGTGGGAAAATGCTCCGTCTGCAGCACAGAGACAAGCCCGTAAGGAAAGACATTTGGATACATTGCACTAACCAGTAAACAACAACTTATTTACCATGTACTATAACAACAAAAGAAATAACCTGGAGAAACTGGGGGGAGTGTACATGTTTCCGTAGTTTGGGTGAAAGATTTGCTAACTCCACTTTGGTATTTTCCAACAAAACAATATTCTATTCTCAGAGCCAGAAGGCAGAAGGCAGAATTACATGTTCTTTATAGGGTTGCCAAGTCCAACCCAAGAAATATGTGGGGACTTTGGGGGTGGAGCCAGGAGCAAGGTTGTGACAAGCAGAATCGAACTCTGAAGGGAGTTCTGGCCATCACGTTTAATGGGACCACACAACTTTAAAATGCCTTCCCTCTTTGGAAATAATGGATAGGGGCACCTTCTTTGGGGGCTCATAGAATTGGACCCCCTGCTCCAATCCTTCTGAAACTTGGAGGGTGTCTTGAGAAGAGGTACCAGATGCTAAGCTGCAAATTTGGTGCATCTATCTCAAAACGCAGCCCCTCCCGAGCCCCAGATACCTGCTAATCAATTCTCCATTATTCTCTATGGGAATCGGTCCCCATAGGGAATAATGAGTGCCCAGCAGACATTTCCCTCCCCCCACCCCGCTTTCTGATGGCCCTGAAGCAGGGGGGGAGGGCCTCCAAACCAGGGGATCCCCTGCCCCCACCTGGGGATTGGCAACCCTAGTTCCTTGCGGTGTGCTTGGATTCTTTTTTTGAGGACATTATTTCTACCCCCCCCCCCCCGCCATCTACAATTCAAAGTGGAAAATCCGCACGGGGAGGGAGGTGGTGGAGGTTTGAGAATGCCGATTGGTCAGACAGATGCAGAATCCCACCCCTGCTCCAACCACTTTGCTGTATTCGAGAACGAACAGCTGTGTTTCCTCCCTGTTCCTGACTGGTGTTGGAAAATGCCATCAAGTTGTGGCCAGCTTGTAATTCCACAGGGTTTTCAAGGAAAGAGTCATTCAGAGGTGGTTTGCCATTGCCTGCCTCTGCATAGTGACCAGAACTCCCTCTAAGCTGTGAAGTCTTGTGAGCAAGAATTCTACTTCGTGAACTACTGGCAGGGTTTTTTTTTTTGTAGCAGGAACTCCTTTGCATATTAGGCCACACTTCCCTGATGCAGCCAATCCTCCAAGAGCTTACAGGGCTCTTAGTACAGGGCCTCCTGTAAGCTCTTGGAGGATTGGCTACATCTGGGGGTGTGGCCTAACATGCAAAGGAATTCCTGCTACAAAAAAAAAAAGCCCTGCGCATATGGACACAAGAAGCTGCTTTCTACTCAATCCAGCTCTTGGTCCATCAAAGTCAGTATTGTCTATTTGGACGAGCAGTGGACGGCTGAGGTTTCAGGCAGCTGCAACACAGCACACATTGGTGGAAAGCGCCATTACGTCACAGCTGATTTATGGCAAACCCATGGAACAGAGGTGGTTTGCCATTGCCTCCCTCTATCTGTTGATCCTGGACTTCCCTGGTGGTCTCCCATCCAAACACTAACTGGCGCCAGCCCTGCTTAGCTTCTGAGATCTAATGGAAAGGAAAAGCCCCCTGTGCAAGCACCAGTCGTTTCCGACTCTGGGGTGACGTTGCTTTCACGTTTTCACGGCAGACTTTTTACGGGGTGGTTTGCCATTGCCTTCCCCAGTCATCTACACTTTTCTCCCATCAAGCTGGGGACTCCTTTGACCAACCTCGGAAGGATGGAAGGCGGAGTCAACCTGAACCCAGCTTCCGCCTGGATGGAACTCAGGTTGTGAGCAGAGCTTAGGGCTGCAGCACTGCAGCTTTAACACTCTGCGCCACGGGGCTCTTGAGATCTGATGAGATCAGGCGTAAGTTCTATCTATCTATCTATCTATCTATCTATCTATCTATCTATCTATCTATCTATCAATCAATCAACCAATCAATCAATCTATCATCTATCTGCCTATCTACCTACCTACCTATCGATCAATCATCTATCTGCCTATCTGCCTACCTACCGATCGGTCTATCATCTCAATCGATCCATCGATCTATTGATCAATCAATCAATCAACCAACCAACCAATCAATCTATCATCTATCTGCCTATCTATCTACCTACCTACCTACCTATCGATCAATCATCTATCTGCCTATCTGCCTACCTACCTACCTACCGATCGGTCCGTCCGTCGGTCCGTCGGTCCGTCCGTCTGTCTGTCTGTCTGTCTGTCTGTCTGTCTGTCTGTCTGTCTGTCTGTCTGTCTGTCTATCTATCTATCTATCTATCTATCTATCTATCTATCTATCATCTCAATCGATCCATCGATCTATTGATCAATCAATCAATCAACCAACCAATCAATCTATCATCTATCTGCCTATCTATCTATCTACCTATCTACCTACCTATCGATCAATCATCTATCTGCCTATCTGCCTACCTACCTACCTACCGATCGGTCCGTCCGTCGGTCCGTCTGTCTGTCTGTCTGTCTGTCTGTCTGTCTGTCTATCTATCTATCTATCTATCTATCTATCTATCTATCTATCTATCTATCTATCTATCTATCTATCTAATCGTCCTCTGCCTGTTCATCTATGCATCCATCTTTTCCATCTGATACCACTGGAGAGTTCAGCCTTACCCTCGAAAGCACCTTTGACAAACGATCTGGGAATCGAGGATCCCTCAGATCTCCCTCTCCCTCTGGGTCGGGAGCCAGCCGTGTCCCCTCCTCTGCACAGTGCTAAGCTGCAGCTGCCTCTGGGGAAGGGCAGGACGGCCATGTGGCACCAGGACTAGCTGGACCAGTGATGAGCCACAGCTGGCTTCAGGTCAGGGTTTGGCAAGAACCCAGGAATGACATTCCTCATTGCTGGGGAGCCGGAAATGAAGCATCCTCCTTTTCTAGGCATTGGGAGATGGATGTAGACAGGGAGAAAGAATGCGCTCGGGAATTTAACCCCAAGGCATTGTGTCTTTATAGGTGACCATGGCAACAAACTGCGCTTTCTGTTATCCTGAGCTCTTTCTCTATTTGTATCTATGTGCCTCTTGTCATGGGAACATACAGGAGGGAAAAGGGGAGGAGCCCGAGCCGGAGATGCACATGAGAGATTCGTACCATCTGTATGGAGCTCCTATCTGCACAATGGGCTTCCCATTCATTTCAATGGCAAGGAGAGCGCTACACACATGCTTGCTTCCATCCATTGAAGTGGATGGGCTGGTCCATGTTTTTCCTGGACCCCTACGAGTGCCTTGAAGAGCACAGAGATTGCTCACAGCAGGGTTATTCTCCTGTGCTATTCTGATTGTGTGAATTGTAGCTTTTGTGTGTGTGTGTGTGTGTGTTTGTGTGTGTATGGGTGTTGGAGCAGTGACTGTGCAACCATGTATTGTAATTCCCATGTTCAAGGTGGAAGATCCCTGTGACTGTGCCACGAATACAGCTCCCTTGTAGACATTGCTGGTTCACCCCAAAGTGCATCCTGAAAAAATGTGAAAACACATCTTGAATAAAAGGGATGCCACAGCAATGGGGTTTGAAAAACATTAAGCAAATCGCACAAATGATATCCATGACCTAGACCAGGGTTGTCAAACATGCAGCCCGGGGGCCAGATTAGGCCCCCAGGGGGCTCCTATCAGGCTCCCGAGCAACTGGCTGTCATCTGCTTCCTTCTCCTTCTTGCTTCCTTCTGCATAACAGCTTGCTTTGCAAGGCTTGCTCAATCGCACAGGAGCAACAGAGCAAAACCTCTGTTTTTTCCATTGGCTGAGGCTCCTCCCTTGGGCAGGAAGGGGGAAAGGCAGGGTTTGTTTTTCCAGGCTCTCTCCATCACACAGCAGAGCTACTGAGCCAAGCTTCTCTTCTTTCCCCCTCCTGGTCCTCTGGGGAAGGAAGGAAAGAGCCAGAGCTCCTTTGCCCAGTTCCCTGGATCCCATGGGAGAGATACAAAGAAAGCACCTTTAATATAAACAACGTGCTAACTTTTAAAACATGTTTTAAAGTTGTTGTTTTTTTTAATTTATGTTTGTCTATGTCGTTTTTAAAGTTTATATTTCTGCTACCTAATCTTAAATAGGTACACACATGGCCTGGCTCAACAAAGTTTCATTTATATCAGATCTGGCCCTCGTAACAAATGAGTTTGACACCCCTGACCTAGACAGTCAGGGTGCCATAGTGGTTAAGAGTGTTGGACTAGTATCTGGAAGCTCCGTGTTCAAATCCCTGCTTGCTGGGTGACCTTGGGCCAGTCACACTCTCTCAGACTGACCTACCTCACAGGGTCGTTGAGAGGATAAAATGGGAGAGAGAAGAACAATGTACTTGAGTTTGGATTTTCCATTGGGAAGAAAGGGGGGGGGGGGTACGAAACAAATAAAAACTCAATAGCTGAATGGAACCTCCATTTGCTGAGGCAGTACACCTGAGAGATATAAATATCACTTGCTCTGCTTTTCTGTGAAGGGCCTCTGTTGGAAACAAAAAATATTAAGCTCAAAAGGGCCTTGATCTAACCGAGTAAAGCTAAGGCTACATTCCTGGTGTCTACAGACGTTTGAGGATCTCTTCACTCGAAGAAGACTTGAGAATTTGGGGACAGGAGGGAGGTTTGGATTTTCCATTGGGAAGAAAGGGGGGTATGAAACAAATAGGGCTGCCAAGCCCCCGGTCAGGGCGGGGGTTCTCCCAACCAGGAGGTTCCCAACCCGCTGGCCCACATTGGGCCGGTGAGGGGAACTTCCCCCTACATCGCCAACACGATGACGTCACCCGGAAGTGATGTCATCGTGCCAGCAACAGCATGCAGCTGCCGCTCTAGGCATTTCTGGGAAAACTCTATGGTTTCCTCGGACACTCTAGCCATTTGGGAGGAAAAAACTCTATGGTGCAATAGGTACCATAGAGTTTTTCCCTCCCAAATGGCTAAGTTATTGGTTTTAAGCTGCACTGTTTTTATGAATTGAAATGTATTGGTTTTAATGTTTAAATGTGAAGTATTTAATTGTTTATATTTAAATTGTTAAATTGTTATTGTTGGAAGCCGCCCTGAGCCACTCGTGGGAAGGGCGGGATACAAATCCCGAATAAATAAATAAATAAATAAATAAAATAAGTAGGGGTGTCAAACTCATTTGCTATGAGGGCCGGATCTGATATAAAGGAGACCTTGAGGGGCCGGGCCACGTCGGGTTGGGCCGAGCCATGTCGGACTGGGACATGTGTGTACCTATTTAAGGTTAGGTAGCAGAATTATATATTTTATAAAGAACACAAACACAAATATATATATTTTTAAAAAACTTAAAACATGCTTAACACGTTAACACTCATTGGTCTTAAAGATGCTTTCTTTGTTTTTCTCCCATGGAATTCAGGGAACTGGGCATAGGAAGCTCTGGTTCTTTCCTTCCTTCCCCAGGGACTGGGGTGGGGGGGGAGCCTCAGTCAATAGAAGGAAGAGAGGTTTGGCTCAGTAGCTCTGCTGTGCTATTGAGACAGCCTGGCAAAGCAAGCTCTCCCTCCCCCCCTTCTTCCCAAGGGAGGAGCCTCAGCCAGTGGAGAAAACAGAGGCTTTGCTCTGTAGCTCCTGTGCAATTGAGCAAGCCTGGCAAAGCAAGCTGTTATGCAGAAGGAAGCAAGAGAGAGGGCGAAGGAAGAAAATGATAGCCTGTTGCTCGGGGGCCTGATAGGAGCCCTCCGGGGGCCTGATTCAGCCCCCGAACTGCATGTTTGACACCCCTGGGCTAGAGCATCCGAGAAAACCATAGAGTTTTCTTGGAAACACCTAGAGTGGTTGCACGTGGCATCACCAGCGCGATGACATCACTTCTGGGTGATGTCATTGCATCGTGCGCGCTTTGTGTGTGCACGCAAAAGTCTCCCACTCTGGAATGTGGGGGACTTGGCAACCCTAGAAACAAATAAAACCTCAATAGCTGAATGGAACCTCCATTTGCTGAGGCAGTACACCTGAGAGATATACATATCAGTTGCTCTGCTTTTCTCTGAAGGGCCTCTGTTGGAAACAAAAAATATTAAGCTCAAAAGGACCTTGATCTAACCGAGTAAAGCTAAGTGCTACATTCTCGGTGCCTACGGACGTTTGAGGATCTCTTCACTCGAAGAAGACTTGAGAATTTGGGGACGGGGAGGGAGGCGCTCGTTAGCCGGGCTCCTGTCATTTGCATTGCTCATCCTCTATGACTAAAGATTGGGAAATGGGCGGTGCCCAGGTTCTGTACTGGCTGGGTGCCAGAGGATGAAACAAGACACCTTACACCACAGACAGCAGCTTGCAACCTTCTGGTATCTCCGTGAGGTGTCTCCCACACACGCCTTCCTAAGATATAAAACTGGATCAAGGCACGGCCCTCTTCAGCACATCTGATCCCTTGGAGCAGGTAAGTGACCGTCCTCTTCAAGGTCTCTTCCCTGGCCTGGTCCCCAAAGGAGCGGGTGCATGTTCGTATGTTGTCGGTGGGGAAAATAACTCATCTTCTGCATACTCTTCCATGAGCTTCTGCCCCTTCCTGGCTTTGCTTAATAGCATCACTTTTGTACAAGTTCGGGCAGCTTGACTTTCGCAAACGTGCTTGGAACTAAGTTGGAACGGGGGTTGGGGGGAGGTAGAAGCAACTTGAGGCTTAAGGTCTCTCTTTCTTCTCTCTCGCGCACTAGCAAAAAAAACACCAGCGTGGGATTCTCCGAGCCACTTGGTGAGGATTACCCAGAGGCCACGAGGAAACGACTGCCGTAGCCCAACCAGCCATTTTCCCCAAGGGAGTTATCACCGACGCGTCAAACAAAGTCAACGGGCAGAAGAATGGGTTGTAAATGCTGCAAGAAGAACAAGGTCATTTGAAAGCCATGCTCGGTCTTCTGGTGGTTTGGGGAAGGGAGAGGAGAAGCAGTGGAAAGCCTGCTGGAGAATGGAGGGCAATGTTTGTATATTTTTGGGATGCGATAGTGGGTCATCTGTGAACCTCTCTTTCATGGACTCTTCGATGGTGAAGGTGGCTCTTAAAAGCGGAGAAAAGGCAACCGCCCATGCTGAAAGTGCAAGATGGAGTCGACTAAAGGTGGCTCGTATGGTTCCAGGAGAAAATTTCACTTTAGGCCACTGGCTCACTGTAATAAAATTTCAGAGTCTGGCCTTCCAGACCAAACAAGCTGTAATTCCATGGGACTCTGGCTTTAGGGCATGCAGAGACTTAACAGATGTTTCGGCAAATTTTTTAGCTCCTTTGGAACCATTATTTTCCAGATATGTTGAAATGTTTCCGCTAGAAGCATCTTGATGGGAGCAGTTTGGTGGGGTTTTTTTTTGGGGGGGGGGATGTATCTGGGCCAAATTTCCAGTGGCAGTTGAGATCTTTGTCAAGTCTCGCTCTGGATTCAAACGGAATGCCGACTGGGTAGTGGCTGACGTAGGGTGAAGACAAAAGGACAGGCAGTGGAGAAACTGTAATGGAAATCAGCAAGCCAAGGCGCTATCAGGCAGTGGAGAAACTGTAATGGAAATCAGCAAGCCAAGGCGCTATCATGTGTGTCTCAGAGCAGTTATCATGTGGCCAGGGGAAAGCCACATTGGGCCCAGAATACAATAGCCAGCAGCTCAGCAAGTGGATTCAATGACGAATGTAGATCAGTCCTCAAGCCGAATTTAAATTTCTCAGGGCGAACTGCTGGGCTTACTGGAAAATAAAGGCCTGTTCCATAAAAATAGCCAAAGGCTCCTGTTTCTCTTGGCATTCAAACAGGTTCTCCTGTTCTTGTTGAAAACAGCAATAGCACAGAGTAGAAGTGAAATTTCGTAGAAGCGCCGAATTTTCAGAATTTCGGCAATAGGACATTTTTTTTTATTGTTTTAAGTTCATTTTTTGATTTTGAGATTTGACTTTCTTTTTTTTTTTTTTAAAGGGGGGGGGCTGCCATCCTACGTTTGCTTATTTTGGTGTCAACCCTACTGAATGCAGTGGATTTAATTTTGAACAAATGTGTTTACAATCAGGATACAACCAAGCGCAGTGTCAACCTGCTACTGCATTATAATTTCGCATTCCCCATACATGGGAATATTTTAAACAATCTGGGAATGTTATTAGATTAATTAGGAGGCTAGACATTTGGATTTTGTAAGCAAAGTAAGAGAACGTGTTTGCCAATGTGATGTGTGATAGCTGTGTGATGTAATGGTTAGAACAAGTGTGATAGCTGTGTGATGTAATGGTTAGAACAATGAACTAGGATGTGGGACACCCAGGTTAAAATTCCTGGTTTTTCATGGAAGCTTGTTGAGTGACCTTAAGCCAATCCCATATCCCCAGCCTAAGTTACCTCACAGGGTTGGTGTGAGGATAGAATGGAAGAGAGCAGAACTATAGAAGCTGCTTTGGCTCCCCACTTGGGAGAAAGGATATCAATCAATAAATACTTGTCTGACTCTACAAAGGAGAAAAAAGGACAAAAGACAGGATGACAGAGAGGCTGGGCATGTCTGAGCTGGAGTTTTCTGTACCCTTGGATGGCTCTCCAGCACCCAAAAGTAAAATCAGGATAAGCACTCCTTAAAGTAGATTGCAGTAACTGCTAATCTCCCATGTGTGTAGTATACACAGGCAGAGAGACTGGCATGATATGCCATACTTCAAGTACTCGAAGGGCTGTCACATAGAGGATGGTGTGGAATTGTTTTCTGTGGCCCCAGAAGGTCAGACCAATGAGTTGAAATCACATCAAAAGATTTTCCGACTCAACATTAGGAAGAACTTCCTGACAGTTAGAGCGGTTCCTCAGCGGAACAGGCTTCCTCGGGAGGTGGTGGGCTCTCCTTCCTCGGAGGTTTTTAAACAGAGGCTGGATGGTCATCTGACAGCAATGAGGATCCTGTGAATTTAGGGGGAGGTATTTGTGAGTTTCCTGCATTGTGCAGGGGGTTGGACTAGGTGAACCTGGAGGTCCCTTCCAACTCTATGATTCTATGATATAGAGAAGGGATCAGTCTTGTAACAAATGCATGTGTGTACTGAACACTCGTGTGCATCAAACGTCCACTGGACTCCTATTAACTTTTGAAACGAGGGTGCCTTCTATTGGCCCATGGGAAGGGAACAAATGCCTGAGGCCTAAAAGGATCGCATGGTACCATTCTGGAACCTGACTTGCTGGAATCTGGAATAAATTCCACATGGGTCCCTGGAATCCTTTAAGAACTTTAGTGGGATCCCATCTGTCCTTTTGTATTTTTTATTTTATTAGATTTTTTTAGCCTGCCCTTCCCGTAGAACAGGCTCAGGGAGGGTTACATCATAAAAGACAGTTAAAAACCAATTTAAAAATATATAAAATCTAAAATTACAGAGTAACAGTAGATACTAAAATGGCAAATTCAGCCTCACATATATGGCCTATTGTCCAGGTCCAGCAGATCCTACAGCACTGGGATGGAACGAAGAGGGGAGGCCAATAACAAGTGACCCGTTCCGGTGCCCATATTGCAGTGGATCTGGATTTATGTTGGTCAGAGGAGATAGAGAGTATCTTTTTGATACAGGCTTGATGCTCTGTCAAAGGGCTGCGTCCATAGATCTATCAACCAGGAGTCAGATTAGTTTAGAAATGTTCAGGGGAAATGTCAGTGGAGAATCTCACTAATGCTATCCAGAAATAATTCATTTAAATTCCCTTTAAGAAAATATGGAGAGATGCGCATTTAACCAGTTTGGGTGTAGAATGCGGAAGTATGAGTAGAAGAATGGACCCGTTTTGGTGTGAGAAGGAGGGAAGATGGAGGATCACCTCTTGTTTGGCATGGTGTGGAGGAGGAAGCTGGTCTTCAAGGTCTGCTGTCCTGGTTTGGGATGGAGCAGGATCCACAAGTATTAAAGCCTCACCCTTGGGAAAAAAAAATAGACAGGATATCATCTAGAGAATGGATTGCTCAGCTACAGCGGCATGCGATCTTGGGAGTCTAATGATGCTACCAAGAGTTTCAGGGAGGGTGTAATTGTGTGGGAGGGAGACAGGCGAGTTTGACAACTTCTCTGCCGTCCCAGACTTCTGCTGAATCCGTGTACCTCGTAATAATTCCATCTTGTCCTCTCTCTCTCTTTCTCCTCCGTCCCTTCTGGCTTCAGAACAGCGAAGAGCTCACCGATGTCGAGAGGGCCATTGAAATCGTAATCAACAACTTCCACTGTTATGCTGTGAAAGGACGGAAAGAGTGCCTAACCCCCAATGAGCTGAAAGACCTGGTCGGACAGAGGCTGCCACATCTAGCAAAGGTAACGAGATGGGATCCTGACCTTGGATGGTCCAGGTTAGCCTGATCTCATCAGATCTCAGAAGCGGGGTCAGCCTTGGTTAGTACTTGGATGGGAGACCACCAAGGAAACCTAGGGTTGCCAATCTAGGCAATGGTAAACCACCTACGAATGTCTATTGCCTTGACCTGGATGGCCCAGGCTAGCCCAATCTTGTAATGCAGAAGCTAAGTAGAGCTGTCCGTGGTTAGTGCTCAGATGGGAAACCAACAAGGAAGTCCAGGGTCGCTGTGCAGAGGCAGGGAATAGTAAACCACCTACAAATGTCTCTTGCCTTGACCTGGATAGCCCAGGCTAGCCCAATCTCATCATATCTCAGAAGCTAAGCAGGGTCAGCTGTAGTTAGTACTTGGCTTGGCGACCACCAAGGAAGTTCAAGGTTGCTGTGCAGAGGCGGGCAATGATTAGTATTTGGATGGCAAATCACCAAGGAAGCTCAGGGTTGCTGTGCAGAGGCAGGTAATGGCAAACCACCTATGAATGTCTCTTGCTTTGACCTGGATGGCCCAGGTTAGCCTAATCTCACCAGATCTCAGAAGCTAAGAAGGGTAGGCCCTAGTTAACAGTTTGGTGTGGAGAGCCAGTTTGGTGTAGTGGTTAAGTGTGTGGACTCTTATCTGGGAGAAGCGGGTTTGATTCCCCACTCCTCTACTTGCACCTGCTGGAATGGCCTTGGGTCAGCCATAACTCTGGCAGAGGTTGTCCTTGAAAGGGCAGCTGCTGTAAGAGCCCTCTCAGCCCCACCCACCTCACAGAGTGTCTTTTGTGGGGGAAGAAGATAAAGGAGATTGTGAGCCGCTCTGAGACTCTTGAGTGGAGGGCGGGATATAAATCCAATATCTTCATCTACCTCACAGGGTGTCTGTTGTGGGGGAGGAAGGTAAAGGAGAGTGTGAGCCGCTCTGAGACTCTTCGGAGTGAAGGGCGGGATATAAATCCAATATCTTCTTCATCTTCAATATCTTCTAGTTAGGGTTGACAAGTCCCCTGTGATGTCCAGCGGGGGAGTTTTTTTGCACGTGCCTAGTGGTGTGGCAAGATGATGTCACTCGTAAGTGATGTCATAGCACCAGTGACGCCGCACACCAGCTGCTCTAGGAGCTTCTGGGGAAACGCTATGGTTTTCCTGTACGTTCTAGCAATTTGGGAGGAAAACGCTATGGTACCAGAGTTTTCCTCCCAAATTGCTAGAGCATTTGGGAAACCATAGTTTCCCCAGAAGCTCCTAGAGTGGCTGGTGATGTCGGGAGGGGATCCCCCCACCGGCCCACTGCGGGTCGGTCAGTGCAGGGACCTCCAAAGTGGAAGAACCCCCGTTCGGGAGCTTGGCAGCCCTTCCCCTAGTTAATTGTTGGATGGCAGACCACCAAGGAAGTCCAGGGCCCCTACACAGAGCCAAGCGATTGCAAACCACTTCTGAACGACTCCTGGCTTGGAAACTCTATGGAGTTGTCTTAAGTTGAGAGTGACCTGACAGTAGTTTCCACCAGCAAAGAGATGAAGAGAGCAGAGTGGAGTCAATCCAAGAGGTCATTGGGGAGGCAGATTTAGAAGGCCCTGGGACTTGACTGGGGAATTCCCAAAGGCAGCAGACGTGGAGGTGTATCCACGATCGGTTTCTTTACCTGACTGTAGCCCCCTTTTCTCTTGCTTCATGAAGACAAGAAGTAGAATTGAAATGTCAATTTCCTACAGATCAGAGAGAGAATCTGGTGCAAGGACATAAACTTCCTCCTCTGCCAAGTCCTGTTTTCCAGACAGCCGGGCTCGAAGACAATCCATTGCACAGAATAAAGTGTCTGCAATCAGAAACATACCCTGACCCGGACAGCCCAGGCTAGCCTGATCTCTTCAGATCTCAGAAGCTAAGCAGGGTCAGACCTAGTCAGGGGTGGAATTCTAGCAGGAGCTCCTTTGCATATTAGGCCACACCTCCCTGATGCAGCCAATCCTCCAAGAGTTTACAAGGCTCTTTTTTGTAAGCTCTTGGAGGATTGGCTACATCACAGGGGTGTGGCCTAATATGCAAAGGAGCCCCTGCTAGAATTCCACCCCTGGAACTAGTTAGGATTTGGATAGCTGACTACCAAGGAATACAGGGATCGCTATCAGCGTTCCCTCTAATCTGAGTTAGTGTGAGCTAGTTCACAGTTTTTTCGCAACCGGCTTACACATTTTTGTCTTAGCTCAGGAAAAATGGCCCCAGAATGAACTGATTTATAGCGTAGCTCACAGCTTTTAATGCCAGTAGCCAGGGCCCTTTTTTGTAGCAGGAACTCCTTTGCATATTAGGCCACACACCCCTGATGTAGCCAATCCTCCAAGAGCTTACAAAAAAGAGCCTTGTGAGCACTCTTGCTAGAATTCCACCTCTGGGTTGGAGGGAACAAAACTATTCCAGGGCAGCCAAAGAGGGTGAGTTTTCTCTGATGAATGGGAAAGACAGCTGAAGATAACTTACAGAGGGATGGTTGTGGGGTGGGTGTGGGAAGGTGTAATAGGGAGCGTTGCTTCTGTAGGCCAGAGAAGATATCGCAAGCTGTGAATCCCATCTCTGGGAGCTCCTCTGCTGAGTTTTGATGGCTCCTTTCCCATCGCAGGGCGCCGGACCTTTGGACGAGAAAATCGAATGCCTCGGAGGTGCAGACGAAGCCAAACTTCAGTTTGGCGAGTACTGGGACATCATGGGAGATGCAGCCAAGGGCTGCCGAGGCCAAAAGAAGTAAGAAGATCAGAACCGCAAGGCCTAGAACCGTTTACACAGCAAGAACGAGAGACTGTCTACCTTGATGTTTATGAGTTGTCAATGCAGTGTTAATAATTTGGGGGGGGGCTCCCTTTCCACTTCTCAGGATCTGGAGTTTCAAAGAGTTTCTTTCCTTCAAGTCAAGAGTCTTTCAATTTTACGGCTCAGGTTTTTTTACCTGAGCGAAAGTTCCCTTCTTCTAGATTTTTTTTCCTAGAACACCACAGCCACTAGCCTTCTAGAATGTTCATATTCTAGATTTCTGACTACTCAATTCCAGAATGTGCAAGTGAAGAGCCTTTTTCATGACACCACCTCTGGAACCAGAAAGCATCATTTCTGCAGGTTCTCAGACCTTTAATTTTCAGATTTGGAATCTAGGATTTTTCATCTGGCAAGTCAGATTCTTTTCAGCCTCGGAATTCTGTTTGGAATTTGCCAGCGCCTTAGTTTAGAAAAAAATCTGAACCTCTAGATCCATCAAGCATTATCTCCTGCTTCTCTGGATTTTAAATCTACCCCTTCCCTGTATTGTATTTTCCTCCTTTTTCCAGCTCTGGAAAATCATATATCAGTTAAAGTGCAGAGATTCTTATCTGGGAGAACCGGGTTTGATTCCCCACTCTTCCATGTACACCCGCTGATGTGATCCTGGGTCAGCCCCAAGTTCTCTCAAGGCTGTTCTGATCAAGAGCAGTTCTGGGAGAGCTCTCTCAGTCCCACCTACCTCACAGGGTGTCTGTTGTGCGGAGGGGAAGGGAAAGGAGATTTGTAAACCGCTCTGAGACTCTTTTGGCTAGCGAAGGGCGGGGTATAAATCCAATCTCTTCTCTTCTTCTTCTTCTTATTTGCTCCAGACTCTGGAAATGTAAAATAATAAAAATTTAAAACTTTAAACCAGTCCAGAGCCCATGGTTTCCGTCTCCCGTATCTGAACGATTTCTCCTATTGTTCCTAACAATGAGTTGTCTAATTGCAACTGTCTTTTCCTATAAAGACTGTCTTCAGGGTGTTGAAGTACCTTTCCTCGTCAGACTTGTTGTCAAGTTGCTAGTCCACAGAGCAGAAGTGGGTTTTGGCCTGCTTTTCTTGTCGTTCAGATTTACAAAGTGAATGGCTATAAAAGTTTTCCACGTGGATGGGTTTGGAAAGTAACTTCCGGGCTGTCTTTACCAACCCCCTTCTGGACTGTGAATGTGGGGATGGGGAAAGACAGATGCTGTGGAGGTGGGGGGTGAGCAAGCGTGGACAAGGGAAGCACTCATCAGTCCTGTGAAAAGAGGGGTAAGAGAGCCATGAATTGAAGTATGTCGAGAATACAAGTCTTCCTTGGGGAAAGTTATTTCCTGAAAGTTATTTGTTGGCCTCCTCCAGATAAAGTCCTATCAGATATTGTACTTTGAAATGCCAGTCAGTTCCAGGTTCTAGTAGGCTCCGCCCCTAGTCCACCATTTTCTAACCTGGCCCTACTCCCCTAGCCAGAGTAATTTTGTAATCAAAATTTGGCAGCTCTAACTTATTTATCTATTGTGCCCGAGACTCAGTGCATTTGAGGGTAAGGGAAGAATTTTACATAGGGCGTTTTCGCACTGACCTTCTAGTGGCGCGACCACCCTCTTCACACCGGAGGATCTGCCCGGATTTCGCACAAGAAGCGCTGGCGCACCCAAAAGAGCCGGCGACTTCCGTCGCGAAACCCGCTCAAACGGAAACCGCCAAGAAGCAGGAAAACGTTTGAGCGGGTTTCGCGACGGAAGTCGCCGGCTCTTTTGGGTGCGCCGGCGCTTCTTGTGCGAAATCCGGGCAGATCCTCCAGTGTGAAGAGGGTGGTCGCACCACTAGAAGGTCAGTGCGAAAACGCCCATACCATTCTCATGACACTCAGTTATCCTTCTCAGTCTTTTTGAAGACTCTAAGAATTCACTGGGAGACCTAAATAGAGAATTATCTTAAATATTTCGGGATTGCTTTCAGGAAGGCATAAGACCTACCTATATGAGCAGCTGTACAGCAGGGATTCCAATTTTCATTTCCTCTCAGTTGGAAGTAAGCAAAACCCAGTTATATCAAACACCAAGTTCTGAGAGAGCCACCAAGTGGTCAAAACTGGAGACTGGGAGCCAAGAAATGTGAAATTACCTTTGGTCTCCTCGCGGATTAACTACAAAAGAGCTTTGGACAAATAAAATGGGCCCAAGACAAGCATACTTTCACTGTTGCCAAACCTGAGGTAAATTCTGGAGCCAAACCCAGTGCACTGAACTGAAGCCGTCCAACTAGTGGTCTGCTGATATTGGGGTTGTCCCACCCCATCCATTTAGCAGGCTAACTGGTCAATAGTTTCTAAGAGTTGTGCTGAGTGGTGGTTCCTTATAACCTCTTGTGTCGCTTGCCATGATTTTTGTATGAATGATAAAATAAAAAATTTAAAAAGGGAAAAGAAACAATGAGTTTGAATGTTTTTCCTTGATTTTTGTTTAAAGAAAGGGCCTCCTTTGGTGTAGTGGTTAAGCGTGCAGACTCCTATCTGGGAGAACCGGGTTTGATTCCCCACTCCTCCACTTGCGGCTGATGGAATGGCCTTGGGTTAGCCACAGCCCTCGCAGGAGTTGTCCTTGAAAGGGCAGCTGCTGTAAGAGCTCTTTCAGCCCTACTTACCTCACAGGGTGTCTGTTGTGTGTGTGTGTGTGGGGGGGAAGATAAAGGAGATTGTGACCCCTCTGAGACTCTGAGATTCAGAGTATAGGGCGGGATATAAATCCAATATCTTAATCTTCTTCTTAAAGTTGCTATGGTCAGGATTTCACCCACAAAAGTCTTTATCCACACTTTGTATTTAGGTCCAGTTTAAGAAACACATAGGCTGGTTACAGACGGCTGGCTCAGGGCGGCATCAAGCTGACCCGGAAGTGAACCATCCGGAAAAGGAGCGCTTGGAAGCACCCAGACAGCCCGCAAAAGAGGCATGGGCTGCGGACACCCTAGGGGAGCGTCCAGAGTGCTCATGTGCCCTGTCTGTAGCTTCCTGGGTACTTCTCAGCCGTCCAGACAGCCAGGGAGGTGCCCCAGCGAAAAGGCACCACTTTTGAGCTGGGTCCTGTTAAGTCAGAGATGGGTCGTAGGTGGGAGCTGGACGGCAGGCAGATGTGTGTGTGTGGATGTGCTTTTTTGGGGCGCTCGCCTGCTGTCCTTGGGGTGGGTTTTGTTGCCCATATGAACAAAGCCCTATCGAATCATAGAGTTGGATGGGGCCATACGGGCCTTCTAGTCCAATCCCCTGCTCAATGCTGGATGTTATAAGAGAACAAAATAGGAGTCAAGTTGCACCTTTAAGACCAACTTAGTTTTATTCAGAACGTAAGCTAAGTTGGTCTTAAAGGTGCAACTTGACTCCTATTTTGTCCTACTTCTTCAGACCAACACGGCTTACTACTTGGTTATAAGAGAACATAAGAGAAGCCCTGTTGGATCAGGCCAATGGTCCATCCAGTTCAACACTCTGTGTCACTTAGTGGCCAAAACCCAGCCACCATCAGGAGGTCCACCAGTGGGGCCAGAACTCCAGAAGCCCTCCCATTGTAACCTTCATCATCATCATCATCATCATCATCGTCGTCGTTGTCGTCGTCGTCATCATCATCATCATCATCACATTTTAGTTGTATCCTGCCCTCCCCGCCGAAGCAGGCTCAGGGCGGCTTCCAAACACCAAGAGTTCGGAGCATCACTCGCATTCAGAGTGCGAGATATGAGCTGGGAAGTGGGCATTGCCCTGTCTAAGAAAGCCAGTTTGGTGTAGTGGTTAAGTACGCGGACTCTTATCTGGGAGAACTGACTCCTCCACTTGCACCTGCCGGAATGGCCTTGGGTCAGCCATAGCTCTCGCAGAGGTTGTCCTTGAAAGGGCAGCTTTTGTGAGAGCCCTCTCAGCCCCACCCACCCCACAAGGTGCCTGCTGTGGGGGAGGAAGGGAAAGGAGATTGTGAGCTACTCTGAGATTCGGAGTGGAGGGCGGGATATAAATCCAATATCTTCATCGACCTCACAGAGTGTCTGTTGTGGGGAGAAAGGTAAAGGAGATTGTGAGCCGCTCTGAGACTCTTCGGAATGGAGGGCGGGATAGAAATCCAATATCTTCATCTACCTCACAGGGTGTCTGTTGTGGGGGGGAAGATAAAGGAGATTGTGAGCCGCTCGGAGACTCTTCGGAGCGGAGGGTGGGATAGAAATCCAATATCTTCATCTACCTCACAGGGTGCCTGTTGTGGGGGAGGAAGGTAAAGGAGATTGTGAGCCGCTCGGAGACTCTTCGGAGTGGAGGGTGGGATATAAATCCAATATCTTCATCTACCTCACAGGGTGCCTGTTGTGGGGGAGGAAGGTAAAGGAGATTGTGAGCCGCTCGGAGACTCTTCGGAGTGGAGGGTGGGATATAAATCCAATATCTTCATCTACCTCACAGGGTGCCTGTTGTGGGGGAGGAAGGTAAAGGAGATTGTGAGCCGCTCGGAGACTCTTCGGAGTGGAGGGTGGGATATAAATCCAATATCTTCATCTACCTCACAGGGTGTCTGTTGTGGGAGAGGAAGGTAAAGGAGATTGTGAGCCGCTCTGAGACTCTTTGGAGTGGAGGGCGGGATATAAATCCAATATCTTCATCTACCTCACAGGGTGTCTGTTGTGGGAGAGGAAGGTAAAGGAGATTGTGAGCCGCTCTGAGACTCTTTGGAGTGGAGGGCGGGATATAAATCCAATATCTTCATCTACCTCACAGGGTGTCTGTTGTGGGGGAGGAAGGTAACGGAGATTGTGAGCTGCTCTAAGACTCTTAGGAGTGGAGGGTGGGATATAAATCCAATATCTTCTTCTTCTACCAAGAAATCAGGGTGGCAATTGGAACCTGGATCACCTCAGTCCGAATCTGTCACTATCCGCTTTTCCTCAGAAGCTCTTCTACGTACTGCAGTTTTTCAGGCTCCAGCTCTCTATCAGGCTCTGTAGATGCTAAAAATCTCTGAGTGGGTGGATGGAATGGCCTTGTCTCTAACACACATCTATGTCCTTGGACAGTGCATGAACAACAAGGTGCCGTACGGTGTGCAGTTGGACATCTCACACCCCAGAGATACCACAGTGTACTCTGAATAGCTGGTATTGTGGGACAATTACATATTTGAGGCATATCTTTAGCTAAACACTCACTTAGCATTCAAATCGCTGGATGTAAGTGTATCCTGCGGAAGAGAGCCACACAATATGTGTGAAAGAGCCACATGTGGCTCCCGAGCCACAGTTTGGCCACCCCTGTCCTAGATATATGGGCCCTCATTTTTGTGTGCGTGAGTGCATGCGCACTGAAGTGGGAAACAAATGATCCAGTAAACAGAAATAAACAGAATTGCCAACCGTCCGAGGTCATGTCTCCCCAGGTTATTTGGAAGCATAAATGAGAGCTATCTATGCTCCGTACATATCCATGCATGCACATAGTGATTATAGGCTTCCCAATCCCCAGGTCCCAGCGGGGGATCCCCCGGTTTTACAGGCTCCCCCCCTCCCCCAGCCAGCTGACCGGATGGGGAAGCCCCACCCCCACAGCCATTATGCACCTCCATGAACAATTCCCATAGGGAATGATGGGGAATTGAAGTGCGGGTATCGGGGGCTCTGGGGGGGGCTGTTTTTTTGAGGTAGAGGCGCCAAATTTTCAGTATAGCATCTAGTGCCTCTCCCCAAAATACCCCCCAAGTTTCAAAAGGATTGGACCAGGGGGTCCAATTCTACGAGCCCCCAAAGAAGGTGCCCCTATCTTTCATTATTTTCTATGGAAGGAAGGCATTTTAAAAGGTGTGCTGTCCCTTTCAATGTGATGGCCAGAACTCCCTTGGAGTTCAATTCTGCTTATCACACCCTTGCTCCTGGCTCTGCCCCCAATGTCTTCTGGCTCCACCCCCAAAGTCCCCAGATATTTCTTGAATTGGACTTGGCAACCCTAAGTGATTAAGACTCAATGCAATGCATGGTCTGCTATTTGTACAGGCCCTTAGTACAGGTTGCCAAGTTCAATTCAAGAAATATCTGGGGACTTTGGGGGTGGAGCCAGGAGCAAGGTTGTGACAAGCACAACCACTCAATGCACAGAAGCCAAGAAGGTCAGAGCGCCTGCTCCGGCTGCAACGCCACTGAGGATGTTCTCCGCAGCTGAGAACGAAACGTCTGGAAGGAAAACTTTCTCCAGTAGAACGCGGCACTTGAGCCCGAAAGATTCTACAATGATGTTACCAGCCGTGAAAACCTGAAATCTTTGATAAGCACAATTGAACTCTAAAGGGAGTTCTGGCTATCACATTTAAAAGAACTGTACAACTTGTATTTGCCCTCTTTTGGAAATAATGAAGGATAGAGGCACCTTCTTCTGGGGCTCATAGAATTGGAACCCCTGGTCTGATCCTTTTGAAATTCGGAGGGTATTCTGGGGAGAGGTACCAGATGCAATGCTGATAATTTGGTGCCTCTACCTCTAAAAACACCCCCCCAAGAGCTAGGCCCAGAGCTCTGCCACGCCCCCTCCCACCTTGCCACGGCCTACTGAGCCTCGGGAGACCTCGGCAAAGTTTGGAAGGGCAGCGGGTGCACCTAGAGAATGCTCACTGCCCTGCCACGCCCCCCTCCATTTTGCCGCAGCTTCCCGAGGCTAGGGAGGCCGCGGCAAAGTCAGGACGGCAGTGGCACAGCCACAGGGTGTGGGGAGAGGGGGCGCCTCATGGCGCCCCTAGGCCAAGTGGCGTTCTAAGTGGCCGCCTACTTGGCCTACTCCCACGTGCTGGCCCTGCCCAGAACCCCAGATACCCGCAGATCAATTCACCATTATAGCCTATGGGAATCGGTCTCCACAGGAAATAATGGAGTGTTTAGCAGGCATTTCCCTCTCCCTGCCCCCGCTTTTTTATGACCCTGAAGCGGGGGGAGGGCCTTCAAACCAGGGGATCCCCTGCCCCCACCCGGGGATTGACAACCCTACTTAGTGTCCATGCGCAAGCATTTATACCACAACCGCCAACCTGCGTTTTGTAATTTGCGTTTCTCTTTCAGCCCAAATAATCAACATCCTCTTCTAGCTATTAAATGCAGGGTATGGCCTAGCCCAGTAAACAAAGACGGCAAGCAGCACGTAGAGAGGAGGCTTCAGGTATGTGAGTGTGGGAGGGCTGGGACACAGGCCAGGATCCCTGGTATGAGAACTGGATTGTCACCATTATGGAGGGCACGTCCTCACAGTGACGGGACGCCACAATCTGGCTGTAGATGACACATTGCACATGGAATCCGAAGCAAACTGGACGTGGAAGCAAACATCCTATACCATTTTTTTGTTCTTCGACATGGGCAAAATTTTGAAATAAAAATTTGGCAGGGCCTTTCTGAACCCAATGAAACTGATTTGCTGGTGGCATTTACGCTCTGATTCCGCAGCTGGTAGTCTCCGGCCTAGGGTTGCCAACTCTGAGTTGGGAAATCCCTGGAGATTCAGGGTGGGTAGAGCCTAGAGTTGCCAAGTCTGGCAGGGGACTTCACACCAGCGACATCACACGCCGGCTGCTCTAGGCATTTCTGGGAAAACTCTATGGTTTTTCCGGACGCTCTAGCAATTTAGGAGGGAAAAAAACTCTATGGTATCTGTGATGGAACCGGCCCGATTCTGCCTTCAGACCCGGTCCCGTCAACTCCCTATTGAGTCGCCAACTCCTGGAGGGAGCTATTTCTCCTCCAGCCACTTGGGCTCGCTGCCACCACCTGCTCAGTCTAGGGGTTCAGATTGAGAGGAACAGGACTCCCAATCCCCTTCTCCAGCTATGAGGCCAGGCCTCAAGGTCGTCTGCCACCCTGTACTTGGGTATCACAGGGACCACAGCACTTCTTCGGGGAACCCCTGGAGGATTGGCACCTTATCCAACTGCATGCCTTCCCCGGGGCCCCCTTCATAAAGCAGCATTGTCTAAGCGGTCGGGATCTATGTGGTACAGAGTTTGACTGCCAGCATTCAAAACAGAAAAAATGTTTAATAAGAAGAGAAAGAAAATAAAAAAACAAAAACAAAAACAGTTACATGTAAAAGTTTAGCACAGCACCTGAATAGCAACCAGAGGACAAATAAAGGTGGATTTAAATGCATCCTCTCATCCCTGGTGTAAACTCGCCCTACCTTGTGAATGACTGCCTTGGGGGCCACCCCCACAGGCAGGAGCCCAGACTAGCAACCTCTCTCCTCCAGCGCCAGCTGCGGACTGCCCTTTTCCCACCTAATTCAAATAAAAAGAACCAAAAGAACTTCCTGCCCCTCTGGGAGGCTTTCCCCCTAGAGTTGCTGGTTTAACTCCAGAAGGGAGGAGGGAATGAGGGGAAGGCTAAAGAACTTCCTGCCCCTGTAGGAGGCTTTCCCCCTAGAGTTGATGGTTTAACTCTGGAAGGGAGGGGGGGGAGTGAAGGGAAGGCTAGGCCACACAGGCTGCCTAGTAGTTTCATGTTCCCCCTCAACCAAGCACCAACATTAACCAAGATGGCGTTTCTCCACAGTATCTATTGTACCTTCGAGTTTTTCCTCCCAAATTGCTAGAGCGTCCGGAAAACCCATAGAGTTTTCCCGGAAACCCCTAGAAGCAGCCAGCGCACAGCGTCGTTAGCATGATGATGTCACTTCCAGGGTGACGTCATCATGGCAGCGACGTTGGGGGAAGTTCCCTCGCCAGCCCAATGTGAGCCGCTAGTTGGGAATCTCCAGGGCAGGAGAACCTCTGCCCGGATCTGGGAATTGGTGGCCTTGGTGGAGCCTGGTGAGAGAGGAATTTGGGGAAGGACTTCAGCTAGGGTTGCCAGCCTCCAGGTGGGCGACGAAACAAGGGGAGCACAGTCAAGGTTGAGAAGAACATCGGGGGCTGTGAAAAATTACTGTGCAAAGAACAGTTACAACTCGCGTAACGCAGCTTAATACAAGAAGGACACCCACTCCGCAAACATTATATCAGCGCTTAATCGCACTCTGCCATGTAGTGAGTGTTTATGTTAACAGCGTTTGGAAGGAAAACACCACAATCAACTTTTTAACAGCCGTTACTTCTAAGAAAGGCATGCAAGGTTTGCCAGGTTTAAACAGCAATTACTTCTGTATGCGACATGCAACTTTTGCAGTATACTCGACCAATAAAGACAGCAGTCCTGAACTTAAGCATAGGCTTAGAAGAATGAATCTAAGGTTGTTTTTCTGTTGATTGAAGTAATTGCTGTTTAAACCTTGCATGTTGTTCTTAGAAGTATTGCTGTTAATAGTCGATTGTGGTGCTTTCCCTTTAAACGGCGTTAACATAAATGCTCACTATATCGCAGAGTGCGATTAAGCACTGATATAATGTTTGTGGAGAGGGTGTAATTCTTGTATTAAGCTGCGTGGAAGAGAGAAGGCGGAGAAAGAATTATTTTTCTCCCTTTCTCACAATACGAGAACTTGTGGACAATCGATGAAATTGCAGAGCAGTACCATAGAGTTTCCCCCTCCCAAATGGCTAGAGCGTCCGGGAAAACCATAATTTTCTCAGAAACTCTTAGAGTGGCCACCGTGCGACATTGCCGGTGTGATGACATCACTTCCGGGTGATGTCATCATGCTGCGCTCGCTTCGCTCGCATGAAGAAAGTCCCCCGCCAGAGACTGCGAGGGACTTGGCAACCCAAGTACAAAAAATACAATAAAAGTTATACGCCTTTAATAAAGGTTGCATATTATTACTCCTTACCCCCCAAATCCTGTCTCTTCCTCACAAGGCTCTAGCTCCTTCTTTGTAAGGACAGGGTGGGTTCTCAAAAGACCATTGTATCACTCTCTTTCTATGAAGGTTGCCTTCCTGATTGCATGCAGCTGTAGCAATGTAAAGCGACTTACTTACTAAATCTCAGCCTATTCACTACTGATCTATTTGACGCTAGTTTTGTTTTTACAAGAATGGTGAGAAGTCCAAAGATTGATTCAAGCGCGGAGGGGGGGAAAGTTCTTAATTTAAAAATAAATTGTTTCTTTCTGCGATAAAACCTTAGAGACATTTTCCCAACTGTATTGTCTAGTCTTTTGTGGGTCTATCACACAGAATTTCATGTCATCTGCAGCGTGGCCAGCTCTCATATAATGTTCCACAATGGGGGCATCTTTAATTTGATTACGAACCCTAGAAGTTGTTGATTTGTGGCAGAGCGTTGGATGGGCCCCTCTTTGAAAAAGCACTGATTGAAACAGGCTCTCATCCAGGGGTGTCAAAGTCATTTGTTATGAGGGACAGATCTGACAGAAATGAGACCTTGTCGGGCTGGGCCATATTGGGCCAGGCTATGTGTGTACCTATTTAAGATGAGGTAGCAGAGATGTAAACTTTATAAAGGACACAGACCAACACAATTAAAGATTTTTTATAAAAAGTTTAAAATAAGGGGACCAGGAGGGGGGAAGAGCCTCAGCCAATAGAAGGATGAAAGGCTTGGCTCAGTAGCTCTGCTGTGCGATTGAGAGAGCCTGGCAAAGCAAGCTCTGCCTTCCCCCCTTCCTCTCCAAAGGAGGAGCGACGAAGATGGTGAGGGGTCTGGAGACCAAGTCCTATGAGGAAAGGTTGAAGGAGCTGGGGATGTTTAGCCTGGAGAGGAGGCGGCTGAGAGGTAATAGGATCACCATCTTCAAGTACTTGAAGGGCTGTCATATAGAGGATGGTGCGGAATTGTTTTCTGTGGCCCAGGAAGGTAGGACCAGAAGCAATGGATTGAAATTAAATCAAAAGAGTTTCCGGCCCAACATTAGGAAGAACTTCCTGACTGTTAGAGCGATTCCTCAGTGAAACAAGCTTTCTCGGGAGGTGGAAGGCTCTCCTTCCTTGGAGGTTTTAAAACAGAGGCTAGATGGTCATCTGACTGCGATGAAGATCCTGTGAATTTAGGGACAGGTATTTGTGGGTTTCCTGCATTGTGCAGGGGGTTGGACTAGATGACCCTAGAGATCCCTTCCAACTCTATGATTCTATGTCCACAGTTTGAAAATCTTCTTGTATTGGAGTGATGACTAGAAATTGGCACGGAGTGAATCTTCATTCATATGGAGAGACTTCTGTGCGGAACAATTTATGCATAAAGACTTTCTATCGGTTACATATATGGACTACCTATTGTAAGATTCATAATGAAGGATGGTGATACTTTTGCTAAATTTGATATTAGAATTCTGATTTATACATTGGTGCTCTGGTTATTGAGTAGGCTTCCCAACCCTCCCGCCCTGGCGGGGGACCCCAGGATTTCCAGCCTCTTCCCCCGCTTCCCCCAAAAAATGGAAACGGGGGGAGGGGGGAAACGGCGCCAAGGAGCGTGGCGAGCCGCCCCATCTCGGAGCGGGCGATGCCGCTGCGCTGCTGCCACCTCTTCTCCGCTTCACCGTAGCTTCTCCTCCGAGATGGGCTCAGGCTGAGCCCATCTCGAAGGAGCAGCTACGGTGAAGCGGAGAAGAGGCGGCGGCAGCGCAGCGGCGTCGCCCGCTCCGCCTCTGAGGTGAAATCAGAGAAGGGGAGGGTGGAGGGAAGGAAGGCATTTAAAAAGTTGTGAGGTCCCTTTAATTGTGATGGACAGAACTCCCTTTGGAGTTCAATTGTGCTTGTCACACCCTTGCTCCTAGCTCCACCCCAGTGTCTCCTGGCTCCACCCCCAAAGTCTCCAGATATTTCTGGAATTGGACTTGGCAACCCTATTATTGACGTATTTTGTGTTGTTCCTACTTTGTGTAACCTTCTCCCATATTGCGTCACAACATTTAAAGGTATTCAAAGCCTCCTGGGTACGTGTTACAGGCACACAATAATGAAGGAGTTTCTACAGGTTTTTTTTTTTGTGCGTGGCAGGAGCTCCTTCGCATATCAGGCCACACTCCCCTGATGTAGCCAATCCTCCAAGAGGCTCTTATTACAGGGCCTAATGTAAGCTCTTGGAGCATTGGCTTCATTGGGTGTGCGTGGACTAATATGCAAAAGAATCCCTGCTACAAAAAAAGCCCTACAAAAGGTTAATTTGCCGATTCAGAACAAATAGACTCTCCCCAGGTAGGGTTGCCAAGTCCAATTCCAGAAATATCTGGGAACTTTGGGGGTGGAGCCAGGAGACTTTGGGGGTGGAGCTAGGGGGGAGGAGGGGGGAAACGGCGCCAAGGAGCGTGGCGAGCCGCCCCATCTCGGAGCGGGTGACGCCGCCTGCTCCACCTCTGAGGTAAAATCAGAGAAGGGGAGGGTGGAGGCAGGCCAGGAGCGTGGCGAGCTGCGAGTCCGGGTCCTAGAAGAACCCAGATTCGCGGCTCGCCATGCTCCTGGCCTGCCTCCACCCTCCCCTTCTCTGATTTTACCTCAGAGGCAGAGAGGAGTGGGCGACGCCGCTGCGCTGCTGCTGCCTCTTCTCCACTTCATCTTAGCTTTTCCTCCGAGATGGGCTCAGCCTGAGCCCATCTCGGAGAAGCAGCTACGGTGAGTGGAGAAGAGGCGGCAGCAGCGCAGCGGCGTCGCCCGCTCCGAGATGGGGCGGCTTGCCACGCTCCTTGGCGCCGTTTCCCCCCTCCCCCTGCTTCCATTTTTTGGGGGAGCGGGGGAAGAGGCTGGAAATCCTGGGGTCCCCCGCCAGGGCAGGAGGGTTGGGAAGCCTATCCCCAGGGCTGAATAGGGACACAGGATTCCTGTCTCATGCAGGACTTATTTTGTAGCAGGGCTTATTTCCTTTGCATATTAGGGCTTACAGGGCTCCTGAACTAAAACCCCTGTAAGTTCTTGGAGGATTGGCTACATTGAAGGGGGGTGGTGGTTGTGGTCTAATATGCGAAGGAGTTCTTGCTACCAAAAAAGCCCTGGGTTTCTAACAACGTGTGGGGAGACTTTCTCTGCAGACACAGTGGAATATAATCAGGCTCATAAAATCTGGGGTCTGTGAAAGCAGAATACCTGTCTTTTCTCTTCTTTTGATTGGTTTTTTGGGGGGAGGGAAGGTTCCATGCTGAGCAGAAAAATCCTGAAAACAAAAGTAATCTCTCCATTCTGGAAACTGGGGTTGCCAGAATTTAGGGAAGAAGAAGAAGATAATGATGAGATTGGATTTATATCTCACCCTACACTGAATCTCAGAGTCCCGGAGCGGCTCACAATCTCCTTTCCCTTCCTCTCCTACAACAAACATCCTGTGAGGTAGGTGGGGCTGAGAGGGCTCTCACAGCGGCTGCCCTTTCAAGGTAGGCTTCCCAACCCTCCCGCCCTGGCGGGGGACCCCCAAATTTGCAGCCTCCTCCCCCGCTCTCAAAAAATCTGGGGGTGGGGGGCAAGGGGGGGCGGGGGGGGGAGAGAGAACATACCTGTAGGCATCATGTTATTGTAGAGCTTCTGATCCGTTTTTAAAATGTGTCCCTTTAAGGCTGCACAGGAAACAGGAAGGGCTTCATGGGAAAGGGTCAGTAACAGTTTCCATGGAGAACAGCCCCTCCCTTTCTTTTCCTGTGCAGCCTTGCTTTCGTTTTCACAGCAAAGTTCTGCTGGAAGAAGACCAAGTAAGTATTTGTGTGTGAGAGAGAGGGAGGGGGCAGGGAGGGGGTATTCCCTGGTATGGAGGCCCTCCCCCCCTTTAGAAAGCGTGAGGGGGAGGGAAATGTCTACTAGGCACTCTATTATTCCCTATGGAGAACGATTCCCATAGGGAATAATAGGGAATTGATCCGTGGGTATTGGGGGCTCTGGGGGGGCTATTTTTTGAGGTAGAGGCACCAGATTTTTAGTATAGCAGCTAGTGCCTCTCCCGAAAATACCCCCCAAGTTTCAAAACGATTGGACCACAGGGTTCCATTCTATGAGCCCCAAAAGATGGTGCCCCTATCCTTCATTATTTCCTATGGAAGAAAGGCATTTAAAAAGGTGTGCTGTCCCTTTAAATGTGATGGCCAGAACTCCCTTGGAGTTCAATTATGCTTGTCACATCCTTGTTCCTGGCTCCACCCCCAAAGTCTCCTGGCTCCGCCCCCAAAGTCCCCAGATTTTTCTTTAATTGGACTTGGCAACCCTATTTCAAGGACAACCTCTATGAGAGCTATGGCTGACCCAAGGCCATTCCAGCAGCTGCAAGTGGAGGAGCGGGGAATCAAACCCGGTTCTCCGAGATAGGAGCACTTAACCACTACACCAAGTGGGCTCTCAGGTAAGGGCCTGGAGGCCTCCCAGAATTACAATTGATGTCCAAACAAGAGAGATGAGTCTCCTTGGGCAAAATGGTTGCTTTGGGGAGTGGATTCTATAGGATTGTACACCACTGGTATCCTTCCACCTCTTAAGTATGAAGGCTTCTAGATAGGGTTTCCAAGTCCCCTGCAGCCTCCGCAATATTGTACCATAGAATTTTCCCTCCCAAATTGCTAGAGCATCTGGGAAAACCAGAGTTTCCCCAGAAGCTCCTAGAGCAGCTGGCGTGCGATGTCACCAGTATCACTTGTGAATGACATCATGCCAGCGATGTCGGGGGAGGATTTCCCCTCCCAGCCCAACACGGGCTGGTGGGTTGGGAACCTCCGGGGCGGGAGAAAACCCTGCCCGGCCTGAGAACTTGGCAGCCCGACTTCTAAATGGGACCTGGGGAAACTCTTGGAATTGTAGCTCATCTCCAGGTTAGAGAGATCAGTTTTCCTGGAGAAAATGGCTGCTTTGGAGGGTGGACTCTATGGCATTCTACCCCTCTGAGGTCCCAATTAGAGATACAAAATCTGTGGCTAAATTTTTAAATTAAAAACAATCATGGGGAAAAGCACACCTGGTTGTGGTGTTTTTGTGGGGAGACTGATAATTCGTTAATTCTTGTTTTATGTGATTTTATTCTCCCGTGACTTTTTTAATGTGCTGATGACACATTTATGGGTGCTGTCATTTATCCTTTTCTTGGCTGATGTTTTTATGGTTTCCTGAGCCGCCCTGAAGACTCTGTTCTGGCAAACTGGGAAGGTGTGCTGGCTTGGTGTAGAGGTTAAATGTGCAGACTCTTAGCTGGGAGAACCAGATCTGATTTCCTGCAACTCTGCATGCACCCACTGATGCGACCTTAAGTCAGTCACAAGTTCTCACAGAGCTGTTCCTCTCAAGAGCAGTTTCTGCCTGAGCTCTCTCAGCTCTGCTTACCTCACAGGGTGTCTGTTGTGGATACGGGAAGGGAAAGGACATTGTAAACTGCTCTGAGACACCTTTGAGTAGTGAAGAGTGGGGTATCAATCCAGGGGTGGAATTCTAGCAGTAGCTCCTTTGCATATTAGGCCACACCTTCCTGATGTAGCCAGTCCTCCAAGAGCTTACAAGGCTCTTTTTTGTAAGCTCTTGGAGGATTGGCTACATCAGGGGTGTGTAGCCTAATATGCAAAGGAGCTCCTGCTAGAATTCCACCCCTGTATAAATCCAATCTCCTCCTCCTCGTCCTCTTCTTCTTCCTCCTCTTCTTCCTCTTCTTCTTCTTCTTTTCTTCAGAAAGGCATTGGGAAACCAAGACATTAGTCTGGTAGGTTAGTTTTGGGGAATTGCATCATGACAGCACTCTTTATCACCCCCACCACGGGAGTAAGGCAAGGCTGTCCACTTTCACCAGCCTTATTTATAGTGGCGATGGAACAATTGGCTGAAAGAATTAGGAATTCAGGCAGGATAGAAGGACGCAGGATGGGCAAGGAGGAGATGAAAATTAACTTATTTGCAGATGATATAATTATGATTATGGCAAATCCCAAAGAGGGAATTAAGGAAACGAAAATCATATTAGATGACTTTGAAGCGATATCAGGATTAAGAATTAATATGGGGGAATCAGAAATAATGTATTATAATGTGAATTTGAAGGAAAGGAAGGAAATTAATAGGTTAACTAAAATAGGAATGGGAGTCAAGAAATTTAAATATTTGGGAATAGAAATTTATAAAAATATCAATAAGATAGTGGAAAAAAACCTATAAAAAGGTATGGGAAAAGATAACAAGAGATATGAAGGGATGGAGGAGGAAAACCATGAGTATAACTGCTAAAGTAAAAAGTGTTACAATGTTTTGGATACCAAAATTACTATATTTATTCCAAACAATGCCATTAGAAATGGACAAACAAAAAATGAGTAACTGGAACACAAAAATACAAGAATGGATTTTTGGTACTAAGAAATTTAGAATTGCAAAATAGTTAGTATATAATCATAACTCTGAACTAGGATGGGGAGTACCAGACATAATAAACTATTATGAAGCTTTTCAAAGCATTATTAGAAATAGAAAGAGAAGGGAATCAGAAATGGATTAGGTTTGAAAATGAAGCTAACAGAAGGGTAGAGAAATTTGGTATTTTTACAAATAAATGGACTAGAGATCTTAGATTGGATACAGGACCAAGGAAAAGTACATTAATGATCTGGAGAAAGTGGCAACCAAAATGGTTAAAAATGAATATCTAGATGGTCGCCTCTGGAAACCTTGGAAGAGGAAGGCATAGACTATAGATGGGGAGAACTACTTAAACAAAAAGGATATAGTAGAGTACAGGACTTGTTATCTGCAAATATCTTAAAACCATTTCAAGCTCTAAAGGAGGCAGTAGGTGCAAAATACTGGTTAAAAGCTGCAGGCTTATACACAAAAATTAAAAAGATAATTGAAAATAGTGACATAAATACAGAAGAACCAATAGAAGAGATTTATAAATTAATGGAAAAAACCAAAAGAGGATTGGTAGGTGTAATTTATAAGAAAATTACCTCAGATGAAGAAGGAATAATAGCTCCCCTTCAAAGAAAATGGAGTACAGAAACTCAAATAACAGAACAAAAAATCAATAAAATTAATGGAAGGAATTAAGGGAATAAAAATACATAAGTTTAGGGAAATGGAGCTAAAATTTTATACCAAATGGTACAGAACCTCCGCCACCTTAGCCAACATGTTTCTAGGATGAAGCCCAAACTATAGGCATTGTAAAAAAGTGAAAGGATGGTACACCCACATGTGGTGGGAACGTCATGATGTTAAAATAGTATGGGAAAATATATTAAGAATAATAAACAAGCTCTTTCAAGTACAGCTAAATATAGATTTTGAATTGATGTTGATGAGCACTCTAGGCAATGCAATAATGGGGAAAAAGAACCAAGATCTATTAAAAGCGATGATACTAGCTGGTAAAGCAGTAATAGCAGCCGGGTGGAAAGATAAAAATAAATGGACAGAAAGAACCTGGCATAATTATTTGTTTGAATTTGTTTCAGTCAGACAGAATGGATATAACAAACCAGGATCTGCCATGGGAAGACAGAACAACGAGGATCAAAGAAAAGTGGTCGCTTTATCTGAGCTGGATAAAAGAGGAACAGAAGGAAGACGTTCAGTGGAAGCTTCAAGCCCTCTGCCCCGGCTGAAAGAAGAAGTTTGCACCTGCTGGAATGGCCTTCGGTCAGCCATAGCTCTGGCAGAGATTGTCCTTGAAAGGGCAGATGCTGTGAGAGCCCTCTCAGCCCCACCCACCTCACATGGTGTCTGTTATGGGGGAGGGAGATAAAGGCGATTGTAAGCCGCTCTGAGTCTCTGATTCAGAGAGAAGGGCGGGGTATAAATCTGCAGTTCTTCTTCTTTGGTCTTGAGGACAAAAGGAGATTGAGGAAGAATCGCACTGCTACAGCATCAACCCCAAATCAGACTTTTCCCTGCAGCCACTGTGGCCGGACCTGCCTGTCCCGCATTGGTCTTGTCAGCCACCAGTGAGCCTGCAGCAGATGTGGACTACTGCACCCTTCTTAAATCTTTGTTCGCGAAGTCAAGCCGAGAGAGAGAGAGAGAGAGAGAGAGAGAGAGAGATGTCTTGTGGGTCTCAAACATCTGACGTGTATTCTATGTGGCTCTTATGTTAAGCCCTGTTCCATCCAAAACCATTCACAGAATCCATTCACACATACAATGGCTGAGCGATCATGCTACACACATCCAAACAATGAATGCGACTGGGAAGGGGTGTGTGCGAATGCAGTCTTGGATTCTCTTGCCCTGGGGGGAATTCTCCCAATGGGGCTGGAGTGTTCCTTGGCCACCATGGTAACAGGTAAACAGAAATTATGATGCAAAGGTGCGGCATGATTTTAATAAGGTAGGCCGGTAATGGGAGCAGAGGCAGTGAACTCATTGGCACGGAGACAGTGAAAGGAAGCTTGTCGGGTAGGGGGAATCAAGGGACTTAGGCCAGCATATTCTGTTCCACCCTCCTCCATTTTGTTTGCACGACTACCCTGTGAGGTAGGTTAGGCTGAGAGAGAGCCACTAGTCCAAGATCACCCGGCGAGCTTTGCGGCTGTGTTTGAGGCTCTGGCCAGGAGTTTCCAGATTTGCAGAAATCCCTAGGAAATGATCTGCAAGTAGGGTTGCCAAGTCCTCTTCATCCCCTGGTGGGGGACATCCGTGTGCGCGATGAAATGATGTCACCCGGAAGTGAGGTCATCAAAATGGTGGCGCTCTATGGTTTTCCCGGATGCTCTAGCCATTTGGGAGGTTAAAACTCTACGGCACCTATTGTACCAGCCCTGTCTGCAAGAGCCAGGCTTGTGGAGATTTTAATAAGCAATGATCAAGCTTACAGAAATGGCAGGCTGAGATTTCATCCACTGAGCCTCGAATGCACACACACACACACAGAGCGAAACTTAGCCGGATCTCGTGACGAGATACAGCTAAAACTAAGCATCTTATACCCAGGGGTGTCAAACATACAGCCCAGAGGCTGAATCAGGTCGGGCTCCTGAATCGGAGGGCTCCTATCAGGCCCCTGAATGACTGACTGTCTTCTGCTTCCTTCTCCCTCTCTCTTGCTTCCTTCTGCATCACAGCTTGCTTTGCAAGCCTCGCTCAATCACACAGGAGCTACAGAGCAAAACCTCTTTTTTTCCCTCTCCATTGGCTGAGGCTCCTCCCTTGGGGTGGAAGGCGGGGAGGCAGAATTTGCTTTGCCAGGCTCGCTCAGTTGCAGAACCACTGAGCCAAGCCTCTCTTTCTTCAATTGGCTGAGGCTCCTCCTCGTCCTGGTCTCCTGGGGAAGGAAGGAAAGAGCCCTAGCTTCCTTTGCCCAGTTCCTTGGATCCGATGGGAGAAAGCACCTTTAAGACCAACGAGCGCTAAAGTTTTAAGCATTTTTAATTTTAAAAAAAATCTTTTATTGTGTTTGTCTGTGTCTTTTATAAAGTTTATATCTCTGCTTGTTGTTGCTATTCAGTTGCACAGTTGAGTCCGACTCTTTGTGACCTCATGGACCAAGTCACGCCAGGTCCTCCGGTCTTCTACCATCCTCCGAAGTCTGCTCAAATCTGTGTTAGTTCCATCAGTAACGCTGTCCAGCCATCTCATCTTTTGCCGTCCCCTTCTTCTTTTGCCTTCTGACTTTCTCAGGATCAGGATCTTCTCCAGTGAGTGCTCCCTTCTCATTTGGTGGCCAAAGTATTTGAGCTTCAGCTTAGGTATCTCTGCTACTTAATCTTAAATAGGTACACACCCGGTCCGGCCCAGCCCAGCCCAACATGGCCCAGTCTGACTCATGTATGTCAGATTCGGCCCTACTAACAAAATGAATTTGACACCCCTGAGTGATGGCTACCAGTCAAGAAATCATTAATCAAGCTATTCCAAATGCTAGGATGAGGCCATCTCACACCTGGCATCTAGAGGGGAGATAAGAGCTTCTAACAAGCGTGTGAGAGAAGAATATTCTCTTGGGATCAGCCTGAGGACCATCCCCTCACTGAACACAAGGCAACTAAAGATCAAGCACCAGCCTATATAAAAATGGAGTTACTGAGGTTATACAGGCTGAAAGGGGATTTGAACTGGCAGAGACTGACCAAGAGAGAGATCTTGGGGTCGTGGTAGATAACTCACTGAAAATGTCAAGACAGCGTGCGTTTGCAATAAAAAAAGGCCAACACCATGCTGGGAATTATTAGGAAGGGAATTGAAAACAAATCAGCCAGTATCATAATGCCCCTGTATAAATCGATGGTGTGGCCTCATTTGGAGTACTGTGTGCAGTTCTGGTCGCCGCACCTCAAAAAGGATATTATAGCATTGGAGAAAGTCCAGAGAAGGGCAACTAGAATGATTAAAGGGCTGGAGCACTTTCCCTATGAAGAAAGGTTGAAACGCTTGGGACTCTTTAGCTTGGAGAAACGTTGACTGCGGGGTGACATGATAGAGGTTTACAAGATAATGCATGGGATGGAGAAAGTAGAGAAAGAAGTACTTTTCTCCCTTTCTCACAATACAAGAACTCGTGGGCATTCGATGAAATTGCTGAGCAGACAGGTTAAAACGGATAAAAGGAAGTACTTCTTCACCCAAAGGGTGATTAACATGTGGAATTCACTGCCACAGGAGGTGGTGGCGGCCACAAGTATAGCCACCTTCAAGAGGGGTTTAGATAAAAATATGGAGCACAGGTCCATCACTGGCTATTAGCCACAGTGTATGTGTGTATATAAATTTTTTTGCCACTGTGTGACACAGAGTGTTGGACTGGATGGGCCATTGGCCTGATCCAACATGGCTTCTCTTATGTTCTTAACCTATGGGTAGCTCCACACAAGAAGAAAAAGAAGAAGATATTGGATTTATATCCCACCCTCCACTCCGAATCTCAGAGTGGCTCACAATCTCCTTTATCTTCCTCCCCCACAACAGGCACCCTGTGAAGTGGGTCTGAGAGGGCTCTCACAGCAGCTGCCCTTTCAAGGACAACCTCTGCCAGAGCTATGCCTGACCCAAGGCCATTCCAGCAGCTGCAAGTGGAGGAGTGGGGAATCAAACCCGGTTCTCCCAGATAAGAGTCCATGCACTTAACCACTACACCAAACAAGAGATTTGGCCCGACCGAGCCCCGCCTCCCATTTGAATTAAAAGTGCACGACCACATCTGCCCTCCGAGCTGTACTCATAAGAGAAGCCATGGTGGATCAGGCCAACGGCCCCTCAAGTCCAACACTCTGTGTCACACAGTGGCAAAAAAAATTATATACACACATACACTATGGCTAATAGCCACTGATGGGCCTCTGCTCCATATTTTTATCTAGACCCTTATATTTTTATCTAAACCCTTCTTGAAGGTGGCTATACTTGTGGCCCCCCATCTCGTTCTCCCCCCATCTCCAGATGCCTCCTGTCTGCATTAAAAATCTATCCGGATCATCCTGGTACTATCCCCCAGAATTGCATTCAGGTTGCATAATTGCCGGCCGTCTGAATGCCCGAGACTGACTCATAAGTGGAAGAGCTGTGTGATCGCGCCAAGCTGTTTCCAGCACGGTTGGGGTTCCCCCCCCACAACCCTTCTCCAAGGAGCA
Source organism: Heteronotia binoei (assembly GCF_032191835.1). Taxonomy (NCBI): domain Eukaryota; kingdom Metazoa; phylum Chordata; class Lepidosauria; order Squamata; family Gekkonidae; genus Heteronotia; species Heteronotia binoei. The sequence continues at coordinate 269,772,189 of NC_083223.1, forward strand.
CTTGTGTGCTTCTCTACTTGAGCGCACACATGGGGGATTTTTTAAAAAAAGAACAACCCTTTCCACGGCAAGTCCGTGGTTGAGCCGCATTAGCCGTGTGAATGGGCAACCACGGACCACTACCCGGATCCGGCCGTTTCAACAGCAGTTGTCTGATAGCCTGGAAATGGACCAAACTGAAGAGGGTTTTTTGGTGACAGGATAATATCGGGTCAATTTCACAGTGTGAGATCAGCCTACATCTCCTCCATCCTTGGCGTCTAGTGGTGAGAGAAAAGAAATCAGGCTTCCTAGATAAGAGCTGTTAACAAGCATGAGAGAGAAGAGTATTTTCTTGGGAACAATCTGATGGCCGTCCCCTCACAGAACTCAGGGCAACTAAAGCCAGGGGAGGGACGATGGCTCCGTGGTAGAGCATCTGCTTGGTAACCAGAAGGTCCCAGATTCAACCCCTGGCATCTCCAACTAAAAAGGGTCCAGGCAAACAGGCATGAAAAACCTAAGCTTGAGACCCTGGAGAGCCACTGCCAGTCTAGCTAGAGGCTGTGGCTCAGTGGTAGAGCATCTGCTTGGTAAGTAGAAGGTCCCGGGTTCAATCCCCGGCATCTCCAACTAAAAAGGGTCCAGGCAAACAGGCATGAAAAACCTAAGCTTGAGACCCTGGAGAGCCACTACCAATCTACCTAGAGGCTGTGGCTCAGTGGTAGAGCATCTGCTTGGTAAGCAGAAGGTCCCAGGTTCAGTCCCCTGCATCTCCAACTAAAAAGGGTCCAGGCAAACAGGCATGAAAAACCTCAGCTGGAGACCCTGGAGAGCCACTACCAATCTACCTAGAGGCTGTGGCTCAGTGGTAGAGCATCTGCTTGGTAAGCAGAAGGTCCCAGGTTCAGTCCCCCGCATCTCCAACTAAAAAGGGTCCAGGCAAACAGGCATGAAAAACCTCAGCTGGAGACCCTGGAGAGCCACTGCCAGTTAGGGGAGGGACGGTGGCTCAGTGGTAGAGCATCTGCTTGGTAAGCAGGAGATCCCAGGTTCAATCCCCCGCATCTCCAACTAAAAAGGGTCCAGGCAAACAGGCATGAAAAACCTAAGCTTGAGACCCTGGAGAGCCACTACCAATCTACCTAGAGGCTGTGGCTCAGTGGTAGAGCATCTGCTTGGTAAGCAGAAGGTCCCAGGTTCAGTCCCCCGCATCTCCAACTAAAAAGGGTCCAGGCAAACAGGCATGAAAAACCTCAGCTGGAGACCCTGGAGAGCCACTGCCAGTTAGGGGAGGGACGGTGGCTCAGTGGTAGAGCATCTGCTTGGTAAGCAGGAGGTCCCAGGTTCAATCCCCGGCATCTCCAACTAAAAAGGGTCCAGGCAAGTAGGCGTGAAAAACCTCAGCTTGAGACCCTGGAGAGCCGTTCCCAGTCTGAGCAGACAATACTGACTTTGATGGACCCAGGGTCTGATTCAGTATAAGGCAGCTTCATATGTAAAGCCTGTAACAAAAATGGAGCTACCGAGGATATGCAGATTGAAGGGGGATTCAAACCCAGGTCTCCTCCATCCTGTTCTGGCCCTTGAACTTCAGAGTCATGAGCAGCCATCCTTGAGAAATGGGGCTTCTCCATTCCCAGAAAGGCTTCAAATAGTTTTCTCATGTCCAGCAGGAAACCGTGAAGCTGTACGATGAGTACAAATTGCCTTCTTGTATATTTTAGTACCTCAGAATTATTAGTTTTGGGGAAAGTCAAGATCACTTGTTTTAAACCACTTAAGAACACAAGAACACAGGAGGTGGTAGCAGCTACAAGCATAGCCAGCTTCAAGAGGGGGTCAGATAAAAATATGGAGCAGAGGTCCATCAGTGGCTATTAGCCACAATGTGTGTGTGTGTGTGTGTGTGTGTGTATAAAAATTTTTGGCCACTGTGTGACACGGACTGGATGGGCCATTGGCCTGATCCATCATGGCTTCTCTTATGTTCTTAGAACCCCTCAGGATCAATCCAAAAGCCCAGTTAGATAAGCATTCTGTTTCCTGCAGTAGCCAAACAATTGTGCTTGAAGGTGCACAGACCTGGGACACAGAAGCCAAAGCTGCCAAAGAACACTAAAAGAGCCCTGCTAGCTCAGACCAGTGTTCCATGGAATCCAGCATCCTGCCTCACACAGTGGCCAACCAGGCAGCTGGGTCTTCCTCTGGAAGGCCAACAACAGAAGACGAGGCCCTCCCCTGATGTCACCTCCTGGCTCTGGGATTCAGAGAACTGGTGCCTTTGCATATTAGGCCACACACCCCTGATGTAGCCACTCCTCTAAGAGCTTACAATAGGCTCTGTAATAAGAGCCCTGTAAGCTTGTGAAGGATTGTCTACGTAAGAGGGGTGTGGCCTAATATGCAAAGGAGTTCCTGCTCCCAAAAAAGCCCTGCCTCTGAATGTGGAGGTTCCCCTCAGTTGTCATGGTTGGTAGCCATTGATAGACTTCTCCTCCATGACTCTGTGTAGTCCCCTTCTAAAGCTGTCTATGCCAGTGGCCATCACTATCTCCTCTGGCAGTGAGTTCCACATATTAATCATTCATTGTATAAAGAAACATTTCCTTTTGTCCATCCTGAATCTACCACCCATCCGCTTCATTCTCCTTATTGTTCACCTGCTGCGGGTAACATTCAGAGGTATACTGTCTCTGGACGTGGAGATGTTATTCAGCCGGCATGGATAACAGCCCTAAAATGGACCATTCTTCCTCCATGAATTTGTCTGATCCCATTTCAAAGGCTGTGGCCTTCTATCCATTAGGGCAGGGGTGGCCAACGGTAGCTCTCCAGATGTTTTTTGCCTACAACTCCCATCAGCCCCAGTCATTGGCCATGCTGGTTGGGGCTGATGGGAGTTGTAGGCAAAAAACATCTGGAGAGCTACTGTTGGCCACCCCTGCATTAGGGATGGGAACGAACCAGCTCACGAATTAAAGTTTGTGATGAATTTTAGCCAGTTCGTGCTTCGCAAACTGAAGTTCGAGGTGGACTGCTATTACGAACTTTCATGAACTTTTAAAGAGTTCGTGGTGGTTTGTGTGTAATTCGGTTCATGGTTTGGCCATGAACCGAACTGCATTTTCCTGGTTCGCACCCATCTCCATCCTGCGACGAGACTTTTAAGGGAGAAAGTATTTGTCCTGTATCTCAGGGGCACCCAGTGAAGCTGATGGGCCATTGTTAGACCCCCATTGCGGATCAAATAATGCACCAAGTGGGGCCAAGACTGGGCTAGGACATACGTTTCTGCAAACCCTGGGAAATCCCTGGAATTTGGGGTTAAATCCTCTTTTAGCCAGTTTGGTGTAGGGAAAGCCAGTTTGGTGTAGTGGTTAAGTGTGCGAACTCTTATCTGGGAGAACCGGGTTTGATTCCCCACTCCTCCACTTGCACCTGCTGGGATGGCCTTGGGTCAGCCATAGCCCTGGCAGAGGTTGTCCTTGAAAGGGCAGCTGCTGTGAGAGCCCTCTCCAGCCCCACCCACCTCACAGGGTGTCTGTTGTGGGGGAGGAAGGTAAAGGAGATTGTGAGCCGCTCTGAGACTCTGTCCTTGAAAGGGCAGCTGCTGTGAGAGCCCTCTCCAGCCCCACCCACCTCACAGGGTGTCTGTTGTGGGGGAGGAAGGTAAAGGAGATTGTGAGCCGCTCTGAGACTCTGTCCTTGAAAGGGCAGCTGCTGTGAGAGCCCTCTCCAGCCCCACCCACCTCACAGGGTGTCTGTTGTGGGGGAGGAAGGTAAAGGAGATTGTGAGCCGCTCTGAGACTCTGTCCTTGAAAGGGCAGCTGCTGTGAGAGCCCTCTCCAGCCCCACCCACCTCACAGGGTGTCTGTTGTGGGGGAGGAAGGTAAAGGAGATTGTGAGCTGCTCTGAGACTCTTTGGAGTGGAGGGCGGGATATAAATCCAATATCTTCTTCTTCTTCTTTTATGGTAAGAGCAATTTTTGTTCGAGTGCTGATGCTTCAGAAAACACAACGAAATTCCCGTCCTGAGCCTGCCTTGGCAGGGAGGGCGGGATATAAATCAAATAAATAAATAAATAAAAATTCTGACAGTACTTTGGGTCACTGTAGATATACACATGTAACAAAAGTCTGTATAGTCAAAGCGATGGTATTCCCAGTAATAATGTATGGGTGTGAGAGCTGGACCATAAGCAGAAGAATAGATGCTGAGCACAGAAGAATAGATGCTGAGCGCAGAAGAATAGATGCTGTTGAGATGTGGGGCTGGAGAAGACTCTTGAGTGTCCCTTGGACTGCAAGAAGATCCAGTCAATCAGTCCTAAGGGAAATCAACCCAGACTGTTCCCTGGAAGGTCAGATGCTGAAGCTGAAGCTCAAATCTCAAATGAGAAAGGAGCACTCACTGGAGAAGACTCTTGAGCGTCCCTTGGACTGCAAGAAGATCCAATCAGTCAGTCCTAAGGGAAATCAACCCAGACTGTTCACTGGAAGGTCAGATGCTGAAGCTGAAGCTCAAATCTCAAATGAGCACTCACTGGAGAAGACCCTGATGCTGGGAAAGACAGAAGGCAAAAGAAGAAGGGGACGAAAAAAATATGAGACGGCTGGACAGTGTTACTGATGTAACTAACAGGAATTTGAGCAGATTTCAGAGGATGGTGGAAGACAGGAGGGCCTGGCGTGACTTTGTCCATGGGGTCGCAGAGAGTCGGACTCGACTGTGCGACTGAACAACAACAAAAGATGACACCCAAAGTTTAGTGAATAGGTTTCTCAACTGCTGGGAATCCAGGCATTGGGTGGTGCTTGGCGGTTTCCTGTCCATCAATCATCACAGCTAATATCCGTCTGCAGACCTCTCCTCCTTCCCGAATCCATACATATATTCAAAGAACACCTAAGCAAATCATGTGGCAGTGAGTTCCACAATTTAATCATGCGTGTCGACGTCATATCTCTCAATGGCTTTGTGGCAATGTGGTCGGAATGGCTCGAACAGTGCGGTGAGCTTTATTACAATGTGAGAAACAGCTGTGGCACAGACAGAACGAAAGCCGCGTTGAAATCAAAGGAGAGCCCTGCTCTGTTGGTGAGGTTTCTCTGAAGTATCTTGAAAGGTCCTTCTGGACCAGGGGTGGCCAAACTGGCTTAACGTAAGAGTCACACAAAATAAACGTCAGATGTTTGAAAGCCACATGACAGGAAAGAAGAAAGGGAAAATGGAAAGAGAGGTGGAAAGAAAGCAACTTTAAATGCATTCTCCAAGCTGCCAGCTGGCCAGTTTGGTGTAGTGGTTAAGTGTGTGGACTCTTATCTGGGAGAACCGGGTTTGATTCCCCACTCCTCCACTTGCACCTGCTGGAATGGCCTTGGGTCAGCCAGAGCTCTGGCAGAGGTTGTCCTTGAAAGGGCAGCTGCTGTGATAGCTCTCTCAGCCCCACCCACCTCACAGGGTGTCTGTTGTGGGGGAGGAAGGGAAAGGAGATTGTGAGCCGCTCTGAGACTCTTCGGAGTGGAGGGCGGGATATAAATCCAATATCTTCTTCTTCTTGGCTTGGCGAAGTAATTTAAAGAGAGACATGTCTCCTCCAAGCCAGCTGATAGGGCTGCGGGGCTTTGAGAGCCACACAATATGAGTGAAAGAGCCACATGTGGGTCCTGAGTTGCAGTTTGGCCACTCTTGGACTGATCCAGCATAGCTGCTCCCAGGCCCAGCTCTAGGGGTTCTGGTACCCCAAATCGAGCCCTGAGCCCCCGCCCCCTCCTGGTCTCTTCTGGCCCAATGGCATCACCTGATTGGAAAAAGTGCAGAAAAAGGCAACTAGAATGATTAAAGGGTTGGAACACTTTCCCTATGAAGAAAGGCTGAAACGCTTGGGGCTCTTTAGCTTGGAGAAACGTCGACTGCGGGGTGACATGACAGAGGTTTACAAGATTATGCATGGGATGGAGAAAGTAGAGAAAGAAGTACTTTTCTCCCTTTCTCACAATACAAGAACTCATGGGCATTCAATGAAATTGCTGAGCAGTTGGGTTAAAACGGATAAAAGGAAGTCCTTCTTTACCCAAAGGGTGATTAACGTGTGGAATTCACTGCCACAGGAGGTGGTGGCAGCTACAAGCATAGACGGCTTCAAGAAGGGGTTAGATAAAAATATGGAGCAGAGGTCCATCAGTGGCTATTAGCCATAGTGTGTGTGTGTGTGTGTGTGTGTATCCAACATGGCTTCTCTTATGTTCTTCTGTGACACAGAGTGTTGGACTGGATGGGCCATTGGCCTGATCCAACATGGCTTCTCTTCTGTTCTTCTGTGACACAGAGTGTTGGACTGGATGGGCCATTGGCTTGATCCAACATGGCTTCTCTTATGTTCTTCTGTGACACAGAGTGTTGGACTGGATGGGCCATTGGCCTGATCCAACATGGCTTCTCTTATGTTCTTCTGTGACACGGAGTGTTGGACTGGATGGGCCATTGGCCTGATCCAACATGGCTTCTCTTCTGTTCTTCTGTGATACAGAGTGTTGGACTGGAGGGGCCATTGGCCTGATCCAACATGGCTTCTCTTCTGTTCTTATGTGACACAGAGTGTTGGACTGGATGGGCCATTGGCCTGATCCAACATGGCTTCTCTTATGTTCTTCTGTGACACGGAGTGTTGGACTGGATGGGCCATTGGCCTGATCCAACATGGCTTCTCTTCTGTTCTTCTGTGATACAGAGTGTTGGACTGGAGGGGCCATTGGCCTGATCCAACATGGCTTCTCTTATGTTCTTATGTGACATAGAGTGTTGGACTGGATGGGCCATTGGCTTGATCCAACATGGCTTCTCTTATGTTCTTATGATTCGGGGCCCTGGCTCATGTTTGACACCCCTGCTCTATCATATCCCCTCCCTTAGCCATCTTTTTTTCTAAACTGAAAAACTGGACTAATTCTACATTAGCTTTTGTCCTAGTCTCGTTCTTGGCCTTCAAGTTTGTGTGGGGCAGGGAACATGTAGCTCCGCTCTAGAGATGCCAGTGCAGAATCCGGGAAAAGGTGCTGCCGGGTGAAGCCTCCGGACAGGAGGGAAGCAAGTGCTAAATGCAGGGGTAGAATTCTAGCAGGAGCTTCTTTGCATATTAGGCCACACCCCCTGAGGTAGCCAATCCTCCAAGAACTTACAGAAAAGAGCCTTGTAAGCTCCTGGAGGATTGGCTACCTCAGGGGGTGAGGCCTAATACGCAAAGAAGCTCCTGCTAGAATTCCACCCCTGGCTAAATGTAGAATCAGTCCCAGCCTTTCCTCACGCCAAATATTTTCGGCGTGTTTTAATATTGATCATTCTTCAGTCATTAAAAAAAACAAAAGAATTCATTTTATTGCATCGTGAGGCACCCTGTGTAAGTATCTGTAGAAGCAGCAAGGACATTCTCTACATAATTAGATACTTCCCGCCTGATCTCATTGGCTTACACAACAGAAGCCGGGCTTGATTTTTGCTTTGAGGAAATTGGCCTGACCCAGTCACTCAGCTATGCGACCAGAAACCAGGAATTCTGGCACCGTTTGCCCAAACCCAGTTGCTTCACCTTTGCCAATTGCATAAGAAGCCATTCCCCATTTTCTAATTTTAGCCTCCCTGCCTTCATTAGTCAATCTTGGGAGAAATATTTTAGGAATGCCCGGAGACCACAGTGAGTCTCTGTGACGTTTCCCCATGTCATAATGAGGAGCAGACGATAAAAGTATCAGGACAATGAATCAGTCCGCGGCGCCCAGCAGTGTGATTGGAGGAGATACGAGCTGAGTTTTCGGCATCCATGTGTGCCTTCTCGTTCATCCTAATATTCCAAGAAACCCTTGAAGGGGGGAAAAAACACAAGATAATCCTTGACTTGATTCCCTTTGGTGAAGCTGCCTCCAATCCCTCCTGGAGGGTGGCAATCAGGGGTGGAATTCTAGCAGCAGCTGCTTTGCATATTAGGCCACACCCCCTGATGTAGCCAGTCCTCCAAGAGCTTACAAAAAAGAGCCTTGTAAGCTCTTGGAGGATTGGCTACCTTGGGGGGGGGGGTGTGTGACCTAATATGCAAAGGAGCTGCTGCTAGAATTCCATCCCTGTTGACAACTCTAACCTCCAACAAAAGGAGGGGTGCCTTGCCCATCTGTATGTGGGAGTGAGCAACTCAGAATGTTTGAGCATGGGGCGGGGAAACACTACATCACCCTGAGGGTGTACATGTTATCTCCTTGGGATGTCTCTCTTTGCCAGTTTGGTGTAGTGGTTAAGTGAGCAGACTCTTATCTGGGAGAACTGAATGTGATTCCCCACTCCTCCACTTGTAGCTGCTGGAATGCCTTTGGGTTGTCCTTGGGTTGTCCTTGAAAGGGCAGCTTCTGGGAGAGCTCTCTCACCCCCACCTAGCTTGCTGTGCAAGGCAAAGGAAGACTTTGCAAGACAAAGGATGAAACAGTCGACCACATGCTCAATACCGGCAGTAAAATTGCTTAAACTGACTATAAAGACTGTTATGATAGGCTAGTTGCAGGCTGCAGCTAAATTGCAACTCGAGTCGTCGCAATTTCTGTCAGCCAGAAATTCACGGGAGCACAAACCAGACAAGATGGCGGAGAATAATGAGACAAAGGTTCTTTAGAACTTCTGGTTACAAACAGATAAACACCAGGAGCTTGACACCCCTAATATCACATTTGTAGAAAAAAAAATGAGACAGGGGTTGGATAATTGACACTGCAATCCCAGGACACAGCAGAACAGAAAAGAAAGAACCGGAGAAGACCTAGGAATAGAGTCAGAGTGCCTCTGGGAGAAGAAGGTTACCATCATGCCAGCTGGTCATTGGAGCCCTTGGAGCAGTGCCTAGAAGTCTCAAGAAACACCTGGACATTCTGGCACTAAACAAATAACACCAACTCAGCTCCAGAAGACAGTGTTGCTTGGAACAGCAAGAATCCTGCAAAGATACATCTGCAATTCCCAAGAATCTGGCCAAATCTCAAACTGCAGAACACCATCTATCAGCCAAATATCTGACTGTTGCAGATGATTATGATGGTGGCGGTGGTGATGATGATATGCTGCTCGGGCACATACTGAGGTGCATATCTTATAAAAGCCAATTTGGTGTAGTGGTTAAGTGCATAGACTCTTATCTGGGAGAACCGGGTTTGATTCCCTACTCCTCCACTTGCAGCTGCTGGAATGGCCTTGGGTCAGCCATAGCTCTCACAGAGTTGTCCTTGAAAGGGGAGCTTCTGGGAGAGCTCTCTCAGCCCCACCTACCTCACAGGGTGTTTGTTGTGGGGGAGGGTGAAGGAAATTGTGACTGCTCTGTCACTCAGAGTATAGGGCGAGATATAAATCCAATATCTTCTTCTTCCTCCTCCTCTTCTTCTTCCTCTTCTTCTTCTGAGCCATCTGCTATCCCAGGTACAGCCACATCATTATGGCATCTCAGAATAACCTCTCAGTGCCTAGAAGCAGCACATTACAGCTGGGCATGAGTAGAGATGTAAAATTTTTGGAAATTTTGAAGCTCGGAAAAAAACCTGTTTTTTCCCCTGGAAAAATGGAAATTTTCGGAAAAATTGGAAAAAAATGCTACATTAGCACTTCTTTTTTCTTTTCCAGATTGAAAGTCATTCTGTTACTTTAGGAACACAAAATATGACTCTGGACAATTTTACTTGGCATGAAATTATCACAACTAGCATGTTAAAAATATAGTGTACCCAAACAATTATTACAAACAGAATTAAGGGAGGAATGGTGGCTCAGTGGTAGAGCTTCTGCTTGGTAAGCAGGAGGTCCCAGGTTCAATCCCCGGCATCTCCAACTAAAAAAAGAGTCCAGGCAAATAGGCATGAAAAACTCAGCTGGAGACCCTGGAGAGCCGCTGCCAATCTGAGTAGACAATACTGACTTTGATGGACCCAGGGTCTGATTCAGTATAAGGCTGCTTCATATGTTCATAATCTACTTTTTAAATAATATTTATTTGAAGAAGAAGATATTGGATTTATATCCCGCCCTCCACTCCGGAGAGTCTCAGAGCGGCTCACAATCTCCTTTACCTTCCTCCCCCACAACAGACACCCTGTGAGGTGGGTGGGACTGAGAGGGCTCTCAAAGCAGCTGCCCTTTCAAGGACAACCTCTGCCAGAGCTATGGCTGACCCAAGGCCATCTCAGCAGGTGCAAGTGGAGGAGTGGGGAATCAAACCCGGTTCTCCCAGATAAGAGTCCGCACACATAACCACTACACCAAACTGGATTTGTAATTGTAACAAATGGAGCAACACTCTCCTGAACTGTTTACCAGTTTACGTGGAACAGACAAAAAACCTCCACAAGACAATTTGTAAAAATCCAGAAGTAACCATTATTCATATTTCCACAGTATTAAATAAAAATTAAAAACTCATTCTCATAAAAAGAGGGGGGAAATGTACGGAAGGGAGTGTAGGACTAAGTTTCAGTGAATGGGCAGGACCTAGGATTTGCTTGTCCTCAGTGCATAGAAATTAGAATAATCTGATACTATACATATTTTTTAGAAATAATTTGGGAAATATTTCAACACCTTGTCTTAAAATATTATATTCATCATGATAAAATAAAACGTTCCATAATCAATTTTTTTTCTTTTCTTCAATTTTTCCAATTTTTTCAGAAAAAAACAAAAAAGGCTCCAGGAAAAAAAAGAAAAAAAAAAACACCCCGTTTTTTCCCTCCGAATTTTTCCGAGTTTTTTTTCTGTAGGCATGAGACAGCCATCTAGAGTTATCAGCTTCCAGGAAGGGCTTGGAGATCTGTCATCCAGTTTTACCTCACGGGGTTGTCGTGTGGATGACCTGGAGGAAAGGAGAAACCTGTATCTCACTGAAGCCCTTGGAGGAGAGAATGGGATAAAAATGCATCAGGCAGATGGATGGGAAAAGCCACACTCCATTCCGGTCATACTTCCCAGCTTTCATTCCAATGGAAGAAGTGAGCATGGAAAAGGATGAAGGGAAAGCCACGTCATCTTTGGACCGTGTGACTCCTTTCCATCCCGGTTCCTGGCTTCTGATTCTCCACCAAAAACTTCTCAAGCGGCTGAGAGGAGATATGATCACCATCTTCAAGTACTTGGGCTGCCATATAGAGGATGGTGTGGAATTGTTTTCTGTGGCCCCCGAAGGTACGACCAGAACCAACGGGTTGAAATTAAATCAAAAGAGTTTACCTCTCAACATTAGGAAGGACTTCCTGACTGTTAGAGCGGTTCCTCAGTGGAACAGGCTTCCTCGGGAGGTGGTGGGCTCTCCTTCCTTGGAGGTTTTTAAGCAGAGGCTAGATGGCCATCTGACAGCATTGAAAATCCTGTGAATTTAGGGGGAAGAACTTCCTGACCATTAGAGCGATTCCTCAGTGGAACAGGCTTCCTTGGGAGGTGGTGGGCTCTTCTTCCTTGGAGGTTTTTAAGCAGAGGCTAGATGGCCATCTGACAGCAATGAAGATCCTGTGAATTTAGGGGGAAGAATTTCCTGACCGTTAGAGTGATTCCTCAGTGGAACAGGCTTCCTTGGGAGGTGGTGGGTTCTCCTTCCTTGGAGGTTTTTAAACAGAGGCTAGATGGCCATCTGATAGCAATGTGGATCCTGTGAATTTAGGTGGAGGTATTTGTGAATATCCTGCATTGTGTAGGGAGTTGGACTAGATGACCCTGGAGGTCCCTTCCAATTCTATGATTCTATAATTCTACGTGTTTGTGCAACTCTATGAAGTGTCAGCAGTCAGCTGAAATAACTGCATTGATTTGTTTCACAAGGCTTTTGTAGGAGAAAGACACAACGCCAGCAGAACCTCCTTGTTTGTTTTTTTGTTTTGGCCTTTGCATTTCCCGTAGGTTCACAAAATCCCACCTGTTCCTTTCCCACTGGATGGGTGACGAGATGGTTCAAAGCAATGGTGACACATTCCCAACTTATGAAAAGGAAATACTTTTCAAATTGGACAACGGGCAATTAATTCTGTGGAACTCTCCTGCCCTAGGATGTGGGCTGGGAGCACGAATCTGAAAGCCTTCGGATGGAGAGGAGACTCTTCAATGGGTCAGCGGTAAAAAAAAATCTTTCATGCCATGAATACTTTTGAAGGTGGAATGCAATGGATCTGGCTTCCAAGGTCTGGGTCAATTAGTGCTTATCCTTTTCTCAAATTGCTCAGCAGGCAACATGCGTTCGAAGTCTAATCTTCTGCATCTGCTGTGCAATTCCGTGAGACAGGGCTGGTTGATAGCTGGAATCTACTCCGGGCCACCCAGGGGAACCGGCTGTGATGAGTGACTTCAACTTAGCTTTCCCATGCGGAAATCGAACCATGGCACAGTACTGTCCTCCAGCTAGGGTTGCCAAGTCCGATTCAAGAAATATCTGGGGACTTTGGGGGTGGAGCCAGGAGACATTGGGGGCGGAGCCAGGAACAAGGCTGTGGCAAGCATAATTGAGCTCCAAAGGGAGTTCTGGCCATCACATTGAAAGGGACGGCACACCTTTTCAAATGCCTTTCTTCCATAGGAAATAATGAAGGATAGGGGCACCATATTTTGGGGCTCATAGAATTGGACCCCCTGGTCCAATCGTTCTGAAACTTGGGGAGTATTTTGGGGAGAGGAACTAGATGCTATACTAAAAATTTGGTGCCTCTACCTCAAAAAATAGCCCCCCCCCCAGAGCCCCCAATACCCGCGGATCAATTCCCAATTATTCCCTATGGGAATCGTTCTCCATAGGGAATAATAGAGTGCCTAGTAGACATTTCCCTCCCCCCTCCACGCTTTCTAAAGCGGGGGGAGGGCCTCCAAACCTTGGAATCCCCTGCCCCCTCCCTCTCTCTCACACACAAATACTGACTGGGTCTTGTTCCTGCAGAATATTCCTGCTTGCTCTGAAAACGAAAGCAAAAGAAAGGGAGGGGCCGTTCTCTAAGGAAACTTACTGATCCTTTCCCATGAAGCCCTTCCTGTTTCCTGCTTCCTGCTCAGCCTTAAAGGTACACATTTTAAAAACTGTTTGCAGGTTTCTAAACCTGCAGGAGCTCTAAAACTACAGGATGACTGTGGGGGTGGGGCTTCCCCCGCTGGCCAGCTGGCTGGGGGCAGGGAGAAGCCTGTCAAAACGGGGGATCCCCCGCTGGGACCTGGGGATTGGGAAGCCTATTAGCATAACACATTAGCATATGCCCCCCCCCACCAGCCAAAAGCAACCCGACACAAAAAGGAGAGCCCCAGGTGAGCGAAGTCTGCTTGGGCTGGCTAGAGATCCAGCCAGCCCAAGAAGGCCTCATTCTCTTGTGGCTCTCCTGAGCCACCGCCCCGCACAATCAAAAGGCCAGTAAGCCACCCGCCACCCAAAATCACAAAAGAAGTGGGGAAAGGGTGGCGTTGGCGTCTCCAGGGGTTAATGAGGGCTGCTGGGGGTGTGGCGAAGCCCCTGGTGGCTGGCTGGCTGCCCGCTCTCCTAATCCAGGGATTGTTATACAGCTGCACCTACTTGTCAATGGGGAGGAAGACGGGGAACCCTCAGAAAGGTTGTGGCGCTCCTGTGAGTTCCTGCTCCTTAGGATTTACCTTCCGAATATTCCTTGTGGTTGCCAAGCTCTCGGCTTGGCTTCGCGAACGAAGATTTAAGAAGGGTGCAGTAGTCCACGTCTGCTGTAGGCTCGCTGGTGGCTGACAAGACCAATGCGGGACAGGCAGGTCCGGCCACAGTGGCTGCAGGGAAAAGTCTGATTTGGGGATGGTGCTGTAGCAGTGCGATTCTTCCTCAATCTCCTTTTGTCCTCAAGACCAGCTATGCGTGCGTTCTCAAAGGAAGAGACAGCCTGGTGGATGGTGTGCCTCCATGCTTTGCGATCTGAGGCTAGGTCAGACCACTGGTGATGGCTGATGCGACAAGTGCCAAGGGATTTCTTCAAGGAGTCCTTGTATCTCTTCTTTGGTGCCCCTCTGTTTCGATGGCCGGTGGAGAGTTCGCCATACAGGGCAATCTTGGGAAGGCGGTGGTTTTCCATCCTAGAAATATGCCCTGCCCAGCGCAGCTGCGTCTTCAACAGCAGTGCCTCGATGCTTGTAACCTCCGCCCGCTTGAGGACTTCAGTGTTGGTCACAAAGTCACTCCAGTGGATGTTGAGGATGGTGCGAAGGCAGCGCTGATGAAAGCGCTCAAGGAGTCGCAGGTGATGACGGTATAAAACCCACGATTCGGAGCCGTAGATGAGGGTTGTCATCACAACCGCTTTGTAAACATTGATCTTTGTGCCTTTTTTCAGATGTTTGTTGCTCCACACTCTTTTGTGCAGTCGGCCAAATGCACGGTTTGCCTTTGGCAACCTGTTGTCAATCTCCTTGTCGATCTTGGCATCTGAGGAGATGATGCACCCCAGGTAGCTGAACTGCTGGACTGTCTTCAGAACTGATTCACCCACAGTGATGCAGGTTGCCAAGCAACTATTAGTTAAAGGGGGCTGTGGAAAGCAGAAGAACACAGGAAATCAGAGTTCTCTGCATTCACGGCTGAATACAAGCCATTGGCTAGATTAACTTGGTTATTCACAGGCAAGCCAGGTCTCCTTCTGTGAGCACTTTCATTTTCATTTATGCGTTTACTTATTTGTCCTTCACTTTCCCTCCCCAGTGGGGACTCCAAGTGACTTGGAACAGGCAGGGCTGGAATTCTAGCAGGAGCTCCTTTGCATATTAGGCCACACCTCCCTGATGTAGCCAATCATCCTGGAGCTTACAAGACTCTTATACAAAGTTCTTTTTTGTAAGCTCTTGGAGGATTGGCTACATCAGGGGGTGTGGCCTAATATGCAAAGGAGCTCCTGCTAGAATTCCATCCCTTGGAACAGGGATCGCCAATGCGGTGCCTGCATCATGGTGCATGCTGACAACTTTCTTGCCACCCACCAACTGCTTTTAGAAAGTGGGTGGCACTAGGTGGGGCTTCTGCCCAGCCGGCCTTCTTTGTGCCTGTGTAGATGAAAAGGCATTCTGTTGAGGTGAGCTTCTGCCTGCAATTATGAAGAGTTACAATTGGGGTGAAATTCTAGCGGAAGCTCCTTTGCATATTAGGCCACAGCCCCTGATGTAGCCAAACCTCCAAGAGCCTACATTTTTGTAAGCCAGACACACTCCTGGAAGATCAGGGGTGTGTGGCCTAAGATGCAAAGGAGCTCCCGCTAGAATTCCACCCCTGGTTATACATAACCTTCCTCCCCGACATTTCAGGGTTTGTTACGCCTCCCACAGCAGCCATTTTGAGATTGGCTCCACCTACTAATGCAGCCATCTTTTGGTTGTGCCCAGTGCCCTTCGCCAGAATTCCAAAGTGGGAGACCGCTGGCATAGAATATCATTCCCGTTTCCTCTATTTCCTCACAACAGGATGAAATTTTGTCATTGGCCCAAGGCCCCCCAGTGAGTTACTGTGTTAGAAGTGGGGTTTGAACCTGGGTCACCCCGGTTCCTAGTCCACCACTCTATCCGTTACACTGGCTTCTCCATCACCACTGCTCAGTAGTAGGGTTGCCAAGTCCAATTCAAGAAATATCTGGGGACTTTGGGGGTGGAGCCAGGAGCAAGGGTGTGACAAGCATAACTGAACTCCAAAGGGAGTTTTGGCCATCACATTTCAAGGGACCACACGTCTTTTAAATGCCTTCCTTCCATCGAAAATAATGAAGGATAGGGGCACCTTCTTTGGGGGCTCATAGAATTGGACCCCCTGGTCCAATCTTTTTGAAACTTAGGGAGTATTTTTGGGAGAGCCACTGGATACTATACTGAAAATTTGGTGCCTCTCCTTCAAAAAACAGAACCCCCAGAGCCCCAGATACCCGTGGATAAATTATCCATTATTTTCTATGGGAATAAGTCTCCATGGGGAATCATGAGTACCCAGCAGACATTTCCCTCCCCTCCCCCCGCTTTCTGATGACCCTGAAGCGGGGGGAGGGCCTCCAAACCGGGGGATCCCCTGCCCCCACTTGGGGATTGGCAACCCCACTCAGTAGGCTGGGGGGGGGGAGGGGAAATTGTATAAAAATCACTGGTGTGTCGACGTCATGTTGTCATTTCTGCGCCGAACCTGGAAGTGACATCACGCTGCTCTAGGATTCATCCAGGCTACCCTCTTGCTTCACACAGCGGCAAATCAGTTAAGAACATAAGAGAAGCCATGTTGGATCAGACCAATGGCCCATCCAGTCCAACACTCTGTGTCACACAGTGGCCAAAATTTTTTTATATATATATACACACACTGTGGCTAATAGCCACTGATGGCTCCATATTTTTATCTAACCCTCTCTTGAAAGTGGCCATGCTTGTGGCCGCCACCACCTCCTGTGGCAGTGAATTCCACATGTTAATCACCCTTTGGGTGAAGAAGTACTTCCTTTTATCCGTTTTAACCTGTCTGCTCAGCAATTTCATCGAATGCCCACGAGTTCTTGTATTGTGAGAAAGGGAGAAAAGTACCTCTTTCTCTACTTTCTCCATCCCATGCATTATCTTGTAAACCTCTATCATGTCACCCCGCAGTCGACGTTTCTCCAAGTTGTGCTGGAGGCCAACAAACAAAGCTCAGAGGCCCAGTTTTCCCTTCCCTTGATGTTGCCTCCTAGGGCTGGCGTGCAAAGGCTTCCTGCCTCTGAATATGGAAATGCAGATCAGTCGCAGTGACTGCCTCTCCAGTTAATTAGACTGCAGACGCTCTAAATGGAAAATAATTGCTTTCCGTTCAAATGCTGGCGAGAACCCCAGGCAGCCGATATCAACTAAGATGTCTTCCCTTCTTTCACAGGCGGAAGGGAAATCTGACTTTTGAGGTGATGCCAGTTTCGTATGAAAACAAAACCGAACCCCTTTTCGTTTCCCTAGCTTCGGAATGTCCCTGTCCTTGGATAGCCCAGGCTAGCTCAGTCTCAGAAGTTAAGCAGGATAGGCCCTGGCCAGTATGTGGATGGGAGACCAAAGTCCAGGGCTGCCACACGCTTGGCCGGTGCGTGGGAGAAAGGCAAGTAGGCAGAGGTCTAGGGCGCCATCTGTCCTAGGGTACGCCACCAGCCACCCCCTCTCCCCACGCACAGTGTGTGTGTGTTCCTTGGAGTCGGCCTTCCCCAATGGAGACCAGGCTCCATGGATCACAGATGCTGCCCCGGGCGGTTTTGTGTTCCCTGGGTCTGTTACAGATGCGAGGAGTGCAGTGTGCTCCTCGGAGCCCAGCTGGGCTAAATTAACCAATTGTAAAAGCTGAAGAAGAGCCAATTACAGTTTCTAAAACTTGGCTCCTGTTGAATTTGTTTGCTGCAACTCATCTTTTCTACTCTACTTTAACAAAGCCATGGGGCGGGAGCCATAGCTCAGTGGTAGAGCATCTTTCTCGCATGCACAAGGTCTTGTCCCTGGCACCTCCAGCTAAAAGGATCAAGTAGAAATGGCCATGGGAAGGTCTTGGCCCTGGCACCTCCAGCTAAAAGGATCAAGTAGAAATGGCCATGTGAAGGTCTTGTCCCTGGCACCTCCAGCTAAAAAGATGAAGTAGAAATGGCCATGTGAAGGTCTTGGCCCTGGCACCTCCAGCTAAAAGGATGAAGTAGAAATGGTCATGGGAAGGTCTTGGCCCTGGCACCTCCAGCTAAAAGGATGAAGTAGAAATGGCCATGTGAAGGTCTTGTCCCTGGCACCTCCAGCTAAAAGGATGAAGTAGAAATGGTCATGTGAAGGTCTTGTCCCTGGCACCTCCACCTAAAAGGCTCAAGTAGAAATGGCCATGGGAAGGTCTTGTCCCTGGCACCTCCAGCTAAAAGGATGAAGTAGAAATGGCCATGTGAAGGTCTTGTCCCTGGCACCTCCAGCTAAAAGGATGAAGTAGAAATGGCCATGTGAAGGTCTTGTCCCTGGCACCTCCAGCTAAAAGGATCAAGTAGAAATGGCCATGTGAAGGTCTTTGGCCCTGGCACCTCCAGCTATAAGGATGAAGTAGAAATGGCCATGTGAAGGTCTTGTCCCTGGCACCTCCAGCTAAAAGGATGAAGTAGAAATGGCCATGTGAAGGTCTTGTCCCTGGCACCTCCAGCTAAAAGGATGAAGTAGAAATGGCCATGTGAAGGTCTTGTCCCTGGCACCTCCAGCTAAAAGGATGAAGTAGAAATGGCCATGTGAAGGTCTTGGCCCTGGCACCTCCAGCTAAAAGGATGAAGTAGAAATGGCCATGTGAAGGTCTTGTCCCTGGCACCTCCAGCTAAAAGGATGAAGTAGAAATGGTCATGTGAAGGTCTTGTCCCTGGCACCTCCACCTAAAAGGCTCAAGTAGAAATGGCCATGTGAAGGTCTTGTCCCTGGCACCTCCAGCTAAAAGGATGAAGTAGAAATGGCCATGTGAAGGTCTTGTCCCTGGCACCTCCAGCTAAAAGGCTCAAGTAGAAATGGCCATGTGAAGGTCTTGTCCCTGGCACCTCCAGCTAAAAGGATCAAGTAGAAATGGCCATGTGAAGGTCTTGGCCCTGGCACCTCCACCTAAAAGGCTCAAGTAGAAATGGCCATGTGAAGGTCTTGTCCCTGGCACCTCCAGCTAAAAGGATGAAGTAGAAATGGCCATGTGAAGGTCTTGTCCCTGGCACCTCCAGCTAAAAGGCTCAAGTAGAAATGGCCATGTGAAGGTCTTGTCCCTGGCACCTCCAGCTAAAAGGATGAAGTAGAAATGGCCATGCGAAGGTCTTGTCCCTGGCACCTCCAGCTAAAAGGATGAAGTAGAAATGGCCATGTGAAGGTCTTGTCCCTGGCACCTCCAGCTAAAAGGATGAAGTAGAAATGGTCATGTGAAGGTCTTGTCCCTGGCACCTCCAGCTAAAAGGCTCAAGTAGAAATGGCCATGTGAAGGTCTTGTCCCTGGCACCTCCAGCTAAAAGGATGAAGTAGAAATGGCCATGTGAAGGTCTTGTCCCTGGCACCTCCAACTAAAAGGATGAAGTAGAAATGGCCATGTGAAGGTCTTGTCCCTGGCACCTCCAGCTAAAAGGATCAAGTAGAAATGGCCATGTGAAGGTCTTGTCCCTGGCACCTCCAGCTAAAAGGATGAAGTAGAAATGGCCATGTGAAGGTCTTGTCCCTGGCACCTCCAACTAAAAGGATGAAGTAGAAATGGCCATGTGAAGGTCTTGTCCCTGGCACCTCCAGCTAAAAGGCTCAAGTAGAAATGGCCATGGGAAGGTCTTGGCCCTGGCACCTCCAGCTAAAAGGATGAAGTAGAAATGGTCACGTGAAGGTCTTGGCCCTGGCACCTCCAACTAAAAGGATCAAGTAGAAATGGCCATGTGAAGGTCTTGTCCCTGGCACCTCCAGCTAAAAGGCTCAAGTAGAAATGGCCATGTGAAGGTCTTGTCCCTGGCACCTCCAGCTAAAAGGCTCAAGTAGAAATGGCCATGTGAAGGTCTTGGCCCTGGCACCTCCAACTAAAAGGATGAAGTAGAAATGGCCATGTGAAGGTCTTGTCCCTGGCACCTCCAGCTAAAAGGCTCAAGTAGAAATGGCCATGGGAAGGTCTTGGCCCTGGCACCTCCAGCTAAAAGGATGAAGTAGAAATGGTCACGTGAAGGTCTTGTCCCTGGCACCTCCAACTAAAAGGCTCAAGTAGAAATGGCCATGTGAAGGTCTTGGCCCTGGCACCTCCAACTAAAAGGCTCAAGTAGAAATGGCCATGTGAAGGTCTTGGACCTGGCACCTCCAGCTAAAAGGATCAAGTAGAAATGGCCATGTGAAGGTCTTGGCCCTGGCACCTCCAGCTAAAAGGCTCAAGTAGAAATGGCCATGGGAAGGTCTTGGCCCTGGCACCTTCAGCTATAAGGATGAAGTAGAAATGGCCATGTGAAGGTCTTGGCCCTGGCAGCTCCAGCTAAAAGGATCTAGTAGTATTCTCACAATTTGTATTGCTTGATCTCACTTTAAAAAAAAATTAAAATAAATATTGTAAATTAAAAATGTAAATAATTTCAAGTTTCTTTATTTCTCCTACAGTTCTTCTTCTTACTGAGAGCCAGTTTGGTTAAGTGCACAGACTCTTATGTGGGAGAACCAGGTTTGATTCCCCACTCCTCTATATGCACCTGCTGATGTGACTTTGCGTCACTCACAAGTTCTCGCAGACCTGTGCCTCTCAAGAGCAGTTTCTGTCAGAGATCTCTCAGCTCCACCTACCTCACAGGGTGTCTGTTGTAGGGAGGGGAAGGGAAAGGAGATTGCAAGCTGCTATGAGACACCTTCAGGTAGTAAAGGGTGGGGTGTAAATCCAATCTTTTTTTCTTCTTCTACACTTTTAACATAGTGCCTGCCTTGTCTCAATGCTCTTTAGAATTCTTTAGAAAAGCATCCTTTCTTCTTTCCTCCACACTTTCCCCCCAGCAAGCTGGGTACTCATTTGACCAACCTCTGAAGGATGGAAGAATGAGTCAACCTTGAGCCGGCTACCTTAACCCAGCTTCCGCCAGGATCGAACTCAGGCAGGAGCAGAGAGCTCGGACTGCAGTACTGCAGCTCTACCACTCTGTGCAACAAGAAGATCTAAATAAATAAAAAGGTCTCGGAACATCTATAGACAGAGGCACAGAGAATGAGGAGGAAGAAAAGAGTTGGTTTTATACCCCATCTTTCACTACCTGAAGGAGTCTGAGAATTGCTCACAATCTCCTTCCTCTTCCTCTTCCCACAA
Organism: Heteronotia binoei; assembly: GCF_032191835.1. Lineage (NCBI taxonomy): Eukaryota > Metazoa > Chordata > Lepidosauria > Squamata > Gekkonidae > Heteronotia > Heteronotia binoei. Next base: position 269,792,942 of record NC_083223.1, read on the forward strand.
CAGACACCCTGTGAGGTAAATGGAGCTGAGAGAACTCTGAGAGAACTGTGACTGACCCAAGGCTACCCAGCGGGCTGCACATGGAGGAGAAGGAGCGGGGAATCAAACTCTGTTCTTCAGATCAGAGTCCGCCGCTCTTCACCCCTGCACCAAGCCAGCAGAGCTCAAACCTTCCTCCTGTTGTAACTGTCCGACAACTGTCGCTCAGAACTAAATTGCCCCAAACGTGAATTTCCCATTTAGCCATCATGCTTAGCGGCCATCAATTGAGCTATCTTCTGTGAATTCGTCTAACTCTCATTTAAAGCTACTTAAGCTAAGTGACTCCCTAGAAGCTAAAATGACTAAACTGAGGCGACTGTAATTGGGTCACATTTGGAGAAGACGAGAGTCACCGGAATAGACAACTGCGCTAGGAAAAGTCAAAGCCGGCAGGGAAAGAGGAAAACCCAACAGGAGAGGGCTTGAAGCCCTCTGTCTGCAAGACCTACAAGGCTGTTGACAATAGGATATTTTGGATGTCATTCATTCGTAGGGTTCCCATCAGGGGTTGTTTTGTAGAAAAATAGGAGCTCATTAACAGAACTCATTAGCATATGCCACCCCCCCACCACCCAACAGCAACCTGGTGCAAGAAAGGAAAGCCGCAGGCGAGTAAGGCCTGCTTGGTCTGGCTAAAGATCCAGTCAGCCCAAGCAGGCCTCACTCGCCTGGGGCTCTACTTGGCGCCCCCCCCTCAAAAGGCCAGCAAGCAGGCCTCACTCACCTGGAGCTCTACTTGGCGACCCCCCCCCCCCTCAAAAGGCCAGCAAGTCATCGGCCACCCAAAATCACATAAGAAGTGGAGAAAGGGTGATGCGGGCTTCTCCAGGGGTTAATGAGGGCTGCTGGGGGTGTGGCAAAGCCCCTGGTGGCTGGCTGCCTGCCTGCTCTCCTAATCCAGGGATTGTTATGCAGCTGCACCTACTATTCGATGGACAAGGTAGGTGGGGAGGAAGAGGGGGAATCTCAGAAAGGTTCAGGAGCTGTGCTCTGGTGAGCTCCTGCTGAATTCGAGGCCTGGACGCCATAAATCAGAAACGAATTGGTGGCACTAAATAATAATAATAATATATTGGATTTATATCCCGCCCTCCACTCCAAAGAGTCTCAGAGCGGCTCACAATCTCCTTTACCTTCCTCCCCCACAACAGACACCCTGTGAGGTGGGTGGGGCTGGAGAGGACTTTCACAGCAGCTGCCCTTTCAAGGACAACCTCTGCCAGAGCTATGGCTGACCCAAGGCCATTCCAGCAGGTGCAAGTGGAGGAGTGGGGAATCAAACCCGGTTCTCCCGGATAAGAGTCCGCACACTTAACCACTACACCAAACTGGCTCTCCACAACACAACCACTCACACACAAGCCAGTGGCTGTTCTGATTTCAAAGGCCAAAGCTAGCCTGAGCTCATCAGATGTTGGAAGCTATGCAGAATCAGCCCTGGTTAGTACTTGGATGGGAGACCACCGAGGAAGTCCAGGGTCACGGCATGGAGACAGGCAATGGCAATCCACTTCTGTTTGCCTCTTGGCATTCTAAGTTCCTAGGAGTCTCCACAAGTCAGCTGTGATCTGATAGCACTTTCCACCACAAAGCTAGCGCCCGTCGTGATCTAACATGGCAGCGAGTCCCGTAAGCCAACAAGCAGTTAATGGAAGCAGGCAATGAAGAAATGAACACTGGCGTCAGCTGGCGAGGCCTTGCGCCGTTGGTATATTTCCTAAGGATTGTCTGGCCGCTCCTGGAGACAGGACACTGGGTTAGGCTGAGCACTGATTGCATCTCTTCTGGTTTCTTCATAGAGCCATACCTTGGGCCTTACACACAGGAATAAAGTGTAGGTGGTACTCTGTGTGTCAGAACGAGAAGGCAGAAAGACAGGATTCTCCAACTGTGCAATCAGATGCCTGCCAAGGCCCGGGTGAGTCGGAAGGTTTCACGGAAGAACGCCCCAAGAGTGTCGGCATCCCTCGAGAAAAAAAAAACACAGAGGGGTGTTTCTCTTAAAAGGAAGCCGACTCAAGCCTCGTGATGCAGGTGTGAGGTGAACGCAGGAGGTGGGAGGGGCCAGATCTGAGAGAACCCATCCTCAAATACCAGAAGAGCCAGAAAGACACAGACAGACCCAGGCGACTTTTGCAGACAAGAACAGGCCACGGACGCTGCAGTCATGCACGGTAAGCCGCGCACATGTGCGAGTTTAGCCGATGGGTGGGAAGCTGAAGAAGAAGCTGTCTTAACAGGACCGGACGGCACCAGGGTTGTTTCTTCAATTCGGGTTCCGTAGCAAGGAATGCAGCGTGCTGCTACAAGTTGGTTTACCGACCTGACGAAAAATGTCAAGGCTCGGTAAGAATGAAAAGATAGAGGTGGAAAGAAAGACTGAGAAGTGGGAATGGAAACAGGTTTTTTGGGGAAGGGTCCGTATGCAGGCAATGGCGAATTGCCCATATTTGTTGCTTACTTTGAAAGTCCTACGGGGTCACTGTAAGTCAGCTGTGACTTGATGGCACTTTTAATCACCGCTCTATGACACTCAGTTCTGAGTTGTGTTGTGGCTGGATGTCATCTCGTATGGGCTATCATTTTGGTTTACACAGATGGTCCATGGATGCATTTGTTCTGTACCAATAACTTTGCGAGAAAGGCATAAGTCAATGGCATGAAAGGACCCCAATGCACTTTTAAGACCAAAGGGGCTGCGGCTCAGTGGTAGAGCATGTGTTTGGCATGCAGAAGGTCCCAGATTTAATCCCTGGATTGGGTGGTAGACAATGCAAAAGACCACCACCTGAGACCCGGGAAAACAGCTGCCAATCTGAGGAGACAATACTAACCTTGATGGACCATCAGTCTGATTTAATATAAGGCAACTTCATATGTTTACAAGGCAAGGAATCTTGTTGGATCAGATCTAGCTCAGCAGATCTAGAAAGAAGTCCTCTCATTAGGTGCCCACCAGAAATTTGCCAATGGTCTCCTGGGACACTGTGATCTGGTTTCTGGCCACCCCTGTTGTGTTTTGATAGATGGGCATGCTGAGGAAGGAGGCATCCTGAGGTCAGTAGATGGACACATGAATAATCCAGTCTGAAGAGTTATGGCCTCCTAAACCCGCTGATGGGATCCAAAAGGTTTTATTCTGATTAGGATTGCACCATTGTAAGAGATGGTAGGATTTCACAGGATGGAGCCACCGTCAGAGGATCCTATAACAAAAGGGTTGTTTTTAACAGATCCCTGTCCTTTGGGATCTGCTAGAGGATTTGTTCAGATGGGAAGACTGAGGCTGAAGGACAGGGGCTTGACTTTGTTGTGCAGTGGTTAGAATGTCGGTCTAGGATCTGGGAGCTCCAGGTTCGAATCGACATTCTGCCATGGAAGCTTGCTTGGTGACCTTGCAAAAGTCTCTCTCTCTCTCTCTCAGTGTGACCTATCTCATAGGGCCATTGTTGTGAGGATAAAACGGAAGAGGCGGGAATGATGCAAGCCATTTTGGGGTTCCCATGGGCAAGAAAAAGTGAGGTATAAGTATCTAAGTAAATAAATAGCTTTGGCCACTTTGGTCAAGACGAGCTGTAGCCCATCTTTGCCATGGCATGGTATTTACTACCAGACTGATGCCAGATATATAATATTTATTTACTTTATTTGTACCCCACCTTTCTTCCCAAAGGAGACCTGAAACAGTTCCCCTTGTTCTCTCCTCCGTTTCAGCCTCACAACCCCCCTATGAGGTAGGTCTGGCTGAGCAGCTGAGACTGGCCAGATATCAGCCTGTAAGCTTCCCTGGCAGAGTGATGATTCGAACCCATGTCTCTCTGATCCCAGCCTGGCCCTCTAACCACTCCACCCTACTGGCTTTTAGATATTCTTGACTTCATCTATGGAGAAGGAGAGATGGACTAATGAAAAGAAGAGAATGAAGTCTGAAAGCAAAACAAGAGACAGGAATGTCTAGAGGGCAAACAAGGGGAGAAGAACCAAAATGCTTATCTTATCTTTCTTGTCTTTTAACCCGTTCATTCACCATGATGTTGAACTAAACCCGGATATTATCCCAAACAATCAAGATACAGGAGATATTTACAGAAGATCAAATTATTGAGGGACTCAGGATTCAGACAGGATTAGATCTGCGCTCAAAGAATTTGTCCTAGCACAACTGAGCGATTCCCGCCAGGATAATTACTCCCTTCATAGAATCGTAGAGTTGGAAGGGACCTCCAGGGTCATCTAGTCCAACCCCTTGCACAATGAGGGAAACGTGTTGAAATGTCTCACACTGCACTACAGCGATACATAACACCGGAAAATGCACTCCTCATGCAAATCAATATCTTATATCACAGTGAGCTTTATGTTTTATACAACAGTAAATATGAAGCTATATGCCATTACTTTATTAATACAGAACGTTCAAATCCTATGTCTCCAGCAGTAGCAAAGTGCTGGTAATTTACTCAGTCCACATCTCATTAAAGAAGCTCACTGTATAAAACAAAAGTCCTTTAGAGTGCTCAAGGAATTATTTAAAAAGATTTTAAAAAAAAAAACCTCTGGAAGACAATTAAACATATGAAGCTGCCTCATTCTGAATCAGACCCTTGCTCCATCAAAGTCAGTATTGTCTATTCAGACTGGCAGTGGCTCTCCAGGGTCTCAAGCTGAGGTTTTTCACACCTATTTGCCTGGACCCTTTTTAGTTGGAGAGGCTGGAGATTGAATCTGGGACCTTCTGCTTACCAAGCAGATGCTCTACCACTGAGCCACCGTCTCTCCCAAACAGAAGCCCATTTTTGCTATTGTTTGCCTCACTCTGCGCTAAGCAACTGAGGATCAGGACTCTAACTCCTCCTCGAGGGAAGCTCATTGGCAAAGGAGGTATTTATTGAAGCACAATGAGATCTAAGTCAAGTGCCTACAAATTAAAAATGCCAGGAAACAAGTGGAAGTTGGCAACAGATTCTTAGCAAGAAATTTCTTAGGGACAATATAATTAGAAAGGTGCCAAGCCTGTTAGAACAGACAGTCCAGGACTGGAATCATGTGTAGTGATACGTGAATTTACAAGAAAGAGAAGAGCGCGTTTAAGCAGTGCAGAGAGCTATCTCCCCCCCCCCTCTTAACTCTCACACATCCCGGATTTTTTATTACATATTCATTTAAAACTTAACTCTGCTGCATATTTTACCCAAATAGAGTCCCCAAAGCAGTTATCCGGGGGAGAATATTCGAGACCACAGAAAGCGAACTTTCATTCACGCGAAACCCAAGAAGAGCAGAATGTTCCATGATTCCCAGCATTCGGTCCAATGCATTCCCCTACCTTCTACTACCTAGAGACAGTTTGGTGTAGTGGTTAAGTGCGCAGACTCTTATCTGGGAGAACCGGGTTAGATTCCCCACTCCTCCACTTGCAGCTGCTGGAATGGCCTTGGGTCAGCCATAGCTCTGGCAGAGGTTGTCCTTGAAAGGGCAGCTGCTGTGAGAGTCCTCTCCGCCCCACCCACCTCACAGGGTGTCTGTTTTGGAGAAGGAAGATAAGGGAGATTGTGAGCCGCTCTGAGATTCGGAGTGGAGGGCGGGATATAAATCCAATATCATCGTCATCAACCATAACAGAGGTAGACTGCTTCTGACCATGGAGATTCCCTTTAGGTTAGTCCTATCGAGGTTCCCTCACGGACCTCGATAGGACTAACCTCTTAGAATGCGCCTCCCCCCCCTGCCTTTCCAAAAACAACTGAAACTACCGGCCATCGCCCGTATCTTGTGACAGTTAAGTTCCCACAGGTTAATTACAGTTTGTTTACAGGTCTTCCTGTGTTTTAATCAGGAGCCTACCGCCAATCCATTTCGAGGAACCTCGCGGCTGATGGGAACTGGAAATTAAATGCCCAGCCGTGAGGATTAGGAAGTGTTTGCTTCAAAGAAGGGGAAAGGAGCCGAGAAAGGAACTCCCAGCTCGCAATAGTGCGACAGAGAGGGAGGGAGGGAAGGAAGGGTGGGAAGGAAGGCAAGAATGAGAAAAGCCAGGGGCTGACAGGTAACATGTCCTGTCTTGTTTGATCTGATTCGTACCAGACGCTTGCAGAACTGGCCCTTCTGAATCACCGCACTTTATCCCACTTCTCCGTTGGAAAACTTGGCTGTGTTGAAGAAAATCCCACGTTTCAATCCTGAGCTAAATGGGGGCCGGGGGGCGGGGAGTTATGATTTAGGCCATTATGATTTAGAGGTAGCAGATAAGTTTGAGACCTGATGGTTGTCTTGGTAGGCTGCGGTCGCTGGACATAGAGGAGAACATTTCCATGTTCAAATCAGAGAATTCTCAGTGGCCTCTTCCATACATGTGTTATTTAGTGAACATACATACGAACATACGGAGCTGCCTTCTACTGAATCAGACCCTGGGTCCATCAAAGTCAGCCTTGTCTACTCAGACTGGCAGTGGCTCTCCAGAGTCTCAAACTGAGGTTTTTAATGCCTACTTTCCTGGACCATTTTTAATTGGAGATGCTGGGGATTGAACCTGGGACCTTCTGCTTACCAAGCAGATGCTCTACCACTGAGCCACCATCCCTCCCCCAACATATATGAACATATGAAGCTGCCTTCTACTGAATCAGACCATGGGTCTATCAAAGTCATTATTATTTACTCTGACCGGCAGCGGCTCTCCAGGGTCTCAAGCTGAGGTTTTTCACGCCTACTCTCCTGGACCCTTTTTTTTTTGTGGAGATGCCGGGGATTGAACCTGGGACTTCCTCGTTACCAAGCAGATGCTCTACCCTAGAACATATGAACGTATATGAGTCTTCTACTGAAACAGAAGACTGGGTCCATCCAAGTCAGTCTTGTCTACTCAGACTGGCAGCAGCTCTCCAGGGTCTCAAGCTGAGAGTTTTCACACCTATTTGCCTAGACCCTTTTTAGTTGGAGATGCCGGGGATTGAACCTGGGACCTTCTGCTTACCAAGCAGATGCTCTTCCACTGAGCCAGCATCCCTCCCCATTGGCCTGATCCAATATGGCTTCTCTTATGTTCTTAGTGTGTGTGAAAGTGCCCCCTTTGTAGGAAGCGCAAATGAGCTCTGTTGTGGCTTTCGCTTACGATTTTCTGGAAGAGTTTAGGGCTTTCCTATTCAGGTCCCAGACTTTTCCCTTCTCCCCAGGTGGTGTTTCTAAATCACTGCACAGAGTCATAACTTGACCTTTCCGCATCCAGTTTGGTCCATGTGCTATCGAGTCGCCAATGCCATATCTAGGTTGGGAAATTCCTGATTTGGGCATGGAGCCTGAGAAGGAAGGAAGGAAGGAAGGAAGGAAGGAAGGAAGGAAGGAAGGAAGGAAGGAAGGAAGGAAGGAAGGAAGGAAGGAAGGAAGGAAGGAAGGAAGGAAGGAAGGAAGGAAGGAAGGAAGGAAAGAAGGAAGGAAGGCAGGCATAGACAGCTTCAAGAGGGGATTGGATAAGCATATGGAGCAGAGGTCCATCAGTAGCTATTAGCCACAGGGTATTGATTGAACTCTCTGTCTGGGGCAGTGATACTCTGTATTCTTGGTGCTTGGGAGGGGCAATAGTGGGAGGGCATCTAGTGTCTTGGCCCCACTGATGGACCTTCTGATGACACCTGGGTTTTTTTGGCCACCGTGTGACACAGAGCATTGGACTGGATGGGCCATTGGCCTGATCCAACATGGCTTCTCTTATGTTCTTATGTGACACAGAGCGTTGGACTGGATGGGCCATTGGCCTGATCCAACACGGCTTTTCTTATGTTCTTATGTGACACAGAGTGTTGGACTGGATGGGCCATTGGTCTGATCCAACAGGGCTTTTCTTATGTCCTTATGTGACACAGAGCATTAGACTGGATGGGCCATTGGCCTGATCCAACATGGCTTCTCTTATGTTCTTATGTGACACAGAGCGTTGGACTGGATGGGCCATTGGCCTGATCCAACACGGCTTTTCTTATGTTCTTATGTGACACAGAGTGTTGGACTGGATGGGCCATTGGTCTGATCCAACAGGGCTTTTCTTATGTCCTTATGTGACACAGAGCATTAGACTGGATGGGCCATTGGCCTGATCCAACATGGCTTCTCTTATGTTCTTATGTGACACAGAGCGTTGGACTGGATGGGCCATTGGCCTGATCCAACACGGCTTTTCTTATGTTCTTATGTGACACAGAGTGTTGGACTGGATGGGCCATTGGTCTGATCCAACAGGGCTTTTCTTATGTCCTTATGTGACACAGAGCATTAGACTGGATGGGCCATTGGCCTGATCCAACATGGCTTCTCTTCTGTTCTTATATGACACAGAGCATTAGACTGGATGGGCCATTGGCCTGATCCAACATGGCTTCTCTTATGTGACACAGAGCATTGGACTGGATGGACCATTGGCCTGATCCAACATGGCTTCTCTTATGTTCTTCTGTGACACAGAGTGTTGGACTAGATGGGCCATTGGCCTGATCCAACATGGCTTCTCTTATGTTCTTCTGTGACACAGAGTGTTGGACTGGATGGGCCATTGGCCTGATCCAACATGGCTTCTCTTATGTTTTTATGTGACACAGAGCGTTGGACTGGATGGGCCATTGGCCTGATCCAACACGGCTTTTCTTATGTTCTTATGTGACACAGAGTGTTGGACTGGATGGGCCATTGGTCTGATCCAACAGGGCTTTTCTTATGTCCTTATGTGACACAGAGCATTAGACTGGATGGGCCATTGGCCTGATCCAACATGGCTTCTCTTCTGTTCTTATATGACACAGAGCATTAGACTGGATGGGCCATTGGCCTGATCCAACATGGCTTCTCTTATGTGACACAGAGCATTGGACTGGATGGACCATTGGCCTGATCCAACATGGCTTCTCTTATGTTCTTCTGTGACACAGAGTGTTGGACTAGATGGGCCATTGGCCTGATCCAACATGGCTTCTTTTATGTTCTTCTGTGACACAGAGTGTTGGACTGGATGGGCCATTGGCCTGATCCAACATGGCTTCTCTTATGTTCTTCTGTGACACAGAGTGTTGGACAGGATGGGCCATTGGCCTGATCCAACATGGCTTCTCTTATGTTCTCTTAAGGACAGGATTTGGGGATGGGATGGGCACAGCAGAATACAGAGCCATATGGTCCCCACTACCAAGCAGACGTGTTCACCAGGGGAACTGATCCCAGTTGAAATCTTCTGGGAGATCTCATGGCTCCACTCGAAGGATAGCAACCCTAACTTGTGAGTCAGTATTTAGTTGTGCCTGGAATGTTGGACGAGGATCAAGGAGATCCGAGATCAGATCTGCACCTGGTCACAAAGCTCACTCTGTAACATTGGACTGGGCATACCATTTCAACCTCATGTGTCTCATAGGGTTGTCTGGAGCATCATATAGGGAAGAGAGAATTATGCATGCCACCCTGAGCAGCTTGGAAGGAAGGGTGGGTTATAAATGTAGTGGATAGAGAAAACTGTAGCCTGGGGCTAACTAGTCTTGGGGAAAGCCCCAGTTCCATATGCAGGAGAAGCCTGAAGTTTGGTTGGTAGCCAAAGGGTGGGGGGGAGGATGAATTTTGTGAGCTTCGATTTGAATAGTTCGATCTCACTTCTCCTGCATGAAGTTTCCTCCTCCTTTACCCCAATTCTTCCCCTATTAAAATATATACTCGTTTAAATGTTATTTGTGCATGCTTGATATAAACGGCATAGAAATGGCATTGAAGCAACAGATACATTGCTGAGAGCAATGCAAACCAAACAGAATGACTGAATACTTCGAAATGAATTGGAAATGGTCCCCCCTAGGCAGGAGAGGGAGGGCTGAGTGAGTTACGTTCCCTCATGTCAATCGCTCAATTACTCACTCACACACACACACACACACATTCCAAATGACATTGAGCGATCCTCTAGCGACAGAAATGCTTGCTAATGAATTCCATTCATTTAATTGAATTGCTTGATCAATTGAATCTGCAAACATTTGCATAACAAATAGGGATACCAGCCTCCAGGTGGGACCTGGGGATCCCCTGGAATCAGGGGTCGTTTTGTAGAAAAATAGATGGTGGAGCTCATTAGCATAACTCATTAGCATATGCTGCTGCCCCCAGCCAAAAGCAACCTGATGCAAGAAAGGAGAGCCCTGGGTGAGCGAGGCCTGCTTGGGCTGGCTACAGATCCAGCCACCCCAAGCAGGCCTCACTTGCCTGGGGCTCTTCTGAGCAGCCCCCCCCCCCAGTCAAAAGGCCAGCAAGCCACCCGCTACCCAAAATCACAGCAGAAGCGGAGAAAGGATGGTGTGGGCTTCTCTGGGGGTTAATGAGGGCTGCTGGGGGTGTGGCAAAGCCCCTGGTGGCTGCCTGCTCTCCTAATCCAGGGATTGTTATGCAGCTGCACCTGCTATTCAATGGACAAGGTAGGTGGAGAGTAAGAGGGGGGACTCTCAGAGAGGTTCAGGAGCTGAGCTCCTGCTGAATCTGAGGCCTGCCTGGAATTATTAGGTCATCTAGTGACTATAGACATCAGTTCATGTGGAGAAAATGGATGCTTTGGAGGGTGGACTCTATGGTGTTGTACCCCACTGAGGTCCCTGTCGTTCCCTGTCACCACCCCCAAATCCCCTGGAGCTTCCCAACTTGGAAACACTACCCCTGGGCTGGGGAGGGCGGGGGGGAGACCTGATAACCCTAATCCTATTAGTGGGGAAAATGCATGCCTGGTCCCAAGAGATGCCTGGATGTATCAAAACAAGAATACATCTTAGAAGTAGGGTTGCCAAGTCCTCTTCATCCCCTGGCAGGAGACATTCCTCCCAATTGACATTCCTCCCCATCGTACCATAGAGTTTCACCTCCCAAATGGCTAGAGCATCCAGGGCATAGAGCATAGAGTTTTCCTGGAAACGCCTAGAGCAGCCCCGCATGGCCGCCACCATTTTGATGACGTCACTTCCGGGTGACGTCATCGCGCCAGTGACGCAATCTGGGCCGGCGGATTGAGAATCTCCCGGGCGGGAGATTTCCCACCCAAACCAGGGGCTTGGCAGCCCTACTTAGAAGAGTCATCTCTCACTCGCACGCGGGACAGAATGACTCTTCCAAAATGGCCCCCATCCAGATAATGTTTTCCCTCCCTGGGATTAATGGGATATCTTTTGAGTCAATCAAATGTTTCTTGGACTGAGTCATCCACCAGACTCATAAACATGATAGTTTTCTGCCACCCAGGTACTCAAGCCAAAACCACAAATCCCCGCCTCCAGCATTTCCATCTAAATTTGATAGCGGGCAAGTATTTGGAGGAGGGGAAAGAGAGGAATTGGTTTTTCAAGAAGCTGAGTCCAATCCGTGAAGGAGATAAGAAGTCTTTTGAGAGCTATCGACCACGGGGGATAAACATCAGGTTGCCAACAACCCGGAGAAAAAAACTGTCCTGCTCCTTTAATAGAGGCTTAATGTGTAGGAAATGGGCAGTTGAAGCTTTCAATGACATGGAGACAAAGAACATCACCAGGTGAATAATATTTCATTAATCCTCTAATATTGGGCATGTTTTCTCCAGGTAGTTGGCAACCCTAGAAGCTTTATGTTCAGAGGTAGCAAAGCAAAGCTTGGCATGCAGAAGGTCCCAGGTTCAATCCCAGGCAACTCCAATTTAAAAAGCGTCAGGCCGTAGGCGATATGAAAGACCTCAGCCTGAGACCCTGGAGAGCTTCTGCCAAAACTGAGTAGACGAGATGGATTTTGATGGACCGAGGGTTGGATTCAGTAGAAGGGTTGGATTCACTGTATCTTCATCTGTGTGTGTGGCACAGGGAACGGGATGCAGGATGAGGTGGCTCTCTTTGGTCTGATTGAGCCAAGATACCCAGGCTAATTGGCAGACGGGATCCTTTAATCAATACGCTTGATCAGGACGTCTCTCTCCAAAGACAGAGAGACGGGATCGTTGCGGTTGGCGAGGACTTAAGAACCGCCTCCTTTGTCCTATCGCAGTGGGTGTGCCACACAACCTCCTACGCTTTCCTGCCCGTCACCTGTCAGCGACGCACCAGCTGGCAATCAGGAGGCACCGGCCGGACCCCCGCCACCCAACTTGGGTGGCATCTTGAGCCTCCACGAAGACCAGCCCTCTCCTAAGGGCGACAGATGGAATTCCTGCATCAGGGCGGAGTTGGCACTGGGAGGATGAGATAGGAATTGTTTCTACAGGGACATCAGAGAGGCATTTAGGATTGCGATATTTTGTGGGATGGAATGTAAGGTGGATTGCAAGGTGGAAGGCTGGGAAAGAACAGAGAGCCACCAGGTGGCAGGTGGATATTATTATGACACCGAATTCCTGTTAGTTTGTTTATTATTCCCCACAAGGCTATCCAGGGATGGCCCCGGGCGTTCTGTTATTCTAGGTGAAATATTGAGATAGTGCTTCTCGTGAACTAGATCCTCTATCCCGACATTATTCTTGACCCAGCTGTTTCCTGAGCCCCAAATGAAGAAGAAGACGACTGCAGATTTATACCTTCTTTCTGAATCAGAGACTCAGAGTGGCTTACAATCTCCTTATATCTTCTCCCCCCACAACAGACACAGCTCTCACAGCAGCTGTCCAATTCAAGGACAACTCCCGCAATAGCTATGGCTAACCCGAGGCCGTTCCAGCAGCTGCAAGCGGAGGAGTGGGGAATCAAACCCGGTTCTCCCAGATAAGAGTCTGCACACTTAACCACTACACCAAACTGAGCCCTTTCCTCATCCCATAACTTCATTTATTGACCAGCAGGGTGGGCAGTGTCTGGCACCCTGGGCAAGGCTAACCTCTAGCGCTCGCCCCTGCACTGATAACATGTGTGGGGGGGTACCCAGTTTGGCGCCCCCAGATGGCTGGCACCCTAGGCGATTGCTAGTTTGGCTAGTGGCAAGGCTGGACCCTGTTGACCACAGTAAGATACAAGTGCAGTAGAACCTATAACTGCCCTTTGGTGGATATCCATTTGTCTTTAAGGTGCTTCTGGACTTTTCGAGCCAGTTTTGGTGTAGCGGTGAAGAGCGGTGGACTCTAATCCGGAGAACCGGGTTTGATTCCCCACTCTTCCTCCACATGCAGCCAGCTGGGTGATCTGGGGTCCGTCACAGTTTTCCTCAGAGCTCTTTCAGCTCCACCGACCTTACAGGGCACCTGTTGTGGAGAGAGGAAGGGAAGGAGATTGTAAACTGCTCTGAGACTCTGAGTGAAGGCTGGGATATAAATCCGGTTCTTCTTCTTCTGAGGCAGTTTGGTGTAGTGGTTAAGTGTGTAGACTCTTACCTGGGAGAACTGGATTTGATTCCCCACTCCTCCACTTGCACCTGCTGGAATGGCCTTGGGTCAGCCATAGCTCTGGCAGAGGTTGTCCTTGAAAGGGCAGCTGCTGTGAGAGCCCTCTCAGCCCCACCCACCTCACAGGGTGTCTGTTGTGGGGGAGGAAGGTAAAGGAGATTGTGAGCCGCTCTGAGACTCTTTGGAGTGGAGGGCGGGATATAAATCCAATATCTTCATCTACCTCACAGGGCGTCTGTTGTGGGGGGAGAAGACATAGGAGATTGTGAGCTGCTCTGAGACTCTGAGATTCAGAGTGGAGGGTGGGATATAAATCCAATATCTTCATCTTCTTCTTCCCCCCTCTAATGATAGTCTTGTCCCGAAGGCTTCACCAGCAGAAAGCTTTGAGTGCTCCTAGTTTTCCCAGACAACCTCCACACCTTGTCCCCATTCACAGGGATGGGTGGGCGGAACTTCTGCCAGGAAGGAGAGGTTTTGGTGTGACACATTCTTGTTATCCGCGCCGGTGCCAACCACCTGTAGTGTGGCAAGGGAAGGGGACAACTGATAATTGCCACCATCGCCCTGGCTCGGTGCCGCCTCCTCCTCCTACACCGCCTTCTCTGATTGGCCGGGAGGGAGCCGCATTCCATTCTGATGAACACCCGCCAACAGGCTCGACCATTAATACCTCCCTGTGCCTCACAGGGGGCAGACGGAGTGCTGGCTAATGGAATAATGACTGATAATGGTTTGGGCCTCAAGGAAAGTTTTGCCCTGCAAGAAAGGGAGGGAAGGGCTGGTTGGAAGGGAGGATAGCAGGGCCTTTGCAAAGAAACCGGGGTATGTACCTGGTGGCCACCATTGGGAGGCACTGTAGAAAAAGAGGCCATTGAATTAGGTTGGAACCAGATGCAGGGTTATGAAGAACCTCTCACCCTACAATGCCTGTGTATTAATTCCAGTTAGTGGTTGAGGCCAGGGGGTGAAGAAGAGGCTGGGCAGTAGCCAGTTTGGTGTAGTGGTTAAGTGTGTGGACTCTTATCTGGGAGAATCGGGTTTGATTCCCCACTTCTCCGCTTGCACCTGCTGGAATGGCCTTGGGTCAGCCACAGCTCTGGCAGAGGTTGTCCTTGAAAGGGCAGACTCTTATCTGGGAGAACCGGGTTTGATTCCCCACTCCTCCACTTGCAGCTGCTGGAATGGCCTTGGGTCAGCCATAGCTTGAAAGGGCAGCTGCTGTGAGAGCCCTCTCAGCCCCACCCACCTCACAGGGAGTCTGTTGTGGGGGAGGAAGGTAAAGGAGATTGTGAGCCGCTCTGAGACTCTGAGATTCGGAGTGGAGGGTGGGATATAAATCCAATATCTTTTTCATCTTAGGGTTGCCAAGTCCAATTGAAGAAATATCTGGGGACTTTGGGGGTGGAGCCAGGAGACACTGGGGGTGGAGCCAGGAGCAAGGTTGTGACAAACATAATTGAACTCCAAAGGGAGTTTATTTATTTAATTTATTTTTATTTTATTGCATTTATATCTCGCCCTCCCCTAACGGGTTCAGGGCGGCTGAGTTCTGGCCATCAAATTTAAAGGGACCACACACCTTTTAAAATGCCTTCCTTCTATTGGAAATAATGAAGGATAGGGGCATCTCCTTTGGGGGCTCATAGAATTGCGCCCACTGGTCCAATCGTTTTGAAACTTGGGCAGTGTTTTGAGGAGAGTCGTTGGATGCTATGCTGCAAATTTGGTGCCTCTACCTCAAAAAACAGGTCCCCTTGAACCCCAGATACTCGCAGATCAATTCTCCATAATACCCTACGGGAATCGGTCTCCATAGGGAATAATGGAGTGTCCAGCAGACATTTCCCTCTCCCTCCCCCCACTTTCTGATGACCCTGCTGCGGGGGGAGGGCCTCCAAACTGCGGTATCCCCTGCCCCCACCTGGGGATTGGTAACCTTGAGGGGGCTGACACTTGCTGAGAAGTCAGAAAACAGTAAAATGAAAGAATAGGTGAACTTAATAGCCTTTTCCTCTAAGATGGCTTCATTCTTGACACCATTTACTCATGCGGCGTTCACAGGGCCTCCAAGTCCTGCTAAAGGCAAACAAAGAGACCAAACAGGAATAATGATTTCTCAGGGACTGGACATGACAGACTGTCCCTGGTAAAGAGGAGGACTTGTCTTGCCTTCTCCTGGTCTCCCTGTTCTCTCCCCTCCCTCTGGCCAAAGCTGGGTGGTGGAGTACAGGCTGTACCCCGCCTTGTACCCCTCGTTCCTGGCCCTCTCCGCTTCAGAGCCCTGCCCTACATCGAGGGTGCCGCCCTTCAGCCCTGTGACATGTTTATGGAAGGGCAGGTGGATTAGAGCTGACAGGTATGAATGATGGGGTTCCCTAGGCGATCCGGGCCAATTCTGAACCATCTTCTTAAATGAGGCTCTAATCGGAGGGGTAGAGCTACACTCCCAGATGTCGAATTCCTGCGCTCGGCCTCCCTTTGCTTGCTTCCAGAAAATCCCATTGCTTCTTAACTGGGGTAGAAGTCCAGCAGGAGCTCCTTTGCATATTAGGCCACACCCCCCCTGAGGCAGCCAATCCTCCAAGAGATTACATAAAAGAGACTTATGGAATTGTAGCGGGAGCTCCTTTGCATATGAGGCCACACACCCTGATGTAGCCAATCCTCCAAGAGCTTACGTAAAGGAGCCTTGTGGAATTCTAGCAGGAGCTCCTTTGCATATTAAACCCCCCCCCCTCCGATGTAGCCAATCCTCCAAGAGCTTACAAAAAAGAGCCTTGTAAGTTCTTGGAGCATTGGCTACATCAGGGGGTGTGGCCTAATATGCAAAGGAACTCCTGCTAGAATTCCACCCCTGCTTCTTATGTGTTCTCCTCCTGGGACAAAAGTAGGGTTGCCATTCCCAGTTCCAGCTGGGGGATCCCCCACTTTGGGGGGGACTTCTGCCTGCCACCAGCCAGCTGGCTGGCAGGGGAGACCCAACCCCCAAACAGTGATGTCATCGTGCTCTGGGGATGTTGTGTGGCAACACTCTGGGTTTTGGACAAAACTCCATGGTTTGATACTGATTTTGCCATAGAGTTTTGCCCCAATAACAGAGGGTTGCCCTGAATGTGATGATGTCATTTCCAAGTAGGGTTGCCAAGTCTAACACAGAAAATATCTGGGGACTTTGGGGGTGGAGCCAGGAGACTTTGGGGGTGGAGCCAGAAGACTTTCACAGTCCCTAAAATAAATAAATGAAAACACAGCAGTGCAGTTCCCCTGAATACAGTCTTCATTTCCTCATCCCCAAGCAGTCGCACGTCCTGTATTCTCACTCTCTCTCTCTCTGTCTTTCTCTCTCTCTCCAGAAGCATCGGTGTCTGTCGAAATGAGCTAGCTCAGGTCGCTGGCTCAGTTTCTGAGACGTTATGGAATGTTTGTGAATATTCCGCATCGTCTCAAAAACTGAGCCGGTGACCAGAGCTTTGGAATGTTCATGAACATTCCAACTTGTCTGACATTTCCTTGGCTCAGGCGCAAGATGGGGTGGTGCGTGATTTGGCAGAGAAGGGAGTCAGCCCCGTAATCAAGGGCTGTGAATTTACCCCAAAATTACACCCTGCCTTTCCCTTTTTAAAACCCGCATAGAGAAATGCAGAACACCAGGAAATACCGATGCATGAAAGTCCAGGATAGAGTGTGATCTAATTAACGTGTGTGCGAAAGGGAGAGGGTGAGCGAAAGAATAAGAGAGAGCTATGCAGCGGGTCTGGTTCGTTTCCATTTTAATTTGCTATTTTAAATTATGAATTGAACGTTTACTTCTCCCTAAAATGCTAATTGTTTTTTCTCATGAATTTCAATTCTTGTTCTACTGTTTTGGCTAATAGTCCTTGTGCTATGTAGATGTCACAGGTTCAATGAATGAATGAATGAATAAGGGAGAACAGATGCAGAGAAGGCGTGTGGGAGCGGCAGCAATGCCCTCGCACACGTTTCAGTGTGTGAGCTGCGTTCGAATCACGCCCGTGCCACAAATGCTTTAGGCGGCCTCAGGAAAACCAGTCACCCCTTATGGGAACAATAATACCGATCTATTTTACAAGAGCATAGTTAGCCTTACACCAAGATAATATTTGTCAAATGCTTTGGGCACAGTAAAGGACTACATAAATGCTAGGTAATATGTGCCACCCGGTTCACATCTGAAGTTAGGGTGAACGCACAAAGCTTCCTTATACTCAGGGGTGGAATTCTAGCAGGAGCTCCTTTGCATATTAGGCCACACACCCCTGATGTAGCCAATCCTCCAAGAGCTTACAAGGCTCTTTTTTGTAAGCTCTTGGAGGATTGGCTACATCAGGGGTGTGTGGCCTAATATGCAAAGGAGCTCCTGCTAGAATTCCACCCCTGCTTATACTGAATCAGACCCTCAGTCCATCAAAATCAGTCTTGTCTACTTAGACTGGTAGTGGCTCTCCAGAAACTCAGGTTGAAGTCTTTCATGTCACCTGCTGCCTGGTTCTTTAACTGGAGATGCTGGGGATCGAACTTGGGACCTTCTGCATGCCTAGTGGATGCTCTGCCACTGAGCCACACTCCCTCCCCCGAATCAGTACTGTCTACTCAGACCAGCAGTGGCTCTCCAGGGTCCTAGCCAGAGAAGTTTCCCATCACCTTCTACCTGATCCTTTTAACTGGAGAGGACTGGGATTGAACCTGGGACCTTCTGCATCCCAAGCAAATGCTCTTCCACTGAGCCACGGCCCCTATTCAGACTGGCAGCTGTTCTTCTGGGTCTCAAGCAGAGGTCTTTCCCATCACCTCCTACCTGATCCTTTTAACTGGAGATGACAATATTGAGCCGGGGACTTCCTGAATCCCAAGCAGATGCTTTGCCTGTGTAGGCCCAGGGCGAGGGGTGCTTGCGTCCTCTATCTGGGGACTTTGGGGGTGGAGCCAGGAGACATGGTGGGTGGAGCCAGGAACAAGGGTGTGACAAGCATGATTGAACTCCAAAGGGAGTTGTGGCCATCACATTTAAGATGTCTTCCTTCCATAGGAAATAATGAAGGATAGGGGCACCTTCTTTTTGGGCTCATAGAATTGGATACCCTGGTCCAATCGTTTTGAAACTTGGGGGGAATTTTGGGGAGAGGCACTAGATACTGTACTGAAAATTTGGCACCTCTAACTCAAAAAACAGCTCCCCCAGAGCCCCCGAAGCCTTCAGATCAATTCCCCATTATACCCTATGAGAATCGATCTCCACATAGGGAATAATGAAATGCAGCAGACTCCCTCCCCGTTTTCTGGCAACTCTGAAGCGAGGGATTGGCCTCTCTACTCACGAGTTGCAGCCAACTTCTTCCAAGTAACACAGCCCACGAGTGGCTTTGGGGGCGGGGCTTCCCCCTGCCGGCCAGCTGACTGGGGGCGGGAAGGAGCCTGGGAAAGCGGAAGAACCCCCGCTGGGACCTGGGGATTGGCAAGCCTAGAGGGGGCGCCTCATGGTGCCCTTAGGCCAAGTGGCACCCTAAGCGACCACCTACTTGGCCTACTCCCACACACCGGCCCTGAGCCCGTGGTCCCTCTAAGCTGAGTCCATGTGAGCTAGCTCACAGGTTTTCAGCCTCTGTCAGGGCTGGCCTTGCCACTAGGCAAACTAGGCAATTGCCTGAGGTGACAGCCTTCTGGGGGCGCCAGATTGGGCATACCCCCATGTGACTCTGTCATGTTATCAGGGCGGAGGGGGGGTGGCGCCAGAAGTTAGCTGTACCTAGGGGGCCAGACAGTCTAGAAGAAGAAGAAGATATTGGATTTATATCCCGCCCTCCACTCCGAAGAGTCTCAGAGCGGCTCACAATCTCCTTTCCCTTCCTCCCCCACAACAGACACCCTGTGAGGTAGATGAAGATATTGGATTTATATCCCGCCCTCCACTCCGAAGAGTCTCAGAGCGGCTCACAATCTCCTTTCCCTTCCTCCCCCACAACAGACACCCTGTGAGGTAGATGAAGATATTGGATTTATATCCCGCCCTCCACTCCGAAGAGTCTCAGAGCAGCTCACAATCTCCTTTACCTTCCTCCCCCACAACAGACACCCTGTGAGGTAGATGAAGATATTGGATTTATATCCTGCCCTCCACTCCGAAGAGTCTCAGAGTGGCTCACAATCTCCTTTCCATTCCTCCCGCACAACAGACACCCTGTGAGGTGGGTGGGGCTGGAGAGGGCT
This sequence comes from Heteronotia binoei, assembly GCF_032191835.1. NCBI lineage: Eukaryota > Metazoa > Chordata > Lepidosauria > Squamata > Gekkonidae > Heteronotia > Heteronotia binoei. The sequence continues at coordinate 269,812,557 of NC_083223.1, forward strand.
CTCACAGCTGCTGCCCTTTCAAGGACAACCTCTGCCAGAGCTATGGCTGACCCAAGGCCATTCCAGCAGGTGCAAGTGGAGGAGTGGGGAATCAAACCCGGTTCTCCCAGATAAGAGTCTGCACACTTAACCACTACACCAAACTGGCTCTAGGGCCAGCCCTGGCTTCTGTCTCACACATTTTTGTCTTAGCTCAAGAAGGAGGGCCCCAGAGCGAACTAATTTATACAGCGGCTCACCACTTTAGTGCCAGTAGCTCACCGCGTCGAATTTATTTATTTAGCGGATTTATATTCCACCCTTTCCCATATGGACTCAGGGCGGATTACAGGCATAAAAACATTTAAGATACAACAATCAGGGGGAGGTATTTGTGAGTTTCCCGCATTGTCCCGGGTTGGACCACCAAAGGGTGATTAACATGTGGAATTCACTGCCACAGGAGGCAGTGGTGGTTGCAAGCATAGACAGCTTCAAGAGGGGGTTGGATAAACATATGGAGCAGAGGTCCATCAGTGGCTATTAGGCACAGCATATTATTGGAATTGTCTGGGGCAGCGATGCTCTGTAATCTTGGTGCTTTGGGGGGGGGGCAAAGTGGAAGGGCCCCACCGATGGCACTTAGGGTTTTTTTGGCCACTGTGTGACACAGAGTGTTGGACTGGATGGGCCATTGGCCTGATCCAACATGGCTTCTATTATGTTCTTATGTCTGGGGCAGTGATGCTCTGTATTCCTGGTGTTTGGCGGGACACAGTGGGAGAGCTTCTGGAGTCCTGATCCCACTGATGGACCTCCTGAAGGCACCTGGGTTTTTTGGCCACTGTGTGACACAGAGTGTTAGGCTGGATGGGCCATTGGCCTGATCCAACACGGCTTCTCTTATGTTCTTATGACCCTGGAGGTCCCTTCCAACTCTGTGATTCTAATAAATGAATAGTCTACAACGGAACAATAGAACAGGCCCTTTCGAGGACAACTCTTGCAATAGCTGTGGCTGACCCAAGGCCATTCCTGCAGCTGCCAGTGGAGGAGTGGGGAATCAAACCCTGTTCTCCCAGATAAGAGTCCGTGCACTTAACCACTACACCAGACTGGTTTAGAGAGAACACTCCCTTTTATCTGTAGGTGGGTCTCCACCTACCCCTTTGAAAGCCAAGTGAACATGAACATATGAAGCTGCCTTATAATGAATCAGACCCTGGGTCCATCAAAGTCAGTATTGTCTTCTCAGACTGGCAGCGGCTCTCCAAGGTCTCAAGCTGAGGTTTTTCACACCTATTTGCCTGGACCCTTTTTTGGAGATGTCAGGGATTGAACCTGGGACCTTCTGCTTCCCAAGCAGATGCTCTACCACTGAGCCACCGTCCCTCCCCTGTGGTGTGCGCATGCCTCAGTTCAGAGGGATGTTGACTTGATAGACTCACCTCCGTTCTTCTTGCAGGAGCGAAGGGAGCAAAGGGAGGACAGGTCATGATCGGCGACCCCTCTGAGCTGGAATGGGCGATCCAGACCCTGGTGAAGAACTACGACCGGTACTCCAGCAGAGGCGGCTGCTGCTGCTGTTGCAAAAGACAGCGCGGAATCAGCAAGGGCGGGTTCCAGAAGATGCTGACCCATGAGCTCAACCACATGCTGACGGTGAGAGGAGGACTGGCAGCCTTCGAGGGCAGCTGGGACAGCCGAGGGTTCAGACGGCAGTGTGGTGCAATAGCTGATGTGGTTCCTGCCCGCAGTCTTTCCTGGCTTCAGGAAAGATGCCAGTGCTGAGTGCGCCCATCACATGGTGTTCCTCGACTTCCAAGGAACATCGCGACCCTTTTTATGTTAGAGCAGCACCAGCATCCAGGGTAGTTTTTCGTAGAACGAAAAGGAAAAGGAACAAAGAGGCGATATTGCACAGATGTAGCACTATTAAGTCATTTGAACATTGGAGTGGGGAGAGAGACCAGCCAGTCTCTTGACTGGTTCGACGCAATGTGCAATAGCAAGCAGGGTCAGATTTGCAAAGAAATAAAGGAGAGGTTGTAATATTTTGCTGAATGCAAAGAATGGAGAAAGATGGGACATGGTATATGCTTTTGCAGAAGCACTCCGTACCAAGTGCAATAGTAAGGAAAGGAAAGGTCCCCTGTGCAAGCACCAGTCTTTTCCGACGTTTTCATGGCAGATTTTTTAATGGGGTGGTTTGCCATTGCCTTCCCCAGTCATCTACACTTCCCCCCCAGCAAGCTGGGTACTCATTTTACCGACCTCGGAAGGATGGAAGGCTGAGTCAACCTTGAGCCGGATACCTGAATCCAGCTTCCGCCAGAATCGAACGCAGGTCGTGAGCAGAGAGTTCAGACTGCAGACATTTTAGGTTTGCCGGGAAAGTACAATGAAGAAAGAAAAGGGGCACCATTGTACAACTGAGCCACTGGGAAAAGGGGATGGAACAGTATATATTGTCTTTTGAGCAACAGCTTAGGGCAAAGCATCGCAGCAAACCAGTCAGTTATTACCCATTTCCAAAGAAAGCAGAGAGGTGATGCTAGCTGCAAATTGTCAAGTCCTTTGGCTCTGCTCACGACCTGAGTTCGATCCCGGTGGAAGCTGGGTTCAGGTAGCTGGCTCCAAGCTGACTCAGCCTTCCATCCTTCTGAGGTCAGTAAAATGAGTACCCAGCTTGCTGGGGGGGGGGAGGGGGAGTGTAGATGACTGGGGAAGGCAATGGCAAACCACCCCATTAAAAAGTCTGCCAATACAACGTCCTGATATGATGTCACCCCATGGGTCAGTAATGACTTGGTGCTTTCACAGGGAACTACCTTCACCTTTTCACAATGTGCAATAGGAAGCCAGTCAACAGTTGTATCAGGGAAGGACAAACTGTTATGCTAGGAAATGAACTAGAACACTTGCTAGATGCAGAACTAAGCAGGAGTCAAGTCGCACCTCTAAGACCGACAAAGTTTTATTCAGAGTGTAAGCTTTCGTGTGCTAGAAGCACACTGCATCAGACAACAGTATGGAACGGCAAGCAGTCCTAAATACAGAGAAAGCGGGCAGGGGACTGCTTGCCATTCCATACTGTTGTCCGATGCAGCGTGCTTCTAGCACACGAAAGCTTACACTCTGAATAAAACTTTGTTGGTCTTAAAGGTGTGACTTGACTCCTGCTTTGTTCTACTGCTTCAGACCGACACGGCTGCCCACTTGGAAGTATCTGGATGCAGAACTATGTAGGAAGGTTTCTCGCATCCTTTGGGTCGATCAGGCCTCAGATTCAGGACCTTTCTGAGGGTTCTTCCTCTTCCCACCTCCCTTGTCCGCTGAATAGTAGGTGCAGCTGCATAACAATCCCTGGATTAGGAGAGCGGGCAGCCAGCCAGCTTCCAGGGGCTTTGCCCTACCCCCAGCGGCCCTCATTAACCCCTGGAGAAGCCCACACCACCCTGTCTCCACTTCTTATGTGGTTTGGGGCAGCGGGTGGCTTGCTGGCCTTTTGAATGGGGGAGCGGCCCAGGAGAGCCCCAGACGTGTGAGGCCTGCTTGGGCTGGCTAGACCTCTAACCAGCCCAAGCAGGCCATGCTCACCCGGGGCTCTCCTTTCTTGCATCAGGTTGCTTTTGGCTGGGGAGGCGGCGTATGCTAATGAACTCCGCCACCTATTTTTCTGCAAAACGACCCCTGGGATAGATGGTTTATTATTCTTGCCTTCCTGTCTCAGGACACCAAGAACAAGCACGCAGCCAACAAGCTGATCTGTGACTTGGACGAGAACCACGACGGGAAGATCAGTTTCGACGAGTACTGGACCTTGATCGGCGGCATCGCCAGCCCCATCTCGTGCCTGATCCGGCAACAGGAAGAGAGCGTGAAGTTCACAAAGTAAAAGAGCCCGTAGGAGCAAAGATGTCGATTGCCCCGCCCCAACCATTTCCGTCTCTCCACCTCCCTCTGCTGGCTGGGTTGTGTATGGCACGGGCCGCCTGCACAGGCTTTTGAGTTTCCTCCTCCGCTTAGTGTGACGTGGAAGGCTGAAAAGGCTGGGGACAGGGATCTATCTGTTTCAACTGCATGTCTAGCCGTCCGATCCCGTACTCAGGGGTGTTATCTGGAGGTGGGTGGTGGTGGAGCATTACGTGTCATATTCAAACTGTGAATACCACTGCAATAAAATCTGGAGTCAGGTCTGAGTATCAGTCCTATGTGTGCATGTATCTTCTTGGTCCTCCTTTTCAAAAGTTCTCCTTGCTTCCCCAGAGGAAAGAACACAACAGCGTTTCTGGATCAGACCAGAAGTTCTCTTAGAGCCAGTTTGGTGTAGTGGTTGAGTGCGCGGACTCTGATCTGGGAGAACAGGGTTTGATTCCCCACTCCTCCACTTGCACCTGCTGGAATGGCCTTGGGTCAGCCGTAGCTCTCTTATCTGGGAGAACCCGGTTTGATTCCCCACTCCTCCACTTGCACCTGCTGGAATGGCCTTGGGTCAGCCGTAGCTCTCTTATCTGGGAGAACAGGGTTTGATTCCCCACTCCTCCACTTGCACCTGCTGGAATGGCCTTGGGTCAGCCGTAGCTCTCTTATCTGGGAGAACAGGGTTTGATTCCCAACTCCTCCACTTGCACCTGCTGGAATGGCCTTGGGTCAGCCGTAGCTCTCTTATCTGGGAGACCGGGTTTGGTTCCCCACTCCTCCAGTTGCACCTGCTGGAATGGCCTTGGGTCAGCCGTAGCTCTCTTATCTGGGAGAGCAGGGTTTGATTCCCCACTCCTCCAGTTGCAGCTGCTGGAATGGCCTTGGGTCAGCTGTAGCTCTCTTATCTGGGAGAACAGGGTTTGATTCCCCACTCCTCCACTTGCACCTGCTGGAATGGCCTTGGGTCAGCCAGAGCTCTCTTATCTGGGAGGACCGGGTTTGATTCCCCCACTCCTCCACTTGCACCTGCTGGAATGGCCTTGGGTCAGCCATAGCTCATTTATCTGGGAGAATCGGGTTTGATTCCCCACTCCTCCACTGGAATGGCCTTGGGTTAGTCACAGCTCTCGTAGGAGTTGTCCTTGAAAGGGCAGCTTTTGTCAGAGCTCTCTCAGCCCCACCCACCTCACGGGGTGTCTGTTGTGGGGGAGGAAGGTAAAGGAGATTGCGAGCCGCTCTGAGAGAAGGGCAGGGTATAAATCTGCAGTCTTCTTTTTGTCCAGCAGCCTCGCTGGATGCTATTGGGAAGCCCAAAAGTTGGACAAAAGACTCATAGAGCTGGAAGGGGCCCCCAGGGCAGTGTCTCCTCTACGCTGAGTTAGTGTGAGCCAGCTCACAGATTTTTAGCCTCCAGCAGCTCGCACCTTTTTGTCTTAGCTCAGGAAAAATGGCCCCCGGAACAAACTAACTGATGCAGCAGCTCACCACTTCGCAAAGTAGAATTTTTGCTCACAGGACTCTGCAGCTTCGAGGGAACGTTGCTCCAGGGTCATCTAGTCCAACCCCTGCCCAATGCAGGAACTTCATGTATTCCTCTCCTCCCCCCCCCCCACACATCCAGTGACCCCCAACTCCATGCCCAGAAGATGGCAAAACCCTCCAGGATCCCTGGCTAAACGGGCCTGGTGAAAAATTGCTTCCTGACTCCGAAAGAGAGGATGCCCTTCTCCTATTATTTGTCTCCAGCACTTGAGGTTCAGTGGTTGCCTGCCTCAGAACATGGAGTGTCCCTTGAGCAATCATGGTTAAGAACAGGGCTTTTTTGCAGCAGAAACGCACAGGAAGGCAGTTCCAGCTGGCTTGGTGTGAGGGGGTGTGGCCTAATATGCAAACGAGTTCCTGCTGGGCTTTTCCTACAAAAAAAGCAGCCCTGTGTGAAACAATGGTGATGTCAGGGGAGTGGCCTAATATGCGAATGAGTTCCTGCTGGGCTTTTCCTACCAAAAAAGCAACCCTGTGTGAAACAATGGTGATGTCAGGGGAGTGGCCTAATATGCGAATGAGTTCCTGCTGGGCTTTTCCTACCAAAAAAGCAGCCCTGTGTGAAACAATGGTGATGTCAGGGGAGTGGCCTAATATGCTAACAAGTTCCTGCTGGGCTTTTCCTACAAAAAAGCCCTGTGTGAAACAATGTTGATGTCAGGGGTATGACCTAATATGCAAATGAGTTCCTGCTGGGCTTTTTTTACAAAAAAGCCCTGTGTGAAACAATGGTGATGTTAGGGGAGTGGCCTAATATGCGAATGAGTTCCTGCTGGGCTTTTCCTACAAAACCCCCCCTCCCCCTCCCAAGCCAGTGTGCTCAGAGGAGCCATGCCTGTTAAAAAGTCTGCCAAGAAAACATCCTGATGTGATGTCACCCCACGGGCCGGTGCTTGCACAGGGAACTACCTTTACTTTTGCCTTTTTACAATGTGCAATAGGAAGCCAGTCAACCCTTGCATCAGGGAAGGACAAACTGTCATGCTAGGAAATGAACTAGAACACTTGCTAGATGCTGAACTATGTAGGAAGGTTTCCTGCATTTTTGCGGTCGATGCAGTGTTGGATTAAACCCTGTGGAGGCCCTAGGCAGACCCTAGGAGGCCAACTTTGATGTGGGCGTCGCAGTAGAGCATTCCCTTAAGAAAGCGCATGACGAGGCTTCCCTCTCCCTCCTTTCCGGAATCGGAAGGGAGGGGGAGCAAAGCCTCATCCCTCATTCTCCTAAGAGAGAATGTGGCACTGAGATGCCCACATTGAAGTGGGTAAGAAGGAGGCTGGCATTGCTCCTCTGAGCATGCCCTCGAGCCGGGGTTTTTTTCCCCTGAGAGGTGTCCTGCCTCCTGCCACCACAGAGGAGAGTCAGCAAGCTGGCGAACAAGCAGGGGGAGGGGAATTGGGCATTTGTCTGGGGTAGCGGGAGTGGAAGAGCCCTATTCGGCGGCCCCGCTCACAGTGCCCTAGGCAAATGCCTAATTTGCCTAGTGGGCGAGCCGGCGCTGATTTGGAGGTTAGTTTTAATTCTAGGAGCACTTCAGGTCACCTCTGAAGCTGGGGAACGCGAAGTGGCATTTGAGATGACCTTAGGGAGCAGGTTTTGCAAGAGATCTTTCTCTGCCTGGGATCCTGGAGAGCCGCTGCCGGTCAGGGTAGGAAATGCTGAATTGGTTTCAGAAGGTACTGTATTGTACTGTGCTGTACAATAGAACAGTGGAAGCTAATTTAGTGTAGCGGTTAAGAGCAGTGGACTCTAACCTGGAGAATCGGGTTTGATTCCCCACTCCTCCTCCACATGCACCCAGCTGGATGACCTTGGGTCAGTCAAAAGTTCTCTCAGGAGCAGTTTTCTCAGCCCCACCTACCTCACAGGGTGTCTCTTATGGGGAGAGGAAGAGCAGGAGATTGTACGCTTGTCTGAGAATCCAGCCTCTCTTCTTCTTCTTCTAGATTTGAGTCCGGTAGTACCTTAGAGACCATCATGATTTTGGAGGTATGACCTCTGCGAATCCAAGCTCCCTTTTTCAGAAACATTGGAGGAAGGGGACAGCTATGGCCATCCTCCCTAGGTGATGCCAGACCTCTCATTAGAGGTCCCTGTCCCTCAACTGCTGATCAGCTAGCTTGTTGGGGCAACTTACCAGCAGAAAGAAGAAGGCCCAGGTCACATTGCTGGTGTCACACAGGAAGTGACATCATCATGCCATAAGAACATCAGAGAAGCCATGTTGCGTCAGGCCAGTGGCCCATCCAGTCCAACACTCTGTGTCACACAGTAGCCAAAAAAACCCAGGTGCCATCAGGAGGTCCACCAGTGGGACCAGGACACTAGAAGCCCTCATATTGTTGCCCCTCCCAAGCACCAAGAATACAAAGCATCACTTGACCCACATAGCCACTGATGGAGCTCTGCTCCATATGTTTATCCAATCCCCTCTTGAAGCTGGCTATGCTTGTAGCCGCCACCACCTCCTGTGGCAGTGAACATCCAGGTGATGATTTGGTATTTGGGCAAAAACTCTATGCTAGAAGCCTGTTTTACCATAGAGATTTTGCCCAAATACCTCAGCATTGCACAGAGGTTTTTGTCACAATGACGCGACACCAGCAACACGGCTACGGCCTTTTCTCATTCTCTTGATAAGTTCCCCCATTCCTAACCCTACCGTCGCTTTAAGTTTTTCGAAGGAAGCGAAGGCTAAAAATGTGACAGAGCTTCAGTCTGAAAACTGTGTTCAGTATTATGTCAGTGGACTGGAATTTAGGAGGAACCTATCCAGAGACACAAATAATCGAACTAAATATCATGTGTCTCTGTGTGTGTGTGTGGAAATCTGACCTAAAATGAGAATCAAAACCATCTGTCGGGATTGCGAGAGGGCCACGAAGCTGGCGACCGATCGTGGAACATCCAAAACATACTAAAAAGATTTCCCTTCTGATTCTGTCCACAAATGTTTCCGGGGTCTTAACCCTCGCTAACCGGGTGAAGCGATGGCATTGTATAATCGCAAAAGAGAGGCGCTTCCCAGCTTCCCGAGAACACCAGTCATTCCATAGTGACATGTTCTCGCAAGTGCTTGGTAAAACAAGCTCTGCTTCTCTGTGGAACGCTTTTCCCTCACCGCCCCCAAACAGCCAGCATCTGGAATGCAGCCTGGGACCCAGCAGCAGCTGCTGCTGTACATCGGCGGGAAGAACTCCAGAAAGGAAGAGATTATATCCCCATATTTATATCGGCTGCCTCAGCAAGAGAGCTGAAAGAACCCCAGCAAAACTGGGCCGGGGAGGATGACGCTGAGCAGAGGCGGCCGGAATTACTAAGCTTCTCGGCCCGGCAGAAAGTAAGTTTGGACAGGCTTTACTTTCTTTTTCAAACGACCCACAGGACTGCGGCCTAGTCGTGGCTATTCTCGGAAAGGTGAGAAAAAATGAAAACAGTTTTGCTTCCCTCCAGTGTCTGGAATGTTTGTTTCGATAAGCAAATGAAAAGTTCTCTCCCTCATAAACTAGGGTTGCCACGTCCCTGTTGGAAAACATCCGGAGACTTTGGGAGTGGATCCGGGAGAGGGCGGGGTTTGGGGAGGGGAGGAGCCTCAGCCTGGTCCAATGCCCTAGAGTCTGCCCTTCGAAGCAGCCTTCTCTTCCGGGGGAGCTGATTTCCACCAGCTGGAGATCAGTTGTAAAAGCGGGAGATCTCCGGGCCCCACCTGGAGGCTGGCAACCCTAGATTAGAGTGACTTTTTAAACCTACGTCAGTATCACCTTTAAATTGAGCTGAATGGCGTAAAGGGCCAGCGTGGGATGGTGTATTAGAGTGTCTAGACTAGAATCGAGGGGCACTTTCACATGTGCTAACTAGAATTATAGAATCATAGAGCTGGAAGGGACCTCCAGGGTCATCTAGTCCAACCCCCTGCACAATGCAGGAAACTCACAAACACCTCCCCCTAAATTCACAGGATCTTCATCGCTGTCAGATGGCCATCTAGCCTCTGTTGAAAAACCTCCAAGGAAGGAGAGCCCACCACCTCCCGAGGAAGCCTGTTCCACTGAGGAACCGCTCTAACGGTCAGGAAGTTCTTCCTAATGTTGAGCCAGAAACTCTTCTGATTTAATTTCAACCCGTTGGTTCTGGTCCTACCTTCCGGGGCCGCAGAAAACAATTCCACCCCATCCTCTATAGGACAGCCCTTCAAGTACTTGAAGACGGTGATCCTATTGCCTCTCAGCCGCCTCCTCTCCAGGCAAAACATCCCCAGTTTTGTGAGTTTCCTGCATTATGCAGGGGTTGGACTAGATGACTAGATGACTAGAGGTCCCTTCCAACTCTATGATTCTATGATCCCCTGCCCTCACCTGGGGATTGGCAACCCTAGTCCAAAATGAAATTCACAGCAGAGACATCACGCTTGAAACAGACCGGAAAAACAGTTTTTAAAAGAGGGAACTTGGTGGTGAAAAGCTTGCGTAAAAAGCCATAGAAAAGAGCCAGATTCCAGGAGCGCCTTGAAGGCTGACAAAATTTGTGGCAGGGGAGGAGATCTCCGCCTCCGGCCTCTGCAAGCGAGGCTTGCCAATCCCCAGGTGGGGGCAGGGGATCCCCCAGCGTGGAGGCCCTCCCCCCCCGCTTCAGGGTCATCAGAAAGCCGGAGGGAGGGAAGAGAGAAATGTCTGCTGGGAACTCCATTATTCCCTGTGGAGATCAATTCCCATAGGAGATAATGGAAAATTGATTTGCATGTATGTATCTGGGGCTCTTGGGGGGCTTTTTAAGCTTTCCGGTAGAGGCACCAAATTTGCAGCATAGCATCCAGCACCTCTCCTCAAAACACCTATGAAGTTTCAAAAGGATAGGGCCAGGGGGTCCAATTCTACGGGCCCCTAAAGAAGGTGTCCCGGCGTTTAAAAGGCGTGCGGTCCCTTTCAATGGGATGGCCAGAACTCCCTTTTTAAAATTTATTTGTTTATTTATATTGCCAATTCCCAGGTGGGCAAAAAAATCAAAGGTACATAACCCACCGTGAAAACCAGCTTCTATTAATTAAATTACATACATATGAACATATGAAGCTGCCTTATACTGAATCAGACTCTCGGTCCATCAGAGTCAGTCTTGTCTACTCAGACTGGCAGTGGCTCTCCAGGGTCTCAAGCTGAGGATTTTCACACCTACTTGCCTGGACCCTTTTTTGGAGATGCCAGGGATTGAACCTGGGACCTTCTGCTTCCCAAGCAGAGGCTCTACCACTGAGCCACCGTCCCTCCAAAGATGCAGCCAATAATCCAAGTTTCCAAGGTCAAGGTCGTACGGAACCCTTGTTTCGCGTGAACTTCTTCAAGCTGCAACAATCCTCTTAACAATTTCTTTTAAGTGTTAGGCCAAACGGCCAGCATGTTTGAAGGAACACCTACAAGGCGCATCTTTGGACAGACATTAAACGTCGGGAGTACTACACCAGGATTTCATGGAATGAGAGGGGAAGTTTTACCATAGGATGAAAAGAAAGACTCTTGGTGCTATTGCTTCCTTTTCTATGAAGGACTAAAAGTTATGGTTGTTTTGTAATTTATGACGGTGGAATTTGTGTTTATTTTCGTTGACCGTGTATAATTTAATAATAGAAGCTGGTTTTCACGGTGGGTTATGTACCTTTGATTTTTTTTTTTTGTCCTTTTGCCTGTTACTCTCTGTGTGTTGTATAATTCCCAGGTGGGGGCAGGGGATTCCTCAGTTTGGAGGCCCTCCCCCCACTTCAGGGTCATTGGAAAGTGGGAGGGGGAGGGAAACGTCTGCTGGGCACTCCGTTATTCCCTATGGACACCGATCCCCATAGGGTTTAATAGAAAATTGCTCCAAGGCAGGGTGGGGGCCAGGGCATAAAATTTTGGGTGGGGGCTGTGGAGCTGCCTGGCCCCAGGTCGCTCGCTCTCATGCTCTTGGGGGTGGGAAGAGCCCAGGGAGAGCGGCAGCGTGAAAATTGGGGAATGAGTGGCAGGGAAAGGAGGGGCCATACAGGAGAAGGGGGGGTTGGGTGGAGTGGCCATGCCCCCCCGTGCCATCTGTGGCTATGGGCCAGATCCGAGGGTATCTGGGGCTGCTATTTTAGGAGCTAGAAGCGCCATATTTTCAGCATAGCATCCAATGCCTCTCCTCAAAACACTCCCCAAGTTTCAAAAGGATTGGACCAGGGGCTCCAATTCTATGAGACCCCAAAGAAGGTGCCTCTATCCATTATTGGAGGGAAGGCATTTAAAAGGTCTGTGGTCCCTTTCAATAGGGCAATCTTGGGAATTTCCCAAGATTGCCCTGTATGGCGAACTTTCCACCGGCCATCGAAATAGGGGGGCACCAAAGACGAGATACAAGGACTCCTTGAAGAAATACCTTGGTACCTGTTGCATTAACCATCACCAGTGGTCTGACCTAGCCTCAGACCGCAAAGCATGGAGGCACACCATCCACCAGGCTGTCTCTTCCTTTGAGAACGCACGCATAGCTGGTCTTGAGGACAAAAGGAGATTGAGGAAGAATCGCACTGCTACAGCACCAACCCCAAATCAGACTTTTCCCTGCAGCCACTGTGGCCGGACCTGCCTGTCCCGCATTGGTCTTGTCAGCCACCAGCAAGCCTGCAGCTGACGTGGACTACTGCACCTTTCTTAAATCTTCGTTCGCGAAGTCAAGCCGAGAGAGAGAGGTCCCTTTCAATGTGATGGCCAGAACTCCCTTTGGAGTTCAGTTCTGCTTGTCCCAACCTTGCTCCTGGCTCCACCCCCAAAGTCTCCTGGCTCCACCCCCAAAGTCCCCAGATATTTCTTGAATTGGACTTGGCAACCGTACTGCGGGCCTTACCCCCAAATCCTTAGGAAGTTCCCTAGCTGGAGTTGGCAACCGTAACAGCGTGGACGTCACACTGATCCACCTTTGGAGAGTGAGAGGTCTATAGCGATGAAGTGTGGGGGTTGAAAAGTGGCACCAATTCTTTGCTTCTCGTCGCTTCCTGTTAGATAGCATTTACCGGTGGAAATACCCCTATTTCGTAAAATACAAGCAGTTCTAAGATCTCTCCACTAGATGACAGCAGAGAGCCTCAGGACGCGTATCCTGGAAAGTCCAGCTCGTAAAGCACAAGCAGTTCTAAGATTTCTCCACTAGATGGCACCAGAGAGCCTCAAGACGTGGCGCAGTCTCTCTCTCTCCCCGCCCCCTTGCTTCTCTGGTCTTCATAACTCTAATCAGGCTCAACTTGGGAGGGGGGAAGCGGAGGAGGAGGGGAAGGGAAAATGTATTTTAGGCTCTGCTCTTGTGGCTGCTTATTGGAGTCCTGTGCAGAATGCCAGGCACAATGGAAGAGATTAAATAGACCTGGGTGTGAAGCTGGTATCAAGTTTCTTCTGCTGGCAGTCTGAAAAAGGAGCAGGAGTTTTAAACAAGTGCTTCTAATTCCTGCGTTGAGCAATAGCAGCCACTAGAGGGCAGCAAGAGGCTGACCTGAAACGGCCTCCGCTCCAGTTTGCAAAGGAAAAAGCTTATACCTTGGATAAAACTTTGTAGGGCTTAAAGGCGCCGCTGGACTCAAACTTTGTTCGAATAAATTCTTAGCAGAGATACCAGGAAATGTACCTCTTCTGGACAGCCTCTCTTTTGCTTTCTTGCTGGTTTACAATATTGCACCTTAAAAATGCAGTGTGTTGCAAAAAAAGACAAGCATCCACTATATCAGGGGTGGACAAACTGAGGCTCAGGAGCCACATGTGGCTCTTTCACACATTCTTTGTGGCTCTTGAAGTCCCCACTACCCCATTGGCTGGCTTGAAGAAGGAGATTTTTCTGATTAAATCATTTAAAGTTGCTTTCTTTCCACCTCTCTCCAAGCCCTATCTATCTATCTATCTATCTATCTATCTATCTATCTATCTATCTATCTATCTATCTATCTATCTATCTATCTATCTATCTATCTATCTATCTATCTATCTATCTATCTATCTATCATCTATCTATCTATCATCTAGGTGTAGTGGTTAAGTATGTTTGTGGTTAAGTGTGTAGTGGTTAAGTGGAGAGCCAGTGTAGTGGTTAAGTGTGTGGACTCTTATCTGGGAGAACCGGGTTTGATTCCCCACTCCTCCACTTGCACCTGCTAGCATGGCCTTGGGTCAGCCATAGCTCTGGCAGAGGTTGTCCTTGAAAGGGCAGCTGCTGTGAGAGCCCCCTCCAGCCCCACTCACCTCACAGGGTGTCTGTTGTGGGGGAGGAAGGTAAAGGAGATCGTGAGCCGCTCTGAGACTCTTTGGAGTGGAGAGCAGGATATAAATCCAATAACTTCTTTATCTATCTATCTATCTATCTATCTATCTATCTATCTATCTATCTATCTGTCTGTCTGTCTGTCTGTCTGTCTGTCTGTCTGTCTGTCTGTCTGTCTGTCTGTCTGTCTGCCTGCCTGCCCGTCCTCCCTCCCTCCCTCCCTGCCTGCCTCCCTCCCTCCCTTCCTTCCTTCCTTCCTTCCTTCCTTCCTTCCTTCCTTCCTTCCTTCCTTCCTTCCTTCCTTCCTTCCTTCCTTCCTCCCTCTCTCCCTCCCTTGCAGCTCTCAAACATCTGACATTCATGTCTTTCAGCTCTCGAACATCTGGTGCTTATTCTATGTGGCTCTCACGTTAAGCAAGTCTGGCCACCCCTGCACTATATAAATATACTACAAATATAGCTGCTATACAAATATTAGCCTGATCTCATCTGATCTCGGAAGCTAAGATGGTGGCTCACTGGTAGAGCATCTGCTTGGTAAGCAGAAGGCCCCAGGTTCAATCCCTGGCATCTCCAACTAAAAAGGCTCCGGGCAAGTAAGCATGAAAAACCTCAGCTTGAGACCCTGGAGAGCTGCTGCCAGTCTGAGCAGACAATACTGACTTTGATGGACCCTGATTCAGTAGGAGGCAGCTTTGTATGCTCAAATGTCAGCTCTGGTTAGTATTTGGATGGGAGACCACCAAGGAAGTTCAGGGGAACTGACACCAACCAGGTTCTAGCCAGGATGCTTGCATTCACACATCATGTGAAACTTTGTTTAAGACTAGGGGTGGCCAAACATGCGGCTGTTTCACACATATTGTGTGGCTCTCAAAGCCCCCACTGCCCTGTCAGCCAACTTGGAGAAGGCATTTCTCTCTTTAAATCATTTCTCGAAGCCAAGCCAGCTGGTGGCTTGGAGAATGCATTTAAAGTTAAAGTTGCTTTTTCCCCACCTCCATCTATTTTCCTTCCTTCCTGTCTTCCTGTTTGGTGTAGCGGTTAAGTGTGCGGACTCTTCTCTGAGAGAACCGAGTTTGATTCCCCACTCCTCCACTTGCAGCTGCTGGAATGGCCTTGGGTCAGCCATAGCTCTGGCAGAGGTTGTCCTTGAAAGGGCAGCTGTTGTGAGAGCTCTCTCAGCCCCATCCACCTCACAGGGTGACTGTTGTGGGGGAGGGAGATAAAGGAGATTGTGAGCTACTCTGAGATTCGGATTGGAGGGTGCAATATAAATCCGATATCATCATCTTCTCCTCCTCCTTCCGTCCTTCCTGTCTTGCAACTCTCAAACAGCTGATGTCTATTCTATGTGGCTCTTACCTTAAGCAAGTTTGGCCACCCCTGATTAAGACTAGTCGGTTAAGAAAAGCAACTGTACAGCGTGATCACAAATCCTGGTATAATGGATCTGAACAAACCACAATGAGCCAAGGGGTTCAAATTTGGACAATCACACCTTGGTTTCATGAAAGCCTGGTTTTGTCTGTTCTCTGAACTGAGCCATTCAAAGCAAACTGGATTATCTCCACGCAAAAAGAGTAAACGGGCACCAGCTGCACAAACAAATAGACCTACAAGAGAACCTTTCAGCTTCCTGGGAGACTCCCTGTTGCTCACCTGGGCGTCCTTTGTTCTTCAGCAAAGGAATGTCAAAAGGAGGCTCCCGTGTGAAATGGCTCAGTCAATATTACTCAGTAGGTTCAATAATATCAGTCAGGGCTTAAACGTACCTCCTGTTTGGTTAAGTGGTTAAGTTAAGTGGTTAAGAGCCAGTTTGGTGTAGTGGTTAAGTGAGCAGACTCTTATCTGGGAGAACCGGGTTCGATTCCCCACTCCTCCACTTGCACCTGCTGGAATGGCCTTGGGTCAGCCATAGCTCTGGCAGAGGTTGTCCTTGAAAGGGCAGCTGCTGGGAGAGCCCTCTCCAGCCCCACCTACCTCACAGGGTGTCTGTTGTGGGGGAGGAAGGTAGAGGAGATTGTGAGCCGCTCTGAGACTCTTCGGAGTGGAGGGCGGGATATAAATCCAATATCTTCTTCTTCATCTTCTTCCTTCGAGAAGATGTCGCCAGCTGATCAGATCACTGTTTTGAATTGTAGTTGGCTGAAGTCGGGGCTTTTTTTTTTTGCAGCAGGAGCTCCTTTGCATATGAGGTCACACCCTCCTGATGTAGCCAATCCTCCTGGAGCTTACAGGGCTCTTCTTACATCAGACCGGCTACATCAGGGGAGGGATGGTGGCTGAGTGGTAGAGCATCTGCTTGGTAACCAGGAAGTCCCAGGTTCAATCCCCGGCATCTCCAACTAAAAAGGGTCCAGGCAAATAGAAGTGGAAAACCTCAGCTGGAGACCCTGGAGAGCCGCTGCCAGTCTGAGTAGACAATACTGACTTGGATGGACCCAGTCTTCTGATTCAGTAGATGACTCATATATGTTCATGTGTTCTAGGGGAGGGACGGTGGCTCAGTGGTAGAGCATCTGCTTGGTAAGCAGAAGGTCCCAGGTTCAATCCCCGGCATCTCCAACTTAAAAGGGTCCAGGTAAATAGAAGTGGAAAACCTCAGCTGGAGACCCTGGAGAGCCGCTGCCAGTCTGAGTAGACAAGACTGACTTTGATGGACCGAGGGTCTGGTTCAGTAGAAGGCAGCTTCATATGTCTGTTAATGCCATTCTGTCTCAGAAATCACTGCAGGCTCCAAGCTATAAGGACAAATGGACTCGCATTCGAGCTGTACCTGAAGAAGTGAGCAGGGGCTCCCAAAAGCTCCTACCTGGCCCCCAATGTTTCCTCTAAGCTGCAAGTCTTGTGAACAAAATGTTTACTGTCATTAAAGTCTGTCAGGCCAGAATCCCTCTTGTTATCTAGGCTACCAGTGGGTTTGGGAAACAAAAGCAGAAATATTTTGATTACAACTCTGCTAGCCTTTGCTGGGATTGTAATTGCTTCTAAAGGGAAAGGAAAGGTCCCCTGTGCAAGCACCAGTCGTTTCCAACTCTGGGGTGACGTTGCTTTCACAAGTTTTCACGGCAGACTTTTTACGAGGTGGTTTGCCATTGCCTTCCCCAGTCATCTACGCTTCCCCCCAGCAAGCTGGGTACTCATTTTACCGACTTTGGAAGGATGGAAGGCTGAGTCAACCTTGGGCCAGCTACCTGAATCCAGCTTCTGCCGGAATCGAACTCAGGTCGTGAGCAGAGAGTTCAGACCCACAGTACTGCAGCACTCCTGCTTTACCACTCTGCGCCACGGGGCTGCTAATTGCTTCTAAATGGGGAGATAAAAGCCCACCTTTAACATCCTGGCGAAATAAGGTGTGAGAATGTTTTGCTCATTGCAAAATCACTAGTTGTCATCTCATGCCTAACTTACAAAATTATCAAGAAAAATTTACAGCAGTAGGGTTTCCAGTAGTTTCATATTTGGTTCCTAATAAGGCTTATTATTGGGACTTGCTATTTTTCTAAGGTATGTCATTCCATCTTTGTATCTTCTCTGTAGCAAATGTGTATTTGTCTTTGGTTTAATGCAGTGTCACGTTGGATTGGTGTATATTACAAATAAAGATTATTCCAAAAATTAAAAAAATGTTGTGAGCGACTGCTTAAATTAGTTTGCTCTGGGGCCATTTTTTTTTGAGCTGAGGCAAAAACGTGTGAGTTGGAGGCTAAAAATCTGTGAGCTAGCTCACACTAACTCAGCTTTGAGGGATCTAAGTGGTACAGAAATTACGTAAATAGGATCCTACTGACAAGAAGCTGTACACAGCAGTATAGACCACGGTCCCTATTCCAGCGGTTGCCAAACTTGCTTAACCTAAGAGCCACGTAGAGTAAACATCAGATGTTTGAGAGCCGCAAGGGAGGGAGGGAGGGAGAGAAGGAAGGAAGGCAAATAGATGGGAGAGGGAGGGAGAGATGGGAAGAAAGCAAATTTAACTTTAAAGGCATTCTCCAAGCTGCCAGCTGGCTTGGCTCGGAGAAGCGATTGAAAGAGAGAAATGCCTTCTCCAGGCCAGCTTCAAGAGCCACACAATATGCGTCAAAGAGCCACACGTGGCTCCCAAGCCACAGTTTCGCCACCCCTGCCCTAGTCCATCATCCAAGCAAATCCCTAATCCATTATCCACCTGTTTTGTGCAGTGCGACCCGATTATCTGTGCCGAAGACCCCTCCTGAATAGTTTTGTAGTGTGTACAGAAAACTAGGAGAATGGGAGCTTTCCTGATCTCCCAGGCAAGGTGTTGGGTTCCAGGGGGAAACTGAGAATTCCATGCAGGGCCGACCCTGTCACTAAGCAGACTGGGAAATCGTCTAGGGCGCTGGCCTTCTGGGGGCGCAGAATTGGGCGCCCCCCCCATATGAACGGTGATGTTATCTGGGGTGGGATTCTAGCAGGAGCTCCTTTGCATATTAGGCCACATACCCCAATGGAACCAATCTTCCAAGAGCTTACAAAAAAGAGCCTTGTAAGCTCTTGGAGGATTGGCTACGTCAGAGCGGTGTGGCCTAATATGCAAAGGAGCTCCTGCTAGAATCCCACCCCTGAATTGTTATCAGTTGGGGGGAGGGGTGTGTCTAGGCTTCCCAATCCCCAGGTCCCAGAGGGGGATCCCCCGGTTTTACAGGCTTCCCCCCTCCCCCAGCCAGCTGGCGGGCGGGGAAGCCCCTCCCCCACAGCCATTATGCACCTCCATGAACGATTCCCATAGAGAATGATGTGGAATTGATCTGTGGGTATCGGGGGCTCTGAGGGGGCTGTTTTTTGAGCTAGAGGTGCCAAATTTTCAGTATAGCATCTAGTGCCTCTCTCCAAAATACCCCCTACATTTCAAAAGTATTGGACCAGGGGGTCCAATTCTATGAGCCCCAAAAGAAGGTGCCCCTATCCTTCATTATTTTCTATGGAAGGAAGACATTTTAAAAGGTGTGCTGTCCCTTTAAATGTGATGGCCAGAACTCCCCTGGAGTTTAATTATGCTTGTCCCACCCTTGCTCCTGGCTCCACCCCCAAAGTCTCCTGGCTCCACCCCCAAAGTCCCCAGATATTTCTTGAATTGGACTTGGCAACCCTAGGTGTGTCTTGCCTAGGACGCCAATCCCCAGCATCACCAGTTAAAAGATTGCTATTAGCAGGTGTTGATCAGTTTAGTTTTAGTTTATTTATGATTTCTATCCCGCCCTTCCCACCAAGGTGGCTCAGGGCGGCTCACAACACATAAGATCTAACATTAAAATATTAAATTAAGCATTTTACAGAGTTAAAATTAAGCATTTTACACAGCTAAAAATATATTGACAAAGGCCTTTTTCTGCCAGGAACCCTGGAGAGCGGCTGCCAGTCAGAGCAGACAATGCCAAGCTCGCTGAAACCGTGATTTGACTTGGTTACAAGGCAGTTGTTGCCAAAAAACCCCCCCTATCAATAGTTTCTTTGTTTCCTTCCCTGTGTTCAGCCAGCATTGGGCAGAATGGCCCGAACCCAACGTGAACGTGTTGGACAAAGCAAGAAGAAACCAGGAAAAGGAATCTATTCATCCGTATTGGGCATCTGAAAAGGAAAGGCCGGGTTTCCTGTTGCTTTTGTGGACCGCCGCTGCCTCCTGCATCGCATTTCCACTCCGGGCCTGCTCAGAGAGATGACCGACGTCCCAGCGTGGAGTTAAGCGAATTACTGGGAGCATCTGGACTTTCTCTCTGGCAGCGGAAGGGCGGCTCTGGTGGACTGCACTTTGAAAACGCACAAAGGGAACGGCCTTCAGGCGCCCGGAACTGGCTTCGACAGGTAAGCACTGATTTTCCAAATCTCGTCGCCTCTGCAAACCTCTTCGCCTCTGGCTGATGAGGAAAGACCAGGGCTTTTTTTGTACAGAAACACCTTTGCATATTCGGCCACCCCGCCCCTGATGTAGCCAATCCTCCTGGAGCTTACAGTAGGCCCTGTACTAAGAGCTCTCTAAGCTCTTGGAGGATTGGCTACATCAGGGGTGTGTGGCCTAATGTGCAAAGGAGTTCCTGCTATCAAAAAACCCCCCTGAATGAAGCATTAAACTGTGGATTTGCTGCCAAAGGATGTAGTGATGGCCACAGATACAGACAGCTTTAAAAGGGGATTAGATAGACTCATACCGTATAGGCCTATCAGTGGCTAGCGGCCAGGGGTGGAATTCTAGCAGGAGCTCCTTTGCATATTAGGCCACACACCCCTGATGTAGTCAATTCTCCTGGAGCTTACAGTAGGCCCTGTACTAAGAGTCCTATAAGCTCTTGGAGGATTGGCTACATCAGGGGTGTGTGGCCTAATATGCAATGGAATTCCTGCTACCAAAAAAAGCCCTGGGAAGGACTGATGAGTGTGGGGGGCATATTTGGGATCTATTTGGGGCTGATCTTTTTTTTCTTAAGACATGCCAGTTGCCTCAACTCAAGGTGCTACTCAACTCAAGGTTGAGTGCCTCAACTCAAGGTTGAGTGCCTCAACTCAAGGTTGCCTCAACTCAAGGTGCAACTCAAGGTGCTACTAAAGATGCTACTGACACACAAGGCTCTAGAATAAACAATAGAAAAGCCCTCCACAGAACATCCACCAGATCACTTGTGGTGTGGAGAGTCCAGCCAGAGGAAGAATAGGGAATATAAGAACATAAGAGAAGCCATGTTGGATCAGGCCAATGGCCCATCCAGTCCAACACTCTGTGTCACAGAAGAACATGAGAGAAGCCATATTGGATCAGGCCAGTGGCCCATCCTGTCCAACATTCTGTGTCACACAGTGGCCAAAAAACAAAACAAAACCCAAGTGCCATCAGGAGGTTGACAAGTGGGGCTAGAAGCCCTTCCACTTTGCCCCCCACAAGCACCCAGAATCCAGAGCATAACGTGCCCCAGACAGAGAGTTCCAACAATATGCTGTGGCTAAGAGCCACTGATGGACCTCTGCTCCATATGCTTATCCGATCCCCTCTTGAAGCTGTCTATGCTTGTAGTCGCCACCACCTCCTGCGGCAGTGAATTCCACATAGTTA
Source organism: Heteronotia binoei (assembly GCF_032191835.1). Classification (NCBI taxonomy): domain Eukaryota; kingdom Metazoa; phylum Chordata; class Lepidosauria; order Squamata; family Gekkonidae; genus Heteronotia; species Heteronotia binoei. The sequence continues at coordinate 269,833,319 of NC_083223.1, forward strand.
TCCTGCTGAGATAAGGAGCGTGATGAGGAGCCCCATGGGCATTTTTCATGGGTTATTTCTCCTGTACTTATCAGGTAGGAGAAAGCAGACACAGCCCAAAAGGGAAAAATAGCTCTGGAGAAAGGGCTGCACCACATCCCAGCCTGGTGGAAAAGGAAAGGTCCTCTGTGCGAGCACCAGTCATTTCCGACTCTGGGGTGATGTTGCTTTCTCAACATTTTCACGGCAGACTTTTTACGGGGTGGTTTGCCATTGCCTTCCCCAGTCTTTTACACTTCCCCCCCAGCAAGCTGGGGACTCATTTTACCCACCTCGGAAGGATGGAAGGCTGAGTCAACCTTGGGCCGGCTACCTGAATCCAGCTTCTGCCGGAATCGAACTCAGGTCGTGAGCAGAGAGTTCAGACCACAGCACTGCAGCACTCCTGCTTTACCACTCTGCGCCACGGGGTCGCCAGGAAAGAGGGGGAAAGAGAGAAGAAAACGCCAGCCAGCCTCACAGCTTCCATGGCCTAACTAGGCGCTTGCCACTGTTCTGCCAAGCTTGTATATGTCCATCAGTATGCTCAACCAGACTCTACTAGGCTAGGCAGTTCTGCCTACAACTCGTCTGAGCTAGGGTGCTGCCTTCTCTGGGATGGGCACCTGGCTTAGGGTTGCCAATCCCCAGGTGGGGGCAGGGGATCCCCCAGTTTGGAGGCCCTCCCCCTGCTTCAGGGTCATCTAGGGTTGCCAGTTCTATGAGCCGCCAAAGAAGGTGCCCCTATCCTTCATTATTTCCAATGGAGAGAAGGCTTTTAAGAGGTGTGTGGTCCCTTTAAATGAGAAAGCCAGCACTCCCTTTGGAGTTCAATTATGCTTGTCACAGCCTTGCTCCTGGCTCCACCCCCAAGTCTCCTGGCTCCACCCCCAAATACCCCAGATATTTCTTGAATTGGACTTGGCACAGACACAGAGTGTTGGACTGGATGGGCCATTGGCCTGATCCAACATGGCTTCTCTTATGTTCTTATGTGACACAGAGTGTTGGACTGAATGGGCCATTGGCCTGACCCAACATGGCTTCTCTTATGTTCTTATGTGACACAGAGTGTTGGACTGGATGGGCCACTGGCCTGATCCAACAGGGCTTCTCTTCTGTTCTTATGTGACACAGAGTGTTGGACTGGATGGGCCATTGGCCTGATCCAACATGGCTTCTCCTCTGTTCTTATGTGACACAGAGTGTTGGACTGGATGGGCCATTGGCCTGATCCAACATGGCTTCTCCTCTGTTCTTATGTGACACAGAGTGTTAGACTGGATGGGCCATTGGCCTGATCCAACATGGCTTCTCTTATTTTCTTATGTGACACAGAGTGTTGGACTGGAGGGGCCACTGGCCTGATCCAACATGGCTTCTTTTTTGTTCTTATGTGACACAGAGTGTTGGACTGGAGGGGCCATTGGCCTGACCCAACATGGCTTCTCTTATGTTCTTATGTGACACAGAGTGTTGGACTGGATGGGCCACTGACCTGATCCAAGAGGGCTTCTCTTCTGTTCTTATGTGACACAGAGTGTTGGACTGGATGGGCCATTGGCCTGATCCAACATGGCTTCTCTTCTGTTCTTATGTGACACAGTGTTGGACTGGATGGGCCATTGGCCTGATCCAACATGGCTTCTCTTCTGTTCTTATGTGACACAGAGTGTAGGACTGGATGGGCCACTGGCCTGATCCAACATGGCTTCTCTTATGTTCTTCTGTGACACAGAGTGTTGGACTGGATGGGCCATTGGCCTGACCCAACATGGCTTCTCTTATGTTCTTATGTGACACAGAGTGTTGGACTGGATGGGCCACTGGCCTGATCCAACAGGGCTTCTCTTCTGTTCTTATGTGACACAGAGTGTTGGACTGGATGGGCCATTGGCCTGATCCAACATGGCTTCTCTTCTGTTCTTATGTGACACAGAGTGTTGGACTGGATGGGCCATTGGCCTGATCCAACATGGCTTCTCTTCTGTTCTTATGTGACACAGAGTGTTGGACTGGATGGGCCATTGGCCTGATCCAACATGGCTTCTCTTATTTTCTTATGTGACACAGAGTGTTGGACTGGAGGGGCCACTGGCCTGATCCAACATGGCTTCTCTTTTGTTCTTATGTGACACAGAGTGTTGGACTGGAGGGGCCATTGGCCTGACCCAACATGGCTTCTCTTATGTTCTTATGTGACACAGAGTGTTGGACTGGATGGGCCACTGGCCTGATCCAAGAGGGCTTCTCTTCTGTTCTTATGTGACACAGAGTGTTGGACTGGATGGGCCATTGGCCTGATCCAACATGGCTTCTCTTCTGTTCTTATGTGACACAGAGTGTTGGACTGGATGGGCCATTGGCCTGATCCAACATGGCTTCTCTTCTGTTCTTATGTGACACAGAGTGTAGGACTGGATGGGCCACTGGCCTGATCCAACATGGCTTCTCTTATTTTCTTCTGTGACACAGAGTGTTGGACTGGATGGGCCATTGGCCTGATCCAACATGGCTTCTCTTCTGTTCTTCTGTGACACAGAGTGTTGGACTGGAGGGGCCATTGGCCTGATCCAACATGGCTTCTCTTATGTTCTTATGGCAGCCCTATTTTAGACTGTCGAACCTGGTTTTCTGCTGCCAGACGCTCCTCACTGATTTTAAATACTGATCATTTGAATTGTTCTCAGGAGATTATCAGATGGATTTTACATGTCTGCTGTTACGTGTCTCTAGAGGGGCAGCCATCTATATTTGCTTTTGCCTCTACCCCTGATGTCTCCTGGCTCCACCCCCAAAGTCCCCAGATATTTTGTGAATTGGACTTGGCAACCCTACAGGAGATCTCCAGATCACCTGGAGGTTGGGAACCCCATCCCAGACATTTTGTCGCCGTGTTCTCCCCAACAACCTGTATTTGCTGTGGTGTCTCTAAAAATGTTCTAAACTTCTGGGCCAAAGCTCACGAAACTAGAGTCCTGTAATTAGAACGCAAGACGGGCAATTTGGCTCTTAAAACATAGCTGTGGGCAGACGACAACCTGGATTCAACCCTCGCTGCTGGGGAAAGAAGGTTTAACTCTTCCTTGCAGTTTCCTGAATCCAAAGCACTGTCCCTGGCTGTAATCTTCAGTGGGAGGGAGCAGGAAATGGTATTGTTTCTCCCTCATTTAAAGCAGTGTGCGGGCAAATTGCTGAAATAAAGGAAACAGCTTGGTGAAAGGGAAAAGGGCAGTGGCTGTTGTTTGCTTTCTGGATAAAACTGTGGCTCAGAGATGGAGCATCTGCATGGCATGCGGAAGGTCTCAGGTTCAATCCCCGGCATCTCCAGCTAACTCATTTGTTACGAGGGCCAGATCGGACATAAATGAGACTTTGTTGGGCCAGACTATGTTGGGCACGGCCTTGTGTGTACCTATTTAAGATTAAATAGCAGAGATATAAACTTCACAAAGGACAGAGACAAACACAATGAAAGTGTTTTTTTTTTTTAAAAAAACCCTTAAAACATTAGCACGTTGGTATTAAAGGTGCTTTCTTTGTATTTCTCCCATGGGATCTAGGGAACTGGGCAAAGGAAGCTCTGGCTCTTTCCTTCCTTCCCCAGGGGACCAGGAGTGGGAGGAGCCTCAGCCAATAGAAGGATTGGCTAGAATTCCACCCCTGGTTGTTATTACTCTTGTTAATTGTGTACTTGGCTCAGTAGCTCAGTAGCTGTGCAACTGAGAGAGCCTGGCAAAGCAAACTCCCTCCCCCTCCCTCCCCAAGGGAGGAGCCTCAGCCAATGGAGAAAATAGAGGCTTTGTTCTGTAGCTCCTGGGCGATTGAGCAAGCCTGGCAAAGCACGCTGCGTTGCAGAAGGAAGCAAGAGAGAGGGAGAAGGAAGTAGATGCCAGCAAGTTGCTTGGGGGCCTGATAGGAGTCCTCCAGGGGTCTTATTGGCCCCCCGGGTTGACATCCCTGTAGGAGATGAGAAAGACCTCTGCCTGAGACAGTGCAGAGCGTCTGCCAGTCTGAGCAGACCATACTGACCTCGATACACCACGGGTCTGATTCAGTATAAGGCAGCTTTGCATATGTTCACGTGCACGTGAGAAGCAGTGAATTTGTCCACACGCTGCACCAGATACAGAGACTTTGAGCTCAGGCAAATGGGGTTAAGCTCAATCATCCAAGCCCTTCCATAAAATGCAAATTGCACCTGATGCAGCCTCAGTTTGCCTGTCACAAGAGCCTCAGGTGCACAAAACGGAGGGGTGCAGAAAAGCGTATCATGACTAGACTGTTGTATTGTTATCAGGGGTGGAATTCTAGCAGGATTCCTTTGCATATTAGACCCCCCCCCCAATGCAGCCAATCCTCCAGGAGCTTACAAGGCTCTTTTTTGGAAGCTCTTGGAGGATTGGCTGCATCAGGGGTGTGTGGCCTAATAGACAAAGGAGGTCCTGCTAGAATTCCTTACAGGGCTCTTCGTACAGGGTCTGCTGGAAGCTCCAGGAGGATTGGCTGCATCAGGGGTGCATGGCCTAATATGCAAAGGAGGTCCTGCTAGAATTCCTTACAGGGCTCTTCTCACAGGGCCTGCGGTAAGCTCCAGGAGGACTGGCTACATCAGGGGTGTGTGGCCTAATAGACAAAGGAGGTCCTGCTAGAATTCCTTACAGGGCTCTTTGTACAGGGCCTGCTGGAAGCTCCAGGAGGATTGGCTGCATCAGGGGTGCATGGCCTAATATGCAAAGGAGCTCCTGCTAGAATTCCACCCCTAGTTCTTACGACTTGTTATTTGTGTATTTACCTTTTGACTACTATGAAAGTAAAAGGGGTGCAATTTTATATCATTCTATTCTTGTGTTGGGTACAACAATTAGCTACGTAGTTAGGGCTCTACTCTAAAGGGCAGAGGGTGGCTTTAGCTTTCCCATTTCAGCTCTGCTTTGCTATTCAAAACAGGTCTCCTTGGCTTTGCTGTTAGCATTTGAAAGAAGAAAAGATCGTGCCCTTTCAAAACCCGCATTTCTCCTTGGGTCCCCTAACAACCTTTCTCGCTCCTTCATTGGGCTCTTTAGTTCTACTCAGCCTTGGAGAAGGCATGGCCTGGAAGGTGTAAACCAAAATGCCCTCAAAACGAGGATGGGGACTTGTCAGGTGGACACGTGGCTTAATCAGGATCTTTTATCTATGTGTACAGGATCCACGTCCAGAAATTAATGCTTAAATTTATCAAGGACTCTAATTAAGTAAAACCATTAAAATTTATTCCAGAAAAATATAGGCATACAGACAAGGCAATGTGCTCATGAAACATACATACAGTCCTAGGAAAAATAGAGAGAGATATAGAGACAACACATGGATAGACAAACAGGGTGATAACTACCGATCGTAGTCTTCAAGGAAGGCTCCAATGGCGACAAAAGAGGACGGGGGGAATGGGACCCTCAACTGTGGCCAGAATCAGGGATGGATCTAGACAGCGGAACTGGGGTACTGCTAGACGCACACCTGAGTGGAGTTGGGTCAGAGGTTAAATAGACTACCTTAGACCCTCAGGGGATGGGAGGTACAGGGGTGGAAAAAGGGGAGGCTCTGCAGTGACCATAAGGGCTGGACTTCTGCAGTAGCCAGTAGCAAGTTAATTGGTGGCACCTAATTGGGTACCCATAACTGACCAATGAACAAGCTTGGGCCCTGGTTACCTGATTGGACCTCTAGGTAACAATAAGCCAGGGTAGGGAAGCTCCAAGATGACTGTTGGGGAGAAGAATGGGGAAAATTACTGGGTGGAGGGGTACTTAAGACTATTAAACTTATCTAAAAAGATGGCAATAGATGGCCAAATTACTATCTAGGTAACACCCGGTTTCCACAAAGAACTTGGCTCTGGTTGAAGATGGTCTTCCTTTTCTTCAGTGTTCTTGGCATCAGTCTTTGTCCTTAGTTCCGTCGGACAAAGGCTTAGGCGGTCTGGCAGGGTCCACGGCTAGATAAGCTTGATGGCCTCATGGATGGGTGACATCTGTTCAGTATGTGAGCCTCCCGCTTTGCTGAAATGGATCTTGGCACTGCTGGAAGATAGCTGGTGTTAGCCTCCCAAAGTGTATTCTATGGTCCAGGCTGGAAACTGTTTGCCAAGATTGTGCACACAAGGAGCGGCTGGAGGCTCTTCTGTAGTTCTGGCTAACACCCATCCAGAGATGTAGAATGCTGCTGCAAAGCTGAGGCTTATAGTATCCGCATAAGCCTTAGAAACCGTAAGCAAAGTCCACGTCTTAGAGCAGATGTGTGCGAGTGAAAACTCCAGGCACCCTGGCAACCATACTGGTGATCACGATGTCCACGTGTATGAAAAGTAGGGGGCTTTTTCTTACAAAGGTCCCACCCCAGCCCCAGATACCCACAGATCAATTCTTCATTATACCCTATGGGAATCGGCCTCCATAGAGAATAATGGAGTGCCCAGCAGACATTTCCCTCCCACTCCTGCTTTCTGATGACCCTGAAGCGGGGGGAGGGCCTCCAAACCGGGGGATCCCCTGCCCCCGCCTGGGGATTGGCAACCCTACCCCAAGCTACTCCAGTGACTTTCTTCCTATGCCCAGAGGAATGCAAAAAACCCCAAAACTCCAGGATGCCTGGATCGATCTGGCCTGGGGGGAAATTCCTTCCTGATCTCGAAGTGGTCGTTGGCATTACCTTGGGCATATATAAAAGGGCCATAAGAGCTGAGCGCTGGCTTATCCCTTCCTGCCCGCCATCCCACAATCTGCCTAAATTCATCGAATCAGCATTGCTGTTGGATGGCCATCTAGCCTCTGCTTAAACACTCTCCCCACCCCCCAAGAAGCCTGTTCCACTGAGGAACTGCCCTAACCATCAAGAACATGAAAACATAAGAAGAGCCCCGCTGGATCAGACCAGTGAGGGTCCATCCAGTTCAGCCTCCTGTCTCACACAGTGGCCTCAACCAGTTCCTCTGGAGGGCCAACAACAGGGCAGGGAGGCCAAGGCCTTCCCCTCATAAGAACATCAGAAGTGCCCTGCTGGATCAGACCAGTGAGTAGGGTTGCCAAGTCCAACCCCAGAAATATCTGGGGACTTTGGGGGTGGAGCCAGGAGACACTGGGGTGGAGCTAGGGGGGAGGGAGGAAACGGCGCCGGGGAGCGTGGCGAGCCGCCCCGCAGCTGCCGCCTCTTCTCTGCTCGCCGTGGCTGCTCCTCCGAGATGGGGTCAGCCTGAGCCCATCTTGGAGGAGCAGCCACGGCGAGCAGAGAAGAGGCGGCAGCGGCGCGGCGGCCTCGCCCACTCGGCCTCTGGGGTGGAAGCGGAGGGGGGTGTGGAGGCGGGCCGGGGGCGTGGCGAGCCGCAAGTCTGGGTCCTAGAAGGGCCCGGATTCGCGGCTCGCCATGCTCCTGGCCTGCCTCGCCCTCCCCTGCGCTGCTGACGCCTCTTGGCTGCTCCTCCGAGATGGGCTCAGCCTGGGCCCATCTCGGAGGAACAACTGCGGTGGGCGGGGAGGGGGCGGCAGCGGTGCGGCGCGGCGGCCTCGCCCGCTCCAGGATCGGGCGGCTTGCCGTTTCCCCCCCTCTCCCCCCGCTTCCATTTTTTTGGGGAGCGGGGGAAGAGGGTGGAAATCCTGGGGTCCCCCGCCAGGGCGGGAGGGTTGGGAAGCCTACCAGTGAGGGTCCATCTAGTCCAGCATCCTGCCTCACACAGTGGCCTCAACCAGTTCCTTTGGAGGGGCAACAACAGGGCAGAGAGGCTGAGGCCTTCCCCTCATAAGAACATCAGAAGAGCCCTGCTGGATCAGACCAGTGAGGGTCCATCTAGTCCAGCATCCTATCTCACACAGAGGCCTCAACCAGTTCCTCTGGAGGGCCAACAACAGGGCAGAGAGGCTGAGGCCTTCCCCTCATAAGAACATCAGAAGAGCCCTGCTGGATCAGACCAGTGAGGGTCCATCTAGTCCAGCCTCCTGCCTCACACAGTGACCTCAACCAGTTCCTCTGGAGGGCCAGCAAAAGGGCAGAGAGGCCGAGGCCTTCCCCTCATAAGAACATCAGAAGAGCCCTGCTGGATCAGCCCAATGAGGGTCCATCTAGTCCAGCATCCTGTCTCACACAGCGGCCTCAACCAGTTCCTCTGAAGGACTAATGACAGGGCAGAGAGGCTGAGGCCTTCCCCTCAGAAGAGCCCTGCTGGATCAGACCAGTGAGGGTCCATCTAATCCAGCCTCCTGTCTCACACAGTGACCTCAACCAGTTCCTCTGGAGGGCCAACAACAGGGCAGAGAGGCCGAGGCCTTCCTCTCATAAGAACATCAGAAGAGCCCTGCTGGATCAGACCAGTGAGGGTCCATCTAGTCCAGCATCCTGTCTCATGCAGAGCCCTCAACCAGTTCCTCTGGAGGGCCAACAACAGGGCATACAGGCTGAAGCCTTCCCCTCATAAAAAATATCAGGCAAGCCCTCTTGGATCAGACCAGTGAGGCTCCATCTAGTCCAGCATCCTGTTTCACACAGTGGCCTCAACCAGTTCCTCTGGAGGGCCAACAACAGGGCAGAGTGGCCGAGGCCTTCTCCTCATAAGAACATCAGAAGAGCCCTGCTGGATCAGACCAGTGAGGGTCCATCTAGTCCAGCATCCCGTCTCACACAGTGGTTTCAACTAGTTCCTCTGGAGGACAGGGCAGAGGGGCTGAGGCCTTCCCATGATGTTGCCTCCTGGCTCTAGATTCAGAGGTTTGGTGCCTCTGAATGTGGAGATCCCCCTCACATTCCCCTCAGCCACCATGACTAGTAGCGTTGGTAGACATATCCTCCATGAATCAAATTCTTCCTCTCTTTATTCCTGGGCTCCACCTTCTTGGTTTGAATCCAAAGAATCCTGTCTCAGCCTGTACTTCCTTCTGCTTAAGGAACTTGAACTAACAGAACTAACGTTTTTTCGCAGAACCGTGGCAGTAAAAGCACACCTGGGTTAATAAGTAAACGGAGGCGACGGGAAACTCTCTTTCTCCCATTTCCAGTAAAGACCTTTCAGTGAGCGCATCGATGCTCTTGAGACCATCGGCAAACACTCCAAAGTCCTTCACAGGCTGGGTTCTCCAGGGTCTCTGATGGTTCTGACCCACTTAGCTGGGCTCCGAGATCAGCCCTGGGGGCTCTGGTACACGGACCTGCATCGTCAAAGGTGTGTTGGAGGCGAGAACAATTTGTGTGGTGGCCTTCCTAAACGGTGGAACTCTCTTCTACAAAAGGGCCCCTCTTGAAAGGCTTTTAGGTGCTTGCGGGAAATGTATTCATTCCAAAAAAACTGCAGCCAGGATTAAGCCTGTTTTTTTAATCTGCTTTTGGTATTGTCGATCTTCTTCTTCTTCCTCCACCTCCTCCTCTCCTCCTCCTTCTCCTCCACCTTTTCTCCTCCTCCCCCTCCTCCTTGTCTTTCTCCTCCTCCTCCTCTTCTTCCTCCTCCTCCCCTTCTCTTTCTTCTCCTCCTCCTCACTTCCCCATCCTTCTCTTCTTCTTCTTCCTACTCCTCCTCCACCCCTCCTCCTCCTCTTCCTCCTCCCCTCCTCCTTTCTCTTCCTCCTCCTCTTCTTCCTCCTCCTCCACCCCTCCTCTCTTTCTCCTCCTCCTCCTCTTCTTCTTCCTCCTCCACCTCCTCTCTGTTTATTTTTGTGAATTTCTTTTGTCAGACTGAATTTCTTTCGGTCTATCAATGTCGTGTATGCGTGGCAGTGGTATATGAATGGTGTGTGTGGCTTCTGAAGGGAGGGAGTATAGATATGAGGAATTCGCACGAGGACTGTTTTTCAGATGTCACACATGCCAGGAAATCCATAGGTGGCCAAACTGCCCTTTCTTCCCCCCTCCCACCTACAATGTGGGAGTAATCATAGTGGCCTACCTTGCAGGGTTGTTATAAAGGTCATGACTAAATAATGTGAGTTTCTTTGAATACAGTGTGATGCTAAATAGACGCTCGATATTATGTGTCTCCCTTCCCCTGTAAGATATCCATGAACCACATTTTAAACTGAGCCAGTATGGTGCAGTGGTTAATTTATTTATTTAATTTATTTATTTTCCGATTTATATCCCGCCCTTCCCAACAAGTGGCTCAGGGCGGCTCACAGCACAATATTTCACATAGTAACATTTAAGCATAAAACAGTTAAAATTAATTAATACATTTAAGATTATAAAATATTTAAAATTATAAAACATTTAAAACATTTAAAACATTAGGGTCAGCAACCTCTAGTACAGGGGTCCTCAACCTTTTTAAATAGGGGGCCAGTTCACTGTCCCTCAGACTGTTGGAGGGCCGGACTGCCGTTACTGTACAAGGCCGCGGACCGTCAGTTCTCCGTCTTCTGCATCTCTCTCCCTTCCCCACACCACACACCCTGGCCTGGAAACTCACCTCACCTTGGTATCACCTCACACTCTGTCTCCGCCACCTCAGCCGAGTGCCGGAAGTGTGCGTTGCTAACGCAAGTTTAGGTTGAACGTCACTTCCGGTCTGATTTTGCCATAACCCGGCGGGCCGCATAAACGTCCTCAGCGGGCCGCATCTGGCCCGCGGGCCGTAGGTTGAGGACCCCTGCTCTAGTATGACTACACCAGGTTTCCTGTGCCAGCTAGTCATAGGCCAGCCGGAAGAGGGTTGTCTTACAGGCCCTGCGGAACTGGGCAAGGTCCCACAGGGCCCTCACCTCCTCCGGCAGCTGGTTCCACCAGGAGGGGGCCGCAGAAAAGGCCCGGTCCCTGGTAGATTTTAAGCAGGCTTCTTTTGGCCCGGGGATAACTAGGAGATTTCGAGTTCCCGATCTCAGTACTCTCTGGGGCACATGTGGGGAGAGACGGTCCTTCAGGTAGGCAAGTCCTAGGCCATATAGGGCTTTAAAGGTAATGACCAGCACCTTGTACCGGACTCGGTAAGCTATTGGCAGCCAGTGCAGCTCCCGGAGCCCTGGCCGGATGTGCTCCCTTCTTGGGAGTCCTAACAACAGCCGGGCCACAGCATTCTGCACTAGCTGTAGCTTTCGGGTTCGGCACAAAGGCAGCCCCATGTAGAGAGCATTGCAGTAGTCCAACCTCGAGGTGACCGTGGCGTGGATCACTGTTGCTAGATCGTCGCCAACTGCCTTGCCCGCCTAAGATGAAAAAAAGCGGACTTGGCAGTGGCTGCTATCTGAGCCTCCATCATTAAGGAGGGCTCCAATAGTACCCCCAGGCTTTTGACCCTGTCCGCCGCCATCAGCGGTGCACCCTCAAAAGCTGGAAGGGGGATTTCCCTCCCCGGACCCCGACGACCCAAGCAAAGGACCTCTGTCTTCGCTGGATTTAGCTTCAGCCCGCTCAGTGTGCAGACTCTGGGAGAACCGGGTTTGATTCCCCACTCCTCCACTTGCAGCTGCTGGAATGGCCTCGGGTTAGCCATAGCTCTGGCAGAAGTTGTCCTTGAAAGGGCAGCTGCTGGGAGAGCCCTCTCAGCCTCACCCACCTCACAGGATGTCTGTTGCGGGTGAGGAAGGTAAAGGAGATTGTGACCACTCAGAGACCCTGTCCTTGAAAGGGCAGCTTCTGGGAGAGCTCTCTCAGCCCCACCCACCTCACAAGGTATTCGTTGTGGAGGAGGAAGGTAAAGGAGATTGTGAGCTGCTCTGAGATTCAGAGTAGAGGGCGGGATATAAATCCAATATCTTCATCTACCTCACAGGGTGTCTGTTGTGGGGGAGGAAGGTAAAGGAGATTGTGAGCCGCTCTGAGACTCTTTGGAGTGGAGGGCGGGATATAAATCCAATATCTTCATCTACCTCACAGGGTGTCTGTTGTGGGGGAAGAAGGGAAAGGAGATTGTGAGCCGCTCTGAGACTCTTCGGAGTGGAGGGTGGGATATAAATCCAATATATTCATTTACCTCACAGGGTGTCTGTTGGGGGGAAGAAAAGGAAAGGAGATTGTGAGCCGCTCTGAGACTCTTCGGAGTGGAGGGCGGGATATAAATCCAATATATTCATCTACCTCACAGGGTGTCTGTTGTGGGGGAGGAAAGTAAAGGAGATTGTGAGCCGCTCTGAGACTCTTTGGAGTGGAGGGCGGGATATAAATCCAATATCTTCATCTACCTCACAGGGTGTCTGTTGTGGGGGAGAAAAGGAAAGGAGATTGTGAGCCGCTCTGAGACTCTTCGGAGTGGAGGGCGGGATATAAATCCAATATCTTCATCTACCTCACAGGATGTCTGTTGTGGGGGAGAAAAGGAAAGGAGATTGTGAGCCGCTCTGAGACTCTTCGGAGTGGAGGGCGGGATATAAATCCAATATATTCATCTACCTCACAGGGTGTCTGTTGTGGGGGAGGAAAGTAAAGGAGATTGTGAGCCGCTCTGAGACTCTTTGGAGTGGAGGGCGGGATATAAATCCAATATCTTCATCTACCTCACAGGGTGTCTGTTGTGGGGGAGAAAAGGAAAGGAGATTGTGAGCCGCTCTGAGACTCTTCGGAGTGGAGGGCGGGATATAAATCCAATATATTCATCTACCTCACAGGGTGTCTGTTGTGGGGGAGGAAAGTAAAGGAGATTGTGAGCCGCTCTGAGACTCTTTGGAGTGGAGGGCGGGATATAAATCCAATATCTTCATCTACCTCACAGGATGTCTGTTGTGGGGGAGAAAAGGAAAGGAGATTGTGAGCCGCTCTGAGACTCTTCGGAGTGGAGGGCGGGATATAAATCCACTATCTTCTTCTTCATCATTATCTTCTTCTCCTTCTAAAGTAGAGTCACATATCTACCTATCAGCTTAGAGCGGTGCTGATTTGAGGCGTGCCTCCATTCCTCGAACAGGTGCCCCGGGAGAAAAGAAACGATGGCTGCCGAGCTCTCGGAGCTGGAAAAGGCCATCGAGACGCTGGTGAAGACCTATGACAAGTACGCCACCAGAGGCTTCTTCCGAAGGAAGCGGGGGATCAGCAAAGGCAGCTTCCAGAAGATGCTGAGTGAGGAACTCCACCACATGTTGACGGTGAGAGGAGAGGCCCGGAGATTCTGGGCGCAGGCTGGTTGGGGGAGGATTCAAATCTCAGACAACAGAGTTAAGACAGGGCTGGTGTCGTCATACGTGGAAGCGGGGAAGATGCTGGGGGTGCCCTGGGTTTCTAATGGGGCCCCCTGACACAGACTAGGGTTGCCAATCCCCAGGTGAGGGCAGAGGATCCCCCGGTATGGAGGCCTTCCCCCCCCGCTTCAGGGTCGTCAGAAAGTGGGGGGAGGGGAGGGAGGGAAATATCTGCCGGGCACTCCACGATTCCCTAGGGAGACCGATTCCCATAGGGTATAATGGAGAATTGATCTGTGGGTATCTGGGACTCTGGAGGGGGGCCCCTGTTTTTTGAGATAGAGGCACCAAATTTGCAGCATAGCATCCAATGCTTCTCCCCAAAACCAGTTTCAAAAAGATACGACCAGGGGGTCTAATTCTATGTGCCTGAAAAGAAGGTGCCCCTATCCTTCATTATTTCCAATGGAGGGGAGGTATTTAAAAGGTGTGCAGTCCCTTGAAATGTGATGGCCACAACTCCCTTCGGAGTTCAATCATGCTTGTCCCAACCTGGCTCCACCCCCAAAGTCTCCTGACTCCACCCCCAAAGCCCCCAGATATTTCTTTGATTGGACCCGGAAACCCTAGGGGTGGACCCTGGAGTGGGTGGGGTTTCGGGATGGGCCTCAGCCAGGTCTAATGCCACAGAGTCCACTCTCCAAAGCAGCCGTTTTCTCCAGGGGAACCGATTTTGGTCATCTGGGGATTTATTGCAATAGTGGGAGATCTCCAGGGGCTACCTGGAGGATGGCAACCCAGCTTAGGCAGGCGGCTTTCATTCCTGCTTTTCAGCCATTTCACCCGTGAGGTGTCCTGGCCCCACTGGTGGACCTCCTGATGGCACTTGGGGTTTTTGGCCACTGTGTGACACAGAGTGTTGGGCTGGATGGGCCACTGGCCTGATCCAACATGGCTTCTCTTATGTTCTTATATCTGGGGCAGTGATGCTCTGTATTCTTGGTGCTTGGGAGGGGCAACAGTGTGAGGACTTCTAGTGTCCTGGCCCCACTGATGGACCTCCTGATAGCACCTGGTATTTTTGGCCACGGTGTTGGACTGGATGGGCCATTGGCCTGATCCGACGTGGCTTCTTTGATGTTCTTATTCTTTCTTTCTGCTCTTCCCGCCTCCAGGACACCGAGAACAGCCAAGCGGTCGACCAGATGAGGCAGAGCTGCGATAAGAACCAAGACGGGCAGATCGGCTTCGAGGAGTACTGGACCTTAATGGGCAGAATCGCAAACTCACTCTTGTTCATCATGGAAGAGCCGGAGGAGAACGCTGAGAAGTAACGAGCGAATGGGAGCCAAGATCTTCACTGATACTCCCCTTCTGGACTTCCTGTTTCTCTCCGGAGAGCAGCTGCCAGTCTGAGTAGACAATACTGTCCTCAATCCAGTAGTGTTCATGGGTGTTCCAATCCAAGAACTGCACCTTTCCAGCTCCCCCTGCTGGCTGGACTGGGTCCTACATATACCTTCTGCTGCCATTTTTGCAGTTCAGCCTTACCCTGAGGAGGCCAGGAATGGGGGTATGGCTTTTAAACAGGGTTTTTAAAAATTTTTAATTTTTTTAGCAGGAACACGCAGGAATGCAGTTCCAGTTGGCTTGGTGTCAGGGGGTGTGGCCTAATCTTAAAATGAGTCCTTGCTGGGCTTTTTTTCTACACAAAAAGCCCTGTGCGAAACAATGGCGGCGTCAGGGGGTGTGGCTTAATATGCAAATGAGTCCCTGCTGGGCTTTTTCTACACAAAACAATGGTGACGTCAGGAGGTGTGACCTAATATGCAAAAGTAGTCCTGCTTTTAGACCACCTGTCTGCCCATCCTCTCCTTCTTCTGGAGGACACTGAGAGATATGGCAACTGGGCACGGTGTAGTTATGGGGAGATCCACCAGGGAGCACAGTAACTCTGAAATGGCATTAAAATAAAATCTAGAGTTGAATTAGAGTGTCGGAGTCCCATTTCTTCTCAGTAATTCTTTAACATCCTCTGAGTGGTGCCAAATCTTACTACTGCCGAGATATATGTCACATGGATCCCTCTGTCCTTTTCTTTTAAGAAGATTGGATTTCTATCCTGCCCTTCACTCTGAATCTCAGAACGGTCACAATCTCCTTTATCTCTACCCCCCCACACACAACAGACACTCTGTGAGGTGGGTGGGGCTGAGAGAGCTCTAACAGAAGCTGCCCTTTCAAGGACAACTCCTGCGAGAGTTATTGCTGACCCAAGGCCATTCCAGCAGGTGCAGGTGGAGGAGTGGGGAGTCAAACCCGGTTCTCCCAGATAAGAGTCTGCTCACTTAACCACTACACCAAACTGGCTTTTGGAATGTGAATTCTTTTTTGTTGTTGGGGAAATAAAACGGGCACCCACAGAGAGGACATCTGGAGGTACCACTTCAATGGAACCTGCTCCTCGTGGCTACATGCAAACTACTGATTAGTGTGTTGGGTTAGAGAGATGGGTTCGAATCCCCACTTGTGCCATGGAATCTTGCTGGGAGACCTTGGGCCACTCTTGCATTCTCAGCCTAACCTACCTCACAGGGTTGCTGTGAGGATACAGTGAAGGAGGGGAGGTCTTTTGTGAATTTCCTGCATTGTGCAGGGGGTTGGACTAGATGACCCCTGGAGATCCTTCCATCTCTAGGATTCTCTGCTTCTAAGGTATAATGTAAGTTACTTTGGGTCCCTATTGGGGAGAAAGGCAGGGTACAAATAAATTAAATAAATACAACAAAACAAAATAAATAAAGCTTGCTAACAACGTTGGCTAAGCTCAGCGACTCATTCTGGAAAAACTCGTACAGAATAGGTGTGCGCAGTTCTCAGATGTATCCACTAGAGGGGAGCAAAGGCACAGGAGCATAGTGCGCTCCCATGGTTCACCGCGTCAATGATTTCCAGCTCCTGCAATGAGCAATGATAACCACTGGGGAGCAGCAAAAGGCAATGGAAGCGCGTGGGACGCTGGGCCTTCTCACCCAATTCTGTCGTGGCCCCAGGCATTGGAAAATTTCTAAAACCGTGAGCGGACAAAGGTTGAGGTTGCCGAGAAATCCACATCCATTCAGCTCTTCCCCAGTCTGAATTATGCGGAGGCTGGCTTTGAATACTTAAGCGCTGTGTGAGTGAGATTGCGAGAGTGAAAGAAAGACACTCTGCACACTCCCAGAAGCCTTGTCTGTGGAGCAGAGATAAACTCAGTCTAGGGTGGGGAAATTCCTGGATGTTTGGAGGTGGTGTCTGGAGAAGACAGAGCTTGCAGGGCGTGGGGTGGGGCGGGTTGCAGCTCAGGAGGGATAGGATGGAATGGACCCCACCCTTTAGACATGATGTCTGGAGTCCAGTTTGACATCTGGGAGAACTCCAGGCTGCAGCCGGAGGTTGGCAACCAGGATTTCCATCTAGCGTTATAACTGTGGGGCACCTCCATAGGTTTCTAAGAAGCTGGTTTGGATTGAAACGTTTTCATCCCGCCCTTTCTCCAAGGAGCAAGTTTCTACGGCCAACTGAGTGTATATATTTTCTCATGATGGGCTTTTTTTTGTTTTAACATCCCTGAATAATCAGGGAAACAGAGTTGCTTGAAGGATTGCCCAGGCAAGCCCGATCTCGTCAGATCTCAGAAATTAAGCAGGGCCGACTCTGGCAAGCAGTTGGGTGGGAGACGTCCCGGAAATACCAGCAGTCAGGAGGGCAGGGGAGGGCTTTATTCAGCCACCTCCCTGAATATCCTCCAAGCTCCCAGGGTGGCCAACGGTAGCTCTCCAGATGTGTTTTGCCTTTGACTCCCATCAGCCCCAGCCATTGGCCATGCTGGCTGGGGCTGATGGGAGTTGTAGGCAAAAAACATCTGGAGAGCTACCATTGGCCACCGCTGCAGTAGGGGATCAGTCTCCAGAGTTCGCCCTGACTTCCAGGTGCACACACACTCCGGCTCACTCACACACAAATGGACATAAAAAAAAATAATAAGAATAAAAAGAATTGCCCCAAATGAGCGAGGACACTGGTAGGGTTGCCAGCTTCCAGGCAGGACCTGGAGAACTCCTGGAATTGCAGTTGACCTTCAGCTGTCAGTTTTCCTCAAGGTTGCCAACTGGAGGTTGGGGAAATGCCAGGAGATTTGGAGCTGGAGCCTGGAAGGGCAGAGTTTGAGTAGCGGAAAGGCTTCGCTAGGGTATAATGCCAGAGAATCCACCCTCCAAAAGGGCCCTTTCCCCAAGCTATTTCCCTGCCTGCCCGCCTGCCTTGCGGCTCTCAAAACACCTGACGTTCGCATCTTGCAGTGCCAGATTAAACCCCGTGGAGGCCCCTAGGCAGTCGGAATTTTGGGGAGCCCCCTCGTAAATTATCTCAGAGTCTGAGCGCCCACCCCGCTGCCCGTAGCCCCCGCTGCAGCCTGCAGGCCCCTCCTCCAAAGCCCCCTTGACAAAGCTGCGGGGGAGAGGCAGAGAGAGGCAAACTTGGCGACGACGCCAGAAGCAGCTGCACCAGGCGAGTCAGGCCAAGAGCAGCTCAGTTGCTGGCTGCGCGTGCCGGATGGAAGGGCTGCAAGCAGGGGGGAAACCAGTGGGGGGAGAGCCAGCCCAGGGCCCCTAAAGGCATGGGGGCCCACAGACCAGTGCCTACTTGCCCTAATTGTTAATCCAGCCCTGACATCTTGCAACATCTTGCTGAGTTAGCGTGAGCTAGCGCACACATTTTAAGCCTCCAGCTCACACATTTTTGTTTTAGCTCAGGAAACGTGGCGCCAGAGCGCATTAATTTGCGCCGTCGCTCACTGCTCGAATGCCAGTCGCTCACTGCTTCAATACCAGTAGCTCACGAAGCAGAATGTTTGCTCACAAGACTCTGCAGCTTAGAGGGAACGTTGCATGCAACCCTCAGGCATCTGATGTTTCTTCTGTGTGGCTCTTCCGTTAAGCAAGTTTGCCCACCCCCCCCCCACCCCCCTGGTCTGGAGGATGGCAACCCTACGCGATCCATTCCTGGAAAGCATTTAAAGGTTGAGGTGCAAACACCAGACGTTTCTGACTCTGGGGTGACATCGCATTGCGACGTTTCCACGGCAGACTTTTTTACGGGGTGGTTTGCCACTGCCTTCCCTAGTCATCTACGGTTCCTGTTTTTCATGGCTTCGAGGGCCATGATGTTGAAAAATGGGACCCAAAGACAGCAGTTTGGTGTAGTGGTTAAGTGTGCGGACTCTTATCTGGGAGAACCGGGTTTGATTCCCCACTGCTCCACTTGTGCCTGCTGGAATGGCCTTGGGTCAGCCATAGCTCTGGCAGAGGTTGTCCTTGAAAGGGCAGCTGCTGGGAGAGCCCTCTCAGCCCCACCCACCTCACAGGGTGTCTGTTGTGGGGGAGGAAGGGAAAGGAGATTGTGAGCTGCTCTGAGACTCTTTGGAGTGGAGGGCGGGATATGAATCCAATATCTTCATCCATCTCACAGGGTATCTGTTGTGGGGGGGGGGAAGGGAAAGGAGATTGTGAGCCGCTCTGAGACTCTTCGGAGTGGAGGGTGGGATATAAATCCAATATCTTCATCTACCTCACAGAGTGTCTGTTGTGGGGGAGGAAGGGAAAGGAGATTGTGAGCTGCTCTGAGACTCTTCGGAGTGGAGGGCGGGATATAAATCTTCACCTACCTCACAGGGTGTCTGTTGTGGGGGAGGAAGGGAAAGGAGATTGTGAGCTGCTCTGAGACTCTTCGGAGTGGAGGGCGGGATATAAATCCAATATCTTCTTCAAAATCAAAGAGGAGCAACCTTTTCCTCTTGTTCAGAGAAGGGGGGTGGAAAAAGGAGGGGGGGTTTCAATGCCTGCATTGGCAGTCTCTGGGCAATGCAGAAAGGGGAAGGGTGTGTGTTTGCCAAGTTGAATCATCGCTGTGGAATCCCTGCGCTGGCCAGTGGGTGAGGCTAGGCTGAGTCATTGTGTTGGGGGGGTTAAGGCAGGCGAGGGTGAGGGAGAGAGGAGAATTGAAACCAGCTCAGTTGGGCCCAGGGCTTAGTGGGATTATTTTGGCGCGCCTGCTGGGAGCATGCAAAATGGATTTCGGTGAAGCGGGAGGAGGAGGGAGTGAAGTTACAACAAAGGTGCGCTCTGCAGGATTTCTCCAGCATGGCATCTCTGCCAAGGGCTGACTCTATACAGACCCACGGGGGGGGGGGGGGGGTGTTTCACAGTCACAACTGTTTTTACTGAGACCCAGGGGTGGAATTCTAGCAGGAGCTCCTTTGCATATTAGGCCACACACCCCTGAAGTAGCCAATCCTCCAGGAGCTTACAAGGCTCTTTTTTGGGAGCTCTTGGAGGATTGGCTACATCAGGGGGTGTGGCCTAATATGCAAAGGAGCTCCTGCTAGAATTCCACCCCTGCTGAGATCCCTCCAGGGGGTGGGAGTGGGGAGACACGCTGGAACAGTGCTTGTGGTGGGGGGGGAAGAGTGGGAGGGTTTCTAGTGTCCTGGCCCCACTGATGGACCTCCTGATGGCACCTGGGTTTTTTGGCTGCTATGTGACACAGAGTGTTGGACTGATCCAACATGGTTTCTCTTATGTTCTTATGTCTGGGCAGTGATGCTCTGTATTCTTGGTGCTTTGGGTGGGTGGAGGCACAGTTGGAGGGCTTCTAGTGTCCTGGCCCCACTGGTGGACTTCCTGATGGCACCTGGGTTTTTTGGCCACTGTGTGACACAGAGTGTTGGACTGGAGGGGCCATTGGCCTGATCCAACATGGCTTCTTTTATGTTCTTATGTGTGATACAGAGGGTTGGACTGGATGGGCCATTGGCCTGATCCAACATGGCTTCTCTTCTGTTTTTATGTGAAACAGAGTGTTGCACTGGAGGGGCCATTGGCCTGATCCAACATGGCTTCTCTTCTGTTCTTATGTGACACAGAGTGTTGGACTGGAGGGGCCATTGGCCTGATCCAACATGGCTTTTCTTCTGTTCTTCTATGACACAGAGTGTTGGACTGGATGGGCCATTGGCCTGATCCAACATGGCTTCTCTTATGTTCTTATGTGTGACACAGAGGGTTGGACTGGACGGGCCATTGACCTGATCCAACATGGCTTCTCTGACGTTCTTGAGTTATGCTGTTATTTCCAGCCGTGCAACTAGAAGTATCATCACTGGGTTCTTAGGCCTGCTGACTCGGGGTTGGGAAAATGCTGGATATTTGGGCACGGGGCCTGGTAGGGATGCCAGCCTCCAGGTGGGGCCTGGGGATCTTCTGAAATTACAGCTCATCTCGACAGTGTGCCACTCTTCTCCCTGGTGTCTCTGGCTTCTCTTCCGACAGCCTGCCGTCTTTTCTTCTGGGATCGCTGTGTGTTCGTGTAGGTACTTGTATATGTGGGTGGCCCCAGGCTGCTCCTTCCATCTCCGTTGCATGACGTTGGCCACCGCGAGCCGGAAGATGCGTCATCTCCCCTAGAAATGAGACTTTTCCTCTTCTGGAGGCACCAGACCCTGTACCAGGCTGGGAGAGAACCTTCCATGTAGTAGGACTAACGTCTCTTGCTCTGCGTGGTCATCAGGTATTTTTTTGTAGCAAGAACTCCTTTGCATATTAAGCCACACCTCCCTGATGTAGCCAATCCTCCAAGAGCTGACAGGGCTCTTCGTACAGGGCCTACTGGAAGCTCCAAGAGGATTGGCCACATCTAGGGGGTGTGGCCTAATATGCAAAGGAGCTCCTTTTAGAATTCCATCCCTGGGCCACAAACTCCTGATGTAGCCAATCCTCCAAGAGCTGACAGGGCTCTTCATACAGGGCCTACTGGAAGCTCCAAGAGGTTTGGCTACATCTAGGGGTGTGGCCTAATATGCAAAGGAGTTCCTGCTACAAAAATGGGCCTGGTGGGCATCGTCCTGTGACTTGCTTGGAAAGCAGGGAACTTGGGAGCAGAGAAGACCAGACGGCCAGCTAACCCAAACATCCTATCCAGGGACGGCTGTCGCAAAAGGAGGAGATTATGATGCCAGCCAACCAAAATAGAGTGTTGGCAGTTTTTCAATATTTCCCTTCCTTCTGCCAGATGCTTGCAAATGGTCCTCTTATGAGCAAGAGAAAAAAGAAGACTGCAAATTTGTACCCTGCCCTTCTCTCTGGATCAGAGCAGCTCACCACCTCCTATATCTTCTCCCTCCACAACAGGCACCCTGTGAGGTATGTGGGGCTGAGAGAGTTCTCACAGCAGCTACCCTTTCAAGGACAACTCCTGCCAGAGCTATGGCTGACCCAAGGCCATGCCAGCAGGTGCAAGTGGAGGAGTGGGGAATCAAACCCGGTTCTCCCAGGTAAAAGTCCGCACACTTAACCGCTACTCCTAACTGGCCCAGTGTCAAACTAGGACTGGGGGAGGCCTGGATTCAGATTCTTGCTTGGCCCTGAAGGTCTTTTAGTGATCTGGGACCCATCCCGCTTACCAGTCTGTCTTTCACAGAGTTGCCAACCTGAAATACACCCCACCCCCTGAAGTTACCTTCTCACTGTGCTCTGTGCGTCTTGGCTCCTTTTCCCACTCAACCTAAGCAAGCTTTGCAGACAGGGCATTTTTTTAACAGGAACGCACAGGAACACAGTTCCGGCTGGCTTGGTGGCAGGGGGTGTGGCCTAATATGCACATGAGTCCCTGCTGGGCTTTTTCTACAATTGAAACAATGGTGATGCCGGAGGTGTGGCCTAATATGCAAATGAGTTCATGCTGGGCTTCTTCTACAAAAAAGCCCTGTGTGAAACAATGGTGATGTCAGGGGGTGTGGTGTAATATGCAAATGAGTGCCCGCTGGGCCTTTCCCACAAAAAGCCCTGTGTGAAACAATGGTGATGCTGGAGGTGTGGCCTAATATACAAATGAGTTTCTGCAAAAAAGCCCTGTGTGAAACAATGGTTGTGTCAGGGGGTGTGGCCTAATGTGAAAATAGGTTCCTGATGGGCTTTTAAAAAAAAAGCCCTGTGTGAAACAACGGTGATGTCAGGGGGTGTGGCCTAATATGCAAATAGTTCCTGATGGGCTTTTTCTAGAAAAAGCTCTGTGTGAAACAATAGTGATGTGAGGGGGTGCAGTCTAATATGGAAATGAGTCCCTGCTGGGCTTTTTCTACCGAAAGCCCTGTGCGGAACAATAGTGATGCTGGAGGTGTGGCCTAATATGCAAATGAGTCCATGCGAGGCTTTTTCTACAGAAAAAGAGGCCCTGCTTCCAGGACTGCTGTGAGGATAGAATTGAGGGGATTTGAGTTGTCAGCTCTGGGATTGGAGAGTTTGCGGGCGGGGTCCTGTGGAAGGCTCTTCCCCCCCTCCTCCACCGGCCAGCTGAGCAATGGGGAGTTCAGGGTCCTCAGTGGGGTACAACGCCATAGACTCCACCCTCCAAACCACCCATTTTCTCCAGAGGAACTGATCTGGAGATGAGCTCTAATTCAAGGGCATCCCTAATCCCCAGGCTCCAGACTTGAATCTCCAGGGATTTCCCTACCCAAAGTTGGCACCCCTGTTATGGGTTGCCACACCATCGACCCAAGTCCCCCAACCCCGGGGCCGAGTTGCGCAGAGGAGCTCTGGGGCTTTTGCCAGCTGCCGTTTAAATCGAACCTCAGAAGACCTCCGGGGGGGGGGGGGAAATGACAAGGGAATTCTTCCTAACCTGTCATTTCCGAGCCAAGCTTCAGGCACAGAGAAGGCTTGGCCAGCGGTGGCGCCACTTAATTATGGGCCCGCTCTCTTCCCCCCTCATTTTGGACCACCGGCGATGCCTCATTGGCAGCTCCCGCCTCTCAGGCGATTACCGAGTGTGAAGAAGGAATTTTGGATAATTGCTAGAGAAAGAGAGTGTTGATATATTAGGTAACCGAGCTGATATGATCACGGCCTTCAGAGAGCTGAAGGGCTGTCGTCTAGAGCGGGGGTGTCAAAACACTTTAGTTATGAGGGCTGGATAGGGTTGCCAAGTCCAATTCAAGAAATATCTGGGGAGTCTGGGGGGTGGAGCCAGGAGACATTGGGGCGGAGCCAGGAGCAAGGTTGTGACAAGCACAATTGAACTCCAAAAGGGGGGGTTCTGGCCATCCCACTGAAAGGGACCACTGCACACCTTTTCAGTGCCGTCCCTCCACTGGAAATCATGATGGATAGGGGCACCATCTTTCGGGGCTCACAGAATTGTTCCCCCTGGTCCAATCCTTTTGAAACTTGGGGGGTGTTTTGAGGAGAGGCGCCAGATGCTATGCTGAAAATTTGGTGCCTCTCCCTCAAAAAACAGACCCCCCCCCCAGAGCTCCAGATACCCACGGATCAATTATCCATTATACCCTATGGGACCTGGTCTCCCTAGGGACTAATGGGGTGCCCAGCAGACATTTCCCTCCCCCTGCTTTTTGATGACCCTGAAGTGGGGGGAGGGCCTCCAACCCAGGAGATCCCCCACCTCCACCTGGGGGTTGGCAACCCTAGGGCTGGATCTGACATAAATGAGGCCTTGTCGGGCTGGGCCGTGTGTGTTATAAAATGTAATGCCAGGTAATGGACACAAACCACCCCTCAGATTCAGCAGGAGCTCACAGGAGCAGAGCTCCTGGACCTTTCTGATGGTTCCCCCTCCTCTTCCCCACCTACCTTGTCCACTGAATAGTAGGTGCAGCTGCATAACAATCCCTGGATTAGGAGAGCGGGCAGCCAGCCAGCTACCGGGGGTTTTGCCACGCCCCCGGCAGCCTTCATTAATCCCTGGAGAAGCCCGCACCATCCTTTCTCCACTTCTTATGTGATTCTGGGCAGCAGATGGCTTGCTGGCCTTTTGACTGGGGGGGGGGGCAGCCCAGGAGAGCCCCAGGCAAGCGAGGCCTGCTTGGGCTGGCTGGATCTCTAGCCAGCCCAAGCAGGCCTTGTTTGCCTGGGGCTCTCCTTTCTTGCATCGGGTTGCTTTTGGCTGGGAGGTAGGGTTGCCAATCCCCAGGTGGGGGCAGGGGACCCCCTGGTTTGGAGGCCCTCCCCCCGCTTCAGGGTCGTCAGAAAGCGGGGGGAGGGGAGGGAAATGTCTGCTGGGAACTCTGTTATTCCCTATAGAAATTTATTCCCATAGAAAATCACGGAGAATTGATCCATGGGTATCTGGGGCTCTGGGGGGGCTGTTTTTTGGGGTAGAGGCACCGAATTTTCAGTATAGCATCTAGTGCCTCTCCCCAAAATACCCCCCAAGTTTCAAAAAGATTGGACCAGAGGGTCCAATTCTATGAGCCCCAAAAGAAGGTGCCCTTATCCTTCATTTCCTATGGATGGAAGGAATTGCAGAGGTGTGCCGTCCCTTTAAATGTGATAGCCAGAACTCCCTTTGGAGTTCAATTATGCTTGTCACAGCCTTGATCTTGGCTCCACCCCAAATGTCTCCTGGCCTCACCTCCAAAGTCTCCTTGCTCCACCCCCAAAGTACCCAGATATTTCTTGAATTGGACTTGGCAACCCTACTGGGAGGGGGTGACATATGCTAATGAGTTATGCTAATAAGTTCCGCCACCTATTTTCCTACAAAACGACCCCTGACACAAACACAGTTAAAGATTTTTTTAAATACAATTAAACAATCAAACTTCAAACAATAAACACTATTAAAACCTTTTAAAACCATTTTACAGTGCTGTTAAATAACTACCTAGGCGGGATTGTCCTTTACGAACAGTTAAACCCATAGTCGTTCCAATATCTCAGTAGTGTAGGGTGGCAGTCCTCTCCTGGTTTACGCGCTAAAGGCCTGTCGGAATAACTCCGTTTTGCAGGTCCTGCGGAATTGAGAGAGGTCCCACAGGGCCCCTTATGGCCTCCAGGAGTGCATTCCATATTTCAGGTGCTGCCACTGAGAAGGCCCTGGACCCTGTAGAGCACAGCCTGGCCTCCCTTGGTCCGGGGGTGGACAGTAGATGTTGCGTCCATGAATGCAGTGCTCTCCAGGGAACATGTGGAGAAAGACGGTCCCAAAGGTAGATAGGCCCCCGATCATATGTCCTCAATGGTCCCTCCCAACTCTATAATTCTAGACTCTGGCTCCAGTTCAGGGGGCCTCTGGACTCCTCTTTTCCCACCAAGCATAAAAGGACGTCTCTCAGGATGATTGCAACAGTGAGGGCATGCAGAGGAGAGGACGAAAGAAAGCTGCTTGGGAGGTGTCCGCTTGAAGGTAGCCATGCAGAACCGCCCCATCCAGGGAGTAAACACTGCAGGTGGGTTCAACAAAAGCCTGAATGGAACAGGTGCGGGGAAGATTGAATAGCCAGCCAGGCCAGGTGGTGAGAAGTTGTGGAGGAGGCATGGGAAGGCTCTGTGTGTGGACTTTTTCCAATGCTATAATATCCTTTTTGAGGTGCAGCGACCAGAACTGCACACAGTACTCCAAATGAGACCGCACCATCGATTTATACAGGGGCATTATGATACTGGCTGATTTGTCTTCAATTCGCTTCCTAATAATTCCCAGCATGGCGTTGGCCTTTTTTATTGCAAACGCACACTGATCATACACACCATCATGCATACACACACACAAACACACATCCATTGCCTCTCCTAGCAAAACTATTTGCTAGGATCTTTGATTCCCTCCCCCCAGTATGATGAACTTGCTGGTTCTTGCCCGCTTTCATGTGGCACAAAACTGCAGATGCAACAGCAGGCATGACTCGCTCTCTGGTTGAGATAATGTCCAGGACGGTGTGTTGACAGAGAGGAGTGGTGAAGGCAGGCTTCTACAGTGGCTGAATGAATCTGAAAGCGGGCCTCTCTCAAAGCATTCGATTCATCTGGTCTTGCCAGTTTTCATGCCCAGCTTTTGCACCCAGAACTCAGGCAGTGTATATCAGGGAACAGGATTGGTTCTACGCCAACCTTAGAGTCCAGATGCCAAGGAGGAAGGGAATTTGCATCCTTCGGAAATGATTTGCTTCCCTTCGGAAGGACTTGGCGCCGGAGCAAGGAGTTAAATTTGCATCGAGGCCCCTGATATTTGAGATGAATTTGTATTCACCGTGCAAGAAATGGGGAATAGGCCCCTTTAGGGAACAGGTACCGGGTCTCGGTTCAGCAGGTCATAGAGTGATTAGGTGATTAGGATTCAGGGCCAAGCTTGAAAGTTTGCTTCTGTATATTGTATCAAAAAAAGAGTTGCAAAAGGAGAGATTGATCTATGGGAAGAGGAAGGAAGGAAGGAAGGAAGGAAGGAAGGAAGGAAGGAAGGAAGGAAGGAAGGAAGGAAGAGAAAGAAAGAAAGAAAGAAAGAAAGAAAGAAAGAAAGAAAAAGAAAGAAAGAAAGAAAGAAAGAAAGAAAGAAAGAAAACTTTAAAGCATTTGAGGTGGTAGCTTTTTATACCACATGAGAGGGGTCATCAAGAGGGGCTGGAGCTCAACTCATCTGCATCTGCTGCACACCCCTGACATCAATAGAAGGCGTATTATATTATATCAGCTCAGCATGTACCTTAAAATGCTTCTTGAATTATAATTGCCATAAGAAAACCTTACTTCCATCATACTTTTTACATTCCTGTCTCCTATGTGGCATGATGAAGATTTCCATCTGTCTGATTTGTGTTTGGGTTGTTTTCCCTTTTTTTGTGGGGAAAAATATTAGAAAGTTTGTCCAATCTTAGAGTTCAGCAAAATCCTCATGGGGGGGGGGGGTGAACAATGGAGCCCAAAAGCAAGATGGGGGGTGGGATGGTAAGAAAGAAAGAACACAATGAAATTTATCGGTTCTGGAGATCCGCTCCTGTGAGCTCCTGCTCCAAATGAGGCCTGCCACATAACTACCGGAAATGCATCTGAAAAATAATTAATTGGAAATGCAGGGGGTTTTGTTGGTTTTTTTAGCAGGAATGCACAGGAACGCAGGCAGGGGACGTGGACTGATATGCAAATAAGTTCATCCTAGGGTTTTTCTTTAAAAAAGCCCCACACGAAACAATGGTGACATCAGGGGGTGTGGCCTAATATGCAAATGAGTTCCTCCTCGGCCTTCTTTAAAAAGCACTGCGTGAAACAATGGTTCCGTCAGGGGTGTGGCTTAATATGCAAATGAGCTCCTGGGCTTTTTCTTTAAAACTGCAGTGTGAAACAATGGTGCAATCGGGGTGTGGCCTAATATGTAAATGAGTTCCTGCTGGGCTTTTTTCTTTAAAAAGCCCTGTGTGAAACAATGGTGAAATCAGGAGGTGTGGCCTAATATACAAATGAGTTCCTCCTGGGCTTTTCCCACACAAAAGTCCTGTGTGAAACAATGGTGACATCGGGGTGTGTGGCCTAATATGCAAATGAGTTCCTCCTGGGTAGAGGTAAAGCCCTGTGGAGATGTAAGAATAAGCAATAGGGATTGTTATTCCACCCTCCCTAAATGGAATCCCCTTAAGAAACAAGGATCTTATTTTAGGTCTTTGAACTGGTCAGTTTCACCCATCTGAAGTCTTCAAGCCTGATCAAGTTTCACTCAATCAACTTTTATTCTTTTATGGTTTTTCAGTAGGAAAATGGATTCCAAAGCCGGTTTACAGCAAATCAAACCAATAAAGCCTGGCCAATTTTCAGGTTCTAGGCACTTTTGGTCTCTGGGCTGATAAAAAAACAAGAAGTCACATTTTTATTTCATCTTAGTGACATTTCAAAGCCAAAGCAAAGTAAGGCTGTTTCTCTAGACTCTGGCCTGTCTTTCCCCCTCCTTCGACTATCGGCCTCTTTCTCATTGAGAGGGTGAACTTGAGTCTTGCCTGTACCTCTTCAGATGGCAGATTCTGAAAGTTCCTGGAAACTCCCAAAAGAAATCCTGGTTTGCTAGAAGTTAGGGTTGCCAACCTCCAGGTGGGGCCTGGATATCTCCTGCTTTGACAACTGATTTCCAGCTGGCAGAGATCATCTCCCCTGGAGAAAATGGCTGCTTGGAAGGGTGGACTCCAGGGCATTGCACCCTGCTGAGGCCCCTCCCCTTCCCAAACCCCACCCTCTCCCAGATCCAGCCCCAAGTCTCCAACTATTTTCCAACCCAGACCTGGCAACCCTAATTCTAATCCCTGCCTCTTCTCCTAGATTAGGGTTGCCAAATCCCCTGCGTCCAGGAGTGGGGGACTTTTTTATACCATAGACTTTCCCCTCCCAAATGGCTAGAGTGTCCGGGAAAACCATAGAGTTTTCCCAGAACCACCTAAAGCAGCCGTTACGCACCATCGCTGGCATGATGATGTCACTTCCAGGTGACATGATCGTGCTGGCAAAGTAGGGGGAGGTCCCCCCACCAGCCCAATGTGGGTGATGGCTTGGGAACCTCCTGGGTGGGGAATTCCCCGCCCGGACTGGAGGCTTGGCAGCGCTATCCTAGATAGGGTTGCCAATCCCCAGGTGGGGACAGGAGATCCCCCAGTTTGGAGGCCCTCCCCCACTTCAGGGTCATCAGAAAGCTGGCCGGGAGAGGGAAATGTCTGCTGGGCACGCCTTCATTCCATGGAGACCGATTCCCATAGGGTATAATGGAGTATGGATCCATAGGTATCTGAGGCTCTGGGGAGGGTTGGGCTTTTTTAGGTGGTGGCACCAAATCTGCAGCATAACATCAGGTGCCTCTCCTCAAAACACTCCCCCAAGCTTCAAACAGATTGGACCAGGTGGTCCAATTCTATGAGCCCCCAAAGAAGCTGCCCAAGTCCTTCATTATTTCCAAATGAAGGGAAGGCATTTAAAAGGTGTGCGGTCCCTTTGAAAGTGATGGCCAGAACTCCCTTTGGAGTTCAATCATGACTGTCACACCCTTGCTCCTGGCTCCACCCCCAAAGTCTCCTGGATCCACCCCCAAAGTCCCCAGAATTTTCTTGAGCCCGACCTGGCAACCCTACCTAGATATGTTATTTTTATAGGAAAAAGAAGAAGATGATATTGGATTTATATCCCGCCCTATACTTTGAATCTCAGAGTGGTCACAATCTCCTTTATCTTACTCCCCCACAACAGACACCCTGTGAGGTGGTTGGGGCTGAGAGAGCTCTTACAGCAGCTTCCCTTTCAAGGGCAACTCCTACGAGAGCTATGGCCAACCCAAGGCCATTCCAGCAGGTGCAAGTGGAGGAGTGGGGAATCAAACCCCGTTTTCCCAGATAAGAGTCCGCGCACTTAACCGCTACACCAAACCGACTCTCACAGGATGTACAGGATACTCCCCCCCCCCCTCACATGGAGGCATTCATGCATGCCATCCTCCCCCTTTTAACTGGAAATGGCACAGCCCAGACCCAGGCAACACCACACCTCAGGTTGTGAACTGGAATAGGCCTTGCTGTAAGCCATGCCAATCAAACAAAGCTGTATGGTCTAACCAGAAGAATGAGGGCAATCCCACAAGATTATACGGGCCAGGAAGGGGGAAAGAGAGATGCGAATCAGGAAAGACCAGTCATCAACTTTACAAAGCCGAAGGCTTGCTGTTAATTCTTGCTTCATCGGCCACCCCCTTTCCCCTTCTTTCTTCTTGAATCAAAGGCCCTCTGGTTTCTCAGAACCAGCTGATTCACTGAGCTTTCCATGTATAATCCTTACCAAACAAGCGCGTCTTGTTGTTCCAACGGCGTAAATAGAAGATAATAAAGAGTGCAAATAACTTCTCTTCCCCCTCCCCGCTCCAACAAACTTGCTGTGGAGCCAAAAGGATGTGCCGTTTTTCCATTTGTGTACATTGTACCACACCCCGGGAACCCAACCTTACAGAATGCTGATCATCCAAATGTGTATCCTGGCTGGAAGAGCAAATGGACTGATTTAGGTTTCCAAGTCAGAGATCTGAAAAGCAGTGGGGGCTGAAATGGGGCCACGTCCTTCTGGGTGGGAAGAAGAACGCAGATTTATAACCCCACCCTTCTCTCTGAGTCAGAGTCTCAGAGAGGCTTACAATCTCCTCTTCCTCCACAACAGACACCATGTGAGGTGGGTGGGGCTGAGAGAACTCTTACAGAAGCTGCCTTTCAAGGACAGCTCTGCGAGAGTGATGGCTGACCCAAGGCCATTCCAGCAGCTGCAAGTGGAGGAGTGGGGAATCAAACCTGGTACTCCCAGATAAGAGTCTGCATGCTACAGTACTAGGCTTCCCAAACCTCCCGCCCTGGCGGGGGACCCCAGGATTTCCACCCTCTTCCCCCGCTCCCCAAAATAACGGAAGCGGGGGGAGGGGGGAAACGGCGCCGGGGAGCATGGCGAGCCACCCAATCCTGGAGTGGGCGAGGCCGCCGCGCCGCTGCCGCCCCCTCCCCGCCCACCGCAGCTGCTCCTCCGAGATGGGCCCAGGCTGAGCCCATCTCGGAGGAGCAGCCAAGAGGCGGCAGCAGCGCAGGGGAGGGCGAGGCAGGCCAGGAGCATGGTGAGCCGCAAATCCGGGCCCTTCTAGGACCCAGACTTGTGGCTCGCCACGCCCCCGGCCCGCCTCCACCCCCCCCCGCTTCCACCCCAGAGACGGAGCGGGCGACGCCGCCGCGCCGCTGTCGCCTCTTCTCTGCTCGCCGTGGCTGCTCTTCCGAGATGGGCTCAGCCTGAGCCCATCTTGGAGGAGCAGCCACGGCGAGCGGAGAAGAGGCGGCAGCTGCGGGGCGGCTCGCCACGCTCCCTGGTGCCGTTTCCCCCCTCCCCCCTAGCTCCACCCCAGTGTCTCCTGGCTCCACCCCCAAAGTCCCCAGATATTTCTGGGGTTGGACTTGGCAACCCTATACAGTACACCAGGGGATGTTGGATGATAACTGATGTGTAACGGTGGTAGAGTCCCAGGTTCAATTCCTGGCGTCTCCTGTTAAAAGAATCAGTTAGTAGGTGATGTGAAAGACCTCAGGATGGATGTCTTAGCTCCGGAAGGATGGCCCCAGAGCAAGCTCATTTGTGCAGTAGCTCACATCTTTACTGCCAGTAACTCACAAATAGGGTTGCCAATCCCCAGGTGGGGGCAGGGGATCCCCCGGTTTGGAGGCCTTCCCCTTGCTTCAAGGTCATCAGAAAACTGGTGTGTGTGTGGGGGGGGGGGGAAGGCACTCCATTATTCCCTATGAAGACCGATTCCTATAGGGTATAATGGAGAATTGAACTGCAAGTATCTGGGACTCCGTGGGGGGGGGGCCCTGTTTTTTGAGCTGAGGGACCAAATTTTCAGCAGCGCATCCAATGCCTCTCCTCAAAAGATCCTCCAAGTTTCAAAAAGGTTGGACTGGGGGTCCAATTCTACAAGCCCCCGAAGAAGGTGCCTCTATCTTTCATTATTTCCAGTGGAGGGAAGGCATTTAAAAGGCGTGTGGTCCCTTTAAATATGATGGTCAGCACTCCCTATGGATTTCTATTATGCTTGTCACAACCTTGCTCCTGGCTCCACCCCCCAAAGTCCCCGGATATTTCTTAAATTGGACTTGGCAACCCCATGATCTGCCTCCAGCCCATTGTTTGCGTCAATCAGCGATATTATCCTCAGTGACTTCAAACCTGGCCTCCAAAAATCGCTTTCCCCTGCTCTGAATGGGGCTCGCCAGCTGAGCAAACACAGGCTCATGGCCAGCACCAACTTTGCTTACAGATGACAAAGAAATTCTAGGATTGAAGGCCAGGTTGGGACTTTGCGTTCGGGCATGAGATCATCCTGCCAACGGCTTTCCTTATTGGACCACTCTCTTTCTGGATCAGGTGTCCCTTGCTGAAGAATCCTAATTTAAAACTTCCTGTTTCCGGGTGGCTGGCTTAGCAGGGGGCACCCCCTGGAGGTGCTACTCAGTTTGCCTCACAGCATTCCTGACTCGGGTTAGAAGCTGAAGCGGTTGATGTTTCTCGCCTCCTCATTTGAGGTTTACAACATTATACATGGGATAGAGATGGAAGAGAAAGAAGTCGTTTTCTCCCTTTCTCACAATACAAGAACTCGTGGGCGCTCCGTGAAATTGCTGAGCAGTCGGGTTAGGACAGATAAAAAGAAGGACTTCTTCATCCAAAGGGTGGTTAACACATGGAATTCACTGCCACAGGAGGTGGTGGCGGCTGCAAACTTAGACAGCCTCAAGAGGGGATTGGAGAAACATATGGAGCAGAGGTCCATCAGTGGCTCTTAGCCACAGTGTATTGATGGAACTCTCTGTCTGGAGCAGTGAAGCTCTGTTTTCTTGGTGCTTGGGGTGGGGGTGGTAGTAATTGGAGAGTTTCTGGAGCTGGTGGATCTCCCAATGGCCCCTGGGTTTTGATTACTGTGTGAGACAGAGTGTTGGACTGGATGGGCCATTGGCCTGATCCAACATGGCTTCTCTTATGTTCTTATGGCCACTGTGCGACACAGAGTGTTGGACTGGATGGGCCATTGGCCTGATCCAACATGGCTTCTCTTATGTTCTTATGGCCACTGTGTGAGACAGAGTGTTGGACTGGATGGGCCATTAGCCTGATCCAACATGGCTTCTCTTATGTTCTTATGGCCACTGTGCGACACAGAGTGTTGGACTGGATGGGCCACTGGCCTGATCCAACATGGCTTCTCTTATGTTCTTATGGCCACTGTGTGACACAGAGTGTTGGACTGGATGGACCATTGGCCTGATCCAACATGGCTTCTCTTATGTTCTTATGGCCACTGTGTGACACAGAGTGTTGGACTGGATGGGCCATTGGCCTGATCCAACATGGCTTCTCTTATGTTCTTATGGCCACTGTGTGAGACAGAGTGTTGGACTGGATGGACCATTGGCCTGATCCAACATGGCTTCTCTTATGTTCTTATGGCCACTGTGTGAGACAGAGTGTTGGAGTGGATGCGCCATTGGCCTGATCCAACATGGCTTCTCTTATGTTCTTATGGCCACTGTGCGACACAGAGTGTTGGACTGGATGGGCCACTGGCCTGATCCAACATGGCTTCTCTTATGTTCTTATGGCCACTGTGTGACACAGAGTGTTGGACTGGATGGACCATTGGCCTGATCCAACATGGCTTCTCTTATGTTCTTATGGCCACTTTGTGAGACAGAGTGTTGGACTGGATGGGCCATTGGCCTGATCCAACATGGCTTCTCTTATGTTCTTATGGCCACTGTGTGAGACAGAGTGTTGGACTGGATGGACCATTGGCCTGATCCAACATGGCTTCTCTTATGTTCTTATGGCCACTTTGTGAGACAGAGTGTTGGACTGGATGGGCCATTGGCCTGATCCAACATGGCTTCTCTTATGTTCTTATGGCCACTGTGTGAGACAGAGTGTTGGACTGGATGGGCCATTGGCCTGATCCAACATGGCTTCTCTTATGTTCTTATGGCCACTGTGCGACACAGAGTGTTGGACTGGATGGGCCACTGGCCTGATCCAACACGGCTTCTCTTATGTTCTTATGGCCATTGTGTGACACAGAGTGTTGGACTGGATGGACCATTGGCCTGATCCAACATGGCTTCTCTTATGTTCTTATGGCCACTGTGTGACACAGACTGTTGGACTGGATGAGCCATTGGCCTGATCCAACATGGCCTCTCATATGTTCTTGGTGCTTAGGGGGAGGGCAATGTTTATTGTATTCTCTCTCACCCCTCTTTGCCAGTGTATTTTTAAATTGCTGCTCTTTTCCTCCGCATGTGGGCTTCCTTTACATGTGTTGCTCTACCTCCTGCGGTAGCCATTTTGTGGTTGGCTGCTTCTCCTATGGCAGCCATTTTGTGGTTGACTCTTTCTCCTGTGGCAGCCATTTTGTGTTTGGCACCTTCTTCTGCGGCAGCCATCTTGTGTTTGGCTCCTTCTCCTGTGCCGGCCATTTTGTGGTGGCATACATCACCCTGTGTTGGAATTCAAAAGGTGGCCATTTTGTGGTTGGCTACTTTTCCTGTGGTTGCCATTTTGTGGTTGGCTCCTCCTGTGGTGGCCATTTTGTGGTGGTGTCCGTCACCCTGTGTCGGAATTCAAAAGGTGCCCATAGGCTGAAAAAAGCTGCAGACCCCTCAAGTAGACAGTACTGACCTTGACAGACGTATGGCGTGATTCAGTATAAGGCAGCTTCATGTATATAAGGAAACGGGCAGGAAAACTCATCCAGTTATCAGCTGCAGAGAATAAATTACGGTACTTAGCCCTTAATGATGTCTGTTCCAACCCTACCCCTATCTGAAGTTAGCCACAGGCTCTCACTCAGTTGCTTTTAATTGATGAAAAATGAGTTGTACGTACACAGAAGATAAGGCAGGCTGGAAATGTTGACAAGGCAGAAATGATAAATCTGGTAATTCCTTGCGTGTGTGAGGAGAGAATGTAAGCCAGGTCTTAAGATGACTACGGTGTGTTGAGGAGTACTTGTTTTAGCTCACGGGAGTGGCTGTGGCTCATTGGGAGGGGGCACCGGTTTCGCATGCGAATGGTCTCAAATACGACCCCAGTGATGAAGTGTGAAGGAAGTTCCTTTTCCTTCTGAGTCCTTTGAGAGTCACTGCCTATTGAACAGATCAGCGTACGTCTACTGAAATCTACTGTGAAACCATGGGCTAATTGCCGAGTGATAAATGACTCCTTCAAGTGAGCAGTGGTTTTCAAACTTTGCCCTTTCCCACAACAACTTAGAAGTCAGGGAAACCTCAGCACCTTGCGCAAAAAAGAATGAGTCAAAGGAATTCCTCCTCAATGAATTTCCAGCATTCAACAGTGTAAGCTTGTTTTGTGGCAGGAATTAGGGTTTAAGGGGAAAGCTGCAACCATAAACTCTCTTAATTCATCCACATAAACAGTAGGATTAGCTGAAAAGTGGATGGTGCTTCGCTAAAGCCAAAGGGAATGTTCACATTTCATAGATGACAGTTCGGATCAAAACCTTACTCATACATAAATCGTAAATCGTAATCCAGCCCATAGATACTTTGATTTCATAATTAAGTGCACACACAAAGCAATATATATACTTTGCGGTTTTAAATTGGTTGGGGCAAGATTAGTGGCTACTGAATCCAACACAACTGAATCCAAGACATGAATTACTAGATTTCTATAGGCTTTGAGAGAACAGCTCTGAGAGAACTGGGGCTGACCCAAGGTTACCCAGCTGGCTGCATGTGGAGAAGGAATGGGGAATCCAGCCTGGTTCTCCAGATTAAAGTCTTACGCTCTTAACCACTGCACCAAACTGGCTCTCTGCACCAAACAGGTATCACCAAACAGATCCCAAATGCATTTGAGGAAGCGAGCAGCGACGCACGAAATTTCACACCCTGCCACAAATGTTGTCAGTCTTTAAGGTGTTACTGGACTCTTAGAGCCAGGGCTTTTTGTGTAGAAAAAGCTCAGCAGGGACTCATTTGCATATTAGGCTACACCCTCTGATGTCACCATTGATTTGCTCAGGGCTTTTCTGTAGAAAAAGAGCCCCGTGGCACAGAGTGTTAAAGCTGCAGTACTGCAGTCCTAAAATCTGCTCATGACCTGAGTTCGATCCCCGACAGAAGCTGGGTTTTCAGGTAGCTGGCTCGAGGTTGACTCAGCCTTCCATCCTTCTGAGAATGGCCCATGGTCACCAATGCGATTTTTGACAGAGTCCAGATTTGAGCCCGCATCTTCCAGATCCTAGTCAGACACTCTGACCCTGGGGGTGTCAAACATGAGGGCTGGGGGCCAAATCAGGCCCTGGAGGGCTCCTGTCAGGCCCCTGAACTGCCTGTCATTTGCTTCCTTCTCCCTCTCTCTTGCTTCCTACTGCAACGCAGCTTACTTTGCAAGGATTGCTCAATCGCACAGGAGCTACAGAGCAAAGCCTCTATTTTCTCTATTGGCTGAGGCTTCATCTGGGAGAAGAGACACCTTGCTTTGCCAGGCCCTCTCAACTGAAGAAGAAGACTGCAGATTTATACCCCACCCTTCTCTCTGAATCAGAGACTCAGAGCGGCTTACAGTCTCCTATATCTTCTCTCCCTACAACAGACACCCTGTGAGGTGGGTGGGGCTGAGAGAAGAAGAAGAAGATATTGGATTTATATCCCGCCCTCCACTCCGAAGAGTCTCAGAGCGGCTCACAATCTCCTTTCCCTTCCTCCCCCACAACAGACACCCTGTGAGGTAGATGAAGACATTGGATTTATATCCCGCCCTTCACTCCGAAGAGTCTCAGAGCGGCTCACAATCTCCTTTACCTTCCTCCCCCACAACGGACACCCTGTGAGGTGGGTGGGGCTGGAGAGGGCTCTCACAGCAGCTGCCCTTTCAAGGACAACCTCTGCCAGAGGTATGGCTGACCCAAGGCCATGCTGCCAAAGGAGGTGGTGGTGGCTGCCAGTATAGACAGCTTCAAGAGGGAATTGGGTAAGCATATGGAGCTGAGGTCCATCAAGCTTCAAGAGGGTCCAGTTTCAAGAGGGAATTGGATAATCATATGGAGCAGAGGTCCATCAGTGGCTACTAGCTACAGGATATTGATGGAACTCTCTCTGGGGCAGTGATACTCGGTATTCTTGGTGCTTGGGAGGGGGACAACAGTGGGAGGGCTTCTGGTGTTCTGGCCCCACTGATGGACCTCCTGATGGCACCTGGGTTTTTTGGCCACTGTGTGGCGCAGAGCGTTGGACTGGGTGGGCCATTGGCCTGATCCAACATGGCTTCTCTTCTGTTCTTAAGACATGAAAAACAAAAGGCATTTTTATACGAAGGGAATGAGGTTAATGCCTTTAGTACTGGTGTTTGTGCCAAGAAGTTGATTCCTGCTGTGAGGTAAGGCATTAAC
Organism: Heteronotia binoei; assembly: GCF_032191835.1. Taxonomy (NCBI): domain Eukaryota; kingdom Metazoa; phylum Chordata; class Lepidosauria; order Squamata; family Gekkonidae; genus Heteronotia; species Heteronotia binoei. The sequence continues at coordinate 269,870,182 of NC_083223.1, forward strand.
CTCATTCCCTTCATATAAAAAAGCATGGGTGCCTTCCTGAGCTCACGAGGTAGGGCAGGTACTGAGTCTCCTAATCATGGAAGGACAAGACAGGATCCCATCTCTCCTCCTCCTCCAGGAAACAAATTGAACTGGGTGAGGTTCAAACTGGTTGGGAGAGAAAGAATCTGAGAAGGCTCGTGGCCCTAGAGTGGTAGGCATAGCACTCGCCTGGGGACGGCACTTGTGGGTGCGGACGTGACAGAAGGCAGCCGCTCGGTGGATTCGCACCCACGCCCTCGTGGCTCAGATCGCTTCTCTCGTCTCCACAACAGCCAGGTTACCCCCTCTGCACCTCTGGGTGAGTGGCTCTCCCCACCTCTTGCAAATCCCTGCTTCTTTTAGCCTTGAATCCTTTTTTTTTTTTTTTTTTAAAAGCCAGGTGCGTATTCTGTTCGAAGGGTGGTGAGTAGAACCTGACAGTTCTCATTCCAGGTGCGCTTGGAAGGATTTGCCTGAACACTCGCCCAGGTCTTTGGAAAGGGAAGGCTTAAATTTGCCAACTCGGGTTGGGAAATCCTTGGAGATTTGAAAGGTGGGGAGGGATAAGGGCGGAGCTTGGGAAATGACCTCAGTGGGGTAGAATGACCTAGAGCGGGGGTGTCAAACTCATGAAGAAGAAGAAGATATTGGATTTATATCCCGCCCTCCACTCCGAAGAGTCTCAGAGCGGCTCACAATCTCCTTTCCCTTCCTCCCCCACAACAGACACCCTGTGAGGTAAATGAAGATATTGGATTTATATCCCACCCTCCACTCCAAAGAGTGTCACAGCGGCTCACAATCTCCTTTCCCTTCCTCCCCCACAACAGACACCCTGTGAGGTAGATGACGATATTGGATTTATATCCCGCCCTCCACTCCGAAGAGTCTCAGAGCAGCTCACAATCTCCTTTACCTTCCTCCCCCACAACAGACACCCTGTGAGGTGGGTGGGGCTGGAGAGGGCTCTCACAGCAGCTGCCCTTTCAAGGGCAACCTCTGCCAGAGCTATGGCTGACCCAAGGCCATGCTAGCAGGTGCAAGTGGAGGAGTGGGGAATCAAACCCAGTTCTCCCACCTAAGAGTCCGCACACTTAACCACTACACCAAACGGATCTGGGCTAAATGAGACTTTGGTGTGTGTCATAAAATGTCATAAAATGTAATGCCAGGTAGTAGAGATATAAACTTTATAAAGGACACGGACAAACATAATTAAAGATATTTTTTAAAAAAACATTTTAAATTAGACATGCTTAAAACATTAGCACTCATTGGTCTTAAAGGTGCTTTCTTTGTATCTCTCCTAGGGAACTGGGCAAAGGAAGCTCTGGCTCTTTCCTTCCTTCCCCAGGGGACCAGGAGGGGGAGGAGCCTCAGCCAATAGAAGGAAGGAAGGCTTGGCTCAGTAGCTCTGCTGTGCAAACTGGAGAGCTGGTTTGGTGTAGTGGTTAAATGTGTGGACTGTTATCTGGGAGAACAGGGTTTGATTCCCCACTCCTCCACTTGCACTTGCTGGAATGGCCTTGGGTCAGCTATAGCTCTTGTAGGAGTTGTCCTTGAAAGGGCAGCTGTTGTGAGAGCTCTCTCCAGCTTCAGTTTGGTGTAGTGGTTAAGTGTGCAGACTCTTATCTGGGAGAACCGGGTTTGATTCCCCACTCCTCCAGTTGCTCCTGCTAGCATGGCCTTGGGTCAGCCACAGTTCTGGCAGAGGTTGTCCTTGAAAGGGCAGCTGCTGTGAGAGCCCTCTCCAGCCCCACCCACCTCACAGGGTGTCTGTTGTGGGGGAGATTGTGAGCCCCTCTGAGACTCTTCGGAGTGGAGGGCGGGATATAAATCCAATATCTTCATCTACCTCACAGGGTGTCTGTTGTGGGGGAGGAAGGTAAAGGAGATTGTGAGCCCCTCTGAGACTCTTCGGAGTGGAGGGCGGGATATAAATCCAATATCTTCATCTACCTCACATGGTGTCTGTTGTGGGGGAGGAAGGTAAAGGAGATTGTGAGCCGCTCTGAGACTCTTCGGAGTGGAGGGTGGGATATGAATCCAATATCTTCTTCTCTCAGCCCCACCCACCTCACAGGGTGTGTGTTGTAGGGAGAGAAGATATAGGAGACTGTAAGCCGCTCTGAGTCTCTGATTCAGAGAGAAGGGTGGAGTATAAATCTGCAGTCTTCTTCTTCAGTTGAGAGGGCCTGGCAAAGCAAGCTGTCTCTTCTCCCAGATGAAGCCTCAGCCAATGGAGAAAATAGAGGCTTTGCTCTATAGCTCCTGTGCGATTGAGCAAGCCTTGCAAAGTAAGCTGTGTTGCAGAAGGAAGCAAGAGAGAGGGAGAAAGAAGCAAATGACAGGCAGTTGTTCAAGGGCCTGACAGGAGCCCTCCAGGGCCTGATTTGGCCCCCAGCCCTCATGTTTGACACCGACGGGGTTAGAGTGTCTGACTAGGATCTGAAGAAGAAGAAGAAGATATTGGATTTATATCCCGCCCTCCACTCCGAAGAGTCTCAGAGCGGCTCACAATCTCCTTTACCTTCCTCCCCCACAACAGACACCCTGGAAGATGCAGGCTCAAATCTTGACTCTGTCAAAAATCGCATTGGTGACCACGGGCCATTCTCAGCAGCAAATTAGCATACATCATAACAAAGGCGTTTGACAGACGCAAGGACCAAACGGGAATAACAACTTTAGTCGATACTGTTGCCATTCAGTTGGATTTAATTCCAGGGGGAAACGTAGTGAAGGAAATAAATATATCAAAATTGGGAGACTGAAAGGCAAATGTACCTCTCTTAAACCAGGGGTGTTGGACTCATTTGTTATGAAGGCCGGATCTGACGTATATGAGACCTTGTTGGGCTGGGCTGGGTTGGGCCGGGCCATGTGTGTACCTATTTAAGATTAGGTAGCAAGAGAAATAAACTTTTTAAAGGACACAGACAAACACGACTAAAGATTTATTTATTTATTTAAAAAACATGCTTAAAACATTAGCACTTGTTAGTCTTAAAGTTGCTTTCTTTGTATTTCTCCCATGGGATCCCGGGAACTGGGCAGAGGAAGCTCCGGCTCTTTCCTTCCTTCCCCAGGGGAGGAGTCTCAACCAATGGAGAAAATCAAGGTTTTGCTCTGTAGCTCCTATGCAATTGAGCAAACCTTCCAAAGCAAGCTGAGATGCAGAAGGAAGCGAGAGGGAGAAGGACGCAGACAAGAGCCAGTTGCTCGGGGGCCTGATAGGAGCCCTCCAGGGGCCTGATTCGGCCCTCGGGCCATACGTTTGTTACCCCTGTCTTAAACTGCGGAATGCTGAGACGTTGTTACGTTCCATTTGTCTCCCCTCAATAGAATCAAATGCATCTTTCACACACGGTCTAATCCTCCTTTTTTCTTTCTTCTCAGAGGCCAAGATGGAGGCCCCCCTCGAGAAGGCTCTAGAAGTGATGATTGGCACTTTCCACAAATATTCGGGCAAGGACGGCAACAAATATAAGCTCAGCAAGGCCGAGATGCGGGAACTGCTTCTTCGGGAGATGCCTGCTTTTGTCCCGGTGAGGCTGCAGGCTGGGAGCAGTGTTCCCTCTAAGCTGAGTTTAGGGATGCCAATCTCCAGGTGGGGGCAGGGGATCCCCTGGTTTGGAAGTCCTCCCCCCCCCCCCGCTTCAGGGTCATCAGAAAGCCGGGGGGGAGGGAAATGTCTGCTGGGTACTCCATTATTCCCTATGGACACTGATTCCCATAGGGCATAATGGAGAATTGATCTGTGGGTATCTGGGGCTTTGGGAGGGTTGCTTTTGAGGTAGAGGCACCGCATTTTCAGCATGGCATCTGGTCCCTCTCCCCAGAAGTCCCTCCGAGTTTCAAAAGGATTGGACCAGGGGGTCCAATTCTATGAGCCGCCAAAGAAAGTGCCCCTATCCTTCATTATTTCCAATGGAGGGAGGGAATTGAAAAGGTGTGCTGTCCCTTGAAATGTGATGGCCAGAACTCCCTTTGGAGTTATATTATGCTTGTCACAGCCTGGCTCCACCCCCAACATCTCCTGGCTCCACCTCAATGGCTCCTGGCTCCACCCCCAACATATCCTGGCTCCACCCCCCATGTCTCCTGGCTCCACCCCCAAAGTCCCCAGATATTTCTTGAATCGGACTTGGCAACCCTAGCTGAGTTAGCGTGAGCCAGCTCACAGATTTTTAGCCTGCACCTCACATGTTTTTGCCTTAGCTCGGGAAAAATGGTCCCAGAGTACCCTAATTTATGCAGCAGCTCACAACTTTAATGCCAGCAGCTCACAAAGTAGAATTGTTGCTCACAAGACTCCCCAAGTTAGAGGGACCATTGCTGCCCACATGACCCAAAAGTGACACCATCACTTCCAGAACATGGGGGTGACACTCTGGCATTTGGGCAAAAATTCTGTGATGAATTTAGCTTCTACCATAGAGTTTTTGTCTAAATACCAGAGCGTTGCCTTGACGATGAGGTTACTTCCCAGTCACATGGGCAGCAGCATGGGCACATTGTCGGGCCGCAGCAGAGCCTCCCACCTTTTCAAGATAAGTTCCCTCCCCTCCCCCTTGGCCACTTGATGGGTAGCTGGGTGGTGTGGGGTCTGTCAGCGGAGGGCCCTTGCCTCCGCTGGTGGATCGGGCAATTCTAATGGCAAGAGATCTGGCAGTTTGGCAGCTGGTTTGGTGTAGTAGTGGAGAGCAGCAGACTCTTAATCTGGGAGGAATGGGTTTGATTCCCCACTCCTCCTCCACATGCAGCCAGCTGGGTGACTTTGGGTCAGTCATGGTTCTCTCAGAGCTCTCTTGGCCCCACCTACCGCACAAGGTGAATGTTGTGGGGGAGAGGAAGGGTTGTAGGAGACTGTAAACTGTTCTGAGTCTGTTAGTGAAGGGCAGGCTATAAATCTGGTCTCCTCCTCCTCATCCAGCCAGTTTGGTGTGGAGAGCCAGTTTGGTGTAGTGGTTAAGTGTGCGGACTCTTATCTGGGAGAACCGGGTTTGATTCCCCACTCCTCCACTTGCACCTCCTGAGATGGCCTTGGGTCAGCCATAGCTCTGGCAGAGGTTGTCCTTGAAAGGGCAGCTGCTGTGAGAGCCCTCTCCAGCCCCACCCACCTCACAGGGTGTCTGTTGTGGGGGAGGAAGGTAAAGGAGATTGTGAGCCGCTCTGAGACTCTTCGGAGTGGAGGGCGGGATAGAAATCCCGTATCTTCTTCTTCTCATCTTCCTCCTCTCCTTATTCTCCTTCTTCACCTCCTCCTCCTCTTTTTCTCCTCCTCCTTCTCTTCCTCCTCCTCTTCTCTTCCTCTTTTCCTCATCTCCTCCTCCTCTCCTTCTTCTCCTCCACCTCCTCCTCTTCTCTTCCTCCTCCCCCTCCTCTTATTCTCCTCCTCCTCCTCTCTTCCTCCTCCTCTCCTTCTCCTCTTCCTCCTCCTCTTCTCTTCCTCTTCCTCTCCTCTTCCTCCTCCTCTCTTCTCCTCATATTCTCTTCCTCCTCCCCCTCCCGCTCCTCCTTCTCTTCTCCTCCTCCTCTTCTCTTCCTCCCCCTCCTCCTCCTCCTCTCCTCTTCTTCCTCTTCTCTCCTCCTCCTCCTCCTCTTCTCTTCCTTCTCCCCCTCCTCCCTCTCCTCCTCTTCTCTCCTCCTCATCTTCTCTTCCTTCTCCCCCCTCCTCCTTCTCATCTCCTCCTCCTCTTCTCTTCCTCCCCCTCCTCCTCCTCTCCTTCTCCTCCTCCTCTCCTCTTCCTCTCCTCTTCTTCCTCTTCTCTCCTCCTCCTCCTCATCTTCTCTTCCTTCTCCCCCTCCTCCTTCTCCTCCTCCTCTCCTCCTTCTCCTCTTCTCTCCTCCTCATCTTCTCTTCCTTCTCCCCCCTCCTCCTTCTCCTCCTTCTCATCTCCTTCTCCTCCTCTTTATTCTCCTTCTTCCCCCTTAACACTGCGGATTCTAGCTGCCTTTTGGAAAGCCACCACCGTGCCGTCATTCCCAGATTCTCTGAATGTTCGGTGCCTTGATCCCAAGCGAGGATCCAACGCAGCGATGCGACCAATAGGCTGAGATGTCACTGAGCTCCGTCCTGCCTTGTCCTCCCTGCAGGGGAAGATCGACGAACCCGGTTTTGAATATATGATGAAGAAACTCGACAGCAACAAGGACGAGGAGCTGGATTTCCAGGAGTATTCCGTCTTCTTAGCAATCGCTGCTTCCCTCTGCAATGAGTTCTTCCAAGAGTGTGCTGATGAGAGCAACCGGAAGAGATGAGGCTGATGTTTATAACTCTTTGGCCTTAAACCCTCTGACAAGGCCCAGTCTGGGGGCAAAGATGTGCAGTAAATAAAGATGTCTGACAGAAGGTTTTATGTGTGTGCTAAGAAGATCTTTGGCTAAATCGGTGGGCAATCTCTGTTCGGGATCTGTGCAATTCACACCTGCTATGTCTAGGGTGGGCAACCTCCAGGCTGAAGGAGCTGGGGATGTTTAGCTTGGAGAGGAGGCAGCTGAGAGGTGCTATGATCACCATCTTGAAGTACTTGAAGGGCTGTCATAAAGAGGATGGTGTGGAATTGTTTTCTGTGGCCCCGGAAGGTAGGACCAGAACCAATGGATTGAAATTAAATCAGAAGAGTTTCCAGCTCCACATTAGGAAGAACTTCCTGACTGTTAGAGTGCTTCCTCAGTGGAACAGGCTTCTTCGGGAGGTGGTGGGCTCTCCTTCCTTGGAGGTTTTGAAACAGAGGCCTAGATGGCCATCTGACAGCCATGAAGAGCCTGTGAATTTAGGGTAGGTATTTGTGGGTTTCCTACACTGTGCAGGGGGTTGGACAAGATGACCCTGGAGGTCCAACTCTATGATTCTAGGCGGGGCCTGGAGATCTCTTGGAATCACAGTTCATTTCCAGACTACAGAGATCAGCTCCCCCGAAGAAAACAGCTGTGAGCCAGTTTGGTGTAGTGGTTAAGTGCGTGGACTCTTACCTGGGAGAACCGGGTTTGATTCCCCACTCCTCCACTTGCAGATACTGGAATGGCCTTGGGTCAGCCATAGCTCTGGCAGAGGTTGTCCTTGAAAGGGCAGCTGCTGTAAGAGCCCTCTCAGCCCCACCCACATCACAGGGTGTTTGTTGTGAGGGAGGAAGGTAAAGGAGATTGTGAGCCGCTCTGAGACTCTGAGATTCGGAGTAGAGGGTGGGATATAAATCCAATATCTTCTTCTTTGGAGGCTGCGCTCTCCAGCATTATTCCCCACTGAGGTCCCTCTCTTCCCCAAATCCTGCCCTCTCTAGGCTCCAGCCTCAAAATCTCCAGTAATTTCCCAGCGCAGACTTGGCACCCATAGCTGTGTCCCTGATCTTCAAAACTTCTACCTCACAGGGTGTGCCTGTTGTGGAGGAAGAGGATACAGGAGATTGTAAGCTGCTCTGAGACTTTGATTCAGAGAGAAGGGCGGGGTATAAATCTGCAGTCTTCTTCTCATTTGCCTACTCCCCCCTCCCCAGTTTCTCTGCTCCTTTTCAAGTCTTCCCAGTTTGTTCTGCCACCCGACATGACTCAATTGAAACGCCTTATGTGCAGGGCTTTTTTTGTCACAGGAATTCCCCTGGTGTAGCCAATCCTCCAAGAGCTTACAGGGCTCTTTGTACAGGGCCTACTGTAAGCTCCAGGAGGATTGGCTACATCAGGGGTGTGTGGCCTAATATGCAAAGGAGCTCCTTCTAGAATTCCACCCCTGTAGCCAATCCTTCAAGAGCTCACAGGGCTCTTAGTACAGGGCCTACTGTAAGCTCCAGGAGGACTGGCTGCATCAGGGGTGTGTGGCTTAATATGCAAAGGAGCTCCTTCTAGAATGCCACCTCTGTAGCCAATCCCCCAGGAGCTTACAGGGCTCTTTGTGCAGGGCCTACTGTAAGCTCCAGGAGGATTGGCTACGTCAGGGGGTGTGGCCTAATATGCAAAGGAGCTCCTTCTAGAATTCCACCCCTGTAGCCAATCCTCCCAGAGCTTACAGGGCTCTTAGTACAGGGCCTACTGTAAACTCCAGGAGGATTGGCTACATCAGGGGTGTGTGACCTAATAGGCAAAGGAATTCCTGCAACAAAAAAAGCCCTGTGATAGGCCCAACTGTTTGTATTTGTTTTGTCTGGACCAAGGGTATAACAGAGGTATAATGGAGAGTTGATCCATGGGTATCTGGGGCTCTGGGGGGAGCTGTTTATTGAGGTAGAGGCACCAAATTTTCAGCATAGCATCTGATGCCTCTCCCCAAAACACTCTCCAAGTTTCAAGGGAGTTCTGGCCATTTCATTTAAAGGGACCGCGCACCTTTTGAATGCCTCCCCTCCACTGGAAATAACGAAGGAAAGGAGCACCTTCTTTGGGGGCTCATAGAATTGGACCCCCTCGTCCAATCTTTTTGAAACTTGGAGGGTCTTTTGGGGAGAGGAGCAGATGCTATGCCGCTGTGCTTAAAACGATGGGTTTCAGGGACGACAAGACCGGATAACAATGAAGCGAAAATATGTCATACCATTGGCAAGGCAATTAAACCGAATTACAAAATGAAAGCACAGCTCAATCAACATAGCATCAGGCGCACAATGAAGATTGCTTTTAATTCCACAGATATTAATTACTGCCTTATTGCCTTTACGCCCTCCTGAATAATTCGGTTTTATTCATTATGCAGAAGGATAAAAGTGTGGGAGTCTTCTTAAACTTGTTAGGCGGGATTTTCCAGCATACGGGAGCCACAACAGAGGATGCTTAGGTAGAGGCAGATGTTGATAAGAACGTAAGAGAAGCCATGTTGGATCAGGCCAATGGCCCATCTAGTCCAACATTCTGTGTCACACATAAGAACATAAGAGAAGCCATGTTGGATCAGGCCAGTGTCCCATCCAGTCCAACATTCTGTGTCACACGGTGGCCAAAAAGAAACCAGGTGCCATAAGGAGGTCCACCAGTGAGGCCAGGACACTAGAAGCCCTCCCACTGCTGCTCCCCCCAAGCACCAAGACTACAGAGCATCACTTGCCCCCAGACAGAGAGTTTCAACAATATGCTGTAGCTAATAGCCACTGATGGACCTCTGCTCCATATTTTTATCCAATCCCCCCTTGAAGCTGGCTATGCTGGCAGCCGCCGCCACCTCCTGTGGCAGTGAATTCCACATGTGAATCACCCTTTGGGTGAAGAAGGGCTTCCTTTTATCCGTTCTAACCCGACTGCTCAGCAATTTCTTTGAATGTCCACAAGTTCTTGTATTGTTAGAAAGGGAGAAAAGTACTTCTTTCTCTACCTTCTCTATCCCCTCAGTCGCCCCTCAGTCCACGTTTCTCCAAGCTAAAGAGCCCCAAGCGTTTTAACCTTTCTTCATAGGGAAAGCGTTCCAACTCTTTAATCATTCTAGTGGCCCTTTTCTGCACTTCACCCCCAACCCAGCAAAATCCAGCCATTTGTAGTGTTGCCAACCTCCAGGTGGGCTCTGGAGGTCTCCTGGAATTACAACTGGTCTCCGGACTACAGACATCAGGACCCCCTTGTAATGGCAGCTTCAGAGGGTGGTCTCTCATCATATCCTGTCGAGGTCCTTCCCCAAACTCCACCCTCCCCAGACTCCATCCCCAAATCTCCAGGATCTTCCCAATCCTACCCAGTTGCAGAGTGGTGCCTTTAGAAGACTTTGCTCCAATGAGTGGACTTGCTGAATCAGGGCCTATTGGGAGAAACAGTCTGATATCCAAACTGGGCTTCTGGGGGTGATGAATTGGACACTCTCCATGGGACTCAGTGATGTTATCAGTACTGGGGGGCACCAGACGTTAGCCCTGCGTATACATCTCAGGTCCATAACATGCAAAAGGGCTTACTCTGTTTACCTGCCACAACTTTTGTTAGTCTTTAAGTTGCTACTGGATTTTTCCTTGTTTAACACAACTCCCCGTACTGATCTGTCCGCCAGTAGTAACTGAGCTGCAGCTTTCTCTACTATCTGGAGTTTCAGAATTGTTTCCAAGGGCAGACCTATGTAGAGTGTGCTACACTAGTCTAGCAACATGGTTACCAGCAGGAGACTCACTATGAGGGTGGGAACTTCTCCAGTGAGGTAAAGATGTTAATGGAAGGAGGAGGAGGAGGAGAAGAAGAAGAAGTTGGATTTATACCCCGCCCTTAACTCCGAATTTCAGAGTCTCAGAGTGGCTAACAATCTCCTTTACCTTCCTCCCCCAGGTAGGTGGGGCTGAGAGAACTCTCCCAGAAGCTGCCCTTTTGAGGGCAACTCCTGCAAGAGCTATGGATGACCCAAGGCCATTCCAGCAGCTGCAAGTGGAGGAGTGGGGAATCAAACCCAGTTCTCCCAGAGAAAGGTCCGTGCACTTAACCACTACACCAAACTGGTGACATGCTGATGTCACTTCCAGTTGCACTAGAAGTGATGTCAACAGTGTAGGATTGCCAAGTCCAATTCAAGAAATATCTGGGGACTTTGGGGGTGGAGCCAGGAGACATTAGGGGTGGAGCCAAGATCAAAGCTGTGACAAGCATAATTGGCCATCACATTTAAAGGGACGGCACACCTTTTCAATTCCTTCCTTCTTTTGGGGCCCATAGAATTGGACCCCCTTGTCTAATCTTTTTGAAACTTGGGGGGTATTTTGGGGAGAGTTCAATTCTCCTCACGCTTTCCCTTCTCTGCATGGTTCCTATAAAATTCACTGGCTAGCTCTGTTGCATTGGCAGCAACATTTGTGTTGGAAAGAAACTGCCTTGAACAAAAACCAGTTTCTTCCCTTAAAATCTTCTTCCATCCTAATTCTAAGGGCTGCAAAACACCCACAGAGAAGTCACTGTGCTGCTTTCCGTAACCCCCCCCCCCCTTCAAATTTTCCATATCTGCCTCCATTGGTTTCCTCCGCATCCTGTTTTTTGCCTCTGATTCAGTCAACAAGGCAGTCAGTTTTCTCAGTTCCACCTGCAAGGGGCCCAATCTGTTTTCCCAGGCATTTAAAACCAATTAAGAGCAGGTTTTACTTCTTTCTCCTGTAAGTTCTAATATACTTGTTAGGGAGTCAATGCCAGTAAACTACAATGGGATTTACTTCTGAGTTCATGCGTTCAGGAGAAGGCGATACAAGGAAGGAGCTGGAGGGAAGGGAGAAGGATATAATTTTCTCTGTCAAATAAAACCTTCTCCCCTCTCCTTCTTCCTGGCACCCCCCATAGCCTCACCTTTCCCTACTTTCTTCTCTAGTTCCCTCCCACCAGCCAACCTATATTTATCTGCCCCCCTCCCATCTTCTGCTATATTTATTATTTTCCTCATTTATACCCTACTATTTTCCCCAAGGGAAACAGAAAACACCTTGGATGGTTCTTTTCTGCTACATTTTATCTTCACCTGTTAGGTAAGTGAAGCTGAGATTGCATGACAGACCCAAAGCCACCCAGTTAGCTCCCATGGCAGAGTTAGGATTTGAACACGGCTCTCACAGGTCCTAATCTGAAACTCCAAGTACCACAACACATTGGCTATTAAGGGGTGGCTGCTTTTGAATAGCAATTAGCAGGGGTGGAATTCTAGCAGGAGCTCCTTTGTGTATTAGGCCACACCCCCTGATGTAGCCAATCCTCCGAGAGCTTACAAAAAAGAGCCTTGTAAGCTCTTGGAGGATTGGCTACATCAGGGGTGTGTGGCCTAATATGCAAAGGAGCTCCTGCTAGAATTCCACTCTTGGTAATTAGAGGTAGGGGATCCCCTAGTTTTTCAGGCTCCTGCCAGCTGCTGACCAGTTGGCCGGTGGGGGGAAATCCCATCCCCAAACGTGATGTGCTGAAGTCACACAGAAGTGACATCATAACGTCGCCGATGTCACATGATGACTTTTTTTTTTAGACAAAACTCTATGGTTTGAGAGTGATTTTACCACAGAATTTTGCCCCCAAAGCAGAGCGTTGCCATGCAACGTTGCTGACACGATGACATCACTTCCGCACGATGTCAGCACGTTGTGGTGCCCCACACCCGCTCCTGGAAAGTCTCGCCACCTCCCTCACTGGTACAGTCATCAGACCTGGCAAGGCTAATAGTAACAAGCAGCCAGGCCTGGGTGAGTCATTCAAACTTGTTGGTAACCAGTTACCTAGTAGTTGCTCTCAGACCTGGCTCTTATGAGTCCTCCCTCAAAAGCTAAAACAGTGTTGGGAGAAAAACCCCTATCGCTTTCACTGCCTTTTACTGGAGAAAACCCCCCAAATCTACAACAGGTAGTACTGTTGTAATTGGCCCTATGATGGCCACAGAAGGTGTTTGTTTCTTAAAATACAGGTGCTTGCTTCTATTATTTGGGTTTTTTAAAACCCCAGTGGCTTTAAAAAAAAAACACAGCGATTTTTCTGCAAAACTGAGGCTTTTCTCAGACTTGTAGACAGATCTGTGTTATCTCTTTATGACTCAGGGTTGCCAACCTCCAGGTGGGGCCTGGAGATCTCCCTCTTTTACCACTGATCTCCAGCTGGCAGAGATCAGCTCCTCTGGAGAAAATGGCTGTTTGGAAGGGTGGGCTTTATCGTATTGAAGAAGAAGAAGAAGAAGAAGAAGAAGAAGAAGAAGAAGAAGAAGAAGAAGAAGAAGAAGAAGAAGAAGAAGAATTGCAGATTTATATCCCGCCCTTCTCCCTGAATCAGAGACTCAGAGCGGCTTACAATCTCCTATGTCTTCTCCCCTCACAACAGACACCCTGTGAGGTGGGTGGGGCTGAGAGGGCTCTCACAGCAGCTGCCCTTTCAAGGACAAACTCTGCCAGAGCTATGGCTGACCCAAGGCCATTCCAGCAGGTGCAAGTGGAGGAGTGGGGTATCAAACCTGGTTCTCCCAGATAAGAGTCCGCACACTTAACCACTACACCAAACTGGCTCTCATGCTGAGGCCCCTCCCCAAACCCCGCCCTCTCCTCCATCCCCAGAATCTCCAGGTATTTTCTGACCCAGACTTGGCAACCCTAGTTTAATGTTCCTTCCATGCTGCAGAGTCTTGTGAGCAAAAATTCTGCTTTGTGAGCTACTGGTATCAAAGTTGTGAGCTGCTGGCATTAAAGTTGTGAGCTACTGCATAAATGATTGTGCTCCGGGGCCATTTTTCCTGAGCTAAGACAAAAATGTGTGAGCTGGAGGCTAAAAATCTGTGAACTAGCTCACGCTAACTCAGCTTAGAGGGAACATTGGTTTGAACCTGTGCCACAGTCCAGTTCTAGGGTTTCCAGCCTCTATGTCGGGCCTGGAGTCCTTCCGCTTTCACAACTGTTCTCCAGCTGGCAGAGATCAGCTTGGAGAAAATGGGTGCTTGGAAGGGTGGATTCTACGCGCAGGAATACCATGGGCTCCTTTGCTGAATGCCTGAGTCTTAAATTTTGCTCTGGATCATCCAGATTATTTTTTATAAACAACAGACTTGCATTTCAGAACGCACCTCATGCGCAGACCATTTGCTGTCAAATGGGACACCAGACGGGGAAAAGACGAAACACCAGCTGTGAGGTTTTGCGGGTGGCGATGTCCTGCTCTTGAAGCACCTGAGGGTGTGTATTGGCATCAGATGTGATGCAACCGATGGGTGGATAGTTCCCAAGGCCTGTCTGCCTTATGAATTAACGTGCGGGCTTGTCCTAGTTAGAATGTTCCGGCAGCAGCTGTAGAAGGAAATCTAGTACAGGTCGGTAGGCGTTGGGGAAGCTGGAAAAATACAATCTTCCTCCTTCCCAACCTGTTTGCTTGGCTCCTACAGAACATTATCGCTGGATGTTTTGGTTGGTATATTTATATTTTTCCTTTGGGGAGGGGGGTCACAACAGTACTTTTCCAGGTGCTTAGGCTGGGAGCTTGTTGTTACTTTGGAATTGTGTCAAATAATGTCTTGGCTGGAGGGAGTGGTGGCTGGATTGAATGGGATGAGCGTATAAAGTTCCATTTCTTGGCACATCAGGACTGCTTCCGGAATACTGTGTGCTGTGTGGAATACTATGGGGGAGGGATGGTGGCTCAGTGGTAGAGCATCTGCTTGGTCAGCAGAAGGTCCCAGGTTCAATCCCCGGCATCTCCAACTAAAAAGGGTCCAGGCAAACAGGCGTGAAAAACCTCAGCTTGGGACCCTGGAGAGCTGCTGCCAGTCTAAGCATACAATACTGACTTTGAGGACTCAGGGTCTGATTCAGTATAAGGCAGTTTCATATGTTCATGAGGGACGGTGGGTCAGTGGTAGAGCATCTGCTTGGTAAGCAGAAGGTCCCAGGTTCAGTCTCCAGCTTCTCCAACTAAAAAGGGGTCCAGGCAAGCAGGCATGAAAAACCTCAGCTTGAGACCCTGGAGAGCCGCTGCCAGTCTGAGTACACGATACTGACTTTGATGGACCCAGGGTCCGATTCAGTAGAAGGCAGCTGCATATGTTCTGGAGGCCCCGCTTCAAAAAAAAATGTGGACAAAATCAAGCGGGTGCAGAAGAGAACAACGAGGATGATCCAGGGCCTGGAGGAAGAACTCTCGGAGGAAAGACTGAGGGCCTCGGGAATGTTCAGTCTGGAGAAGAGGAGACTGAGGGGGGAGGGCATGAGTGCTCTCTTTAAATCTTTGAAAGGCCGTCATTTAGAGGAGGTCAAGGAGCTGTTTCACTTGGCAGCCAAGGATAGGACCCGAAGCAATGGGCTCAAATTACAAGCAGAAAGGTACCAGTTGGATATTAGCAGGCCTTGAATTCAGCAGCAGCTCACAGGAGCAGAGCTCCTGAACCTTTCTAATGGTTCCCCCTCCTCCTCCTCCCCCCTACCTTGTCCATTGAATAGTAGATGCAGCTGCATAACAATCCCTGGATTGGGAGAGCAACCAGCCAGCCAACCACCAGGTCCACACCCCCAGCAGCCCTCATTAACCCCTGGAGAAGCCCATGCCACACTTTCTCCACTTCTTATGTGATTTTGGGTGGCGGGTGGCTTGCTGGCCTTTTGAATGGGGGGGGGGAGCCCAGGAGAGCCCCAGGCGAGCGAGGCCTCATTTGCTCGGGGCTCTCCTTTCTTGCGTCGGTTTGCTTTTGGCTGATGGAGGGGGTGGCATATGTTAATGTTACGCTAATGAGCTTAGGCTTCCCAGTCTCCAGGTTTTACAGGCTTTTCCCTGCCCCCAGCCAGCTGGCCAGCAGGGGGAGCCCCGCCCCCACAGTCACCATGTACTTCTAGAGCTCCGGCAGGTTTAGAAACCTGCAAACAGGTCCGTTTTTAAAATGTGTGCTTTTATAAAGTTGAGCAGGAAACCGGAAGCGGTTCATGGGGAAGGGTCAACAGCAGTTTCGTCAGAG
This sequence comes from Heteronotia binoei, assembly GCF_032191835.1. Lineage (NCBI taxonomy): Eukaryota > Metazoa > Chordata > Lepidosauria > Squamata > Gekkonidae > Heteronotia > Heteronotia binoei. The sequence goes on from NC_083223.1 coordinate 269,885,543, forward strand.
CACAGATCCTCCGGTTTTTTTGCTTTCGTTTTCAGAGCAAGTAAAGTTGTGGAGGAACCAGACCCAGTAAGTGTGTGTGTGTGTGTGAGAGAGAGAGAGAGGGCAGGGAATTCCCCAGTTTGGAGGCTCTCCCTCACTTTAGAAAGCAGAGGGGGGAAGGGAAATGTCTACTGGGCACTCTATTATTCCCTATGGAGAATGATTCCCATAGGGAATAATGGGGAATTGATCCGCGAGTATCTGGGGCTCTGGGGGGGATGTTCGTTGAGGTAGAGGCACCAAATTTGCAGCATAGCATCTGTTGCCTTTTTTCAAAACACCCCCCAAGTTCCGAAAGGATTGGACCAGATGGGCCAATTCTATGAGCGCCCAAAGAAGGTGCCCCTATCCTTCTTTACTTCTAATGGGGGGAAGGCATTAAAAAGGTGTGCAGTCCCTTTCAATGTGATGGCCAGAACTCCCTTTGGAGTTCAATTGTACTTGTTCCAACCTTGCTCATGACTCCACCCCCAATGTCTCCTGGCCCCACCCCCAAAGTCTCCGGGCCCCACCCTCAAAGTCCCCAGATATTTCTTGAATTGGACTTGGCAACCCTAAATTAGCTCCACCACCTATTGAACATATGAACATATGAAGCTGCCTTATACTGAATCAGACCTTTGGTCCATCAAAGTCAGTATTGTCTTCTCAGACTGGCAGCGGCTCTTCAGGGTCTCAAGCTGAGGTTTTTCACACCAATTTGCCTGGACCCTTTCTTGGAGATGCCGGGGATTGAACCTGGGACCTTCTGCTTCCCAAGCAGATGCTCTACCACTGAGCCACCGTCCCTCCCCTATTATTCTTCAAAATGACCCCTTCACTGGCAGTCTTCAAAACACAACTGGATGATTATTTGTCGGAGATGCTTTAGGCTGATCCTGCCTGGAGCGGGGAGTTGGACTAGATGGTCTGTCTGGCCCCTTCCAACTGTAGGATTCTATGATTCTAAGAAAGTGCATTTGCAAGAGCTTGGGTTCCCAAGTCCAATTCAAGAAATCTTTGGGGGTAGAGCCAGGAGACTTTAGGAGTGCAGCCAGGAGATGTTGGAGGGTGAAGCCAGAAGCGAGGTTGTGACAAGCATAACTCCAAAGGGAGTTCTGGCCACCACATTGAAAGCGACCATTGCACACCTTTAAAATGCCTTCCCTCCATTGGAAATAATGAAAAATAGGGGCACCTTTTTGGGGGCTCATAGAATTGGACCCCCTGGTCCAAACTTTTTGAAGCTTGGAGGGTATTTTGGGGAGAGGCACTGGATGCAATGCTGAAAATTTGGTGCTTCTATCTCAAAACATATCCCCTCCAGAGCCCCAAATACCCGCAGATCAATTCTTCATTATACCCTATGGGAATTGGTCTGCATAGGGAACAATGGAGTGCCCGGCAGATATTTCCCTCCCCCCCTGTCCCCCCCCCCCCCCGCTTTCTGATGATCCTGAAGTGGGGGGGCAGCCTCCAAACCTGGGGATCTCCTGCCCCCTCCTGGGGATTTAGCAACACAACAGAGAAATGCAGATATGTGGAGCAGGGCAAAGGTACAAAAACCTCCGCGAAAACCAGCTTCAACAGTAAAGAAGTTTAAGTGTCATTTACAAAATACTTATAACACAACTAAACATATCAAAAGTGAAGTCAATCACAATTTAAAGTGACAGAACACTGACCACACCCGTATCCATAGTACTTAAGTCTTTAAGCATGGAATTTCTATTCGGGTTGTGGTGAAAAAAGGTCAATATTCAAACGGAGTGCAACGCTCCAATCTTTTTGGTGAACCGATGAGTAGAATGATGTAATGCAGCGAGGCATCAGAATGCGACAGAGTTCCGCTAATCTCTCTGTTTCACGTAGTGCTTCAACGAGAAACCTTCAAGAGTACATTACTAAAATTCTTTCCTAGGAGAGCAACGCTTCAATATCCTTAGAGATGTAATTGACCAATGTAATCGAAGAATATTGAAGCGTTGCTCTCCTAGGAAAGAATTTTAGTAACGTACCCTTGAAGGGTTCTCGTTGAAGCACTACGTGAAACAGAGAGAACAGCGCAACTCTGTCGTGTTCTGATGCCTTGCGGCGTTACATCATTCTGCTCATCTGTTCACCAAAAAGACTGGAGAGTTGCACTCCGTTTGAATATTGACCTTTTTTTCATCACAGCCTGGATTTTCAGTTCAAGAAATTTCAGGCTTAAAGACTTAAGTACTATGGATACGGGTGTGGTCAGTGTTCTGTCACTTTAAATTGTGATTGACTTCACTTTTGATATGTTTAGTTGTGTTATAAGTATTTTGTAAATTACACTTAAACTTCTTTACTGTTGAAGCTGGTTTTCGCGGAGGTTTTTGTACCTTTGCCCTGCTCCACATATCCGCGTTTCTCTGTTGTGTTGCTAAATCCCCAGGAGGGGGCAGGAGATCCCCTGGTTTGAAGGCTGTCCCCCCACTTCAGGATAATCAGAAAGCGGGGGGGGGGGGGGGGGAGTTGTGTTATAAGTATTTTGTAAATGACACTTAAACTTCTTTAGTGTTGAAGCTGGTTTTCGCGGAGGTTTTTGAACTAGGGTTGCCAAGTCCAACTCAAGAAATATCTGGGGACTTTGGGGGTGGAGCCAGGAGACTTTGGGGGTGGAGCCAGAAGCAAGGGCATGACAAGCATGACTGAGCTCCAAAAGGAGTTCTGGCCATCATATTTAAAGGGATCGTGCTCTTTTAAATGCCTTCCTTCGATAGGAAATAATGGATGGCAGGGGCACCTTCTTTGGAGGCTCATAGAATGGGACCCCCTGGTCCAATCTTTTTGAAACTTGGGAACTGTTTTGAGGAGAGCCACTGGATGCTATGCTGAAAATTTGGTGCCCCTACCTCAAAAAACAGCTCCCCTGGAGCCCCAGATACCCACAGATCAATTCTCAATTATACCCGAATCGATCTCCATAGGGAATCATGGCCTGCCCAGCAGACATTTCCCTCCCCCCTCCCGCTTTCTGATGACCCTGAAGCGGGGGGGGGAGGGCCTCCAAACCGGGGGATCCCCTGCCCCCACCTGGGGATTGGCAACCCTAGGAAGAGCTCTGCTGCATCAGTTCATGGGTGTGCGTTCCAATGCTGAGTCAGCCAGATGCCTCTGGGAAACACATCGGTTGGAACATGCCCTAATGCTTATCTCAGGCATCTGGAGATCAGTATGCCTTTCGAGGTTAGAAAGGCCTTGGTGAAACATGCCGTTTGTGGCTGACGTCGGATGGCATCTCTGTTGTCTAGAAAAATGAGGTGAGAGTGGATATGGAGTGAAAACTGGAGGGGGGGGGAGCTCCAGGAGGTGCACCAATCCTTTCTGCGCACCCAAAAACCAAGCTGGCACAGCCTTGAAGAGAAAGGGTGTGAATCTTCAGTTCAGACTAGGGTTGCCAAGTCCAATTCAAGAAATATCTGGGGACTTTGGGGGGTGGAGCCAGGAGACATTGGGGGTGGAGCCAGGAGCAAGGTGGTGACAAGCAGAATTGAACTCCAAAGGGAGTTCCGGCCATCACATTTAAAGGGACAGCACACCTTTTGAATGCCTTCCCTCCACTGGAAATAATGAAGGATAGGGGCACCTTCTTTTGGCGCTCATAGAATTGGACCTCTGGTCCAACCCTTTTGAAACTTGGAGGGTGTTTTGAGGAGGGGCACCAAATGCTGTGCTGAAAATTTGGTGCTTCTACCTAAAAAAAAAAAACAGCACCCCACCAGAGCCCCAGATACCCATAGTTCAATTCTCCATTATAACCTATGGCTGGGGTGGCCAACGGTAGCTCTCCAGATGTTTTTTGCCTACAACTCCCATCAGCCCCAGCCATTGGCCATGCTGGCTGGGGCTGATGGGAGTTGTAGGCAAAAAAACATCTGGAGAGCTACCATTGGCCACCTCAGCCCTATGGAAATCAGTCTCCATGGGGAATAATGGAGTGACCAGCAGACATTCCCCCCCTAGCTTTCTCATGACCCTGAATTGAGGAGAGGGCCTTCAAACCAGGGGATCCCCTGCCCCCACCTGGGGATTAATACAACACAACCGAAGTTATAGTAACTGAATAACTAGGAATATATAAAAAAGATATCATCATACAAAAAATACATCATCATGCACACAAATCAATAGGAGTAAAACGACATTTCCCAATAGTACACAGTAACGTCAGTGGAGTCCCAATGAACAGGAAGTTGACCCGGTTACTTCTGCTTCGAATCCTTCTTCGTCGTCCCCCGCTTCAAATCCTGCTCCAGAATAAATCTCAATCGAAGGCAAAAAGCTCAGAAAAAATATTTACAATGCGTTTCCCAATGGCAAGCTACTACAAAACGCCACAAAAATATCTTTTCAGCTCGTCAAGAGACTGCACACAGCATTTCCAGCGATCCAATGGGACTCAAAGTCTCCAACAGTTTCAGATTGGCACTACACTCCAAAACGGCACAATGCCACAGAATCCAGCAGCCATTTTCTCCAGGGGACAGATCAAAGCTACCAAGTAATACACCATCTTACAGTTTGCAAAAATATATTACAAGGATTGTGTACAACACATAACGAACAATACAATATTGATAGAGGCCAGCGGTGCTAAGGCCTTTTAAAGTAACAGAAACCCCAAGGGGACCAAACCACCACCACCACCACCCCCGTTCGCAAATAAATAAATATAAGTCCAAACTTGGAAATAGTCCAACTGAAAATCACAAGGTGGGTGCTCCTAAAGAACGTAGCTTCAATGCAGCCGCTTTCTTAAAAAGACGTCCCTCTAGATTTTGATGACGTTTCAATTCCTTCTTCAGTTTTAACAGCTCAGTTGTTTAGGAACCCTGTTCTACATTCTCTAATCACAGCATTAAGCTTCTCATTTTCAGTGTGAACATTGGGCTCTTTGGAAAGAGACAAAAGCTCAGGGTGTCTGTTGTGGGGGAGGAAGGTAAAGGAGATTGTGAGCCGCTCTGAGACTCTTCGGAGTGGAGGGCGGGATATAAATCCAATATCTTCATTACCTCACAGGGTGTCTGTTGTGGGGGAGGAAGGTAAAGGAGATTGTGAGCCGCTCTGAGACTCTTCGGAGTGGAGGGAGGGATATAAATCCAATATCTTCATTACCTCACAGGGTGTCTGTTGTGGGGGAGGAAGGGGAAGGAGATTGTGAGCTGCTCTGAGACTCTTCAGAGTGGGGGGTGGGATATAAATCCAATTTCTTCTTCTTTGGTGGTCTCCCATTCTAGTACTGACCAACCCTGGTTGTCTTCTGTGTTCCGACAAGCTTGGATTAGTCCGGGCTAGGGTGCCCAGGTCCCTCCTGACAACCTGTGGGAAATGGGGCGGTGGGGGGGAGAGACTTATTGGGAGCAGCGGTTAAAAAAAGCGAAGTAGTTCCCCAATTGCAGGTCCATTCAACGGGTATGTGCATTCCGTTCTGTCTCCAAGCTGGATCTCAGCTTTACTAATCCAACTTTCTCTTTCCTCCTTGCCTTGCAGAGCGGGTGGCATATGCTCTACGATGGAGGGGATGTATAATAACCTAGAGCAAGCCCTTGGCGTGGTGGTTTGCATCTTCCAGCGCTACTGCCGGAAGGAAGGCAACAGACAGAAGCTCAGCAGAAGGGAGCTGCTGGATCTACTGAAAACAGAACTCCCCAGTCTCAAAACAGTAAGTATTGCATACCTAGGGTTGCCAATCCCCAGGTGGGGGAGGGGGATCCCCCGGTTTGGAGGCCCTCCCCCCGCTTCAGGGTCAGCAGAAAGCAGGGAGGGGGAGGGAAATGTCTGCTGGGAACTCCAGTATTCCCTATGGAGACTTATTCCCATAGGAAATAATGAATTGATCCGCAGATATCTGGGGCTCGGGGGGGGGGGCGTTTTTTGAGGTAGAGGTAGGGTTGCCAATCCCCAGGTGGGGGCAGGGGATCCCCCGGTTTGGAGCCCCCCCCCCCGCTTCAGGTTCATCAGAAAGTGGGGGAGGGGAGGGAAATGTCTGCTGGGTACTCATAATTCCCTATGGAGATTTATTCCCATAGAAAATAATGGAGAATTGATCCACGGGTATCTGGGGCTCTGGGGGCCCTGTTTTTTGAGGTAGAGGCACCAAATTTTCAGTATAGTATCCAGTGGCTCGACCCAAAATACTCCCTAAGTTTCAAAAAGATTGGACTAGGGGGTCCAATTCTATGAGCCCCCAAAAAGGTGCCCCTATCCTTCATTATTTCCTGTGGAAAGAAGGCACTTAAAAGATGTGCAGTCCCTTGAAATGTGATAGCCAAAACTCCCTTTGGAGTTCAATTCTGCTTGTCACACCCTTGCTCCTGGCTCCACCCCAATGTCTCCCGGCTCCACCCCCAAAGTCCCCAGATATTTCTTGAATTGGACTTGGCAACCCTAGGTAGAGGCACCAAATTTACAGCATAGCATCCAGTGCCTCTCCCCAAAATACCACCCCCCCAAGTTTCAAAATGATTGGACTAGGGGGTCCAATTCTATGGGCCCCAAAAGAAGGTGCCCCTATCCTTTATTATTTCCCATGTAAGGAAGGCATTTAAAAGGTGTGCAGTCCCTTTTATATGTGATGGCCAGAACTCCCTTTGGAGTTCAATTATGCTTGTCACACTCTGACTTCTGACTCCACCCCCAAAGTCCCCAGATATTTCTTGAATTGGACTTGGCAACCCTATGCACACCCTTTCCCAGTGTCCCAGGGCTGGGCTGAGGTTAGAGAAGATGGAATTGCTGGAAAGTGAGGCTTTTTGGGTAGCAGGAACTCCTTTGCATATTAGGCCACACTTCCCCGATGTAGCCAATCCTCCAAGAGCTTACAGGGCTCTTAGTAGAGAGCCTACTGTAAGCTCTTGGAGGATTGGCTTCATCAGGGGGTGTGGCCTAATATGCAAAGGAGCTCCTGCTACAAAAAAAGCCCGGCTGGAAAGAATTGTACATTAAACTAAAATTGCAGGAATTGACAGATTGGATGGAGGCATCAGACACAGAGGTAGGAAAAGATCACAGCTAGGCTGCTAGGCTGGCAGGAGGGTCAGGCATACATGGTGGGGCATGACATTGTATGCATCACTATGGTATTTCTAGAGGGAAACCTGAAAAAGACTTAGGGTAGCTCTAGGAAACACTGGAAACTCTATGGTTTTATCATAGATTGCTGGTGATTCCTAGAGCTATCCCATGTTACTTTGAGGTTTTACTATAGATTTTTCTGGTAATTCCCAGAGCTCCCATAAGCTACTTCTGGGGAAACTGCAGATAGCAACAGAGATGGTGTTGCTGGTTTTAATTTTTTTGTGTGTGCCCGGCACCTCTTGGAGGAATAGCAAGCAACTAGGCCGGCCGGTAGGAGGCCTCACAGCCCTAGACTAGAGTAACACAAAGACATGGCTGAAAGCCAACTTAGACATGGCTGAAAGCCAACTTACAGGGCAGGAACGCGACTCCCTCCACATCTCTGTGGTTTAGTGTCTGATTGCCACTTCACTCCCCTCTACGTCAACAGCACTGAACTAGGAAATATAACAGGACGAGGGTTGCCAAGTCCAATTCAAGAAATATCTGGGGACTTTAGGGGTGGAGCCAGGAGACTTTGGGGGTGGAGCCAGGAACAAGGGTGTGACAAGCATAATTGAACTCCAAGGGAGTTCTGGCCATCACATTTAAAGGGACAGCATACTTTTTAAAATGTCTTCCTTCCATAGGAAATAATGAAGGATAGGGGCACCTTCTTTTGGGGCTCATAGAATTGGACCCTCTGGTCCAACCGTTTTGGAACTTGGGGGGTACTTTGGGGAGAGGCACTAGATACTTTACTGAAAATTTGGTGCCTCTACCTCAAAGAACAGCTCCCCCAGAGCCCCCGAAATCTCCTGATCAATTCCCCATTGTACCATATGAGAATCGATCTCCACATAGGGAATAATGAAGTGCACAGCAGATGTTTCCTTCCTGCCCCCCTCCCCCACCCCCGTTTCTAGCAACTCTGAAGTAAGGGAGTGGTCTCTCTACTCATGAGTTGCAGCCAACTTCTTCCAAGTAACACAGACACCCCATCCCAAGAGGAAGCCTTTCCAATCAGAGCCTGGGGCCTCTGGAGGGGGAAAGTCACATGGTGACTTTGGGGGCGGGGCTTCCCCCCACCGTCCAGTTGACTGGGGGCGGGAAGGAGCCTGGGAAAATGGAAGAACCCCCGCTGGGACCTGGGATTGGCAAGCCTAAACAGGACTGAAATTAAATCCAACTAATACAGAGGTCCTGTACCTGAATCGAGGAGGAGTGGGTTCGTGCATCCAGCTCCCAGCCCCGGGCGATGGTACTGGCCCAGCAAGTGAAGAGTCTGGCAGTGATTCTGGATGCCTCCTTCTCCATGGAGGTCCAGGTCACAACAGCTGCACGGTCTGCCTTCTTCCATCTATGGCAGATCAGGCAGCTAGCACCATGCCTATCCTCCCAAGATCTGGCTACAGTGATCCATCCAATGGTCACTTCTAGGCTGGACTACTGTAACTCGCTCTACGCTAGCTTGCCCCTGAAACTGATCCGGAAACTTCAGCGGGTGCAGAATGCGGCAGCTCGCCTGCTGTCTGCATCACCTATACGGGTGAGCATACGGCTGGCACTCCGCGACCTGCACTGGCTTCCTATAGAGTACCGGATCCGTTTCAAGATGTTAGTTTTGATTTTTAAAGCCTTACGCGGCCTGGGACCAACATACCTACGGTACCGTCTCCTTCCATATACGCCCCAGAGGTCGCTTCGTTCGGCCTCCCAAGATCTTCTGATATTTCCCGGCCCAAGGGATGCCCGTCTTGCCTCTACCAGGGCCGGGGCTTTTTCGGTCCTGGCCCCGACCTGGTGAAATCAGCTCCCTACGGAGATCCGGGCCCTACCTGGCTTGCTGGCCTTTCGTAGGGCCTGTAAAACAGAGCTGTTCCGCCAAGTTTGGATGAGGCAGCGGTCATCTATCCACCTATTAGATCGGTAGGCCTCCCCCTATGCCCAAATGGCCCACTGCAACACTGTGTTGCGGCGCTATACTATCTTGCTTCATATCATCATGCTGAACTAATCTATTGCACTTTACTAATTGCTGAAGTTGATTTTATTATGATCTTAATTTAAACTGTTGTACTTCGCTTTGAGCCCCCCAAAAAGGGGAAGGGGCGGAATTGAAATAAACTAATAATAATAATCAATAATAACAGAATACTGTTTCTAATTTTCTTTCCTTTATGTCAAATAACCCCATGACCCCAACAGTACTTGGGCAATGATTCTTACTTCATGGGATTCTGTATGAGTCTTCTCATCTGTTGGACTGGCTCCTTGGATGAGTGGATTGAGGGTAAGGTTACCTGGTCCCCTCGCCCAATTGGCAGGGGGATTTGGGGGCATTCTGGGGGTGGTGCAATGCCCCTGATGTGATGATGTCACACAGAATTGATGTCATCGCATTCGGGACGTCGTGAGGGGATGCTCTGGTATTGGGGCAAAACTGTACGTGGGGTTTTTTGCCCTCAAAACCATAGAGTTTGCCCAACTACCAGAGCATCCCCCATGTGATGTCCCCATTTGGGGGATCGAAGACCCCAAAAGCAGGGAACCCCCTGCTGGGACCTGGCAGCCAGCAACTGAGCCGCTCTTTGCCTGGCTTGCCTGGTGCCGTTGCTGCCGGCGTTGTCGCCAAGTTTGCCTCTCTCTGTCTCCCACAGCTTAATAAAAAGGGGCTTTTAAGAAGGTGCCCGCAGGCTGCAGTGGTGGCCGTGGACAGTGGAGTGGGTGCTCATACTGTAAGATAATTTGTGGGGGGCCCCCCAAGATTTTGACTTCCTAGGGTCCTCCACAGGGTTTAATCCAGCACTGTGTATTGCTACATTGGGAGGCAACGTCAGGGACTGTAGTTGGGTTGCCAAGTCCCCACCATTCTGCGGCGAAGGACTTTCCAATGCGCTTCACACGCGCAATGCAATTACGTCACCTGGAAATGATGTCATCGCGTCAGCGACACTCATGACCGCTCTAGGCATTTCTGGGAAAACTCTATGGTTTTCCCAGAAGCTTTAGCAGCCATTTGGGAGGGAAAAACTCTATGGTGCCTATTGTACCATAGAGTTTTCCCTCCCAAATGGCTAGAGCAGCCAGGAAAACCATAGAGTTTTTCCTGGAAATGCCTAGAGAGGCCGCTGCGTGTGGGCTGGTGGGTTGGGAACCTCTGGGGGATTGGCAGCCATAGACTGTAGGCCCTGTCGCAGAGCTCAAGCTTCCAAAGGTCTTGTGAAAGGGAAATCATGACAGTTCATCCAAGATAAGCCTGATAATTCCAGAAGGGCAACAATAATTCCTTCATCCTTCTTCCCACTCCACATTCCCCCCCCCTTTCCAGTTAAAATTAAAAGAGGGAGCCTTTGAGGAGTTCATGTCACTGCTTGATACGAACAGCGACGATGAAGTGGACTTCGAGGAGTACATCCGATTCGTGTCGGTGGCTTGCACCTACTTCCACGACTTCTTCGAGGATTCTCCCGTGGCCCATCCGCGAGTTCAATAAAAATGTCCAAACAAGACTTTTGAATTTAGGGGGAAAGGACTCCTTATAGTGATGTCGAGCTGTTGTTCAAATGACCAGATGAAGTCAATGGCTTATTCAGGGTTAAATGGCTCTTCACTGTCAGGTATACCATATGAGTATTCCCAGAGTTCTCTTTTCCCACAATTCCTTGCAGTGGTTTAAAGGTAGTCCCCTGTGCAAGCACCAGTCGTTTTCGACTCTGGGGTGATGTTGCTTTCACAACATTTTCACGGCAGACTTTTTACGGGGTGGTTTGCCATTGCCTTCCCCAGTCATCTACACTTTCCCCCCAGCAAGCTGGAGACTCATTTTACCGACCTCGGAAGGATGGAAGGCTGAGTCAACCTCGAGCCGACTACCTGAACCAGTTTCGCTGGGATCAAACTCAGGTTGTGAGCAGAGGGCTCCGACTGCAGTACTGTAGCTTTACCACTCTGCGCTACGGGGCTCTTTGCAGTGGTTTACCCTGTCCCAATCACTGTGAAGTAAACTACCACTGCCAGATCCGCCTTTTTTCATTTTAGGCGGGTGAGACAGTTTGGTTCCCTTCTTCGAGTGCGGCGACTTGGCAACGGTGATCCATGCTACGGTCACCTCGAGGCTGGACTACTGTAATGCCCTCTACATGGGGCTGCCCTTGTCACGAATCTGGAGGCTACAGCTGGTGCAGAACGCGGCAGCCAGGCTGTTATTGGGGCTCTCCATGAGGGAGCACATACAGCCGGAGCTGCGGGAACTGCGCTGGCTGCCAATAGTGTACCGGATTCGCTACAAAGCGCTGGTTATTACCTATAACGCCCTATATGGCCGAGGACCTGCCTACCTTAGGGACTGTCTCTCCCCACATGTTCCCCAGAGAGTACTTCTATCTGGGACGCAGAACTTATTGTTGATCCCTGGACCGAGGGAGCCAAGACTAAAAATCAGGGAGAGAGCCTTCTTAGTCGCTGCCCCCTATTGGTGGAACCAACTACCAGAGGAGGTTAGAGCCTTACGGGACCTCACCCAGTTCTGCAAGCCGTGCAAGACAGTATTATTCCGGCTAGCCTTCAACTGAATTTCTGTCACTGTAATACAAAGGACACCTAAGAGCACTGAACGCCATCGGAAATGAATAATCATAGCACCAAACTGTTTTTAACTGCTATATTATTGGATAGTGTATTATTTTTAAATGCATAATTAATGTTTGTTGTGATTTTACTCTTTGTGAGCCACCCTTAGCCTGGAAGCAGCTTAAGAAAGAGAATGGATTTGGTGGGAATATATAGGAACTTGGAATATTCCACACTTTTTTCAAGGCTTATAATAAACCAGAATTGCAACATAGGAGTGTTGAAGTTGACATTATTGAAGGATATATCGATTATAGAATATATCAATTATGGAGAGCCAGTTTATGGAGATAGGATATATCGATTATGGAGAGCCAGTTTGGTGTAGTGGTTAAGTGTGCGGGCTCTTATCTGGGAGATCCAGGTTTGATTCCCCACTCCTCCACTTGCAGCTGCTGGAATGGCCTTGGGTCAGCCAGAGCTCTGGCAGAGGTTGTCCTTGAAAGGGCAGCTGCTGTGAGAGCCCTCTCCAGCCCCACCCACCTCACTGAGTTTCTGTGGTGGGGGAGGAAGGTAAAGGAGAATGTGAGCTGCTCTGAGACTCTTCGGAGTGGAGAGCGGGATATAAATCCAATATCTTCATCTACCTCACAGGGTGTCTGTTGTGGGGGAGGAAGGTAAAGGAGATTGTGAGGCGCTATGAGACTCTTCAGAGTGGAGGGTGGGATATAAATCCAATATCATCTTCTTCTTGAAAGTGTGTAAGCTGATTATACACGGAGGCTGTTCGGCTTTTTTTCTCCATTGCACCTGGGGATTGGCAACCCTACCTACGATTTCCACAACAGCTGTCGTCAAGAGGTTCTCTTAAAAAAAACAACCCTTACCCTTTTGCAGGTGTTCATATGTATAATGATGAACGATCCCTCAGGGTTCCTTTGACTGGATTATCAAAGCAGAGTGCTCATCCAGTGGCTGGATGCGTTTTGTCACTGCCTCAGTCTCCCTCATTTCATCCCAGACATCTGCTCCTCTGGCTGGTTTCATCATTTCCCCACACAGCTTACCTCGGAGTGATGTCCCTCTTCACCGCGCAGCGTCTGCTCGGATTTCCCACCATCTGCTCCGGAGAAGCAGGAAGAGTCGCGGCTTTTGCGTAAATAACGTAAACTGGATTTTAGCGATTTACATTTGCGACGCAGAAGCCCCGGCACTTCCTGCTCCTCCGGAGCAGATGGTGGGAAATCCGAGCAGACGCTGCACGGTGAAGAGGGACGTCACTCCGAGGTAAGCTGTGTGGGAAAACGGTTGTCATCTACATTTGAAATCTTGCCATTGTTCCTGATGTGAGGGGTGACATCCAGTCAGCTAGGGTGGTTAGGCAGAGGAAGCTGCTAACCTCTACAAGGGGATTGGAGGTCTCCTGAGGCTGCCCCTCTGGTGGACCTCCTGATGGCCCTTGGTTTTGGCCACTGTGTGACAGAGTATTGGACTTCAAGAGGGGATTGGATAAACGTATGGAGCAGAGATCCATCAGCGGCTATCAGGCACAAGGTATTGATGGAAGTTTCTATCCGGGGCAGTGATGCTCTGTATTCTTGGTGCCTGGAGGGGCAACAGTGGGAGGGCTTCTAGTGTCCTGGCCCCACTGGTGGACCTCCTGATGGCACTTGAGTGTTGGACTGGATCCAACATGGCTTCTCTGATGTTCTTATGACTGGATGGACCATAGGCCTGATCCAACATGGCCCTTCAGATGTTCTTAACTGGTCTCCGAGTAACAGAGATCAGTTCACCTGGAGAAAATAAGAACAAGAGAGAAGCCACGTTGGATCAGTCCAATGGCCCATCCAGTCCAACACTCTGTGTCACACAGTGGCCAAAAAAGACCATGTGCCATCAAAAGGTCCACCAGTGGGGCTAGAAGCCCTTCCACTGTGCCCCCCCCCAAGCACAAGAATACAGAGCATCACTGCCCCAGACAGAGAGTTCCAACAATAAGCTGTGGCTAATAGCCACTGATGGAGCTCTGCTCCATATTTTTATCCAATCCCCTCTTGAAGCTGGCTGTGCTTGTAGCTGCGGCCACCTCCTGTGGCAGTGAATTCCACATGTGAATCACCCTTTGAGTGAAGTACTTCCTTTTATCAGTTCTAACCCAAAAATGGCTGCTTTGGAAGGTGGACTCTATGACATTATATCCCATTGAATTCCCTTCCCTTTCATCCCTGAACTCTGCCTTCCTCAGGTTTGTTTGTTTGGTTATTTATTTATTTGATTTGATTTGATTTTTAGCCCGCCCTTCCTGTAGAACAGCCTCAGGGCCGGCTACATCATAAAAAGAGTGAAAAAACCCCTATTTAAAATATATAAAATCTAAAATTACAGAGAACAATAGGTACTAAAATTCTGCCTCACAAACATGGGCTATTGTCCAGGTTCAACACATCTTATAGCACTGGGATGGAATGAAGGGGGGAGGCTGATAACAAGGTTTCACTCTTCCCATCTCCAAATATTTCCCAACTCAGAGCTGGCTAACCTGCAGAGGACAGGTGGACTACTTTGGCCAACCGCATTAATGAGGAAAAGAAATATTTTGCCCGCATCTGAAATCTTCCCTTTCGTGCCTCACCATGGCTGTTAACAGACGGGCAGTTTAAGGCGACCCAGAGAGGCCTTAGAAACCAACTAGAAAAACCCGTCCAAACAAGGATATCTGCCTCCCATCACTGTTCTGTACTCACCCTGTCCTCTGGCATCCTAGACGGCTCAAAAAACTACCCTTTTTGAAGTGGTAGCAAATATCTAAGCCGCATGCCAGTCGCCTCTTCGACGTCTGAACGCAAAAGCACTGTGAACTTGCCAATCCACTCTAGGTGCTCACCGGTATTCTTTTTTTAAAAAAAACCTGCTTGGAGCGCATGAGCATGACCACTAAAAATTTATGGGGGGAAAAAACCCCAAACTGCATCAATGGGAATGGGTATGCTACAGCCGTCTGATGGTGCCAAGGCGCCTCACAGACAGAATAGGGGCATCTTGTGCTGGAATGTGTGGACGGTCTGAGACACTTCTTTTTGAGCCTGCCCGATTTGGGATGCCTCCCATGCGCCCCAAACCGCCTCTCTATTAGCAGCCAACGAGTCAGGATGTTAGTTCAACCAGTTTGGTGTTGTCCCTTCTGACCAACTGGCATGGTAGGGACCCAGGTAGAGAAATCCCCTCCCCCTTCCCGATACCTGATATCTTTTGAAGTGATTCTTCCGCTTGCATTATAACTCACTGATCTCTGTAATCTAGAGATGAAGTCATTTCAGGAGTTCCCCGAGCCCACCTGGAGGCTGGCATTTTTACAGCAACTCCCCCCCCCCCAATTATTAGAGGGTGGTGTTTTTAAAAAAAAAAACAAAATATTCATCCCTTTGAAATAGGGCTGCGGCCCTTTACTGAAGGAGATCAGAATTTATTTCACTGATTTGCCCTTTCCTCTGACTCCCTGCTTGCATTTGCCCTCCAGGCTCCCTTGAAGGGCTGAAATGCTCTCCAAGCAGGGATTGTTGGGGGGGCTTTTTTTGGAAGGGGGGGTGGAGTAGGGTTGCCAATCTCCAGCTGGGTGGCAGAGATACAAAGCAACACTTCCGTGTATAAATTAGTCTCAACTGTGCTTCTGAAAGCTAACACAAATAATGTTACTCTAACACAAAAATATAACTGGCCTTATCAAAATACATTTATAGCAAACGAAACATCAGCAGCAGAAGAGCCAAACACCTAATGATGTCTACATATATATTTTTAAAAGTCCACAGAGGCAATTTCCGTTTTCTTAAGTTAATATCATAGAAGGTGCTGGTTACGGTTGCCAAGTCCAATTTAATAAATATCTGGGGACTTTGGGGGTGGAGCCAGGAGACTTTGGGGATGGAGCCAGGAGACATTGGGGCAGAGCCAAGAGCAAGGGTGTGTCAAGCATAATTGAACTTTAAGGGAGTTCTGGCCATCACATTTAAAGGGACTGCACATCTTTTTTAAATGCCTTCCTTCCATAGGAAATAATGAAGGATAGGGGCACCTTCTTTTGGGACTCATAGAATTGGACCCCCTGGTCCAATCTTTTTGAAACTTTGGAGGTATTTTGGGAGAGGCACTAGATGCTATACTGAAAATTTGGTGCCTCTATCTCAAAAAACAGCCCCCTCAGCGCCCCCGATATCCGCGGCTCAATTCCCCATCATTCCCTATGGGAATCGTTCATGGAGGTGCATGATGGCTGTGGGGGTGGGGCTTCTTCTGCCAGCCAGCTGGCTGGGGGAGGGGGAAAGCCTGTAAAACCGGGGGATCCCCCTCTGGGACCTGGGGATTGGGAAGCCTAGTGCCGGTTCAGTCTCCCCTGAAGCAAAGACAACGGAATGGGCAAACGTCGGCTGTGCATAACATTTATATTTTTATCAAAGATTTCAGGTTTTCACGGGTTTGTAGAATCTTTTGGGATCTCAATGCACAGCAGCCAAGAAGGTCTGAGCGCCTGCTCCGGCTGCAACGCCACTGAGGATGTTCTCCGCAGCTGAGAACGAAACGTCTGGAAGGAAAACTTTCTCCAGTAGAACACGGCACTTGATCCCGAAAGATTCTACAAACCCTAATTTATATTTTTACTGCATAAGAGCTATCACTTTGGTTGCTTAATCCTGAAGTGGTGAAGAACATATGCAGCTGCCTTATACTGAATCAGACACTTGGTCCATCAAAGTCAGTATTGTCTTCTCAGACTGGCAGCGGCTCTCCAGGGTCTCAAGCTGAGGTTTTTCACACCTATTTGCCTGGACCCTTTTTTTGGAGATGCCGGGGATTGAACCTGGGACCTTCTGCTTCCCAAGCAGATGCTCTACCACTGAGCCATCGTCCCTCCCCATCGTCCCTGGTGGCAGGGGATCCCCCAGATAGGAGGCCCTCCCCCACTTCAGGGTCATCAGAAAGCAGGGCAAGGGGAGGGAAATGTCTGCTGGGCACTCCATTATTCCCTATGAAGACCGATTCCCATAGGGTAGTATGAAGAATTGATCTGCGGGTATTTGGGGCTGGGGGAGGGCCTGGTTTTTTTTAGGTAGAGGCACCAAATTTGCAGCATAGCATCCGGTGCCTCTTCTCAAAACACCCTCCAAGTTTCAGAAACATTGAACCAGGGGGTCCAATTCTATGAGCCTCCAAAGAAGGTGCCCCTATCCTTCATTATTTCCAATGTTATTTCTAGGGTGTTGCGGGGGGGGGGGGGGAGGGAAGGTAAAGGAGATTGTGAGCCGCTCTGAGACTCTTCGGAGTGGAGGGAGGGATATAAATCCAATATCTTCTTCTTCAATGGAGGGAAGGCTTTTAAAAGGTGTGCAGTCTCTTCAAATGTGATGGCCAGAACTCCCTTTGGAGTTCAGTTATGCTTGTCACAGCCTTGTTCCTGGCTCCGCCCCCAATGTCTCCTGGCTCCACCCCCCAAAGTCCCCAGAGAAATTTCTTGAATTGGACTTGGCAGGATTCACCAGTGTGGGGTGCCAGCTTCTTTTTTTTGGGGGGGGGGGGAGGGAGGCGGGGCAATCAGTGCCACTTTTTACATGAACAAAGCAGGAGTCAAGTCCACCTTTAAGACCAACCGATTTTTATTTAGAACGTAAGCTTTCGTGGGCTCTTAAGCGCACTTCACCAGACGAGGAATCCAGCACAGTGAGCAAAGCCATACAGAGCTGAGCAGAGCCATACACAGCTGGTAGGCGACTTGACTCCTGCTTTGTTCAACTGCTTCAGACCAACACGGCTGCCCACTTGGAACTTTTCACACGAGTACCTTGCCTTTCCTTTTTTCCTTTCCCAAAATGAGCCCCGCCTCCAAGGGTTAAAGGAAGAGATCCGCCGTCCTAGAGAGGCACACTGTAGAGGCTGCACCAGAGGGGGGCGAGGGGGGGGAACGAGCCATTTCTTCTTCCGCCTCTTGCAAAAAGCGCCTTTGAATCTCAGGTGGGCTCCTGCTGGAACAGCTGGAGGGTGGCACAATTCACCAATGTGGGGTGTCAGCTTCTTTTTGGGGGTGGGGGGGTGGGGGTGGGAATCCCAATTCCTGTCTCAGTGGGAGGGGGACTGGGGGAAATCAGTGCCACTTGATATGTTTTTAAGTAATTCAAAATATTAATTAACCATACGTGTAAAATATATATTCTCCAAATATTGAGTCATGCAATACAATCCTAAAATCAATGCCAACAGATTTTGAAGCTCAAATTACAACTGAGGTTATTAATATTAACCATGCGCCGCTTTATACATGGGTCCCTTACCTTGCCTTTCCTTTTTTTTACTTTTCCAAAAGGAGCCCCGCCTCCAAGGGTTAAAGAAAGAGAGCTCCGCTTTCCTAGAGAGGCACACGGTGGAGGCTGCATTTCTTCTTCCGCCTCTTGCCAAAAGCGTCTAGAATCACAGGTGGGCTTCTGCTGGAAGAACTGGACGGGAACCAAGTGAGCTCCGCGAGGCTTTGGAGGGGGACATTGTGGGTTGGGGGCTGCAATGCAAGACCCAGAGCAGAGAGAAAGGAGGGGAGGGGATGGAGCAGGGGGAGGGAAAGAGAGCAGCCGCCCCCCAAGTTCTCCCTTGCCCCCCTGGGGAGAGCCCCCCCTACTCCTGCCCCAGGGAGAGCAGCTGCTCTCCTCTCTGCAGAGCCAGGTGGCTCCTAATAAAAGTGCACAGGAGAGCAGGATGATCCAAGGTTGCCAGCCTCCAGGGAGTGCCTGGAGATCTGCTTCCCCTCTAAGCTGTGGAGTCTTGTGTTTGTTGTGAGCGACTGCATAAATCAGTCTGCTCTGCGTCCCTTTTTCCCCAGCGGAGACAAAAACTTGTGTGCTGGAAGCTAAAAATGAGCTGGAGGCTCACGCGAACTCAGCTTAGAGGGAACATTGTTCCCAACTGATCTGCAGCTGGCAGAGATCAGATCTCCGGGAGAAAATGGCCCCTGCCCTCCCCAAGCCCTGCTCTCTCCTGGCTTTAAGTCTCCAGGTGTTTTCCAGCACAGACCTGTCAATGAAGGGGGACCCCTGAATAATTACCCCTATAATAATGAATAAAAGCATGCTTATGCCTTCCAAAAGAGAATGTCTGATGCAATGTTCGTTAGAAGCAGACAGCCTTCAGTGGGTGTGGATTCAAGTGTGTAAAGTATTTAACAAAGACGCCTCCGTGAAGCTTCTGGCTGGAGCTGATAAGGCGTGGAGACAGGAGGGTGCGGGATGGTGAGTGAGATAAGCCTGTGTGCCTGCGCCTGTATGAATAAAAACGGTCTGTATGAAAATAACTTTAGCTTAGGCATTTTAGAGGCTTAGGGAGATAAAGCAGATTGTGAGCCGCTCTGAGACTCTTGAATGGAGGGCGGAATATAAATCCAATGTTGTCTTCTTCTTCTTCTTCTGTTTTCCCTACCAGTGTCTTGTCTAAACGTTTGGTGCCATGGGGAACTTAAAAGCCAGAATTCTGGGAAATGTCAGAGAATGGTGGTTCCACATGGGCAGGCAAGGCTCCTTTGTCCCTAAACCTCCCCTTCAAGAAAAATCTAACTTTTAGATTTGAATGTCTCTTGGCTTTGTAATGTAACAAACCTGGCTTTGTAATGTAACAAAGACCTCTCTCCCCTTAATAAAATAAGAGACCGAAAAGCAATGATTTGTATTAAATTTAGATGAGGCCAGTTCTCAAGGACTGGAGATCTCCTGGAATCGCAGCACAGAGTTCCAAGCTGCAGACTTAGTTTTCTCTGCAGGGTAATGGAAGTTTGGTGTGAGTGAGAGCTCACACAGCCTGGTTCCCTTGGGATCTCATCTTTCTTTAGACTTCCGTTTTAGATCTTTAGCAATCTGTCCTGTCTGGATATGGCAACCACATTCAGGAAATAAAACTAACTGCAGAGAATGTGGCTTTGCCCAAAAGATCAGGTCTCTGTAAGTGTGAAGTCTGCCACCTTTCTGGCCGAGGTGCTATATCAGCCAGTATCATAATGCCCCTGTATAAATCGATGGTGCGGTCTCATTTGGAGTACTGTGTGCAATTCTGGTCACTGTACCTCAGAAAGGATATTATTGCATTGGAAAAAGTGCAAAAAAGGGCAACTATAATGATTCAAGGGTTGGAACACTTTCCCTATGAAGAAAGGTTAAAACGCTTGGGGCTCTTTAGCTTGGAGAAATGTCGACTGCGGGGTGACATGATAGAGGTTTACAAGATAATGCATGGGAAGGAGAAAGTAGAGAAATAAGTCCTTTTCTCCCTTTCTCACAATAGAAGAACACGTGGGCATTCGATGAAATTGCTGAGCAGTCAGGTTAAAACGGATAAAAGGAAGTACTTCTTCACCCAAAGGGTGATTAACATGTGGAATTCACTGCCACAGGAGGTGGTGGCTGCAAGCATAGCCAGCTTCAAGAGGGGGTTAGATAAAAATATGGAGCAGAGGTCCATCAGTGACTGTTAGCCACAGTGTGTGTATATATATAACTTTTTTGGCCACTGTGACAGAGTGTTGGACTGGATGGGCCGTTGGCCTGATCCAACATGGCTTCTCTTATGTTCTTATAAGGCTCCAGAGTGATCCTAGTATCATGCATTGTGCCCCGAATTCACTGCGGAGAGAGAGAAATTCACTCCAGGGACTGGCACTGACAATGTACGTGGAGCAAAAAAATGATTCCCAACTTTTCTCTCCCTCCCAGGCAACAGTGGGAAGACACCTTGGATGCCTTCTCGGCCATCTCCTCTGTGTGCTGAAGGGAAAAGAGCCGCCATGCAGCCAGCTCAGGTATTGGGTGGAATCACTGGGGAGATATGGGGCTGGCAATAAGGAAGCTTTCTTCTCTGTTGGACTGCTCAGAGGATCGGGCTCCGTCCCATGGATTCTAGTCAGGGGTAGAATTCCAGCAGGAGCTCCTTTGCATATTAGGCCACCCCCCCGCGATGTAGCCAATCCTCCAAGAGCTTACAAAAAAGAGCCTTGTAAGGTCTTAGAGGATTGGCTACATCAGGGGTGTATGGCCTAATATGCAAAGGAGCTCCTGTTAGAATTCCACCCCTGATTCTAGCGTTTTTCACTGGGAAGGCAGAAAAACGGTCACTGCCTGACTAGGATTGTTTCTACAGAGAAGCAGGAGAACTGGAACATGAGTTTGATTTGGCCCAACTCCAAAAGTCTCCATAACTACACTGAGATTCTCCTGAAAATCTGTTTGGTCCTTTATCACATGTCCATCTTTGGCCTCTTCCCCTCAAGGCTGCTAGCCCGCTGTGAGTTCTTCCCAGGAGGGCTGAGGGTGGGGAGAGATGTCTTCTTGTCACCTCCTTCTGCCGCTCTTCCACTATGAATTGTTTTTGGCTTCCCCGCTCCGGACCAGCTTTCCAGTGATGCAAACCAATGCTTCCTTCTCCTTCTTGCAGGCGGGGGTGTCCTTCGAAGAGGTGGCCGTGATCTTCACCCCGGGGGAGTGGAGCCTGCTGCGCCCGGCCCAGAGAGCTCTGTACAAGGAAGTCATGCTGGAGAATTTTGGGAACGTGGCCTCTCTGAGTGAGGATCTTTTTCTCTTTATTGCTGTGAGGAGTGACTGTGAGGTGTTCCTTAGGGAGGAAGGACGTGGTCAGGCTGTCTGCCGTGGTCCCTACTGCTGGTCTCTGATGATGATATTTGATGATGATACTGGATTTATATTCCGCCCTCAACTCTGAGTCTCAGAGTGGTCACAATCTCCTTTACCACACCTCCCCCCTCCCAAACAGACACCCTGTGAGGTAGGTGGGGCTGAGAGAGCGCTCACAGCAGCTGCCCTTTCAAGGACAACTCCTACGAGAGCTATGGCTGACCCAAGGCCATTCCAGCAGCTGCTAGTGGAGGAGTGGGGACTCAAACCGGGTTCTCCCAGATAAGATTCTGCACACTTAACCACTACACCAAACTGGCTCTGTGCCACCCTCCACAATCCTCCCTCTGATGCGCGGAGGGTTCTGTGCTCTCCTGTTAGAGAGGAAGCCCCTGCCTGGCAGTTGTGAGCTGGAACCATCTGAGAGGGCATCAGAAGAGGTGCCATGGGAGGCCTGGTGTGGAGATGGTGGGGCTGTCTAAACAGGGGCTTCTCTCCAGTCCGGTCCTGGCCTTACCTGGTCTGGGAGGTGGCTATGAAAGGAACTGTTTTCTCTGCTGTCGTTTTAGTTCTCAGGTGGCATTTCCATCTCAACATGGTGTAGTGCTACAGTTTGGTGTGGTGGTTAAGTGTGTGGACTCTTCTCTGGAAGAACCGGGTTTGATTCCCCACTCCTCCACTTGCACCTGCTGGCATGGCCTTGGGCCAACCACAGCTCTCGCAGGAGTTGTCCTTGAAGAGGCAGCTGCTATAAGAGCTCTCTCAGCCCCACCCACCTCACAGGGTGTCTGTTGTGGGGGGTGAGGGAAGGCAAAGGAGATTGTGAGCCACTCTGAGTTTCAGAGTATAGGGTGGGGTATAAATCCAATATCATCATCTTCTACTTTTGCTTGCATGTTGTGTGTTTCTGGAGGCACGGACAGTCTGGCTTGGAATTAGATCAAAAAGGGTAGCAGTGTAGCAGAAGAAAATAGCAAGAGCCTAGTTGCACTTCAGAGACTAACAACATTTGTGGCAGGGTATGACCATCAAGCCAGGAGCCCGGTGGCGCAGAGTGGTAAAGCTTCAGTACTGCAGTCCGAGCTCTCTGCTCACGACCTGAGTTCGATCCTGGTGGAAGCTGGGTTAAGGTAGCCAGCTGAAGGTTGACTCAGCCTTCCATCCTTCTGAGGTTGGGAAAGAGAGTCCCCAACTTGCTGAGGGGGAAAGTGTAGATGACTGGGGAAGGCAATGGCAAACCACCCCGTAAAAAGTCTGCGAAGAAAGCGTCCTGATGTGACGTCATCTCAGGGGTGGGTAACAACGCGGTGCTTGCACAGGAGACCACCTTTACCTTTTTACCTATGACCTGTGAGCAGAAGACGTGAGCGGCGGGTCACAAAGGCTCATCCCCTGCCATGGTTTTTGTTATTCATCAACGTGCTCTATTTCTAGTGGTTTGGAATGGTTGTGTTGATGGGCAGGCAGAAGAGGTCTAATTTTGTGGGGCTTTTCCCTGATAACCAGGTCCTCTGATCTGCAAACCTGACCTCATATCCTGGCTGGAAGAAGACAAAGAGCTGTTTCTCCTGGGCTGTGATGGATTGACAGGTAGGGGGGCTTCAGAAGTCTGTCTTGGGACTGGGTGTGACCTGCGCTTCCTTCCAAGGGCTGGAGAATTTCTTTGGCTTTGTTTAGTCTCACATTTTGCCCTGCAAAGGGCTTGAGGGAATTGTGGATGCTGAAACAGTGGTTATAGATCTTCAGCCCAGGACAAGAGGCGGTTTCCTTCTGCCTCCTTTTATGGCCCTTATGCCATTTGCTTTCTGAACATCTACTTGACACTTATAATATTTGTTTTAAGTGAGAGCAGAGACTTAATGACACCCATTCCAGCAATTTGAACTTTTTATTATATAACGTATAACATAGAGTAAATCTCAAACTAAACAACCACGACTGAACATTATGAGACTAAAATTTCTGAGCATAGGATAAGGAAGTGTGCAAAAACACATCTAATCTCCACACATTTAACTTACCTCTGTGGCATTGAATGAGAGAGGTTAATTTGACTTACTGGATCCAAGCTTGTTATTCAGATTAAAGACCACTCCTGTCACTTTCTTCATGTGGCCGGTTATATCTCATCTGGTCAAGTGCTACTATATTTGTGTTTCCATTGATGGTTGCCAGTTTGGTGTAGTGGTTAAGTGTTGGGGACTTTTATCTGGGAAAACCGGGTTTGATTCCCCACTCCTCCACTTACAGCTGCTGGAATGGCCTTGGGTTAGCCATAACTCTTGCAGGAGTTGTCCTTGAAAGGGCAGCTTCTGTGGGAGCCCTCTCAGCCCCACCCACCTCACAGGGTGTCTGTTGTGGGGGGAGAAAATATATCGGAGATTGCAAGCCACTGAGATTGTAGGCTGCTCTGAGTTTCTGATTCAAAGAGAAGGGTGAGGGATAAATCTGCAGTCGTCTTCTTGCTTCCCACTTCCTTCTCAAAACATGAGAACCCTGGAAGTCCCCTCAGCTAGCCCAAAGACAGGCTGCCCTGCCTTTTTAATATCAAGGTGTCTCCTTCCTATAAATCCCAGGGGAGGAAACTCCTAAGATTTCACCGTTTCTGAAGCAATTAGATCAGACTGTCATTTCTCCTTTGCCTCTCAGGCAATCACTGTCCCAGTGGAATCCTGTTCTCCATCTCATTGTCATGAGCTACAGGTTGGTTAATGCCACCTAGTCTGTAAGGTAGCCAGGAGATCCTATGACTGGTTGCCTGCAAGCAGTTCTAGCTAAGACCTAACCACACCATCCGCACCATCTCCGGTACATTCACTCGTGATCGCCCAAGGCTGTATATGGCAGCAAGGGCCTTCCACCCTGTTTGTCAGACAAACAGGCCAGTCCCCACACAAAAGAACAAATGGATCTAAGCCTTTGTTCTAATCGAGCGACTGACAATGTGCATGGTACTTCTGCATCCTGATGGTGATATAAAGACAGAGATCTCCATTTGGAAATAAATATGAGGAAGGGATCCTTGAGTCTTACAACTGGACTGAAAATTAGTGTCATATATTCACACCGGGTATCCTTTTCTTTCTTCAGAAGACGTGTGGCAGTCAGCGAATGAAGCAGAAGAACACCCATGGATGGAAAAGGAGGATACACCTTCAGATATGAAAGAGAAGTTTGGATATTTGGATGCACCAAGGAAGGAGAAGAGGAACAAATCCAGTCTTTTACAGGGAGATGACTCTTTACAGCGAAATATATGTCAAGGAGACAATAGGAATGAATGCCGTGCAAGCAGGGAAAATTCCACTAAAATATCAGTAAGTAATTTTCAACAAAGGATGTGGAACAGGAAGAAAATACATACATGCTTGGAGTGTGGAAAAAGCTTCGGTAAGCATTCCAGACTTACTTATCATCAAAGAATTCACACAGGAGAGAAACCATATAAGTGCCTGGAGTGTGGGAAAAGCTTCACTGACAGTTCCAATCTTGCTCGTCACCAAACAATTCACACAGGGGAGAAACCCTATAAATGCCTGGAGTGTGGGAAAAGCTTTGGTCAAGCTTCCCATCTTACTTCCCATCGAAGAATTCACACAGAGGAAAAACCATACAGATGCCTGGAGTGTGGGAAAAGTTTTTGTCAAGTTTCCCAACTTACTTCCCATCAAAGAATTCACACAGAGAAAAAACCATATAGATGCCTGGAGTGTGGGAAAAGCTTTGGTCAAGCTTCCCAGCTTACTTCCCATCAAAGAATGCACACAGAGGAAAAACCATATAAATGTTCCAAGCGTGGAAAAAGCTTCACTGACAGTTCCAGTCTTACATCCCATAGAAGAATTCATATACGGGAGGAACCATATAAATGCCCGGAGTGTGGGAAAAGCTTCACTTGCAGTTCCAGTCTTGCTCGCCACCAAACAATTCACACAGGCGAGAAACCCTATAAATGCCTGGAGTGTGGGAAAAGCTTTAGTCAGAGTGGCCATCTTAGTTCCCATGAAAGAATTCACACAGGAGAGAAACCATATAAATGCCTGGAGTGTGGGAAGAGCTTTGGTCGAGCTTCCCTTCTTACTTTCCATCAAAGAATTCACACAGGGGAAAAACCATATACATGCCTGGAGTGTGGGAAAAGCTTCACTGTCAGTTCCAGTCTTACTTCCCATAGAAGAATTCATACAGGAGAGAAACCATATAAATGCCCGGTTTGTGGGAAAAGCTTCAATAAGCGTTCCAAGCTCACTGACCATCAACGAATTCACACAGGAGAGAAACCATATAATTGCCTAGAGTGTGGGAAAAGTTTCAGTTGGAGTGAAAGTCTTACTTATCATCAAAGAATTCACACAGGGGAGAAACCCTATAAATGCCCGGAGTGTGGGAAAAGCTTCTCTAACAGTTCCAGTCTTGCTTGCCATCGAAGAATTCACACAGGGGAGAAACCCTGTAAATGCCTGGAGTGTGGGAAAAGCTTCACTGACAGTCCCACTCTTGCTTGCCACCGAAGAATTCATACAGGGGAGAAACCCTATAAATGTCTGGAGTGTGGTAAAAGCTTCACTGACAGTTCCGCTCTTGCTTCCCATCAAAGAATTCACACAGGGGAGAAACCATATAAATGCTTTGAGTGTGGGAAAAGCTTCACTCAGAGTTGCAGTCTTCGTTCCCATGAAAGAATTCACACAGGGGAGAAACCATACAAGTGTATGGAATGTGGGAAAAGCTTCAGTCATAGTTCTACTCTTCGTTCCCATGAAAGAATTCACACAGGGGAGAAACCATACAAGTGTATGGAATGTGGGAAAAGCTTCAGTGATAGTTCTAGTCTTCGTTCCCATGAAAAAATTCACAGGCGGAGAAATCAAACAGATGTCTAGAGTGTGAGAAAACCTTCATTCTAAGTTCCCATGTTAATTACCATGGGGAGAAACTACAAATGTATGGAGTGTGGGAAAAGCTTCACTGACAGTTCCAGTCTTTTTTCCCATTAAAAATTCACATGGGGGAGAAACCATATTTATGCCTGTAATGTGGGAAAAACTTCAGGCAGAACTCAAGCCTGACTTCCCACCAACATATACATATGAGAGATACCATATAAATGCCTGGCATGTGGAAAAAGCTTCATTTAAAATTCTACTGTTAATGTTAATCAAAAAATTCACAGATGTCATAAGTAATCTGTCTTCTAAGCTGTGGAGTATTTTGAGCAGAAATTCTGCCTCATGAGGTGAAAGATCTGGCCTTAAGGCTGTGAGTGAGCTTTTATTTCCATTTCCATACCTACAAAGCATATATGCAAATTACTATCATATGTAGGGTACAGCTTCCCTCTGAAGACCAGGTCTACCCACCCCAGTCAGCTATTGGATTGACCTGGTCTATGGAGAACAGGTCTATCCGTCACCAGCTTCCATGGTGGTAGACCTGCTCTCCAGAGATTCCATGCCCTGAGGGCAGCAATCTGTACACTGAGGGCAAAGAAGTTGAGTCTGATTCAGTATGGCAGCTTTATGTGTTCAGAAATGTTCATAAGTACTGGAATTGCAATCAAGACAACAATCGATTTAAGAGGAGGGATGGTGGCTCAGGGGTAGAGCATCTGCTTGGTAAGCAGAAGGTCCCAAGTTCAATCTCCAGCATCTCCAACTAAAAAGGGTCCAGGCAAGTAGGCGTGAAAAACCTCAGCTGGAGACCCTGGAGAGCCGCTGCCAGTCTGAGTAGACAAGACTGACCGTGGGTCTGATTCATATAAGGCAGCTTCATATGTTCCTAACTGCTGCTTAACCGTGACAGTTCATTAAGATAACTGAAGAAATAGAAGATTACTGCTTGTGAATTCCAAAACAACTGCTCTCTTTAATCTTTTAACCTTGTTTTCAGAATTTAATGGCAGTTATGAAGACGTATTCAAGTCTACCTAGTATAGTCACTCATTTGCACAATCCCTTTCAGATCAAACTGTTTTATTTGGAGGACAATCACATGTTCAATTTCAAAAGTTGTCTCTCTCTTTCTCTGTCACCTCTATCAAAAGTGTCATATTAAGGGTCTCATCGGGGTTTCTACTGTTGGCTTCCAATCAGAATAGATCTTATACTGGGTGAGCATCTCCCATGGGTCGGGCTTCACATTGTGTAGCAGACCCCCAGAATGAAAGCATGAATAATCTATAATCAATATATGAGCAGAAATGCAAGTTTGACAAGGCAGACACAAAAGGCTTTTATTAGCAATAACATGCAGAGCTTTGAGAAAAGAGGAACTACCCCTCTATGTACCAGCTACAGTGAGTACACTTGCATAAACTAACCGCAAGCTTAAGCAAGTAACATCTAGAGTATAGTTGTTTACCATAAGGGAAGTAAGATTCATGCTTACCACTGTGGAAGGTCCCTGCTGGGAAATGAGAAACTAGAATGTAACTTTGAACTATTGATATAACTATTGATGTAATTGTAAGCTGATGTGATCATAATAGTGCTCATGATAGAGGTTGTAAAGCAAAGAAAGGTGATTAATACAAAAGAATCATCGACAGATAGATGCACGTCCTAGAATGGAAAACCCCATTAAGGACTGATCAGCATAAATATGGGTTGCAATATGAGGGGTAAAAGAGGAAGTTAAAGCGCCTACACTAGAGCATGAAATGTTTACTGAAATGTTTGTAAGATGGGCATAAGGAAGTGAGCCTGTATACCACCCCCACGAAGCAAGTATAAAAGGCATCGAGGGTGAAGAAATGTATAAAAGCTGAGAGCTCCCTATGAGTGGTGCTCAGTCTCTCTTAGGAGTCTGAGACCCTACACGTGTTTGTAATAAACCAGAAGCTGTTTTCCTGACGACACCTCGTCGCCTCTCTTATTGGTCCGCCGAAATTGGTAACGAATAGCTCTCCCGCTACAATTGTACATCGCTTTCTGACTATCAGCTTAAAACTGACTTGCCTAAATCTTAGACAATTGTAATGCTTATGTATTTTGCTGAGTTTGAGAAATGTTAGCAGACGTAGACCTGGTTTTTATTGTGTGCTTTTTTCTGTACGTTTATAATTAACCGTCACCGTTCAGCAAGTTCTTGCCTAATACAGAGAGGATGCTTTCTTTTAAATAAAATCATTTAAATGTGAGGAAGGATCTACTCTACTTGAGCTTCTCCAGGCGGAAAAACATTATAGCCAATGGGATTATTTAATTGAAAAGAAAATGAAATGCCTTGGAATAACAAATTATATGATTAAGAATACAGAAACGAAAGGCATTATAAGACAAATTAAAGAGTGTGTAAGGCTGGGGTGTCAAACATGCAGCCCAGGGGCCGAATCAGTCCCCCAGAGGGCTCCTATCAGGCCCCCAAGGAACTGGCTGTCTTCTGCTTCCTTCTCCTCCCTTGCTCCCTTTTGCATATCAGCTTGCTTTGCAAGGCTTGCTCAATCGCACAGGAACTACAGAGGAAAGCCTCTATCTTCTCCATTGGCTGGGGAGGAAGGAGGGGAGGCAGAGCTTGCTTTGTCAGGCTCTCTCAATCGCACAGCAGAGCTACTGAGCCAGGCCTCTCCCTTCTATTGGCTGAGGTTCCTGGTCCTCTGGGGAGGGAGGAAAAGAGCCAGAGCTTTCTTTGCCCAGTTCCCTGGATCCCACGGAAATACAAAGAAAGAATCTTTAAGAACAATGCTAGTGTTTTAAGCATGTTTTATTTTAATGTTTTTTTTAAAGTTGTGTTTGTGTCCTTTATAAAGTTTATATTTCTGCTACCTAATCTTAAATAGGTACACACTTGGGTTGCCAATCCCCAGGTGGGGGCAGGGGATCCCCTGGTTTGGAGACCCTCCCCCAGCTTCAGGGTCATCAGAAAGCAGGGGGAGGGGAGGGAAATGTCTGCTGGGAACTCTGTGATTCTCTATAGAAATTTATTCCCATAGAAAATCACGGAGAATTGATCTGCGGGTATCTGGGGCTCGGGGGGGGGCTGTTTTTTGGGGTAGAGGCACCAAATTTTCAGTATAGCATCTAGTGCCTCTCCCCAAAATACCCCCCAAGTTTCAAAAAGATTGGACCAGAGGGTCCAATTCTGTGAGCCCCAAAAGAAGGTGCCCTTATCCTTCATTATTTCCTATGGAAGGAAGGAATTGCAGAGGTGTGCGGTCCCTTTAAA
This sequence comes from Heteronotia binoei, assembly GCF_032191835.1. Taxonomy (NCBI): domain Eukaryota; kingdom Metazoa; phylum Chordata; class Lepidosauria; order Squamata; family Gekkonidae; genus Heteronotia; species Heteronotia binoei. The sequence goes on from NC_083223.1 coordinate 269,915,035, forward strand.
TGTGATGGCCAGAACTCCCTTTGGAGTTCAATTATGCTTGTCACAGCCTTGATCTTGGCTCCACCCCTAATGTCTCCTGGCTATACCCCCAAAGTCTCCCGGCTCCACCCCCAAAGTCCCCAGATATTTCTTGAATTGGACTTGGCAACCCTAGTACACACATAGCCCAGCCAGATCTCATTTATGGCAGATCTGGCCCTTGTAACAAATGAGTTTGACACCCCTGGTGCAAGGAAGTAAGATGCTACAAGTAAGTTTATTAGGGTGCGCAGGGTACGTTCAACACTCCATTGGAGGATTGCCCTCCTGATGCAACTGCCAAAACATTTTTGTTGATTGACAGCCCCAACGCTAAGAAGAGATTTTACTTTGGCAAGAAGGAATGCTTATATCTGGAAGGCAGATATAATAAAGTATCATACCCTAATAGAACATGCACCTGTTTGTATGATAAAATAGAAACAATCAAAAATATGATTATGGAGTTTCCTGTATTTAACAAATTGAGGGATATTCCTATGGAGGCCGATACCCATAGGATGTCATGGATAATTGATCTGTGGGTATCTGGGGCTCGGGGGGGGGGGTCTATTCTTTGAGGTAGAAGCACCAAAATTGCAGCATAGCATCCGGTGCCTCTCCTCAAAACGCCCTCGGAGTTTCCAAAGGTTTAGACACCTTGGTCCAATCCTATGAGCCTCAAAAGACGGTGCCCCTATCTTTCATTATTTCCAATGGAGGGGAGGTATTTAAATGGTGTGCGGTCCCTTTAAATGTGATGGCCAGAACTCTCTTTAGAGCTCAATTCTGCTTGTCACAACCTTGCTCTTGGCTCCACCCCCAAAGTCCATAGATATTTCTTGAATGGGACTTGGCAACCCAAGGGGAGAGGGGTGGCACAATTCACCAATGTGGGGTGTCAGCTTCTTTTGGGGGGGTTGGGAATCCCAATTCCTGACTCGGTGGGAGGGGGACTGGGGGAAATCACTGCCACTTGATAAGTTTTTTAAGTAATTCAAAATATTAATTAACCATACATGTAAAATATATATATTCTCCAAATATTGAGTCATTCAAAACAATCCTAAAATCAATGCCAACAGATTTTGAAGCTCAAATTACAACCGAGGTTATTAATATTAACCATGCGCCGCTTTATTCATGGGTCCCTTTCCTTTCCTTTTTGTTACTTTTCCAAAAGGAGCCCCGCCTCCAAGGGTTAAAGAAAGAGAGATCCGCTTTTCTAGAGAGGCACACGGTGGAGGCTGCATTTCTTCTTCCGCCTCTTGCCAAAAGCGTCTAGAATCTCAGGTGCGCTTCTGCTGGAAGAACTGGACGGGAACCAGGTGAGCTCCGCGAGGCGTTGGAGCGGGACATTGTGGGTTGGGGGCTGCAATGCAAGACCCAGAGCAGAGAGAAAGGGGGGGGGGGATGGAGCAGGGGGAGGGAAAGAGAGCACCCGCCCCCCAAGTTCTCCCTTGCCCCCCTGGGGAGAGCCCCCCCTACTCCTGCCCCAGGGAGAGCAGCTGCTCTCCTCTCTGCAGAGCCAGGTGGTTCCTAATAAAAGTGCACAGGAGAGCAGGATGATCCAAGGTTGCCAGCCTCCAGGGAGTGCCTGGAGATCTCCTGCTTCCCCTCTAAGCTGTGGAGTCTTGTGTTTGTTGTGAGCGACTGCATAAATCAGTCTGCTCTGCGTCCCTTTTTCCCCAGCGGAGACAAAAACTTGTGTGCTGGAGGCTAAAAATGTGAGAGCTGGACTCAGCTTAGAGGGAACATTGTTCCCAACTGATCTGCAGCTGGCAGAGATCAGATCCCCGGGAGAAAATGGCCCCTGCCGTCCCCAAACCCTGCTCTCTCCTGGCTTCAAGTCTCCAGGTGTTTTCCAACACAGACCTGTCAATGAAGGGGGACCCCTGAATAATTACCCCTATCATAATGAATAAAAGCATGCTTATGCCTTCCAAAAGAGAATGTCTGATGCAATGTTCGTTAGAAGCAGACAGCCTTCAGTGGGTGTGGATTCAAGTGTGTAAAGTATTTAACAAAGACGCCTCCGCGAAGCTTCTGGCTGGAGCTGATAAGGCATGGAGACAGGAGGGTGCGGGATGGTGCGTGAGATAAGCCTGTGTGCTTGAGCCTGTATGAATAAAAACGGTCTGTATGAAAATAACTTTAACTTAGGCATTTTAGAGGCTTAGGGAGATTTTTTTTAATTAAAATTTTATTGTTATATATTCCAACACCACTCCACCTCTGTGAGAGTCCCAGGCCATAGATACATTATAATATTCCATATATTTATAACTATTAACATTTCATCCAAATACAGCTCCATCACTCTATTTAAACATCTTATCCATTCATTTTCTTATTAACCAACCAATCGTCTTAAATTGTTTAAACTTTTCCAAATACCTCACCATCTTTCTAAACCAACCCTCCTCCTGATCCCTAACCTTTAATCCGTTCATTCTTCGTATCTTCATTGTTAAATACTCCAATATTATTATATTATTCATTTTATCCCTCCAATGATTAATTGTCAGTTCCTCAGCTTCTTTCCAATTCCTTGCTATCACTTGTCTTGCTGCTACTAACATCAAATTAATCCATTTACTATCCTCTTTTGGTCTTAATCCCACACCATCCAAATTAATAATTGCCATTGCTTTAGATAGAGGTTTAGGGAGATAAAGGAGATTGTGAGCCGCTCTGAGACTCTTGAGTGGAGGGCGGAATATAAATCCAATGTTGTCTTTTTCTTCTTCTGTTTTCCCTAGAAGTGCCTTGTCTAAACGTTTGGTGCCATGGGGAACTTAAAAGCCAGAATTCTGGGAAATGTCAGAGAGTGGTGGTTCTGTGGCAGCAGGCTTAAGATAAATAATAGGGGGTCGCTCAGAAGGCTATATCTATACCAATATTCTATATCAATAAGGCATAAGTGCTTCTACATGAATCATCAGTAGTTGTAAAAGAGGAACTAAGAATGGCTTGCAACATTATTGTAACCAAGATAGAAACAGCCTCCTGACCAAAGTGTTTACTGCATAGGAAATAGGTTAGCAACCTCCCCCCCCCCCTGAAATCATCAGTGTAGTTAACCGCAGGGGAAACTGTATTGCATCCATATCCTGTGTCATGTAGGAAAGTCCCAAACTGTCCAGTACTGCTATTTGGAAACTGATCAGTGCTGCCATTTAGAGCTGTTTTATTCTGTAATTTAGTATTAAGATCACGAATCAGTTGCTCAAGTGATCCATGTATTGTAACCATGTGATGTTTGCTGAGATGCGACTTCTGGATGATATAAAAGTTTGTGGTTTTTCTGTATCTGGCGCTCAGACTCTCACCTCGTGGCAGGAGCCATGGGAGTCTAGCCCGCAGGTGCGTATGCTAATAAACGAAAGCTGTTTTCCTGATTACGCCTCAGGCCTCCTCTGTCATTGAACCAGCTTTAATTGTTTATGCGGGGGTCTTCCTGCTACAGTTCCACATGGGCAGACAAGGCTCCTTTGTCCCTAAACCTCCCTTTCAAGAAAAATCCAACTTTTAGATTTGAATGTCTCTTAGAATAGAGAAACCTGGCTTTGTAATGTAACAAAGACCCTCTCTCCCCTTAATAAAATAAGAGACAGAAAAGCGATGATTTGGATTAAATTTAGATGAGGCCAGTTCTCCAGGGTGAGGACTGGAGATCTTTTGGAATCGCAGCACAGAGTTCCAAGCTGCAGACTTAGTTTTCTCTGCAGGGTAATGGAAGTTTGGAGTGAGTGAGAGCTCAGAGCCTGGTTCCCTTGGGATCTCATCTTTCTTTAGACTTCCGTTTTAGATCTCTAGCAATCCGTCCTGTCTGGATATGGCAACCCCATTCAGGAAATAAAACTAACTGCAGAGAATGTGGCCTTGCCCAAAAGATCAGGTCTCTTTTAGTGTGATGAAGTCTGCCACCTTTCTGACCGAGTTGGGTCAGCAGACTTGCCAACTGATAGTCCAACACAGGTCCAAAGTCTGGTATTTCCCCCAGAAACACCAGGAAGGTAGGTTGCCACCAGACTGGAGAAATCTTTTAGCACAGAGGCCCTAGTCAAGCCTCTGCCTGTTGGGAAAACTCTAGAGAAAACCAAGCCACACCACTGCAGCGAGGGGTTCCCCAAGTCAGTTTTCACAAATTGATAGTAGGTACTTCCAACGGCTAGTGGGTAAGTTTGGCTCAGATTGTGGTAGCCCTGAAAGCAAATAACCATACAAATAAACTTAAAGAAAGTTTATTTTACAAAATAGGCATGAAAGCATTGGTTTTAGTGAGTTGTTCAATATAACTAGCTAACTGGGTATAAATTCAGAGAGCTAGATGTTCTCACACAGAGTTCATATGTCCAGATGGAATCCAAGGGTTTCCCCGAATGGAATTACGTCAGGAGGCTGTTCAGCATAATAGACTCTAGTCTAGGTTAGGCTAGGCAAAGAAATGTACTCATGTTATTTTTATGCCTCCCAGACCCTCGTGGTGTAGCCAATTAAGGCTATTCAGCTATCTCACCACTAAAATTTAGTTGGTGCATGGCTACTGCATTACAGTTAGCCCCAAAGAACTTAGGTTTAGCTCTTTTAAAATGCAGCCAGGATGCAAATTAAACAAATGCAATTTATTGCCGTGATTGAGAGAGAGATTCAGAGAGTTGTACCTTTATTTTCACTTTTAAAATGCCAGAACCAAATGCCTCTGAGAAAGAGAGATTAAACTAGTTTTGTTAAATATTTACTGCTTCAGTTCTATAAATCTCAGGCTCAAGGAAAGGCCTCTGAGCATGTACAGAGAGTGCCTAAATTAGTCTCAAATTGGAGCCTGGCCCAGGGAAGTTAAAGATTGCAAATTTGCAGTACTCCTGCCCTTCCCCCCCCCCCCACAAGAACAAGTTCGATCCCCAGGTAGTCAGCTCCAGGTTGACTCAGCCTTCCATCCTTCTGAGGTCGGTAAAATGAGTACCCAGCTTGCTGGGAGGAAAGTGTAGATGACTGGGGAAGGCAATGGCAAACCACCCCGTAAAAAAAGTCTGCTGTGAAAACGTGAAGTTGTGAAAGCAACGTCACCCCAGAGTCGAAAACGACTGGTGCTTGCACAGAGGACCATTCCATTCCTGTCCTTCCCCCATTGGGGAAGGAATGTTAATCCTCTTCTCTTTACTCCATCTGGAATCTTTAACAAAACCAGAAAAGGGCAAAAGGAATAATAACTTTTAGAATGCAGTGCCCTGAGACATTAAGAAGGAAATTTTCACCTCAAGTCTCTCCTCTTGAAGCACAAGCAACCAGGTGCCTTTAGAGAAAGAGGCCCGTCTTCTTTTATAAATCAGACCCATAACTAAGACATGGAAGAAGAAATTTAGTCTTAATTGTAGAAATAAGTGTAAAATCTGAAAACCCCCCCCGCCACCAGGCAGATATCTCATCACCTTCCCCATCTTGTGTTAATATATATAAAGCTCGAGAGTCATGGAGTAAAAGGACAGGTCCTCTTGTGGATCAAAAACTAGCTAATTAATAGGAAGCAGAGAGTGAGTATAAATGGGCAGTCTTCGCAGTGGAGGACGGTAAGAAGTGGGGTGCCGCAGGGCTCAGTACTGGGTCCCATGCTCTTTAACTTGTTCATAAATGATTTGGAGTTGGGAGTGAGCAGTGAAGTGGCCAAGTCTGTAGATGACACTAAATTGTTCAGGGTGGTGAGAACCAGAAAGGATTGTGAGGCACTCCAAAGGGATCTGTTGAGGCTGGGTGAGTGGACGTCAACGTGGCAGATGAGGTTCAATGTGGCCAAGTGCAAAGTAAGGCACATTGGGGCCAAGAATCCCTGCTACAAATACAAGTTGATGGGGTGTGAACTGGCAGAGACTGACCAAGAGAGAGATCTTGGGGTCGTGGTAGATAACTCACTGAAAATGTCAAGACAGTGTGCGATTGCAATAAAAAAGGCCAATGCCATGCTGGGAAATATTAGGAAGGGAATTGAAAACAAATCAGCCAGTATCATAATGCCCCTGTAAAAATCGATGGTGCAGTCTCATTTGAAATACTGTGTGCAATTCTGGTCACTGTACCTCAGAAAGGATGTTATAGTATTGGAAAAAGTCGAAAAGGTCAACTATAATGATTAAAGGGTTGGAACACTTTCCCTATGAAGAAAGGTTAAAACGCTTGGGGCTCTTTAGCTTGGAGAAACGTCGACTGCGGGGTGACATGATAGAGGTTTACAAGATAATGCACGGGATGGAGAAAGTAGAGAAAGAAGTCCTTTTCTCCCTTTCTCACAATAGAAGAACTCATGGGCATTCGATGAAATTGCTGAGCAGTCAGGTTAAAACGGATAAAAGGAAGTCCTTCTTCACCCAAAGGGTGATTAAGATGTGGAATTCACTGCCACAGGAGGTGGTGGCGGCTACAAGCATAGCCAGCTTCAAGAGGGGGTTAGATAAAAATATGGAGCAGAGGTCCATCAGTGACGGTTAGCCACAGTGTGTATATATATGTGTGTGTTATATATATAATTTTTTTGGCCACTGTGACAGAGTGTTGGACTGGATGGGCCGTTGGCCTGATCCAACATGGCTTCTCTTACGTTCTTATAAGGCTCCAGAGTGATCCAAGTATCATGCATTGTGCCCTGAATTCGCTGCGGAGAGAGAGAAATTCACTCCAGGGACTGGCACATAAAATGTGCGTGGAGCAAAAAAATGATTCCCAACTTTTCTCTCCCTCTCAGGCAACAGCGGAAAGACACCCTGGATGCCTTCTCGGCCATCTCCTCTGTGTGCTGAAGGGAAAAGAGCTGCCATGCAGCCAGCTCAGGTATTGGGTGGAATCACTGGGGAGATATGGGGCTGGCAATAAGGAAGCTTTCTTCTCTGTTGGACTGCTCAGAGGATCGGGCTCCGTCCCATTGATTCTAGTCAAGGGTGGAATTCCAGCAGGAGCTCCTTTGCATATTAGGCCACCCGCCCTCCCGATGTAGCCAATCCTCCAAGAGCTTACAACAAAGAGCCTTGTAAGGTCTTAGAGGATTGGCTACATCAGGGGTGTGTGGTCTAATATGCAAAGGAGCTCCTGCTATAATTCCACCCGTGATTCTTGTGTTTTTCACTGGGAAGGCAGAAAAACGGTCACCGCCTGACTAGGATTGTTTCTACAGAGAAGCAGGAGAATTGGACCATGAGTTTTGATTTGGCCCAACTCCAAAAGTCTCCATAACTACACTGAGTTTCTCCTGGAAATCTATTTGGTCCTTTATCACATGTCCATCTTTGGCCTCTTCCCCTCAAGGCTGCTGGCCCGCTGTGAGTTCTTCCCAGGGGGGCTGAGGGTGGGGAGAGATGTCCCCATGGGGCTCTTCTTGTCACCTCCTTGTACCGCTCTTCCACTATGAATTGTTTTTGTCTTCCCCCCTCCGGACCAGCTTTCCAGTGATGCAAACCAATGCTTCCTTCTCCTTCTTGCAGGCGGGGGTGTCCTTTGAAGAGGTGGCCGTGATCTTCACCCCGGGGGAGTGGAGCCTGCTGCGCCCGGCCCAGAGAGCTCTGTACAAGGAAGTCATGCTGGAGAATTTTGGGAACGTGGCCTCTCTGGGTGAGGATCCTTTTCTCTTTATTGCTGTGAGGAGTGACTGTGAGGTATTCCTTAGGGAGGAAGGACGTGGTCAGGTTTTCTGCCCTGGTCCCTACAGCTGGTCTCTGATGATGATATTTGATGATGATACTGGATTTTATTATTATTATTATTAAATTTTATTTGTATCCCGCCCTCCCCGCCTAGGCAGGCTCAGGGTGGCTAACAACATTCAATAAGACATTATACAGAATACAATGGTTAAAACAGCATTAAAATTATAAAACAACATTAAATTATACATAGTTAATACATATCTTGAGACTAATCCGACATATATAATCTATAACTTAACAGCAGCAGAGATGTTCTGGGCGCTGTTTATCCATTTATATTCCGCCCTCTACTCTGAGTCTCAGAGTGGTCACAATCTCTTTTACCACACCCCCCCCCCCCAAACAGACACCCTGTGAGGTAGGTGGAGCTGAGAGAGCACTCACAGCAGCTGCCCTTTCAAGGACAACCTCTGCCAGAGCTATGGCTGACTCAAGGCCATTCCAGCAGCTGCAAGTGGAGGAGTGGGGAATCAAACCCGGTTCTCCCAGATAAGATTCCGCACACTTAACCACTATGCCAAATTGGCTCTCTCCCCGCCTCCGCTCTCCTCCCTCTGATGTGCGGAGGGTTCTGTGCTCTCCTGTTAGAGAGGAAGCAACCTGCCTGGCAGTTGTGAGCTGGAACCATCTGAGAGGGCATCAGAAGAGGTGCCATGGGAGGCCTGGTGTGGAGATGGTGGGGCTCTCTAAACAGGGGCTTCTCTCCATTCCAGGGCTGGCCTTACCTGGGCTGGGAGGTGGCTATGAAAGGAACTGTTTTCTCTGCTGTCATTTTAGTTCTCAGGTGGCATTTCCATCTCAATATGGTGTAGTGCTGCAGTTTGGTGTGGTGGTTAAGTGTGTGGACTCTTCTCTGGGAGAACCGGGTTTGATTCCCCACTCCTCCACTTGCACCTGCTGGCATGGCCTTGGGTCAACCACAGCTCTCGCAGGAGTTGTCCTTGAAGGGGCAGCTGCTGTAAGAGCTCTCTCAGCCCCACCCACCTCACAGGGTGTCTGTTGTGGGGGGTGGGGGAAGGCAAAGGAGATTGTGAGCCACTCTGAGATTCAGAGTATAGGGTGGGGTATAAATCCAATATTATCTTCTTCTACTTTTGCTTGCCTGTTGCATGTTTCTGGAGGGACGGTCAGTCTGGCTTGGAATTAGATCAAAAAGGGTAGCAGTGTAGCAGAAGAAAATAGCAAGAGCCTAGTTGCACTTCAGAGACTAACAACATTTGTGGCAGGGTATGACCATCAAGCCAGGAGCCCGGTGGCGCAGAGTGGTAAAGCTTCAGTACTGCAGTCCGAGCTCTCTGCTCACGACCTCAGTTCGATCCCGGCAGAAGCTGGGTTAAGGTAGCCGGCTCAAGGTTGACTCAGCCTTCCATCCTTCCGAGGTCGGGAAAATGAGTCCTCCGCTTGCTGGGGGGAAAGTGTAGATGACTGGGGAAGGCAATGGCAAACCACCCCGTAAAAAGTCTGCCAAGAAAACGTCCTGATGTGACATCATCTCAGGGGTCAGTAACAACGCGGTGCTTGCACAGGAGACCACCTTTACCTTTTTACCTATGACCTGTGAGCAGAAGACGTGAGCGGCGGGTCACAAAGGCTCATCCCCTGCCATGGTTTTTGTTATTCATCAAGGTGCTCTATTTCTAGTGGTTTGGAATGGTTGTGTTGATGGGCACGCAGAAGAGGTCTAATTTTGTGGGGCTTTTCCCTGATAACCAGGTCCTCTGATCTGCAAACCTGACCTCATATCCTGGCTGGAAGAAGACAAAGAACCATTTCTCCTGGGCTGTGATGGATTGACAGGTAGGGGGGCTTCAGAAGTCTGTCTTGGGACTGGGTGTGGCCTGCGCTTCCTTCCAAGGGCTGGAGAATTTCTTTGGCCTTGTTTAGTCTCACATTTTGCCCTGCAAAGGGCTTGGGGGAATTGTGGATGCTGAAACAGTGGCTATAGATCTTCAACGCAGGACAAGAGGCGGTTTCCTTCTGCCTCCTTTTACGGCCCTTATGCCATTTGCTTTCTGAACGTCTACTTGACCCTTTGTTTTAAGTGAGAGCAGAGACTTAATGACACCCATTCCAGCAATTTGAACTGTTTATTATATAACGTATAACATAGAGTAAATCACAAACTGAACAACCACGACTGAACATTATGAGACTAAAATTTCTGAGCATAGTATAAGGAAGTGTGCAAAAACACATCTAATCTCCGCACATTTAACTTACCCCTGTGGCATTGAATGAGAGAGGTTAATTTGACTTACTGGATCCAAGTTTATTATTCAGATTAAAAATCACTCCTGTCACTTTCTTCATGTAGCCGGTTATATCTCATCTGGTCAAGTGCTACTATATTTGTGTTTCCATTGATGATTGCCAGTTTGGTGCAGTGGTTAAGTGTTGCGGACTTTTATCTGGGAAAACCGGGTTTGATTCCCCACTCCTCCACTTACAGCTGCTGGAATGGCCTTGGGTTAGCCATAGCTCTTGCAGCCCTCTCAGCCCCACCCACCTCACAGGGTGTCTGTTGTGGGGGGAGAAAATATATAGGAGATTGCAAGCCACTGAGATTGTAGGCTGCTCTGAGTTTCTGATTCAAAGAGAAGGGTGAGGGATAAATCTGCAGTCATCTTCTTCTTGCTTCCCACTTCCTTCTCAAAACATGAGAACCCTGGAAGTCCCCTCAGCTAGCCCAAAGACAGGCTGCCCTGCCTTTTTAATATCAAGGTGTCTCTTTCCTATAAATCCCAGGGGAGGAAACGCCTAAGATTTCACGGTTTCTGAAGCAATTAGTTCAGACTGTCATTTCTCCTTTGACTCTCAGGCAATCACTGTCCCAGTGGAATCCTGTTCTCCATCTCATTGTCATGAGCTACAGGTCGGTTAATGCCATCTAGTCTGTAAGGTAGCCAGGAGATCCTATGACTGGTTGCCTGCAAGCAGTTCTAGCTAAGACCTAACCACACCAGCCGTACCATCTCCGGTACATTCACTCGTGATCTCCCAAGGCTGTATATGGCAGCAAGGGCCTTCCACCTTGTTTGTCAGACAAACAGGCCAATCCCCACACAAAAGAACAAAGGGATCTAAGCCTTTGTTCTAATTGAGCTAATTACAATGGGCATGGTACTTCTGCATCCTGATGGTGATATAAAGATCTCCATTCTGAAATAAATATGAGGAAGAGATTCTTGAGTCTTGCAACTGGACTGAAAATTAGTGTCATATCACACCGGGTATCCCTTTCTTTCTTCAGGAGACGTGTGGCAGTCAGCGAATGAAGCAGAAGAACACTCATGGATGGAAAAGGAGGATACACCTTCAGATATGAAAGAGAAGTTTGGATATTTGGATGCACCAAGGAAGGAGAAGAGGAACAAATCCAGTCTTTTACAGGGAGATTACTCTTTACGGCGAAATATATGTCAAGGAGACAATTGGAATGAGTGCCGTGCAAGCAGGGAAAATTCCACTGAAATATCAGTAGGTAGTTTTCAACAAAGGATGTGGAACAGGAAGAAAATACATACATGCTTGGAGTGTGGAAAAAGCTTCGGTCAGCATTCCGGACTTACTTATCATCAAAGAATTCACACAGGAGAGAAACCATATAAGTGCCTAGAGTGTGGGAAAAGCTTCACTGACAGTTCCACTCTTTCTCACCACCAAAGAATTCACACAGGGGAGAAACCCTATAAATGCCTGCAGTGTGGGAAAAGCTTTGGTCAAGCTTCCCATCTTACTTCCCATCAAAGAATTCACACAGGGGAAAAACCATATACATGCCCGGAGTGTGGGAAAAGCTTCAATAAGCGTTCCAAGCTCACTGACCATCAACGAATTCACACAGGAGAGAAACCATATAATTGCCTAAAGTGTGGGAAAAGTTTCAGTTGGAGTGAAAGTCTTACTTACCATCAAAGAATTCACACAGGGGAGAAACCCTATAACTGCCCGCAGTGTGGGAAAAGCTTCACTAACAGTTCCAGTCTTGCTTGCCATCGAAGAATTCACACAGGGGAGAAACCCTGTAAATGCCTGGAGTGTGGGAAAAGCTTCACTGACAGTGCCACTCTTGCTTGCCACCGAAGAATTCATACAGGGGAGAAACCCTATAAATGTCTGGAGTGTGGGAAAAGCTTCACTGACAGTTCCGCTCTTGCTTCCCATCAAAGAATTCACACAGGGGAGAAACCATATAAATGCTTTGAGTGTGGGAAAAGCTTCACTGTCAGTTCCGCTCTTGCTTCCCATCAAAGAATTCACACAGGGGAGAAACCATATAAATGCTTTGAGTGTGGGAAAAGCTTCACTCAGAGTTGCAGTCTTCGTTCCCATGAAAGAATTCACACAGGGGAGAAACCATACAAGTGTATGGAATGTGGGGAAAGCTTCCGTTATAGGTCTACTCTTCGTTCCCATGAAAGAATTCACACAGGGGAGAAACCATGCAAGTGTATGGAATGTGGGAAAAGCTTCAGTGATAGTTCTAGTCTTCATTCCCATGAAAAAATTCACAGGTGGAGAAATCAAACAGATGTCTAGAGTATGGGAAAACCTTCATTCTAAGTTCCCATGTTAATTACCATGGGGAGAAACTACAAATGTATGGAGTGTGGGAAAAGCTTCACTGACAGTTCCAGTCTTTTTTCCCATTAAAAAATTCACATGGGGGAGAAACCATATTTATGCCTGTAGTGTGGGAAAAACTTCAGGCAGAACTCAAGCCTGACCTCCCACCAACATATACATATGAGAGATACCATATAAATGCCTGGCATGTGGAAAAAGCTTCACTTAAAATCCCACGGTAAATGTTCATCAAAAAACTCACAGATGTGATAAGCAATCTGTCTTCTAAGCTGTGGAGTATTTTGAGCAGAAATTCTGCCTCATGAGGTGAAAGATCTGGCCTTAAGGCTGTGAGTGAGCTTTTATTTCCATTTCCTTACCTACAAAACATATATACAAATTACTATCGTATGTAGGGTAGAGCTTCCCTCTGAAGACCAGGTCTACCCACCCCAGTCAGCTATTGGATTGACCTGGTCTATGGAGAACAGGTCTATCCGTCACCAGCTTCCATGGTGGTAAACCTGCTCTCCAGAGATTCCATGCCCTGAGGGCAGCAATCAGTACACTGAGGGCAAAGAAGTTGAGTGCTGGTGTCCCCTTGTCCAAACGAGCAGGAATGCTGGTGAGAAGCTGGGGTGTGGAAGAAACTTCCATGAGAAAAAAAGGACTTCCCATCAAAGAATTCACGCAGGGGAGAAACCATACAAATGCTTGTAGTGTGTAAACATGCCATCAGAGTGCACATCTTACTTCCCACCAAAGGACTCACACAAGGGAGAGGAAATATATGACACTGTTATATTTATGAATGTTTATGCATTATGCATACATTATTTCATAACCTCTGTAAGGTTAAATTCCTGCACAGAAAAAAAATATTAACAATTGAGAAGGAGGAACGGTGGCTCAGTGGTAGAGCATCTGCTTGGTAAGCAGAAGGTCCAAGATTCAATCGCCGGCATCTCCAACTAAAAAGAGACCAGGCAAATAGGCGTGAAAAACCTCAGCTGGAGAGCCTGGAGAGCTGCTGCCAGTCTGAGTAGACAAGACTGACTTTGATGGACCCAGGGTCTGATTCAGTATAAGGCAGCTTTCTATGTTGAGAAATGTTCATAAGTACTGGAATTGCAATCAAGACAGCAATCAATTTAAGAGGAGGGATGGTGGCTCAGGGGTAGAGCATCTGCTTGGTAAGCAGAAGGTCCTAAGTTCAATCTCCAGCATCTCCAACTAAAAAGGGTCCAGGCAAGTAGGCGTGAAAAACCTCAGCTGGAGACCCTGGAGAGCCACTGCCAGTCTGAGTAGACAAGACTGACCGTGGGTCTGATTCATATAAGGCAGCTTCATATGTTCCTAACTGCTGCTTAACCTTGACAGTTCATTAAGATAACTGAAGAAATAGAAGATTACTGCCTGTGAATTCCAAAACAACTGCTCTCTTTAATCTTGTAACCTTGTTTTCAGAATTTAATGGCAGTTATGAAGACGTATTCAAGTCTACCTAGTATAGTTACTCATTTGCACAATCCCTTTCAGATCAAACTGTTTTATTTGGAGGACAATCACATGTTCAATTTCAAAAGTTGTATTTCTCTTTCTCTGTCACCTCTATCAAAAATGTCATATTAAGGGTCATATTAAGGAGAGCCAGTTTGGTGTAGTGGTTAAGTGTGCGGACTCTTATCTGGGAGAACCAGGTTTTATTCCCCACTCCTCCACTTGCACTTGCTGAGATGGCCTTGGGTCAGCCATAGCTCTGGCAGAGGTTGTCCTTGAAAGGGCAGCTGCTGTGAGAGCCCTCTCCAGCCCCACCCACCTCACAGGGTGTCTGTTGTGGGGGAGGAAGGTAAAGGAGATTGTGAGCCGCTCTGAGACTCTTCGGAGTGGAGGGCGGGATATAAATCCAATATCTTCATCTACCTCACAGGGTGTCTGTTGTGGGGGAGGAAGGGAAAGGAGATTGTGAGCCGCTCTGAGACTCTTTGGAGTGGAGGGAGGGATATAAATCCAATATCTTCATCTACCTCACAGGGTGTCTGTTGTGGGGGAGGAAGGTAAAGGAGATTGTGAGCCGCTCTGAGACTCTTTGGAGTGGAGGGCAGGATATAAATCCAATATCATCATTATCATCAGGGTTTCTACTGTTGGCTTCCAATCAGAATAGATCTTATACTCGGTGAGCATCTCCCAAGGGTCGGGCTTCACATTGTACATCGCTTTCTGACTATCAGCTTAAAACTGACTTGCCTAAATCTTAGACAATTGTAATGCTTATGTATTTTGCTGAGTTTGAGAAATGTTAGCAGACGTAGACCTGGTTTTTATTGTGTGCTTTTTTCTGTACGTGTATAATTAACCATCACCGTTCAGCAAATTCTTGCCTAATACAAAGAGGATGCTTTCATTTAAATAAAATCATTTAAATGTGAGGAAGGATCTACTCTACTTGAGCTTATCCAGGCGGAAAAACATTATAGCCAATGGGATTATTTAATGGAAAAGAAAATGAAATACCTTGGAATAACAAATGATATGATTAAGAATACAGAAACGAAAGGCATTATAAGACAAATTAAAAAGTGTGTAAGGCTGGGGTGTCAAACATGCAGCCCAGGGGCCGAATCAGTCCCCTAGAGGGCTCCTATCAGGCTCCCAAGGAACTGGCTGTCTTCTGCTTCCTTCTCCTTCTCCGTTGCTCCCTTTTGCATAACAGCTTGCTTTGCAAGGCTTGCTCAATTGCCTCGATCTTCTCCATTGGCTGGGGAGGAAGGCGGGGAGGCAGAGCTTGCTTTGTCGGGCTCTCTCAATCGCACAGCAGAGCTACTGAGCCAAACTTCTCTTCCTTCTATTGGTTGAGGTTCCTGGTCCTCTGGGGAGGGAGGAAAAGAGCTGAGAAAGCGTAACAAGCCCCAAGTCACCCAGCAACTTTACAGCAATGTGACGATTTGAATCTGGGTCTCTTCGATTCTAGCCTGACGCTTAGGGTTGTCAGCTTCCGGTGAGGCTCAGAGATCTTCTGGGACGACAGCTGATCTCCAGACCATAGAAATCCATTTCCATGGAGAAATCCATTTCCATGGAGAAAATGGGCTCCAGTCATTCAGTACAAGAAGAAGTGGCTCTCTGCAGATGCTCAGGTTCCTAATGGTTAAAGAGAAGGGCCTTTTTCTGTGCCTGGCAAACCTCTGTGCCTTTTGCTAGGATGAGCAGACTCAACGTTCCCTCTAAGCTAGGGGTGTCAAACTCATTTGTTATGAGGATCTGACCTAAATGAGACCTTTTCCGTCTAGGCCGGGCCATGTGTGTACCTCTTTAAGATTAGGTAGCAGAGACAAACACGACTAAAGATTTTTTTTTTTAAAAAAAAAACTTAAAACATTAGCACTTGTTGGTCTTAAAGGTGTTTTCTTTGTATTTTTCCCTTGGGATCCAGGGAACTGGGCAAAGGAAGCTCTGGCTCTTTCCCTCCCTTCCCAGGGGACCGGGGGGGGTGACAGGGGAGGAGCCTCAGCCAATGGAGAAAATCAAGGTTTTGCTCTGTAGCTCCTGCACGATTGAGCAATCCTGGCAAAGCAAGCCGAGATGCAGAAGGAAGCAGACAAGAGCCAGTTTCTTGGGGCCCTGATAGGAGCTCTTTGGGCGGCTGATTTGGCCCCCCTGTTTGACGCCCTGTTCTAAGCTATGGAGTCTTGTGAACAAAAATTCTACTTCATGAGCTGTTGGCATTAATGTCGCGATTAAAGGTGGGAGCTACTGCATAAATTCGTTTGCTCTGGAGCCATTTTTCCTGAGCTAAGACTATGTGAGCTGGAGGCTGAAAAACGGGTCAGCTGGCTCACACTAAATCAGCTTAGAGGGAACACCGAGCAGAATGAGTGAAAACTTTTCATCTCCAGGTTTGCCCGGAGAAAAAAGCCACTATACTCTCCCTTGCCCTGATCTGGGAATTAGAGGAATGGCTATCAAGTCAGAGAGCACAGTAGGATCCCACCAACTCTCGTTCCCAACCAATGAAGCTCCTTTTCTTCCAGAAAGGTGCCTGAATTTGTCTGCTCCAGCAAAACCAAAAGCCACCAGAAACCCCACCTTCTCCCGGCTCCACCCCCAAAGTCTCCAGGTCTTTTCCAACACAGACCTGGTGGGAACCCTCCTACTCCCTCCCTCTTTGTGGGGACTGTCCGCTGCCTCAGGGCAGCTGACCAACGTGGGTGTTGGCTTCCAACTGCCAAAATCAGCCTGGGAGCTCTCGAAAGACGAAAGAAGAAGAAAACCACTGCAGATTTATACCCTGCGCTTCTCTCTGAATCAGAGACTCAGTGGCTTGCAATCTCCTATATATTTTCTCCCCCCCCCCTCACAACAGACACCCAGTGAGGTGGGTGGGGCTAAGAGAGCTCTCCCAAAAGCTGCCCTTTCAAGGACAACCTCTGCCAGAGCGATGGCTGACCTAAGGCCATTCCAGCAGCTGCAAGTGGAGGAGTGGGGAATCAAACCCCGTCCTCCCAGATAAGAGTCTGCACACTTAACCACGACACCAAACTCTCACCAAAAGCTCAAATGCTGGGCCTTATCCCTGCCTCTGGTTGCCAACTCCAGGTTGGGATCTCCAGCTGGGTTGCCAGATACAATTCAAGAAATATCTGGGGACTTTGGGGGCGGAGCCAGGAGACATTGGTGGTGGAGCCAGAAGCAAGGTTGTGACAAGCATAATTGAACGCCAAAGAGAGTTCTGGCCATCACATTTAAAGGGACCACCGCACACCTTTTAAGTGCCTTCCCTCCATTGGAAATAATGAAGGATAGGGGCACCTTTTGGGGGCTCATAGAATTGGACCCCCTAGTCCAATCTTTTTGAAACTTAGAGGATCTTTTGGAGAGGCATCAGATGCCATGCTGAAAATTTGGTGCCTCTATCTCAAAAAACAGTTCCCCAGAGCCCCAGATACCCATGGATCGGTTCTCCATTATACCCTATGGGAATCAGTCTCCATAGGGAATAATGGAGTGCTCAGCAGACATTTCTCTCCCAGTGTTCCCTCTAAGCTGAGTTACTGTAAGCTAGCTCACGGGGTTTTAGCCTCTGGCTCACACATTTTTGTTTTGGCTCAGGAAAGATGATTCCAGAGAAAGCTTATTTTTTGCAGTAGCTCACAGCTTTAATGCCAGTAGCTCACAAAGTAGAATTTTTGCTCACGAGACTCCACAGCTTAGAGGGAACATTGTCCCCCCCCCCCCCCCCGCCACTTCCTGATGACCCTGAAGCTAGGGTTGCCAAGTCCAATTCAACAAATTGCTGGGGACTTTGGGGGTGGAGCCAGGAGACATTGGGGGTGGAGCCAGGAGCAAGGTTGTGACAAGCAGCATTGAAATCCAAAGAGAGTTCTGTCCATCACATTTAAAGGGACAGCACACCTTTTGAATGCCTTCCCTCCATTAAAAATAATGAAGGATAGGGGCACATTCTTTTGGGAATCATAGAATTGGACTCCCTGGTCCTTGAAACTTGGGGGGTGTTTTGAGGAGAGGCATCAGATGCTATGCTGAAAATTTGGTGCCTCTACCTGAAAAAAACCCAGCCCCCTTCCCAACCTCAGATACCTATGGATCAATTTTCCATTATTCCTTATGGGAATCGGTCTCCATAGGGAATAATGGAGTGCCCAGCAGACATTTCCCTTCCACCCTCCGCTTTCTGATGACCCTGAAGTGGGGGGAGGGCTTCCAAACCAAGGGATCTCCTGTCCCCACCTGGGGATTGGCAACTCTACCTGAAGCAGGGGGATGGCCTCCAAACCGGGGGATCCCCTGCCCCCACGTGGGAATTCAAGAAACAACTACAGTGATGTGTTGGCTAACAATGTTTAATAAAATCATTTAAAAACCTTTGTAAATATCTTTTTATACTTCATATTATCACAGAGATCCATTCTCGCATTTCGATATTACAAGAAAAGTCCAAGGAGCGCCTGGATGTAAGCTCATTTCGTCAATGGACTTCCTCAGGCGTAATCCTTCCTAGAATTCTTCCAGGGTCACCAGCCTTTTGTCGCAATCCAATGCAAATGCTCTTCCGCAGCATCTCCTGTGTGAAGTTCTTTCATCCTGGAATAAACCAAAATACTAACAAGAAGGCGTAGCACAAAGCCGAATGGAGACAGATAATTAAGATTTTATATTGTTGTAGAAAACTTGCCATTCAACGACACTTAAGCGCATATACTTGTCTTTGGCAACCCTAATCTCCAGCTTTCCCTCCCGAGAAGTTGGCTACCTGATCCCTCTTCTCTTTCGTTCTGTCATGATCTGAGGCCTAGGCCAGGGGCGGCCAACGGTCGCTCTCCAGATATTTTTTTTTTGCCTACAACTCCCATCAGCCCCAGCCATCGGCCATGCTGGCTGGGGCTGATGGGAGTTGTAGGCAAAAAACATCTGGAGAGCTACCGTTGGCCACCCCTGGCCTAGTGCATCCTTGAAGGCAGGGAGATTCTGCCTAGGAGTTGCTAGGGGGCCTATATCCCCCTGGATCACTTCTGCCTCTCTGATTGGGTGAAAGCAGTTTTGGAGGGAAAACTGGTCCAGAGGTGGGTGGGACCTAGGGAGAAACCGTATAAGTGCCTGGAGTGTGGGAAAAGCTTCAGTCGACGTTCCAGTCTTGCTTCCCATCAAAGAATTCACACAGGAGAGAAACCATATAAATGCCTGGAGTGTGAAAAAAGTTTCAGGCAAAACTCGAGCTTGACTTACCACCAAAGGATGCACACAGGTGAGAAACCATATACATGTCTGGAGTGTGGGAAAATGTTCCATCAAAGTTCACACCTTAGTAGCCATCAGAAAATTCACACAGGGGAGAAAAAATACAAATGTAAGGAGTGTGGGAAAAGCTTCAGTCGGAATAACAGGTTTACTTCTCATCAAAGAATTCACACAGGGGAGAGACCATATAATGCCTGGAGTGAGGGAGAAGCTTCACTGACAGTTCCACTCTTGCTTTCCATGAAAGAATTCACACAGGGGAGAAACCATATAAATGCCTGGAGTGTGGAAAGAGCTTCAGGCAAAACTCAAGCTTGACTTACCACCAAAGGATGCACACAGGTGAGAAACCATATACATGCCTGGAGTGTGGGAAAAGCTTTAGTCGCAGTTCCACTCTTTCTTCCCATCAAAGAATTCATACAGGGAAGAAAAGCTTCATTGGCAGTTCACATCTTACTTTTCATCAAAGAGTCCACACAGGGGAAAAACACTACAAATGTATGAAGTTTGGGAGAAGCTTCACTGACAGTTCCACTCTTGCTTCCCATCAAAGAATTCACAAGGGGGAGAAACCATATAAATGCCTGGAGTGGGAAAAGCTTCAGGCAGAACTCAAGCCTGACTTCCCACCAAAGGATACACACAGGGGAGAAACCATATAAATGCCTGGAGTGTAGGGAAAGTTTTCGTCACAGTTCCACTCTTTCTTCCCATCAAAGAGTCCACACGGGAGAAACACTACAAATGTGTGGAGTGTGGGAAAAGCTTCACTCAAAGTTCCACTCTTAGCTCTCATCAAAGAATTCACACAGGGGAGAGACCATATAAATGCCTGGAGTGAGGGAGAAGCTTCACTGACAGTCCCACTGTTTAAACAGAGGCTAGATGGCCATGTGACAGCAATGAAGATCCTGTGAATTTAGGGGGAAGTGTTTGTGAGTTTCCTGCATTGTGCAGGGAGTTGGACTAGAGGTCCCTTCCAACTCTATGATTCTATGAGTCTAAGATATGCTTCACGGATAACACCCAGTGTGCAAGACGACACACTTAAGATCATAGCACCTGAAATGTCAATTTCTATAAGAACATAAGAGAAGCCATGTTGGATCATGCCAATGGCCCATTCAGTCCAACACTCTGCGTCACACAGTGGCAAAAAAAAAGGATGTTCACAAGTGGGGCTAGAAGCCCTTCCACTTTGCCTTCCCCCAAGAACCAAGAACACAGAGCATCACTGCCCCAGACAGTTCCAATAATATGCTGAGGCTAATAGCCACTGATGGACCCCTGCTCCATATATTTATCCAAACCCCTCTTGAAGCTGGCTATGCTTGTAGCCGCCACCACCTCCTGTGGCAGTGAATTCCACATGTTAATCACCCTTTGGGTGAAGAAGCACTTCCTGTTCTCCGTTCTAACCCGACTGCTCAGCGATTCCATCGAATGCCCATGAGTTCTCGGGTTGCGAGAAAGGGAAAAAAGGACTTCTTTCTCTGCTTTCTCCATCCCGTGCATCATCTTGTAAGCCTCTATCCTGTCACCCCGCAGTCGACATTTCTCCAAGTTTAAAGTTGTTTTTACTGTTTTATTGTATGTTTATAGTCATGCATATGCATGAACATGTGGGCCGCCCTGAGCCTGCCTCGCCGAGGAGAGCGGGATAGAAATTGAATAAAATAAAGAAATGTGCATCCTATGTTGTGCGCAAGCCTGGGAAACAGCCTGCCCTAGAAGGTCAGGAAAGGTTGCCGTTTACCTGGATTTCTGCAAATTATGCAATGAAATGCTTTCAGGAAGAGGTTTTGGTAAAGAGAGGGAGACTGGTCTGTACATAAGAACATAAGAGAAGCCATGTTGGATCAGGCCAACGGCCCATCAAGTCCAACACTCTGTGTCACACAGTGGCAAAAAAAATTATATACACACATACACTGTGGCTAATAGCCACTGATGGACCTGTGCTCCATATTTTTATCTAAACCCCTCTTGAAGGTGGCTATACTTGTGGCCGCCACCACCTCCTGTGGCAGTGAATTCCACATGTTGATCACCCTTTGGGTGAAGAAGTACTTCCTTTTATCCGTTTTAACCTTTCTGCTCAGCAATTTCATCGAATGCCCACGAGTTCTTGTATTGTGAGAAAGGGAGAAAAGTACTTCTTTCTCTACTTTCTCCATCCCATGCATTATCTTGTAAACCTCTATCATGTCACCCCGCAGTCGACGTTTCTCCAAGTACTATGGCAGCCAGCATGTACTTCCACAAGCATAATCCTTCGTTAACGCCTAATATGATCAAACATGGCACGTAGAAGCTGATGCTTGGTTTAGAGCAGGGGTGGCCAACGGTAGCTCTCCAGATGTTTTTTTTGCCTACAACTCCCATCAGCCCCAGCCAGCATGGCCAATGGCTGGGCTGATGGGGATTGTAGGCAAAAAACATCTGGAGAGCTACAGTTGGCCACCCCTGGTTTAGAGCATCCTCAATAGGTGTTTGTCCAGCTGCTGCTTCAAGGCCGCTGGTGAGGGGGAACTCCCCACCTCCCTCGGGAGCTGACTCCACTGTTGAATAACTCTCACTGTAAAAGTTTTGCCTAATATCCAGCTGGTACCTTCCCGCCCTTAAACTAGACCCATTATTAGGAGTCCCGCCCTCTGCTGCCAACAGGAAAAGCCTCTGTATGTTTAAGGGGAGCAATCCTGTCCCTCCCACCTCAGCTTGACCAATGCAGTGTACACTGGGTCTAGGACATCTTGCGATTTGGATGTCATGCCTCTCTTGATACCCTGCAAGATTGTATTAGCCTTTTTTGTCGCTGCATCACACTGGCTGCTCATAGTGAACTTATGGTCCACCCATACCCCAAGAACTCGCTTACATCTGCTGCTACCCGGAAATGTTTCCCCATCTGATATGCACGTTCCTTTTTATTTTTCAATTTATATTTCAAGAGCCCCGTGGCACAGAGTGTTAAAGCTGTAGTACTGCAGTCCTAAGCTCTGCTCACGACCTGAGTTCGATCCCCGGTGGAAGCTGGGCTTTCAGGTAGCCAGCTCGAGGTTGATTCAGCCTTCCGTTCCATCCTTCCGAGGTTGGCAAAATGAGTACCCATATTAAAAATGCAAATTTCTCATATACCGGAATGATATTTATTAAATGTAGGCAGAATGTCGATGTCGATGTCCAAAGCTGTGAAAAAGTTACTGCTTCACAGTAGCGAGAATAATGTGTGCTAAATACTGGAAGTCGTCTCAAATACCAGATAGGGAGGAATTTATGTTGAAACTGATGGAAGCAGCAGAAATGGATTTGTTAACCAATAGATTGAGAGGAGGGAATGTAGAGGAATGTAAGGAAACCTGGAATCCGTTGTATGAATGGGCAAAGAAATTGGGTTTTGAATTGATGATAATATATATATTTTAGGATTAGTCCTTTTGCTCCATTTGATGTTATGTTTAGAATAAGAAATTTGTATGTTTATTTTCTTTTTGTTTGTTTTGTTTGTTGTGTGCTATGTATGCTTTTTCTTTTTTATCAATTAAAAAAAATGAGTACCCAGTTTGCTGGGGGGAAAGCGTAGATGACTGGGGAAGGCAATGGCAAACCACCCCGTAAAAAATCTGCCGTGACAACATTGTGAAAGCAGTGTCACCCCAGAGTCGGAAACGACTGGTGCTTGCCCAGGGGACCTTTCCTTTCCTTTTATTTTTTCTCAGATGTAGAACTTGGCACTTCTCCTTGTTAAACGGCATCTTGTTCACAATACTGACCTTGATGGACCTATGGTCTGATCGAAGAGAACGCAGCAATGTTCCCTCTAAGCTGTGGAGTCTTGTGAGCAAAAATTCTACTTCGTGAGCTACTGGCATTAGTGTGGAGAGCTACTGCATAAATTAGTTTGCTCTGGGGCCATTTTTTCCTGAGCTGAGATGAAAATGTGTGAGATGGAGGCTAAAAAATTGTGAGCTAGCTCACACTAACTCAGCTTAGAGGGAACACTGGAAGGCAGTGAGTTTCGGTTTGAAAATGTGGGATGTCCCTCGTCTAGCTGTTTTTAATTACAGATCCTTCAGTTGTCCCTCCCCCACCCTCCTCCCGAGTCCCCACACACACACCAGGATGATCTCCAGATCTTCTTCAAAAGGTTGCACTGTAGACCTTGTCTTTAATAACGTGGGAGGGCTTCTAGTGCAGATGGAGGCTCAGATAGCAGCCACTGCCAAGTCCGCATTTTTTCATCTTAGGCGGGCAAGGCAGTTGGCCCCCTTCCTGGAGCGCGACGATCTAGCAACAGTGATCCATGCCACGGTCACCTCGAGTTTGGACTACTGCAATGCTCTCTACATGAGGCTGACTTTGTGTCGAACTCGGAAGTTGCAGCTAGTGCAGAATGCTGCGGCCCAGCTGCTGCTAGGGCTCCCAAGAAGGGAGCACATCCGGCCGGGGCTCCAGGATCTGCACTGGCTGCCAATAACTTACCAAGTCCGGTACAAGGTGCTGGTTATTACCTTTAAAGCCCTATATGGCCTAGGACCTGCCTACCTGAAGGACCGTCTCTCCCCACATGTTCCCCAGAGAGTACTGAGATCGGGAACTCAAAACCTCCTTGTTATCCCCGGGCCAAAAGAAGCCCGTTTAAAATCTACCAGGGACCGGGCCTTTTCTGTTATGGCCCCTTCCTGGTGGAACCAGCTGCTGGAGGAGGTGAGGGCCCTGCGGGACCTTGCTCAGTTCCGCAGGGCCTGTAAGACAACCTTCTTCCGGCTGGCCTATAACTAACCGGCACAAGAAACTAAGTGTGGTTCTATTAGACTTCTGCTGCTCTAAATGTTTTAAATGTTTTAATTATTTTAACTGTTTAAATGTTTAAACCTTATTTATGTGGGATTCTATGTTGTAAGCCGCCCTGAGCCACTTGGTGGGAAGGGCGGGATATAAATCATAAAATAAATAAAAAAATAAAAAAATAAATAGTGTCCTGGCCCAGCTGGTGGACCTCCTGATGGTATCTGGGTCTTTTGGCCACTGTGTGACACAGAGTGTTGGACTGGATGGGCCATTAGCCTGATCCAACATGGCTTCTCTTGTGTTCTTATGTCTGGGGCAGTGATGCTGTGTATTCTTGGTGCTTGGGAGGGGCAACAGTTTGAGGACTTCTAATGACCTGGCCCCATTGATGGAACTCCTGATGCCATCTGGGCTTTTTTGGCCACTGTATGACACAGAGTGTTGGACTGGATGGGCCATTGGCCGGATCCAAAATGGCTTCTCTTATGTTCTTATGTCTGGGGCAGTGATGCTCTGTATTCTTGGTGCTTGGGAGGGGCAACAGTGTGAGGACTTCTAGTGTCCTGGCCCCACTGGTGGACCTCCTGATGGCACTTAGTTTTTTTGGCCACTGTATGACACAGTGTTGGACTGGATGGGCCATTGGCCTGATCCAACATGGCTTCTCTGATGTTCTTGTTAATCTCCAGGGGCCTTTCAATAGAAAGACAGGGCCAATGTTCAAAAAGGACAGAAGAAACAAAACCAGGAAAAAAACTGAGTCCTGTCCTTTTGTTAGAGTGACTGGCAAGACCGCTCACAGGCCCCAGAAATAGAGCTGCCCTCCTAGAGAGGGATGGGGGTTAGTAATGCCAGATCCAGTTTGGGAAACTCCTGGAGATTTGGGGATGGAGCCTGGGAAGGACTGTGACCCCCAAGGGGTGCAATGCCATAAAACCCACCCTCCAAAGCAGCCACTCCCCTCCCAGAGGAACTGATCTCTTTAGTCTAGAGAGGAACTGTAATTCCAGGAGATCCCCAGGGCTCACCTGGAGGCTGGCATCCCTGTCAGACCATCCTCTCCCCCATTATCAGAGATTTTTTTTAATATTCATCCCTTTGAAATAGGCCTGACCCAATTTCATTTCACTTATTTGCCCTTTTCTCAGAGGCTGTTCTTGAATTTTCCCTGTGGGTTCCCTTGAAGAGCTGAAATCCTCTCTAAGCAGGGATTCTTTGGGGGGCGTTTTTGTGTGGCATTATTCATCACTGTAGTACACTAGTTCCTTTTTTGGGGGGGGGGGTCCAATTCCTGACTCAGTGAAGGGGGGAACTGGGGGGAAACAGTGCCACATAGGGTTGCCAAGTCCAATTCAAGAAACATCTGGGGACTTTGAGGGTGGAGCCAGGAGACATTGGGGGTGGAGCCATTCAGATTTTATGGAGCAAACTTTCTAAGAGTCTTATCTCTTCCAGTGCAATGAAATATTCAAGGTCAGACTTCACGCTTTATGTCAGTAGAACAAACAGGGAACTTCTTAGAGATCATGGTTTTATTTAAAATAAAACATCCTCTTTACTGGCACCATTTCGATGAACAGGTGAAAGCTAAATCACACAAGGACAGAAAAAGGGCACACAATAAAAATTGGATCAACTAACATTTCTCAAACTTAGCGAAATAGATAAGCATTACAATTCCTTAAGATTTTGGCAAGTCAGTTTTGAAGTTGATAGGCAGAAAGTGAGGTACAGTGGGAAGCCCGGCCCATGGGATATGCTCACCCAATAGAAGGTCTTTTCCAACTGGAAGCCACCAGTAGAAAGCCTGATTAGACCCTTAATGTGACACTTTTGATAGAGAAGACAGAGGAAAAAAATAAAACTTTTGAACTTGAACATGCAATTGTCCTCCAAACAGAAACACTTGGTCGTGAAAGTGATTGTGCAAATGAATAACGGAATACAATGCGTCTTGGTAACTGCCATTAAATTTTTAAAACAACTTTAAAAGAAATCAGTCAGCTGTTGATTGTAATTCACAAGAAATAAACCTCCTGTTCCTTCAGCACTAATCAACTGTCAAGGCAGCTTTGATCTTTTAGTACTTTTCCTGATCAAGAATTGAACTTTATAGAAATTATGAAAATACACAATGCATAATTATTCATAAAATTATGAATATGCTATATTTCCTCTCACGTGCACTTGCATTTGGTGGGAAGTACGCTGTCCACTCTGCCTGAAGCTTTTCCCACACTCCAGGCATTTATATGGTTTCTCCCCTGTGTGAATTCTTTGATGGGAAGAAAGAGTGGCACGATGACTAAAGCTTTTCCCACATTCCGGGCATTTATATGGTTTCTTCCCTGTGTGCATCCTTTGGTGGGAAATCAGGCCTGAGTTCTGCCTGAAACTTTTCCCACACTCCAGGCATTTATATGGTTTCTCCCCTGTATGCATACTTTGGTGTGAAGTCAGTTTTGCGTTCTGCCTGAAGCTTTTCCCACACTCCATACATTTATATGGTTTCTCCCCTGTATGAATTCTTTGATGGGAAGAAAGAGTGGCACTGTGACTAAAGCTTTTCCCACACTCCAGGCATTTATATGGTTTCTCCCCTGTGTGCATCCTTTGGTGGGAAGTCAGGCCTGAGTTCTGTCTAAAACTTTTCCCACACTCCAAGCATTTATATGGTTTCTCCCCTGTATGCATGCTTTGGTGTGCAGTCAGTTTTGTGTTCTGCCTGAAGCTTTTCCCACACTCCAGGCATTTATATGGTTTCTCTCCTGTGTGAATTAGTCTATGGGAAGTAAGAGTGGAACTGTCAGTGAAGCTTTTCCCACACTCCTTACATTTGTATGGTTTCTCTCCTGTGTGAATTCTTTGATGGGAAGCAAGACCAGAACTGTAACTGAAGCTTTTCCCACACTCCAGGCATGTATACGGTTTCTCACCTGTGTGAATTCTTTGGTGGGAAGCAAGTTTGGAACTCTCAATGAAGCTTTTCCCACACACCAGGCATTTATATGGTTTCTCCCCTGTGTGAATTCTAGAATGGACACTGAGGTGTGAATTCTGACTGAAGCTTTTCCCACACATCAGGCATTTATATGGTTTCTCCCCTGTGTGAATTCTTTGGTGGGAACTAAGACTGCCGCTTCGACGGAAGCTTTTCCCACACTCCTTACATTTGTATTGTTTATCTCCTGTGTGAATTTTCCGATGGATACTAAGGTGTGAACTCTGACTGAAGCTTTTCCCACACACCAGGCATGTATATGGTTTCTCCCCTGTGTGAATTCTTTGGTGGGAACGAAGACTGAAACTCAGACTAAAGCTTTTCCCACACGCCTCACATTTGTATTGTTTCTCTCCTGTGTGAATTTTCTGATGGGTAGTAAGGTTTGAACTGGAAATGAAGCTTTTCCCACACTCCAGGCATTTATATGGTTTCTCCCCGGTGTGAATTCTTTTGTGGGTAGCAAGAGCGGATCTGTCATTGAAGCTTTTCCCACACTCCAGGCATTTATATGGTTTCTCCCCGGTGTGAATTCTTTGATGGACACTAAGGTTTGAACTGTGACGGAAGCTTTTCCCGCACACTAGGCATTTATATGGTTTCTCCCCTGTGTGAATTCTTTGGTGAGAAATAAGACTGCAATTCTGACTGAAGCTTTCCCCACATATGAGGCATTTATATGATTTTTCTCCTCTCTGAATTCTTTGATGGGAAGTAAGGGCTGCACTCTGGCTAAAGGTTTTCTTTCTGTTGCACATCCTTTCTTGAACAGGAATGACTGATATTTCAGTGAAATTTTCTCCTCTTGCAGTGCACTCATTCCTGCTTTCTAGTTGACATCTCTTTTGCTGTAGAGACTCATCCCTCTCTAAAAGACTGGAATTATTCCTCCCTTTGGGTGGGTGTTTTCTCTCCTCCTTCCTTGGTGCATCCAGATAGTCAAACTTCTCTTTCACATCTGAATACGTATCCTCTTTTGCCATCAGTAGGTGTTCTTCTGCTTCATTTGCTGTCTGCCATACGTCTCCTGCTGAAAGAAAGAAATACCTGGTGTGATGATATGACACTTACCACAAATACCTCACTTTGTGTCCAGAAGCACCTAAAGACTAACAAGGTTTTCCAGGTATAATCTTTTGGAGTCAAGACTCCCTTCCCCATACTTATATCAGAATGGAGATCTCTCCGTCTTTATATCTCCATCAGTGAGTGGGAGAAGTATTATATAAAAGGAACTCTGGATGCAAAAGTACCCTGGCACGTGATTAGCTAGATTAGAACAAAGTAGAAATAATTAGGGGCCGAGAATTTGGATCTGTGAGATAAGAATCCTATGTCCCTGTTCAGTCCTGGGGGGGTCCACCATTCTGAATTTGTGAATGAATTTAACTTCAGCAATTGTGCATTTTAATTTCTCTTTGAAGCTTCTCTGTTTAAAAGGGCTACCACTCTTAGGTCCATTTGTTCTCTTCTGTAGGGAATGACCTATTTGTCTGATGAACAGAGCGGAAGGCTATTGCTGCCATTTGCTGGCATATACTGCCTTGGAAGATCACAAGTGAATGTACCAGAGATGGTACAGCTGGTGTGGTTAGGTCTTGGGATGGTGGTGTCCGAGTGAACTTGGGGACAGAGTTGGTAGCAGGCTCTGGACTCAGGTTCTGTGTCCAGGTGAGGAAAGGCTTTGTTCTGGGTTAGTGGTTGTTTACAGAAAAGAGGGAAGAACTGGTTTGCCTTCCAACGCCTGTGAGAGACTCAGCATGGTTTGTTAATGATCCACTGGCTTCCAGGGTTCTCATGTTTTGAGAAGGCAGTCGGAAGCAACCATCCAGGGTAACGAAGATAAACCAGCCCTTGACCAGATGAGACATGGCCCCACTTGTGAAGAAGGTAACTAGGAGCATTTTTAATCTGAATAACAAACTTGGATCCAATCAGTACAATTCACCTCTCTCTTTACACATCACAGAGGGAAGTCAAATTTGGGGAGAGGAGAGGTGTGCAAATGCAGATCCAGAGGTGAGTGGGCAGCATCCAGATCGGCACTGAGCCAGCCTGCCTGCTCCTCCAATAAGACCTGTCATTGCTAGGTCCCTCGTCCCTTCCCCCATCCCTGGGAGGGTGGGATCTGTTGTGTAGAAACTCCCTGCACATTTATTGGGAAACAGAAACAGCTCCCTGGTGGGCAGATCCAGACGACATGCAGTTGGCTATTATTCGGAAGAGACAAATTCCGACTAGGGTTTAAATATCCTCTGGAATAGTGAGGATTTCCTCTGGAACAGGCTGGATTTTATACAGGCATACTGGATGCACCAGGACTTTCACAATCACATGCAACACTGCTCCATGCCAGGCATGTGTGTGTGTGTGTGTGTGGTACATAATATAGGGTCCCATGACAGCAGTCTGGGTTTGCTCTACCGTAAAGCACCTATTTTCTGCTTTGTAGGCATCAGGACCTGGAATCTCTAGATCAAGGGATTGCAGGCAAAAGAGGGCTGGCCAACACCCTGCTCTGGAAAACTCTCCCTCCAGAGTGGACAACACTGAGCTGGATTTGGCAAAAGGGCCATCAGAGGAGGCAGAAGGAAACCGCCTCTTGTCCTGGGTTGAAGATCTACAGGCACCATTTCAG
Organism: Heteronotia binoei; assembly: GCF_032191835.1. NCBI lineage: Eukaryota > Metazoa > Chordata > Lepidosauria > Squamata > Gekkonidae > Heteronotia > Heteronotia binoei. The sequence continues at coordinate 269,944,505 of NC_083223.1, forward strand.
CATCCGCTATTCCCCCAAGCCCTTTGCAGGGCAAACTGCAAGAACAAGCAAAGCCACAGAAATTCTCCAGCCCTTGGAAGGAAGCGCAGGCCACACCCAGTCCCAAGACAGACTTCTGAAGCCCCCCTACCTGCCAATCCATCACAGCCCAGGAGAAACGGCTCTTTGTCTTCTTCCAGCCAGGATATGAGGTCAGGTTTGGCGATCGGCGGACCTGTTTATCAAGGGGGGGGAAACCCACAAAATTAGACCCCTTCTGTGTGCCTATCAATCCAACCATTCCAAACCAGGAGAAAAGAGTCCTGCAGCACTTAACGACTAATCAGATTCATCAACTCCCCCCCCCCCCAGTAAAACCAGGTTCACAGCAGCGTACAATACAATCGTATAAAATATCAAAACAGATTAAAACCAGCTAAAACAATTAAAACCCACAACAAAAAGAAAGAACTCTCCGTGTAAAATGCAATTTTGACTTGTTGTGAATAATAAGTATCAAAATACAAGTATCGGTACATATCACCAAGTTAACCTCATAAGTTACTCAGTGCTCCTACTGTCCTTATGTGGCTGAAAGCCACTAAATTCCATTCAGTCCAGTATTAAAAATAGGTGGTCCAACAGAGAACCGGTCCGCTTTGCAAGCCGTTTCGGATCTCAAATCCTTCTTCTAGGGATAGTATTTACCACGGCGTTCCCGCTATTATGAGCACTAATTAGAGAAAGCTAGGAATTCATTTGGCCCTACTGGACTTGGAAAACTGTACAATATTCATAAGAATGGTCCCTAGAAGAAGGATCTGAGATTCTAAACAGCTTGCAAAGTGGACCGGTTCTCCATTGGAGAGCAGCAGGAGCATTGAGTAACTTATGAGGTTTTAACTTGGTGATATGTACTGGTAATATCCGTTTTGTATTTTGATGCTTATTATTCACAACAAGTTAAAATCGCATTTTAAGAGAGTTCTAAAAGGCAGAAGCCAGGGCAGAAAAAGCAAGGCTGGAGGGGCTTCAAGCGAACCCCTTTTCTATCTTAAGAACATAAGAGAAGCCATGTTGGATCAGGCCAGTGGCCCATCCAGTCCAACACTTTGTGTCACACAGTGGCCCAAAAAACCCCAAATGCCATCAGTAGGTCCACCAGTGGGGCTAGAAGTCCTCCCACTGTGCCCCCCCTTCCAAGCACCAAGAATACAGAGCATCACTGCCCCAGACAAAAAGTTCCAACAATACGCTATGGCTAATAGCCAATGATGGACCTCTGCTCCATATGCTTATCCAATCCCCTCTTGAAGCTGTCTATGCTTGTAGCCACCGCCACCTCCTGTGAGGTGGCAATGAATTCCACATGTTAATCACCCTTTGGGTGAAGAAGTACTTTCTTTTATCAGTTCTCACCTGACTGCTCAGCAATTTCATTGAATGCCCACGAGTTCTCGTATTGGGAGAAAGGGAGAAAAGGACTTCTTTCTCTACCTCCTCTATCCCATGCATAATCTTGTAAACCTCTATCATGTCACCCTGCAGTCGACATTTCTCCAAGCTAAAGAGCCCCAAGCGTTTTAACCTTTCTTCATAGGGAAAGTGTTCCAACCCTTTAATACTTCTAATTGCCCTTTTCTGCACTTTTTCCAATGCTATATCTTTTTAGTGACCAGAATTGTACACAGTACAATTACCTTCTGGGGCAGACTGAGGCCCTAGACAACGAAAGGGGTGCTGGCGTAACACTGGCAGTTCTGGGTCTCTTTTATGCCAAGCTGAGATGGAAAGGCCAGCTGAGAACTGAAATGACAGCAGAGACAGCCAAGTTCCTTCCACAGCCACATCTCAGCCCAGACTGGAGGGAAGCCCCTGCTTAAATCGCCCCACCATCTCCAGACCAGGCCTCCCTTGGCACCTCTTCCGATGCCCTCTCAGGGGGTTCATGCCCAGAACTGCCAGGCAGGGGCTCCCTCTCTGCAAGGAGAGCACAGAGCCCTCCCCACACCAGAGGGAGGAGAGCGGAGGGGGGCAGACACCAGCCACTGGGACCAGGGCAAACAAGAATACCTTACAGTAACCCCTCACAGCCAGAAGAAGAAAAGTCTCCTCACCCAGAGAGGCCACGTTCCCATAATTCTCCAGCATGACTTCCTTGTACAGAGCTCTCTGGGCTGGGCGCAGCAGGCTCCACTCCTCCAGGGTGAAGATCACGGCCACCTCTTCAAAGGACACCCCCGCCTGCAAGGAGGAGAAGGAAACATTGCTTGACATCCCTTGAAAGCTGGTCTGGAGGGGGAAAGTCAAAAACAGAGAGAGTCGATTCACAGTTGAAGGGCAGCACAAAGAGGTGGCGAGAAGAGCCCCTTGGTAGCATTAGGGAACCAGAGTGGCCGTCCTCAACCACAGTAGCCTGGTGGGGAAGAGACCGCAGGTGGCCGTATGATAAAGGGCCAGATCGATTTCCATGGGAAATTCAGTATAGTTATGGAGACATTGGGCCAAATCAAAAGTGAGCAGTCAGGGGGTGGGGGATGGTTTTCCTGCCTTCCCAGTGGAGAACACCAGAATCAGTGGGAAGGAGCCCGATCCTCTGAGCGTTACAGCACAGAAGGAAGAATCTCTACTCTCTGCAGTATATGTCCCCCAGCTGTCCCCCACAATACCTGAGCTGGCTGCATGGCGGCTCTTTTCCCTTCAGCACACAGAGGAGATGGTGGAGGAGGCCTCAAGGGTGTCTTTCCACTCCTGCCTGGGAGGGGGAGAAAGAAAGAGGGTGGGGAACCTTTTTTACGAAACACACGTTATCTGTGCCAGTCCCTACAGCAGGGGTGTCAAACATGCAGTTTAGGGGCCAAATCAGGCCCCTGGAAGGCTGCTATCTGGCCCCCGAGCAACTGGCTGTCATCTGCTTCCTTCTCCCTATATTTTGCTTCTTTCTGCAGAACAGCTTGCTTTGCAAGGCTTGCTCAATTGCACAGGAGCTACAGAGCAAAACCTCTGTTTTCTCCATTGACTGAGGCTCCTCCCTTGGGGAGGAAGGGGGGAGGAATAGCTTGCTTGGCCAGGCTCTCTCCACTGCATAGCAGAGCTTGTGAGCCAAGCCTCCCTTCCTTCTATTGGCTGAGGCTCCTTCCCTCCCAGTCCCCTGGGGAAGGAAGGCAAGAGCCTGAGCTTTTTTGCCCAGTTCCCTGGATCCCATGGGAGAAATACAAATAAAGCTTCTTTAAGACCAATGAGTGCTAACATTTTACACATGTTTTAAGTTTTAAAAGTATATTTGTGTTTGTCTGTGTCCTTTATACAATTTATATCTCTGCTACCTAATCTTTAATAGGTACATACATGGCCTGGCCCAACATGACTTGGCCCAACAAGGTCTTATTTATGTCAGATCCAGCCCTCATAACAAGAGTTCGACACCCCTAGGGTGAGAGTGAGAGCCTAGAGTGAGCCTCTCTCCAGAATGGATTCGGGCCACGATTCAAGACACCAGATTGGATAGGAACCTTTGGCCCCCGCATCTCTCAGCCGTCCATTCTATGGGGGGGTGGTCCTGCCTTCCTTGTTGATCCATCCCCCTCCCCGCTTGGAAAGACTTCTTCAAAAATTCTGCTCTTTCCGGGCAGGGCCAACCCTAGACTGCCTGGCACCCTAGACAAGGCTAACTTCTGGCACTCCCCCCCCCCCCCAACCGCACTGATAACATCACTGAGTCACATGGGGGGCTCTCAAAGCACGCACAAAAGGCCAGCGCCCTAGCCAATCACCTAGTTTCCTAGTGGCAGGTCTGAAGCCACACCCCTCCCTCAGTCCCTCTGAGGGAGACCAATACCCTCCTGCCTGACACCCACCCCCCATATTTTAGGGGAATGTGGGGGGAATGAGGTGGGAGAGCTCTAACAGGATGGGACGGAGTGCCTGACTTGAGGCAGGCAAGTGAGAGGCTCCAGCTCAGAAACGAATTCCACCCCCTCCCCCCCGCACACAGAAAACTAGCTCTGCAGGGGGGAAAGTTTTCGCACTCTCTGCCTGGGCTCCCATGATGCTTTTCTGCAGCGGGGAGGTTTTTAACAGCGGGGAACCTCCCATAAAAATATTCCTCCACCTGCAGTCCTAAGGGAAGCTGCCTTGAATCCTTGCCTGGAAAAAGCAGGAGACAAGGACGCAAATGAGACCTGCAAATTAATCCTGTTTGCTCCATCGGCTTATGTCTCCACCCTGTGGGGACAGGTTTCCCTGCATTCGCCCTGCCCCAAGCTCCCTGCCCCTCCAAACAATTACCGCATGGGCTGTTCCTGTTAGGGTTGCCAATCCCCAGGTGGGGGCAGGGGATCCCCCCGTTTGGAGGCCCTCCTCCTGCTTCAGGGTCATCAGAAAGCGGGGGGAGGGGAGGGAAATGTCTGCTGGAAACTCTATTATTCCCTATGGAGATTTATTCCCATAGAAAATCATGGAGAATTGATCCGCGGGTATCTGGGGCTCTGGGGGGGGGGCTGTTTTTTGAGGTAGAGGCACCAAATTTTCAGTATAGCATCTAGAACCTCTTCCCAAAATACCCCCCCAAGTTTCAAAAAGATTGGACCAGGGGGTCCAATTCTATGAGCCCCAAAAGAAGGTGCCCCTATCCTTCATTATTTCCTGCGGAAAGAAGGCATTGAGAAGGTGTGCGGTCCCTTGACATGCGATGGCCAGAACTCCCTTTGGAGTTCAATGATCCTTGCCACAGCCTTGATTTTGGCTCCACCCCTAATGTCTCCTGGCTCCACCCCCAAAGTCCCCAGATATTTCTTAAATTGGACTTGGCAACCCTAGTTCCCCTGTCCAAGGAAGCAATGAAAAAAATGGCGGCGGGGGGAGGGGGAGCTCGCTTTCACTTTACACTGCATGCCCTCCCCTCCTTCCTCTTTGCATTAGGTCTTGCATTGCAGCCCCCAGCCCACATTTCCCCCCCTCCACCCAAAGCCTCTTGGAGCTCACCGGAGTCCCTCCCAGCCATTCAGACCTTAGAAGCCCTGGAGATTCAGAGCTGCTTTCTTGGCAAGCTTACGTTCCGAATAAAACTTTGTTGGTCTGAAAGATGCACTTGACTCCTGCTTTGTTCTACTGCTTCAACCCGACGCGGCTCCCCACCTGGATCTTTCTCGGCAAGGGGCAGACAAAGAAATGGCTCTTCCGCCTTCCCCAACGCCGCCCGCACAGTGTGCCTCTCTAGGACTGCGGAGGTCTCTCTCTCTCTCTCTTTAACCCTTGGATAGATCCCCGTAGGCAGCCCTGTTCGTCTGAAGCAGTAGAACAAAGCGGTAGACAAGCGCACCTTTAAGACCAACTAAGTTTTATCCAGAATGTAAGCTTTCTTAAAGCAGACTTCATCAGACAAAATGAGAATGGAAGCAGCAATTCTTAATATAAGTGGGCAGTGTAGAATCATGGGGATGTTTTTTGGCAGATTAAAAGGATCACAAACAGTGTTTGCTAGTGTTAGGACAAAGCAGGGCTGAAACGACACTGGAGGGTGATAAAAAAAAGCAGACTGCGGTTGTAGGTGCGAAGTGCCGTAAATCCATTCCCGTTTTGCCTGATGAAGTCTGCTTAAGAGCATACGAAAGCTTACATTCTGAATAAAACTTAGTTGGTCTTAAAGGTGCGCTTGTCTACCGCTTTGTTCTTTAACCCTTGGAGACAGGGAACGTTTTGGGAAAGAAAAAAGGAATGGGGGTGGCAGGGAGGTAGGGCTGCCAATCTCCAGGTGGGGACAGGGGATCCCCTGGTTTGAGGCCCTCCCCCTGCTTCAGGGTCATCAGAAAGCGGGGGGGGGGGGAATGTCTGCAGGGCACTCTCATTATTCCCTATGCAGACCAATTCCCACAGGGAATAATGAAGAATTGATCCTCACGTATCTGGGGCTCTGGGGGAGCTGCTTTTTGAGGTAGAGGGACCAAATTTGCAGCACAGCATCCAATGCCTCTCCTCAAAACACCCTCCAAGTTTCCAAAAGATTGGACTAGGGGGTCCAATTCAATGAGCCCCTAAAGAGGGGGCCCCTATCCTTCATTATTTCGAATGGAGGGAAGGCATTTTAAAAGTGTGCAGTCCCTTTAAATGTGATGTGCCAGAACTCCCTTTGGAGTTCAGTTGTGCTTGTCACAACCTTGCTCCTGGCTCCACCCCAAATAGGGTTGCCAATCCCCAGGTGGGGGCAGGGGATCCCCTGGTTTGGAGGCCCTCCCCCCGCTTCAGGGTTGTCAGAAAGTGGAGGGAGGGGAGGGAAATGTCTGCTGAGAACTCTGTTATTCCCTATGGAGATTTATTCCCATAGAAAATCATGGAAAATCGATCTGTGGGTATCTGGGGCTCTGGGGGGGCTGTTTTTTGGGGTAGAGGCACCAAATTTTCAGTATAGCATCTAGTGCCTCTCCCCAAAATACCCCCCAAGTTTCAAAAAGATTGGACCTGGGGGTCCATTTCTATGAGCCCCAAAAGAAGGTGCCCCTATCCTTCATTATTTCGTATGGAAGGAAGGAATTGAAAAGTTATGCCGTCCCTTTAAATGTGGCCAGAACTCCCTTTGGAGTTCAATTATGCTTATCCACCCCTAATGTCTCCTGGCTCCACCCCCAAAGTCTCCAGATATTTCTCGAATTGGACTTGGCAACCCTACCTGAGGGAGGGAATCAGGGATAAAGTGGCACTGGTTTCTTCCCAATCTCTCCCCGCCCCCACTGTGTCAGGAAATGGGACACACAGACATACAAAGCTGATACACCACACTGGTGCCAGAAAAAAGACCCCTTTAACCTCTGCTTAAAGAGGATTTCGGCCCTTCAAGGGATGAATATTTAAAAAAAACCCTCTGATAGCCTGCTCTCCTCATATCTCGGGAGCTAAGCGGGGTCGACTCCGGCAAGTTCTTGGGTGGGAGACCTCCTTGGAATACCAGAAGTCAGGAGGGCAGGAGCAGGCTTTATTCAGTCACCTCTCTGAATATCCTCCAACCCCTTGTAGGGGTTAGTCACCAGAGGTCACCCTGACTTCCAGGTGTAGACAGACACAATTTTTAAAAAACACAACAACAAAAAAAACCTGTGATACTCATGGGGGGGCGGAGTTTCTCAGTAGGGATGCCAGCGATGCTCTTCCTCCCAGGGATGCTCTCTGGGAGGAAGATAAAGGAGATTGTGAGCCGCTCTGAGACTCTGAGATTCAGAGTATAGGGCAGGATATCCAATATCTTCTTCTACTGAATCAGACAGAGATTATTAGTATCTAACAGCATATACAATGTTGAAAATGAACAGGTGAGCAAACATATCTTGGTATGTCCAGTGACTGATTTATCTTGGTTTTGGGGATCTGAGGTTTCAACTGCCAAAGCTTGTCTGTTCAGTCAGAATTTGAATGGGAATCTTTGTTATATCCATATAAAAGGATACAAGGACTGTTTGAAAGAAAGAAGTCAGAATGCAAAGTTGCCATGTGCTTTCAGTTGTGCTTGTGAATGACTTCAAATTCAGGAAACTCAGCTTGGCATAAGGAACGGAAGCATTTCTGAAGTGTGTTAATCCTCATTTAGCAATGAAATGTACTATTTGAGGAAATCTGTTTCAATGTTTGCGAAGAAATGTGTACATGCTGATAGACTGAGATGGGCCTGAGATGACTTTCGTTCGACTTGGGGGTTCTGCAGGAATGACCCTGGTTTCATTCTCACATCCCTGTTACCTGTTGCATTTATGTGCTAATTTGCTGCCATTCATTGATCTTACAGGCCTATTTCAGCTCAATGCATCTTAGCATGATGCTTCAAAGAGCCGCAGTAGATCTAGATGAGGACGATGGTGTCTACATCCGCTATCGCACCGATGGCAGCCTGTTCAACCTGAGGCGACTAAAGGCACACTCCAAGACAATGGAAAAACTCATCCGAGAGCTACTGTTTGCTGATGATGCTGCACTTGTCTCCCACTCGGTATCAGCTCTGCAGCATATGACGTCCTGCTTTGCAGAGGCTGCCAAGCTATTCGGCCTAGAAGTTAGTCTGAAGAAGACAGAAGTTCTCCACCAGCCTGCACCCCAGGAAGATTATCACCCTCCATGCATCACTGTGGGTGAATCAGTTCTGAAGACAGTCCAGCAGTTCAGCTACCTGGGGTGCATCATCTCCTCAGATGCCAAGATCGACAAGGAGATTGACAACAGGCTGGCAAAGGCAAACCGTGCATTTGGCCGACTGCACAAAAGAGTGTGGAGCAACAAGCATCTGAAAAAAGGCACAAAGATCAATGTTTACAAAGCGGTTGTGATGACAACCCTCATCTATGGCTCCGAATCGTGGGTTTTATACCGTCATCACCTGCGACTCCTTGAGCGCTTTCATCAGCGCTGCCTTCGCACCATCCTCAACATCCACTGGAGTGACTTTGTGACCAACACTGAAGTCCTCAAGCAGGCAGAGGTTGCCAGCATCGAGGCACTGCTGTTGAAGACGCAGCTGCGTTGGGCAGGGCATATTTCTAGGATGGAAAACCACCGCCTTCCCAAGATTGCCCTGTATGGCGAACTCTCCACCGGCCATCGAAATAGAGGGGCACCAAAGAAGAGGTACAAGGACTCCTTGAAGAAATCCCTTAGCACCTGTCACATCAACCATCACCAGTGGTCTGACCTAGCCTCAGATCGCAAAGCATGGAGGCACACCATCCACCAGGCTGTCTCTACCTTTGAGAACACACGCATAGCTGGTCTTGAGGACAAAAGGAGATTGAGGAAGAATCGCACTGCTACAGGACCAACCCTAAATCAGACTTTTCCCTGCAGCCGCTGTGGCCGGACCTGCCTGTCCCACATTGGTCTTGTCAGCCACCAGCGAGCCTGCAGCAAACGTGGACTATTGCACCCTTCTTAAATCTTCGTTCGCGAAGCCAAGCCGAGAGAGAGATCTTAGCTCTGCATGGCCGTTCAGTAACAGCTGCCCCAGCCTCTCTTTTCTTTATAAGCAGGACTTGAAGATATTATATTTGATTGTTTGTATCTGAGGAAGTCTGTTTGCACACAAAAGTTTCTACTTTGAATAATACTTTGTTGTTCTTAAACGTATCAGGGCATAGTGATGTTCTGTGTCTGCCTGTGTGATTGTCCTGGGGGCACTTGGTTTTTGAGCAACAGGCATCGAGAACTGTTCTTTGAGCAAGGATCCAGCACATGCTCCCTAGAAGGAGAGAATCCCTTGAATGTGGGGGCATACGATACATCAGGGATGGCCAACATAAGAGACTAATTAATTTACAGATATTGAAGATGAAGAAGATGATATTGGATTTATATCCCGCCCTCCACTCTGAAGAGTCTCAGAGCGGCTCACAATCTCCTTTACCTTCCTCCCCCACAACAGACACCCTGTGAGGTGGGTGGGGCTGGAGAGGGCTCCCACAGCAGCTGCCCTTTCAAGGACAACCTCTGCCAGAGCTATGGCTGACCCAAGGCCATTCCAGCAGGTGCAAGTGAAGGAGTGGGGAATCAAACCCGGTTCTCCCAGGTAAGAGTCTGCACACTTAACCACTACACCACACTGGCTCTCCACACCACACTGGCTCTCCACAGTCTCTGCTCACATCTTCAGAGACAAAAGCTCCCGCCCTGCCGCAAATTTTGCCAGTCTTTAAGAGGCAACTGGACTCTTGCTCTTTTCTACTGCTACAGGGAGACAAACAATGCCTCCATCTTTATCTATCTCCATGCAATTTTGTGGTTTGTCTTTTTCACTGAGACTAAGGGGATTACACAGCATTGGGCAATTTGCATCAATAGGAATGGGACATCCGGGAAACAATAGAACAGAAGTTGGGATTACAAAGAAAAAATAAGAAAATGAGCATAACATTTCAGGGGGGGGGGGAGAGCTGAAACCAAGCATAGGCTTCTACATGTCACGTTGGATGGTACAGGAGTTACATAGAGGGATTGTGCTTATGGCCGTACATACCGGACGTCATAGTACAGATCAGTCTCCGGCCCTTTACCGAAATATCTTCCTGAAAACATTTCATTGCATCACTTGCAGAAATCCAAGTGAACGGCAGCTTTTGTGAGCTCCTCTAGCAGGCCGTTCCCCCAGGCTTTGGGCACAACATAGACGGCACAAGAACAGGCAGTTGCCGAGTTTGCCCAGTTGCAGGAATGCAACTGCAGGAGTCCCTGCTCAGAGGAGCCCACCTGTCTTGGAGGAGCAGTGGGGAAAAGGCAGTCCTGCAGGTAACAGGCTTCCTCCTCGGAAGGTGGTGGGCTCTCCTTCCTTGAAGGTTTTCAAACAGAGGCTAGATGGCCATTTGACAGTAATGAAGATCCTCTGAATTTAGGGGGAGGTATTTGTGTGTATCCTGCATTGTGAAGGGGTTGGACTAGATGACCCTGGAGGTCCCTTTTAACTCTATGATTCTAAGAGGGACCCAGGCTGTGACGGGCTTTGCATGCGATGGCCAATCCCTTCAATCCAGCCTGCTAGGAACACCAATTCAAGCAGAATCACCTCAGGAGGGTTTAACTGAGTACATTTTCTCAGAGACTGATCTCTGCCTGTGCAATGAAACAGTCAAGCTCAGACTTCACACTTTGTGTCAGTAGAACAAACAGAGAACTTCTTAGAAACCATGGTTTTATTTAAAATAAAGCATCCTCTTTATTAGGCAACAATTTGAACAGTTGTAAGTTAAATCACACAAGTACAGAAAAAGGCACACAATAAAAATCAGTGTACTAAAATTCTCAAACTTAGCAAGATAAGCATTTCAGTTCCCTACGATTTCGGCAAGTCAGTTTTAAAGTTGAGTCAGAAAGCGAGGTACGATGGGAAGCATGTGATATGCTTTCCCAATATAAGACCTTTTCCAATTGGAAGCCAACAGCAGAAAGCCTGATTAGACCCTTCACGTGACACTTTTGATAGAGGGGACAGAGGAAGAGAAAGAAAGCTTTTGAACTTTAACATGCAATTGTCATCCAAATAAAAACACTTGGACCCAAAACTGATTCTGCAAACAAGTAAGTATACTAGGTGCGATACAACACGTCTTGATAACTGCCGTAACATTTTTAAAACAAGTGTTTAAGACACAAGAAATAAACCACCTATTCCCTCGACACTAATGAACTGGCAAGGCTGAGAGGCAGCTCTAATATATTGGTGCTTTTCCTGATCAGGAATCGAACTTTACAGAGATGATGAAAACACACAACGCATAAACATTCATAGAATTAAAATTATGAATATGCTACATTTCCTCTCCCATGCATGTGCATTTGGTGGGAAGTCAGCTGTGCACTCTGATGGCACCTTTTCCCACACTGCAAGCATTTGTACAGTTTCTCCAGTTTGAATTCTTTGATCTGAAGTAAGGTTTCTCCTGTACCTGAGGCTTTTCTTACATGTTAGGCTGTTATATGGTTTCTGTGTGCATCCTTCGGTGGGAAATCAGGTGTGAACTCTGACGGAACATTTTTCCACATTGCAGGCATTTATATGGCTTCTCCCCTGTGTGAATTCGCCGGTGGGAAGCAAGATTGTAATTCTGACTGAAGCTTTTCCCACACTCATTACATTTGTATTATTTCTCCCCTGTGTGAATTTTCTGATGGACACTAAGGTGTGAACTGCGACTGAAGCTTTTCCCACAATCCTGGCATGTATACGGTTTCTCCCCTGTGTGAATTCTTCGGTGGGAAGTAAAATTGGAACTGCCAGTGAAGCTTTTCCCACACTCCAGGCATGTATACGGTTTCTCCCCTGTGTGAATTCTTCGGTGGGAAGTAAAATTGGAACTGCCAGTGAAGCTTCTTCCACACTCCATGCATTTATATGGTTTCACCCCTGTGTGAATTCTTTGGTGGGAAGTAAGAGTGGAACTCTTAGTGAAGCTTTTCCCACACTCCAGGCATTTATACGGTTTCTCCCCTGTGTGAGTTTTCTGATGGGCACTAAGGGTTGAACTGTGACTGAAACTTCTTCCACACTCCAGGCATGTATATGGTTTTTCCCCTGTGTGAATTCTTCGGTGGGAAGTAAGATTGCCACTCTGACTGAAGCATTTCCCACACTCCTTACATTTGTATGGCTTCTCTCCTGTGTGAATTTTGTGATGGACTTTAAGGTCTGAATTGCAACTGAAGCTTCTTCCACACTCCAGGCATGTATATGGTTTCTCCCTTGTGTGAATTCTTTGGTGGGAAGTAAGATTGCCGCTCTGACTGAAACTTTTCCCACATTCCAGGCATTTATACAGTTTCTCCCCTGTGTGAGTTCTTTGATTGACATGAAGCTGTGAACGCTTACTGAAGCATTTCCCACACTCCAGGCATTTATACGGTTTCTCCCCTGTGTGAATTCTTTGCTGGGAAGTAAGATTGCCACTCTGACTGAAACTTTCCCCACACTCCAGGCATTTATACGGTTTCTGCCCTGTGTGAGTTCTTTGATGGACATGAAGCTGTGAACGCGTACTGAAGCATTTCCCACACTCCAGGCATTTATACGGTTTCTGCCCTGTGTGAGTTCTTTGATGGACATGAAGCTGTGAACGCGTACTGAAGCTTTTCCCACAATCCTGGCATGTATACGGTTTCTCCCCTGTGTGAATTCTTCGGTGGGAAGTAAAATTGGAACTGTCAGTGAAGCTTTCCATGGGAAATTCAATACTGTTGTGGCACCATTTGGAGAAGGCCCAAATCAAAAAGGAAGGCCCCAATTGTCCTGCTTCTCTGCATCCTAGACAGGGGGTGACCATTTTTCTGCCTTCCCAGCAGAGAACACGAGAATCAAGGGGAAGAAGCCCGATTCTCTGAACAGAGAAGCATCCCTACTGCCTGCCCCACGTCTCCCCAGAGATCCTGCCTCCCTCCATACCTGAGCTGGCTGCATGGTGGCCCTTTTCCCTTCAGCACACAGAGGAAATGGCGGAGGAGTCCTCCAGAGCCTCTTTCTACTGACCTAGGAGGGAGAGAAAGAAAGACAATAGAGGTCCATTTTTGCTCCACACATTTCCTGTGCCAGTCCCTGGAGTGAACCTCTCTTTAGGCTGGATTCAGGGCACAATTGAAGATACTGGATTTGATCTTTCAAGGCTCAGGAGCATCTGGTCCCACATCTCCCCCCTCAACTGGCCATTCTATCTGGGGGCCCTTATTCATCCATCCCCCTCCTCCCTGGAAATGCTTCTTCTCAAACTCTGCCGACCCCTTCCTTGGACAGGAGTCCCTTTCCCTGCCTGAAGCCCCACCCCTCCCTCCTCCCCTCTGAGGGCAGCAACACCCTCCCCCAACACACTTTTTAGGGGAATGTTCTGGGAATGAAGAGCCCTAATTGTGTTACAAGAAATGCTGGTGGGGGGGGAAATCTCCTCTTTTATTGGGGGAATTAACATAGGCAGACTCGGGTAGAGGTATTTAGAAGCGAGATTGTGCCATGCGTATGTCAGTAATAATTTCAGAGAGACATATATCTTCTAAACTAACCAAATGAAATTGCAATAGAGAGAGAATTGTCTACAAAAATAAAATAATAACCAGGACTTTGAACTGACTTTGGAAGAAGATCAGTGGAAATGACTCTGGTCTTCAGCTGTATAGAAAACATATTCTTTAAACATTAACCTTCAAAACTTTAAAATAAACGCCAGATGTTATTTAACTCCCCAGAAACTATACTGATCTAAATCCAAACGCAGCCCAAATTGTTGGGAAGGATGTCAACTCCCAGGTACTTTCAGGCACGGCTGGTGGAAATGTCCCAGGGTGAAGTTATTTTGACCACCAGTGGCTGGCATTAGAAATAAAATTTTGAATTGTGCAATTCCTCTTACACCAGAATCAATCCTACTGAATTTCTGGCCAGTTTTAAAAAATTCACAGCTTAAAAGGGAATTGGCATCATTATTACTCATAGCTGTAAAGATTCTTGTAGCTAAACACTGGAAGGAAAAGACTGGGCCAACATTCAACAATTGTGAACAGAGATGTGGGAAGTTGCAGCTATGGAGAAATTAGCTCCACACATTTATATAGCAAAGGTTCCTACAAAAAAGAACAACTTTCTAGAGAAATAGTTCTCTTTTTCTGACTATGTAAATAATAATGAAGTGAAAAATACAATTCCAAAGAAATATCTGAATTTTTCCATTTACAGACATGGAGCAATGTATGAAACTGTAATAGTATTGGCTTATATTTACTAACTATACTCCATTTCAAATTTTGGATCAGTGGTACCATGTTTAAATGTTTGTTAATTTCTATTGATGTATTATCCATACATGTATGCATTACTATTATTTGCAATTGTTGTGTAAAAATAATTTAGAATTCCAGTTTCAAACTATAAAATAATAAGAATACACACATACACTGAATTAAATTATCACAAAGAGAGAAGAACACCAGAAAAGCAGATCTTTAGCAGAGCGGATAGGGGGTAATATCTGTGGGGGTGAAAAGGCTTTCATAGCTACCTGTCCAGTGAGCAGAAGTCCAAAGAGGAGGCAGCAGAACGACCAGTGTTCTTCTGAGGAAGGTTCCCAAGCAGAGTTCAGGGGTGTGAGTCTGAAGGCTCCAAGACTGAACACCCTGAGCAGGCCCAGAGACCCTCCTTAAGTAGACTGAAACATGTCCTGAGGCACAAGCAGTCAGGATGTCCCTTAGAACAATGTATGATTGGATTAGGACGTTAGGAGACAATGTATGCAAAGAGGAGCAGATGGGTGGTTCTGAGACAGACAAAGGGCTCAGGAAGCCAGGGGGACTGGTGTGGGTGTAACCTCTAGGTGCTGATAGCCCATTTCTAGAAAGGGGATGCAGAAGAATTCAGACTAGGCAGGGTGATTAGAGTATTCAAAGGGGAGCAGGAGAGCAATTAACATTTGAAGTGGAGCCCAGACAGTTGGGACTCAGATAGAGTTTTGGCAGGAAATATTGATACAGAGACACCCAGAGGTGTTATTGAGAGAAGACAAAATGGTCTGAGAAGGCAGAAATTCAGGGGAAAAAGACTTTCCCACTTTTCTTGGTCTTTGTATTTGTGGAGGCTGAGAGGACGTTTAGTGTATCTGGGTGCTTGGCTTTCTCCCCAGCCTGGGGGCCACACCTTAGCCAGAGACAAGGGAGAGGCCTCCTGATCTGCATTACTACAGGCATTTATGTGCTGAACCTTGAGGGCACAGTGTTTCTGAAGGATGGGCCAGCTGGACCAAAGTGAGCTCAGACTCCATTTTGTGTGCCAAGCCTGCCACAGGGTGTCCAGAGTGATCCGATCCCATGCCCATTGTTATTGAGGGTTCCAAAGAGTGATTAACACAGGGAATTCACTGCCACAGCTGCTGCAAGCATAGACAGCTTCAAGAGGGGATTGGATAAACATTTGGAGCAGGGGTCCTTCAGTGGCCATTACCCACAGGGCGTAGATGGAACTCTCTGTTTGGGGCAGTGATGCTCTGTCTTCTTGGCGCTTGGGCAGGGGTGGGGGGACAGTGGGAGGGCTTCTATTGTCCTGGCCCCACAGCTGCCTCGGGACCTCCTGATGGCACCCGGTTTTTTGGTCAATGTGTGACAAGAGTGTTGGACTGGATGAGCCACTGGCCTGATCCAACATGGCTTCTCTGATGTTTTCATTTCGCTTGCGCTGCAATGCAGCCTGGTTATCACCATGAAGCATGTATATGAAGAAGGTATATAGGGGCGGTTACAATGGGATGGGATGGAGTGTCCGACTCAAGGTGGCAGGTGAGAGATTCCAGCTCAGAACTACATTCTCTCTGCACCCAAAAAACTAGCTCTGCAGGGGAAAAGTTTTTGCACTCTCTGCCTGGGCTGCCCATGATGTTTTCCTGTAGCGGGGAGATTTTAGCATAGGGAAGCCCCTCCCCACAAAAATGTTCCTCTGCCTCCAGTCCCAAGGGAAGCTGGAATCCTTACCTGGAAAAAAAATCAGAAGAAAAGAACGCAAATGAGTCTTGTCCGCTCCATCGGCTTTAGTCTCTTTCCCAGAGGGGAAGGTTTCCCTCCATTTTCCTTGCTCCAAGATCCCCACAATGCCCTCCAAAAAACAGTTACCTGTGCCAGTGTTCCCTCTGAGTTAGTGTGAGCCAGCTCTCAGTTTTCAGCCTGCAGTTCACACATTTTTGCCTTAGCTCAGGAAAAATGGCTCCAGAGCAAAGTAATTTATGCAGTAGCTCACAATTGTAATGCCAGTACTTCGCCAAGCAGAATTTTTGCTCTCGAGATTCCACAGGTTAGAGTGAGTCTTGGTTACCACATGGGCTGTTTTACAAATTCTATATTAATATTCTGGAGACGTGTGGTTATACCAATACCCGAGTCAACTGCTAAAAAACCTGGACACTCCCACTCCTTCCCTGGGGAAGGTAAAAGAGCTGCTTTTGGGGCAGGGCTGGCAGTTATCAAGATTTACAAGCCTTGCTTGTAAAATTAAAAATCACTCGAAATTAGGGTTGCCATGTCCAATTCAAAAAATATCTGTGGATTTGGGTGGTGGAGCCAGGAGCCATTGGGGGTGGAGCCGGGAGCAAAATTGTGACAAGAATAATTGAACTCCAAAGGGAGTTCTGGCCATCACATTTAAAGGGACCACTCTCCTTTTAAATGCCTTCCCTCCATTTGGAAATAATTAAGGATAGGCACCTTTCTGGGGGCTCATAGAATTGGACCCCCTGGTCCAACCTTTTTCAAACTTGGAGGGTATTTTGGGAAGGGACACTGGATGCTATGCTGAAAATCTGGTGCCTCTATCTCAAAAAACAGCCCCCACAAAGCCCCAGATATCCTCAGATCAAGTCTCCATTATACTCTTAGGCAATCGGTCTCCATAGGGAATAATGGAGTGCCCAGCAGATATTTCCCTCCCCCCACCCTCAGTTTCTGATGACCTTAAAGTGAGGGGAAGGCCTCCAAACCGGGGGATCCCCTGTCCCCACCTGGGGATTGGCAACCCTACTTGTAGAATTCAGCTTCACCCCAAAGCTGGTTTGGGCAAGATGCAGAAAAGCCAGGAGAAACGCCATCAGGGCCCAAGTGCTGCATAGGGCCAGGCCCGGTGCGTGGGAGTAGGCCATGTAGACAGCTGCCTCGGCTGCCGCATGGCCTACAGGGCACCTCAAGGCGCCACCTCCTAGGTTGCCAATCCCCAGGTGGGAGCAGGGGATCCCCCGGTTTGGAGGCCCTCCCCCCACTTCAGGGTCATCAGAAAGTGTGGGGGGGAAACGTCTGTTGGGCATGCCATTATTCCCTATGGTGACTTATTCCCATAGGAAATAATGGAAAATGGATCCATGGGTATCTGAGGCTCTGGCGGGGGGGGGCTGTTTTTTGAGGTAGAGGCACCAAATTTTCAATATAGCATCCAGTGCCTCTTCCCCAAATACCCCCCAAGTTTCAAAAAAGGTGGACCAGCAGGTCCAATTCTATGAGCTCCCCAAAAAGGTGCCCCTGTCTTTCATTATTTCCTATGGATGGAAGGCATTTAAAAAGGTGTGTGGTCTCTTTCAATGTGATGGCCAGAACTCCCTTTGGAGTTCAATGATGCTTGTCACACCCTTGCTTCTGGCTCCACCCTCAACGTCTCCTGTCTTCACCCCCAAAGTCTCCTGGCATGGCTTGTGTAGAAGCAAGAAAAATAAATGCCGCAAAGCATTCAACCCCAAGCAAATTACCGGTGGGGAAGAGAGGGGACCCTCCTGCCTCCATTTTCCCAAAACAGAAGGGCACAGCCTGGATACTGAGTAGGAAGATTTCCTCCCACCCCACCCCCCCTTTCCACTCTTTGGATTCTGTTTTGTGTTGTGTGGGACTTCTGAGGGTCCAGTAACACAGTCCCCGTGCCCCCATCAGCACCCCCTTCCCAACTCCCTCAGCCTTTCCTGCAGCCTCCCCCAATCTCCCCCCTCAGACTCCCATTTCTTCCCCTCCTCCTTGATCTACTCTCTCTTTCTCTCCCCCCCCCACCACACCCCACATCTCACTCTCACCAGGGCTCCCTCTACCCTGTGGAGTCTTGTGAGGAAAAATCCTTCTTTGTGATCTGCTGGCATTAAAGTTGTGAGCTGCTGCACCAATTAGCTTGCTCCGGGGTGATTTATCGCATGCTCAGAGAAAAAAGTGTGAGCTGGAGGCTAAAGGACTGAGCTAGCTCACACTAACTCAGCTTAGAGGGAACAGTGCTCTCAGCCCAGCACCGTAGCTCTCAAGGGGCCAGAAAGGCTGGGGCCTCCTTGCATTTTTTACAGGCCCCCTCACACAGCCTTTTCAGTAATTTTGTTTTAGGGGTGTGTTTTCAATGCAGACTAATGTCAGGCAGTGTTTTAACTCTGATGTTAAATCTGGATTAGTGAAATTTCCAATTCCAGCTGCAGATCATGTCTCCCTGAAATTAGCATTTGTTGACACGTTCAGAGCCATAAAAGTAACCATTTGACAGATCAATTGCTTCTTTTGTTCTCAGGTCTGTGGGGGAGGAGGAGGAGAAGAAGAATTGCAGATTTATACCCTGCCCTTCTCTCTGAATCAGAGACTCAGAGTTTCCTTATAAGCAGGACTTGAAGATATTATATAAATAATAATGAGTTTAATTCAGTATATGTGTGTATTTTTATTGTTTTATTTTTTCTAACTGGATTTTTAGAATTATTTTTACACAACTAATACTGATAATAATAATCCAGACATCTATGGATAATACATAATTAGAAATTAACAAACACTTAAACATGGTACCACTGAGCCAATATTTGAAATGGAGCATAGTTAGTAAATATAAGCCAATACTATTACAGTTTTATGCATTACTCTATGTCTAGTAAAAGGAAAATTTCAGATATTTCTTTGGAATTGTATTTTTCACTTCATTATTATTTACATCCCCAAGATATTATATTTGATTGTTTGTATCTGAGGAAGTCTGTTTGCACACAAAAGTTTCTACTTTGAATAATACTTTGTTGGTCTTAAAGGTGTCAGAGCATAGGGATGTTCTGTGTCTGCCTGTGTGATTGTCCTGGGTGCACTTGGTATTTGAGCAACAGGCACGAGAACTGCTCTTTGAACAAGGACCCAGCACATGGTCCCTAGAAGGAGAGAATCCCTTGAATGTGGGGGCATACGATACATCAGGGATGGCCAACATAAGAGACTAATTAATTTACAGATGAGTCTCTGCTCACATCTTCAGAGACAAAAGCTCCCGCCCTGCCGCAAATTTTGCCAGTCTTTAAGAGGCAACTGGACTCTTGCTCTTTTCTACTGCTACAGAGAGACAAACAATGCCTGCATCTTTATCTATCTCCGTGCAATTTTGTGGTTTGTCTTTTTCACTGAGACTAAGGGGATTACACAGCATTGGGCAATTTGCATCAATAGGAATGGGACATCCGGGAAACAATAGAACAGAAGTTGGGATTACAAAGAAAAAATAAGAAAATGAGCATAACATTTCAGGGGGGGAAAGAGCTGAAACCAAGCATAGGCTTTGTCGTGCCTGCCCCAGACCCAGCCCTTGCTAACGCAGAACAGGAGCCACCTGAAACTGATCAGGCCACACCGGGCCCTAGCTCAGCCCCCGCCCTTGCTAACTCAGAGCAGGAGCCACCTGAAACTGATCAGGACACACCAGGCCCTAGCGCATCCCCTCCTGAATCACCACCTCCTGTAAGCCGGCTACGTGAGAGGAGGCGGCAGGAGCTCAGAAACAGACGGAGAGATGCACGCATGCGTGGGAGGAGAGATCTCAGCCCGGAGTACTAACAAGTTAACAAGCCAGCACAGTATATCTGTAACCCTGCCCTCAAGGCAAACTGTGCTGGCAACGAACGACCCTCCTGGGACGTGACTACGTTCTGCACCCTCTTGCTTGCTGCGAGAACCCGTGTAACTCCTGACCCGGCCTGAACCTTGGACTTGAACTTCTGGACTCTGACCTTGCTTTGTGGACTGACCTAGGTAATTGGCGTTGTTTTCTCTGGCTTCCGACCCCCGGCATTCCTGCGACTAAGCTTTCTGTCTCCTCTTTCGGCCGGACTGATTTACGGTGTTGAACTAATTGGACTGTTTAACGACCACCCCTGCGCTCCTCCCCAGTCGGCGGCTAGAGTTCTGGCCAGCTGCCGGACGTTGGCAGCCGTCGTTCCTTATCTGCAACCCGGGCTTTGACAGGCTTCTACATGTCACGTTGGATGGTACAGGAGTTACATAGAGGGATTGTGCTTATGGCCGTACATACTGGACGTCATAGTACAGCTCAGTCTCCGGCCCTTTACCGAAATATCTTCCTGAAAACATTTCATCGCGTCACTTGCAGAAATCCAAGTGAACGGCAGCTTTTGTGAGCTCCTCTAGCAGGCCGTTCCCCCAGGCTTTGGGCTCAAAATATACGGCACAAGAACAGGCAGTTGCCGAGTTTGCCCAGTTGCAGGAAGGCACCTGCAGGAGGCCCTGCTCAGAGGAGCCCACCTGTCTTGGAGGAGCAGAGGGGGAAAAGGCAGTCCTGCAGGTAACAGGCTTCCTCCTCAGGAGGTGGTGGGCTTTCCTTCCTTGGAGATTTTTCAAACAGAGGCTAGATGGCCATTTGACAGTAATGAAGATCCTCCGAATTTAGGGAGAGGTATTTGTGTGTATCCTGCATTGTGAAGGGGTTGGACTAGATGACTCTGGAGGTCTCTTTTAACTCTATGATTCTAAGAGGGACCCAGGCTGTGACGGGCTTTGCATGCGATGGCCAATCCCTTCAATCCAGCCTGCTAGGAACACCAATTCAAGCAGAATCACCTCAGGAGGGTTTAACGGAGTACATTTTCTCAGAGACTTATCTCTGCCTGTGCAATGAAACAGTCAAGCTCAGACTTCACACTTTGTGTCAGTAGAACAAACAGAGAACTTCTTAGAAATCATGGTTTTATTTAAAATAAAGCATCCTCTTTATTAGGAACAATTTGAACAGTTGTAAGTTAAATCGCACAAGTACAGAAAAAGGCACACAATAAAAATCAGTCTACTAAAATTCTCAAGCTTAGCAAGATAGATAAGCATTTCAGTTCCCTACGATTTCGGCAAGTCAGTTTTAAAGTTGAGAGTCAGAAAGCGAGGTACGATGGGAAGCATGTGATATGTTTTTCCAATGTAAGACCTTTTCCAATTGGAAGCCAACAGCAGAAAGCCTGCTTAGACCCTTCACGTGACACTTTTGATAGAGGGGACAGAGGAAGAGAAATAAAGCTTTTGAACTTTAACATGCAATTGTCATCCAAATAAAAACACTTGGACCCAAAACTGATTCTGCAAACAAGTAAGTATACTAGGTGCAATACAACACGTCTTGATAACTGCCGTAACATTTTTAAAACAAGTGTTTAAGACACAAGAAATAAACCACCTATTCCCTCGACACTAATGAACTGGCAGGCTGAGAGGCAGCTCTAATATAT
This sequence comes from Heteronotia binoei, assembly GCF_032191835.1. NCBI lineage: Eukaryota > Metazoa > Chordata > Lepidosauria > Squamata > Gekkonidae > Heteronotia > Heteronotia binoei. Next base: position 269,965,957 of record NC_083223.1, read on the forward strand.
TGGTGCTTTTCCTGATCAGGAATCGAACTTTACAGAGATGATGAAAATACACAATGCATAAACATTCATAGAATTAAAATTATGAATATGCTACATTTCCTCTCCCATGCATGTGCATTTGGTGGGAAGTAAGCTGTGCACTCTGATGGCACCTTTTCCCACACTGCAAGCATTTGTACAGTTTCTCCCGTTTGAATTCTTTGATCTGAAGTAAGGTTTCTCCTGTACCTGAGGCTTTTCCCACACGTTAGGCTGTTATATGGTTTCTGTGTGCATCCTTCGGTGGGAAATCAGGTGTGAACTCTGATGAAACATTTTCCCACATTGCAGGCATTTATATGGTTTCTCCCCTGTGTGAATTCGCCGGTGGGAAGCAAGATTGTAATTCTGACTGAAGCTTTTCCCACACTCATTACATTTGTATGGTTTCTCCCCTGTGTGAGTTTTCTGATGGGCACTAAGGGTTGAACTGTGACTGAAGCTTCTTCCACACTCCAGGCATGTATACGGCTTTTCCCCTGTGTGAATTCTTTGGTGGGAAGTAAAATTGGAACTCTCAGTGAAGCTTCTTCCACACTCCATGCATTTATATGGTTTCACCCCTGTGTGAATTCTTTGATGGGAAATAAGAGTGGAACTCTCAGTGAAGCTTTTCCCACACTCCAAGCATTTATATGGTTTCTCCCCTGTGTGGATTCTTTGGTGGGAAGTAAGAGTGGAACTTTTAGTGAAGCTTTTCCCACACTCCTTACATTTGAATGGCTTCTCTCCTGTGTGAATTTTCTGATGGACTTTAAGGTGTGAACTGCAACTGAAGCTTTTCCCACAATCCTGGCATGTATACGGTTTCTCCCCTGTGTGAATTTTTTGGTGGGAAGTAAGAGCGGAACAGACAGTGAAGCTTTTCCCACACTCCAGGCATTTATATGGTTTCTCACCTGTGTGAGTTTTCTGATGGGCACTAAGGGTTGAACTGTGACTGAAGCTTCTTCCACACTCCAGGCATGTATATGGCTTTTCCCCTGTGTGAATTCTTCGGTGGGAAGTAAAATTGGAACTGTCAGTGAAGCTTCTTCCACACTCCATGCATTTATATGGTTTCACCCCTGTGTGAATTCTTTGATGGGAAATAAGAGTAGAACTATGACTGAAGCTTTTCCCACACTCCAAGCATTTATATGGTTTCTCCCCTGTGTGGATTCTTTGGTGGGAAGTAAGAGTGGAACTCTTAGTGAAGCTTTTCCCACACTCCTTACATTTGAATGGCTTCTCTCCTGTGTGAATTTTCTGATGGACTTTAAGGTCTGAACTGCAAGTGAAGCTTTTTCCACACTCCAGGCATGTATATGGTTTCTCCCCTGTGTGAATTCTTTGGTGGGAAGTAAGATTGCCGCTCTGACTGAAACTTTCCCCACACTCCAGGCATTTATACGGTTTCTCCCCTGTGTGAATTCTTTGATGGACACTAAGGTATGAACTGCGACTGAAACTTTTCCCACACATGAGGCATTTATTTGGTTTTTTTCTCTTGTGAATTCTTTGATGGGAAGTAAGCGGTGTACTCTCGTTGAAGGTTTTCCCACACTCCAGGAATTTATATATTCTCTTTCTGCTGCACATCCTTTGTTGAAAATTACTTACTGATATTTCAGTGAAATGTTCTTCTCTTGCAGTGCTCTCATTCCTACTCTCTACTTGACATCTCTTTTGCTGTAGAGATTCATCCCTCTGTAAAAGACTGGGATTATTCCTCCCTTTGGGTGGGTGTTTTCCATCTTCCTTCCTTGGTGCATCCAAAGATCCAAGCTTCTCTTTCGTATCTGAATGTGTATCCTTGTTCACCACTGGTGAGTGTTCTTCTTCTTCATTCGCTGACTGCCACAAGTCTCCTGCTAAAAGAAAGGGATACCTGGTTTGATGATTTGGCACTTTCCACAAATACCTAATTCTGAGTCCAGCAGCATCTAAAGACAAAAAAGATTTGTTGGGGTACAGAAACAGCTTCCTGGGGAGGAGATCCAGACAACATGCAGTTGGTGATTAATTGGAAGAGATGAATCCTGACGAGGGTTTAAACAGACCCTGGGAAAGTGAGGATTTCCTCTGGAAGAGGCTGGATTTTATACAGGCATACTGGATGCACCAGGACTTTCACAGTCTCATGCAATACTGCTCCATGCTGGGGTGGGGGGTGGGGTATATAATAGAGGGTCCCATGAGAGCAGTCTGGGTTTGCTATACCATAAAGCACCTATTTTCAGCTTTGCAGGGACAGCCAGTCAGCATCAAGTCCTGGAATTATTAGTTCAAAAGATTGCAGGAAAACTGAGGCTGGCAAAAACCCTGGCCCAAAAGACTCTACAGAGTGGACAGTTACTGAGCTACACTTGGCATTAAGGCCCTAAGAGGAGACAGTAAAGAAACCGCCTCTTATCCTAACTTAAAGATCTAAAGGCAGCATTTCAGCATCCGCTATTCCCCTAAGCCCATTGCAGGGCAAACTTCAGGAATCAACAAGGCCACAGAAATTCATCAGCCCTTGGAAGGAAGCGCAAGCCACACCCAGTCCCAAGACAGACTTCTGAAGCCCCCCTACCTGCCAATCCATCACAGTCCAGGAGAAACGGTTCTTTATCTTCTTCCAGCCAGGATATGAGATCAGGTTTGGCGATCAGAGGACCTGTTTATAAGGGGGGAAACCCACAAAATTTAAGCTCTTCTGTGCGCCCATCATTGCAACCACAGGTGGCCCTGGACTCTCTGGGACCCTAGGCAAGACTAACTTCTAGCGACCCCTCTGCACTGATAACGTCACTGAGTCACACGGGGCCACCCAATTCAGCACCACCAGAAGACCGGCGCCCTAGGCAATTGCCTAGTTTGCTTAGTGGCAGAGCCGGCCCTGAATGCAACAATTCCAAACCAGTAGAAAGAGAGAACCTTAATGAATAACAGAATTTGTGGCAGGGGGTGAACTTTTGTGACTCACCGCTCACTTCTTCTGCTCACTGTGACTCTTGAAGGTCGTGCCCTGCCACAAATTTTGTTAGTTTTTAAGGCCCTACTAGGCTCTGACTGTTTTCTGCTTCTACAGACAGACTAACACGGCTACCCATCTGGATCTAACTGGGAGCCAGACTGTCCCTCCAGAAACACACACACGGAGGCAAGCAATAGGGGTGGTATGGAATACTGTATGGCATCAAGACTCAGCCCTCTTTCCTCATACTGATACTCTGCAGGAGCCTGGATATGGGCCCATGCACTCATGTACCCCCGACTGTGGACCTCTTGGGACCTCAGCCTCTGTACGCACAGACTGCAGGTGGATGCAGCATTCCCCCACAAAACAGGGAGACTTTAAAAGGGCCAGTTTTTATTCAACATAAAGGAAGACGGCAGCTGGCAGTCAAAAAAGAGTCCCCAGATACACCCAAATCAATTCTCCATTATACCCATTATGGGAATCGGTCTCCATAGAGTATAATGGAGTGCCCAGCAGACATTTCCCTCCCCCCCAGCTTTCTGATGACCCTGAGGACAGGGGAGGGCCTCCAAACCGGAGGATCCCCTGCCCCCACCTGGGGATTGGCAACCCTAAGCAGGGCAGGCAGCCTGACCACGTCCTTCCTCCTTAAAGAACACCTCACAGTCGCTCCTCTCAGCAAGAAAGAAAAAAGAATACTTACTGAGAGAGGCCACGTTCCCAAAATTCTCCAGCATGACTTCTTTGTACAGAGCTCTCTGGGCTGGGCGCAGCAGGCTCCACTCCCCCGGGGTGAAAATCATGGCCACCTCTTCGAAGGACACCCCCGCCTGCAAGAAAGAGAAGGAAACATTTTTTACTTCACCGGAAAGCTGGTCCAGGAGGGGAGGGGGGAGCCAAAAACAGAGAGAGCCAATTCATAGTGGAAGAGCAGCAGAAAGGGGTGGTGAGAAAAGCCCCCCATGGGGACATCTCTCCCCACCTCCAGCCCTCCAGGAAGCATTTTGGGAGCCAAAGGGGGCTGCAGCCTTGAGGGGAAGAGGCCAGAGATGGCCGTATGCTAAAGGTCCAAATAGTTTTCCATGGGAAATTCAGTACCGCTGTGGCACCATTTGGAGTAGGCCCAAATCAAAAGGAATGTTTCAATTGTCCTGCTTCTCTTCTGAAACCATCCTAGGCAGGGGGTGACCGTTTTTCTGCCTTCCCAGATGAGAACACGTGAATCAAGGGGAAGCAGCCCAATCCTCTGAACAGAGAAGCATCCCTACTGCCTGCCGCACGTCTCCCCAGAGATCCTGCATCCCTCCATACCTGAGCTGGCTGCATGGTGCCTCTTCTCCCTTCAGCACACAGAGGAGATGGCGGAGGAGGCCTCAAGGGTGTCTTTCCACTGACCTGGGAGGGAGAGAAAGAAAGATGTTGGGGATCTGTTTTTGCTCTGCACACATTTCCTGTGCCAATCCGTGGAGCGAACCTTTCAACAGGAGCGTTTGGCCTCACATCTCTCCCCTCCACCAGCCCTTCTATCTGGGGGCCCTTATTCATCCATCCCCCTCCTCCGTGGAAATGCTTCTTCTCAAACTCTGCCGACCCCTTCCTGGGGCAGAAGTCCCTTTCCCTGCCTGAAGCCCCACCCCTCCCTCCTCCCCTCTGAGGGCACCAACACCCTTCTGCCTGCCCTCCCCCCAACACACTTTTTAGGAGAATGTTCTGGGAATGTTGGGAGAGCCCTAATTGTGTTACAAGAAATGCTGGTGTAGGGGGAAGAGTCTCCTCTTTTACTGGGGGAATTAACATAGGCAGACTCGGGTAGAGGTATTTAGGAGCGAGATTGTGCCATGTGTATGTCAGTAAGAATTTCAGAGAGACACATATCTTTTAAAGTAACCAAATGAAATTGTAATAGAGAGGGAATTGTCTTAAAAAATAAAATAATAACCAGGACTTTGGACTGACTTTGGAAGAAGATCAGTGGAAATGACTCTAGTCTTCGGCTTCATATAAAACTTATTCTTTAAACATTAAACTTCAAAACTTTAAAATATATGCCAGATGGTATTTAACTCCCCAGAAACTATACTGATCTAAATCCAAACTGAGCCCCAATTGCTGAGAAGGATGTCAACTCCCAGGTACTTTCAGGCATGGCTGGTGGTGGTGGGAATGTCCCAGGGTGAAGTTATTCTGGCCATCAGTGGCAAGATTTAGAAATAAAATTTTGAATTGTAAAATTCCTCTTACATCAGAATCAGTCCTATTGAATTTCTGGCCAGCTTTAGAAAATTCACAGCTTAAAAAGGAATTGGCACCATTATTACTCATCGCTGTGAAGATTCTTGTAGCTAAACACTGGAAGGAAAAGACTGGGCCAACAATTCAGCAATGGTGGACTGAGGGGCGGGAAGTTCCAGCTATGGAGAAATTAGCTCCAAAAATTTATATAGCAGAGGTTCCTACAAAAAAGAATAACTTTCTAGCAAAATAGTTCTCTTTTTTTGACTATGTAAACAATAACGAAGTGGAAGATACAATTTCAAATAAATATCTTATTTTTTTACTTTTACTAGGCATGGAGCAATGTATAAAACTGGAATAGAATCATAGAATCATAGAGTTAGTTGGAAGGGACCTCTAGTATTGGCTTATATTTACTAACTATACTCCATTTCAAATTTTGGATCAGTGGTACCATGTTTAAATGTTTGTTAATTTCTATTGAGGTATTATGCATAATTATTATTTTTATTTGCAATTGTGTAAAAATAATTTAAAAATCCAGTTTTAAACAATTTAAACAATTCAAACAGTTTTAACTCCCCAGAAACTATACTGATCTAAATCCAAACTGAGCCCAAATTGTTGGAAAGGATGTCGACTCCCAGGTACTTTCAGGCACGGCTGGTGGGAATGTCGGTCACCACCAGCTCAGAACTACATTCTCCCTGCACCCAAAAAACTAGCTCTGCAGGGGAAAAGTCTTTGCACTCTCTGCCTGGGCTGCCCATGATCTTTTCCTGTAGCGGGGAGATTTTAGCATAGGGAAGCCCCTCCCCACAAAAATGTTCCTCTGCCTCCAGTCCCAAGGGAAGCTGGAATCCTTACCTGGAAAAAAAATCAGAAGAAAAGAACGCAGATGAGTCTTGTCCGCTCCATCGGCTTTAGTCTCTGTCCCAGAGGGAAAGGTTTCCCTCCATTTTCCTTGCTCCAAAAAACAGTTACCTGTGCCAGTGTTCCCTCTGAGTTAGTGTGAGCCAGCTCTCAGTTTTCAGCCTGCAGTTCACACATTTTTGCCTTCGCTCAGGAAAAATGGCCCCAGAGCAAAGTAATTTATGCAGTAGCTCACAATTTTAATGGCAGTTGTCCGCCAAGCAGAATTTTTGCTCTCGAGATTCTACAGGTTAGAGTGAGTCTTGGTTACCACATGGGCGTGTTAACCGGTTTTAGGAGCTATGCTCCTATCCAATAACAATGACCAGGCTGGAGACCTTCTTGTTCAGAGGTGGGAAAACAACAAGAGGTTGAAGGGGAACATCCCCAGAAGTACAAGGGAACAGGGCGGCAGACGAATTAGCCAAGAAAGCGGCCATGGGTCCAAATATAGTTCCCCCTCAGAGACTAGCTGCGTTGATTCCTATGGGAATTGAGCCAAAACCTCCTTTTAAATACCAAGATAAAGAAAAGGAGCTTGCTGAAAAGCAAGGGGCAAAATTAGAAGGTGGTGTCTATCTCTTACCAGATGGCCGACGGTGGCTACCTGAGGGTGTGGTGAGAGAAGTGCTTAAGGCTCTACATGAAGGAGGGCATTGGGGAACTCGAACTCTAGTCCATACCTTTTTGCAGAAGTTTGTGGGGCGCCAGGTGTGGTCTTCTGCAAATTCTTTGGTGGCCCGATGCATTCCTTGTCAGAAGGCAAACAAGAACAATCCCCGCAGAACTGAAATGGGTGGACGACCAATAGCAGTCCATCCCTTTGAGTGCCTCCAATGCGATTTTATTGATCTCCCTAGGGTGGGGAGAGTAAAACATTGTTTAGTCCTAACTGACCAACTGACAGGATGGGTGGAGGCTTTCCCCACAACCCATGCAACTGCAGGGGTAGTAACTAAGCTACTGCTGGAACAGATTGTCCCGCGTTTATTTGATGCCTGTAAAGCAATTAATGCCAAAGGAAATGGATGTGGAGGGTCTAGTTGGGAGAAAACATATAGTAAAAGCAACAAATATATGGGAATGAAATACTGGAATGTATATATGGCTAACTGGGATAATATGGTTTGGAATACTGGTAGTCCTTGGAATAATAATTGGGAAAAATTCCAGAGCTCCGCTATACTTCAAATGGTTCCGCTAAAAAAAGGATTGTACCACAATAAATACCTGTACCCCCATAAATTTTACAGTTCTACAGCCAGAAATATGGACAAATCAAAAGCTATGGGAATATGTCTTGGTTTTATTTGTTGAAAGTAAAGGTATTGACCCTAATGTAAAATTGATTTTTAAGAAAAAGGAGGAAAGAGTAATAGGCCCAGATTTGATGAGGTATCACACCTTTTGGAAGGAAATTAAAAAGGACTCATGGGACCAAACCCTAACCACAAAGACTAAAAACCTGTTTATAGATCTGGCTGGAAAAATTGCAAAGACAATGAATGTAAAAAATTGTTATATTTTTGGGGGAACCTTAAAAGGTGATCCATGGCCATGGGAGGTTATAGAATTTGATTATAACTTACCTTGTAATTTGACAGCCCTTCCTCCTGCTAGGATGGCAGTGATGCAGGCCGATTATTACCCTAAATATAAAATAATACCACCTCAAGAAACATATATTGAGTTGCAGTGAACGAATGAAAACAGTATAAAAATCAAAGGGGGGATCGTTAGAACAAATGGATAACGTTCCTTCATTCAACGTAAGGAGAACGGGTATAAAAGCCAGGAGGCCCCCCACCTTTCCCCAACTTTCTCTGCCTATTTGGCCACGCCCCTTGCCTTTTATAAGATTCCCAAACGCGATTTTTCCCTCTCTTGCTCTGTGGCAGTCTGCCATTGGTCAGAACTCACAATCTAAGCTAAGCCGGCCATTGGTCAAGGGCCTTAGCCATATAAGGCAAGTCTTAAAAGTTACAACATGTTCTTCCCAGCAACAACTTCCCTTCTTTACCCAGCAATAGGAATTTATGCGCATGTTCCTTTAACTTAGTACAGATTCTAGAACTTTTACCTCAGCCATTTTCTTCATGCCAAATGCAGTTTGCTGAGAAGAATTTTACCAAATCCAAAGATATTACCTCACGTTGACTAAAGAAACAATGTTGTGCAAAAGGGAGGGGGGATTAACTCCAAGCCTTAAACTAGAGGGTTGCTGAGAGACTGCAGTAAGAAATGGTACAACCATGTCAGAAAGCTAGCACACATAAGTTTTAACTGCTAAAAGTTGGGGAAAGGTGGGGGCCTCCTGGCTTTTATACCCCTTCTCCTTACGTTGAATGAATGAACGTTATCCATTTGTTCTAACAGGCGGTTTTACAAATTCTATATTAATATTCTGGAATAGCCTGAGACGTGTGGTTATACCAATACACGAGTCAACTGCTAAAAACCCTGGACACTCCCACTCCTTCCCTGGGGAAGGTAAAAGAGCTGCTTTTGGGGCAGGGCTGGCAGTTATCAAGATTTACAAGCCTTGCTTGTAAAAGTAAAATTTTTACAAGATTTACAAGCCTTGCTTGTAAAAGATTTACAAGTAAAAAAATGGTTGCCATGTCCAATTCAAAAAATATCTGTGGATTTGGGTAGTGGAGCCAGGAGCAAAATTGTGACAAGAATAATTGAACTCCAAAGGGAGTTCTGGCGGGACCACTCTCCTTTTGAATGCCTTCCCTCCAAACTGGAGAGCCAGTTTGGTGTAGTGGTGAAGTGTGCGGACTCTTATCTGGGAGAACTGGGTTTGATTCCCCACTCCTCCACTTGCACCTACTGGCATGGCCTTGGGTCAGCCATAGCTCTGGCAGAGGTTGTCCTTGAAAGGGCAGCTGCTGTGAGAGCCCTCTCCAGCCCCACCCACCTCACAGGGTGCCTGTTGTGGGGGAGGAAGGTAAAGGAGATTGTGAGCCGCTCTGAGACTCTTTGGAGTGGAGGGCGGGATATAAATCCAATATCTTCTTCATCTTCTTCTTCCATTTGGAAATAATTAAGTATAGGCACCTTTTTGGGGGCTCATAGAATTGGACCCCCTGGTCCAACCTTTTTCAAACTTGGAGGGTATTTTGGGAAGGGACACTGGATGCTATGCTGAAAATCTGGTGCCTCTATCTCAAAAAACAGCCCCCACAAAGCCCCAGATATCCTCAGATCAAGTCTCCATTATACCCTTAGGCAATCGGTCTCCATAGGGAATAATGGAGTGCCCAGCAGATATTTCCCTCCCCCCACCCCCACTTTCTGATGACCTTAAAGTGAGGGGAAGGCCTCCAAACCGGGGGATCCCCTGTCCCCACCTGGGAACTGGCAACCCTACCAAAGCTGGTTTGGGCAGGATGGCAGAAAAGCCAGGAGAAACGCCATCAGGGGCCCAAGCGCTGCATAGGGCCAGGCCCGGTGCGTGGGAGTAGGCCATGTAGACAGCTGCCTCGGCTGCCGCATGGCCTACAGGGCACCTCAAGGCGCCACCTCCTAGGTTGCCAATCCCCAGGTGGGATCAGGGGATCCCCCGGTTTGGAGGCCCTCCCCCCACTTCAGGGTCATCAGAAAGTGTGGGGGGGAAACATCTGTTGGGCATGCCATTATTCACTATGGTGACTTATCCCCATAGGAAATAATGGAGAATGGATCCATGGGTATCTGAGGCTCTGGCGGGGGGGGGGGGCTGTTTTTTGAGGTAGAGGCACCAAATTTTCAATATAGCATCCAGTGCCTCTTCCCCAAATACCCCCCAAGTTTAAAAAAACATGGACCAGCAGGTCCAATTCTATGAGCCCCCCAAAAAGGTGCCCCTATCTTTCATTATTTCCTATGGATGGAAGGCATTTAAAAAGGTGTGCGGTCTCTTTCAATGTGATGGCCAGAACTCCCTTTGGAGTTCAATGATGCTTGTCACACCCTTGCTTCTGGCTCCACCCTCAACATCTCCTGTCTTCACCCGCAAAGTCTCCTGGCTCCACTGCATGGGTTGTGTGGAAGCAAGAAAAATAAATCCCGCAAAGCATTCAACCCCAAGCAAATTACCAGTGGGGAAGAGAGAAGAAGAAGAAGAAGAAGAAGAAGAAGAAGAAGAAGAAGAAGAAGAAGAAGAAGAAGAAGAAGAAGAAGAAGAAGAAGAAGAAGAAGAAGAAGAAGAAGAAGAAGAAGAAGAAGAAGAAGAAGAAGATGATGATGATATTGGATTTATATCCCGCCCTCCACTCCGAAGAGTCTCAGAGTGGCTCACAATCTCCTTTACCTTCCTCCCCCCCAACAGACACCCTGTGAGGTAGATGAAGATATTGGATTTATATCCCGCCCTTCACTCGGAAGAGTCTCAGAGTGGCTCACAATCTCCTTTCCCTTCCTCCCCCACAACAGACACCCTGTGAGATCAATTGCTGCCTTTTCAAGGACAACTTCTGCCAGAGCTATGGCTGACCCAAGGCCATGCTAGCAGGTGCAAGTGGAGGAGTGGGGAATCAAACCCGGTTCTCCCAGATAAGAGTCCGTACACTTAACCACTACACCAAACTGGCTCTCCCAGGCAGGGGACCTTCCTGCCTCCATTTTCCCAAAACAGAAGGGCACAGCCTGGATACTGAGTAGAAAGAGTTCCTCCCATCCCACCCCCCCTTTCCACTCTTTGGATTCTGTTTTGTGTTGTGTGGGACTTCTGAGGGTCCAGTAACACAGTCCCCGTGCCCCCATCAGCACCCCCTTCCCAACTCCCTCAGCCTTTCCTGCAGCCTCCCCCAATCTCCCCCCTCAGACTCCCATTTCTTCCCCCCTCCTTGATCTGCTCTCTCTTTCTCTCCCCCCCCACCACACCCCACATCTCACTCTCACCAGGGTTCCTCTACCCTGTGGAGTCTTGTGAGGAAAAATCCTTCTTTGTGATCTGCTGGCATTAAAGTTGTGAGGTACTGCATCAATTAGCTTGCTCTGGGGTGGTTTATCGCATGCTCAGAGAAAAAAGTGTGAGCTGGAGGCTAAAGGACTGAGCTAGCTCACACTAACTCAGCTTAGAGGGAACAGCGCTCTCAGCCCAGTGCCGTAGCTCTCAAGGGGCCAGAGGGGCTGGGGCCTCCTTGCATTTTTTACAGGCCCCCTCACACAGCCTTTTCAGTAATTTTCTTTTAGAGGTGTGTTTTCAATGCAGACTAATGTCAGGCATTGTTTTAACTCTGATGTTAAATCTGGATTAGTGAAATTTCCAATTCCAGCTGCAGATCATGTCTCCCTGAAATTAGCATTTGTTGACACGTTCAGAGCCATAAAAATAACCATTTGCCAGATCAATTGCTTCTTTTGTTCTCAGGCCTCTGCTGTGGGGGAGGAGGAGGAGGAGAAGAAGAAGAATTGCAGATTTATACCCTGCCCTTCTCTCTGAATCAGAGACTCAGAGTAGCTTACAATCTCCCATATCTTCTCCCCCCACAACAGACACCCTGTGAGGTGGGTGGGGCTGAGAGGGCTCTTACAGCAGCTGGCCTTTCAAGGACAACCTCTGCTCAGAGCTATGGCTAACCCAAGGCTATTCCAGCAGGTGCAAGTGGAGGAGTGGGGAATCAAACTCGGTTCTCCCAGATAAGAGTTCATGCACTTAACCACTACACCAAACTGGCTCTCTGGGAGGAAGATAAAGGAGATTGTGAGCCGCTCTGAGACTCTGAGATTCAGAGTATAGGGCAGGATATCCAATATCTTCTTCTACTGAATCAGACAGAAATTATTAGCATCTAACAGCATATACAATGTTGAAAATGAACAGGTGAGCAAACATATCTTGGTATGTCCAGTGATTGATTTATCTTGGTTTTGGGGATCTGAGGTTTCAACTGCCAAAGCTTGTCTGTTCAGTCAGAATTTGAATGGGAATCTTTATTATATCCATATAAAAGGATACAAGAACTGTTTAAAAGAAAGAAGTCAGAATGCAAAGTTGCCATGTGCTTTCAGTTGTGCTTGTGAATGACTTCAAATTCAGGAAACTCAGTTTGGCATAAGGAACGGAAGCATTTCTGAAGTGTGTTAATCCTCATTTAGCAATGAAATGTACATCTGGATCGGGGTGGCTCGGCGGTGCTGATGTTGTTAGACCCGTCGGCTGCGTTCGACACGGTCGACCATCGGCTACTGACGTGCCGCCTCGCCGACGCGGGGATTCAGGGGTTGGCCTTACAGTGGCTTTCCTCTTTCCTGGAAGGTCGGGGACAAAGGGTCGCAATTGGGGGGGAGCTATCCCGGAGGTGCACACTCGACTGTGGGGTGCCCCAAGGGGCGGTTGTCTCCCCGATGTTATTCAACATCTATATGCGGCCTCTTGCCCGGATTGCCCGAAGGTATGGGCTTGGGTGTCACCAGTACGCTGATGACACCCAGCTCTATTTACTGATGGACGGCCAGCCGGTCTGCGCCCTGGAAAATCTTGAGCGGGCACTACAGGCCGTGGCTGAGTGGCTCAGACTGAGTGGACTGAGACAAAATCCTGCGAAGACAGAGGTCCTTTGCTTGGGTCGCCGGGAGGGGGGAATCCCCCTACCAGCTGATGGCGGCGGGCAGGGTCAAGAGCTTGGGGGTACTATTGGAGCCTTCTCTAAAGATGGAGGCTCAGATAGCAGCCGCTGCCAAGTCCGTGTTCTTTCACCTTAGGCGGGCAAGGCAGTTGGCCCCCTTCCTGGAGCGCGATGACCTAGCAACAGTGATCCATGCTACGGTCACCTCGAGGTTGGACTACTGCAATGCCCTCTACATGGGGCTGCCCTTGTCCCGAAGTCGGAAATTGCAGCTGGTGTAGAATGCCGCGGCCCGGCTATTATTGGGTCTCCCAAAATGGGGTCACATTTGGCCGGGTCTTCGGACCCTGCACTGGCTTCCAGTGATATACCGAGTTCGGTACAAGGTGCTGGTTATTACCTTTAAAGCCCTATATGGCCTGGGACCTGCCTACCTGAAAAACCGTCTCTCCCCACATGTTCCCCAGAGAGTACTGAGGTCAGGAACTCAAAATCTTCTCACTATCCCTGGGCCAAAAGAAGCCCGCTTAAAATCCACCAGAGATAGGGCTTTCTCTGTTATGGCCCCTACATGGTGGAATCAGCTGCCGGAGGAGGTGAGGGCCCTGCAGGACCTTGTTCAGTTCCGCAGGGCCTGTAAGACGACCCTCTTCCGGCTAGCTTACACCTAGCTGAGAAACTCAATGTAGCTTGCCAGACTCCTGTTTTATATATAATTTTGAAATGTTTACTGGTTTTTAAGGTTTTAACTGTTTTAAATGTTTAACTGTTTATATATGTAAATATTGTCTAATCTTATGTTTGACTAATTGTTGGAAGCCGCCCTGAGCCACTCGTGGGAAGGGCGGGATACAAATCATAAATAAATAAATACTATTTGAGGAAATCTGTTTCAATGTTTGCGAAGAAATGTGTACATGCTGATAGTCTGAGATGGGCCTGAGATGACTTTCGTTCGACTTGGGGGTTTTGCAGGAATGACCCTGGTTTCATTCTCACCTCCCTGTTACCTGTTGCATTTATGTGCTAATTTGCTGCCATTCATTGATCTTACAGGCCTATTTCAGCTCAATGCATCTTGGCTCTGCATGGCCATTCAGTAACAGCTGCCCCAGCCTCTCTTTTCCTTATAAGCAGGACTTGAAGATATTATATTTGATTGTTTGTATCTGAGGAAGTCTGTTTGCACACAAAAGTTTCTACTTTGAATAATACTTTGTTGGTCTTAAAGGTGTCAGAGCATAGCGATGTTCTGTGTCTGCCTGTGTGATTGTCCTGGGGGCACTTAGTTTTTGAGCAACAGGCCCGAGAACTGCTCTTTGAACAAGGACCCAGCACATGCTCCCTAGAAGGAGAGAATCCCTTGAATGTGGGGGCATAGGATACATCAGGGATGGCCAACATAAGAGACTAATTAATTTACAGATGAGTCTCTGCTCACATCTTCAGAGACAAAAGCTCCCGCCCTGCCGCAAATTTTGCCAGTCTTTAAGAGGCAACTGGACTCTTGCTCTTTTCTACTGCTACAGAGAGACAAACAATGCCTCCATCTTTATCTATCTCCATGCAATGTTGTGGTGTGTCTTTTTCACTGAGACTAAGGGGATTACACAGCATTGGGCAATTTGCATCAATAGGAATGGGACATCCGGGAAACAATATAACAGAAGTTGGGATTACAAAGAAAAAATAAGAAAATGAGCATAACATTTCAGGGGGGGAAAGAGCTAAAACCAAGCATAGGCGTTGGATGGTACAGGAGTTACATAGAGGGATTGTGCTTATGGCCGTACATACTGGACGTCATAGTACAGATCAGTCTCCGGCCCTTTACCGAAATATCTTCCTGAAAACATTTCATTGCATCACTTGCAGAAATCCAAGTGAACGGCAGCTTTTGTGAGCTCCCCTAGCAGGCCCTTCCCCCAGGCTTTCGGCACAACATAGACGGCACAAGAACAGGCAGTTGCCGAGTTTGCCCAGTTGCAGGAAGGCACCTGCAGGAGTCCCTGCTCAGAGGAGCCCACCTGTCTTGGAGGAGCAGAGGGGGAAGAGGCAGGCTTGCAGGTAACAGGCTTCCTCCTCGGGAGCTGGTGGGCTCTCCTTCCTTGGAGGTTTTCAAACAGAGGCTAGATGGCCATTTGACAGTAATGAAGATCCTCTGAATATAGGGGGAGGTATTTGTGTGTATCCTGCATTGTGAAGGGGTTGGACTAGATGACCCTGGAGGTCCCTTTTAACTCTATGATTCTAAGAGGGACCCAGGCGGTGACGGGCTTTGCATGCGATGGCCAATCCCTTCAATCCAGCCTGCTAGGAACACCAATTCAAGCAGAATCACCTCAGGAGGGTTTAACTGAGTACATTTTCTCAGAGACTTATCTCTGCCTGTGCAATGAAACAGTCAAGCTCAGACTTCACACTTTGTGTCAGTAGAACAAACAGAGAACTTTTTAGAAATCATGGTTTTATTTAAAATAAAGCATCCTCTTTATTAGGAACAATTTGAACAGTTGTAAGTTAAATCGCACAAGTACAGAAAAAGGCACACAATAAAAATCCGTCTACTAAACTTCTTTTTCTGATGGACTTTAAGGACTGAACTGCAACTGAAGCTTCTTCCACACTCCAGGCATGTATATGGTTTCTCCCTTGTGTGAATTCTTTGGTGGGAAGTAAGATTGCCGCTCTGACTGAAACTTTCCCCACATTCCAGGCATTTATACGGTTTCTCCCCTGTGTGAGTTCTTTGATGGACATGAAGCTGTGAATGCTTACTGAAGCATTTCCCACACTCCAGGCATTTATACGGTTTCTCCCCTGTGTGAATTCTTTGGTGGGAAGTAAGATTGCTGCTCTGACTGAAGCATTTCCCACATTCCAGACATTTATACGGTTTCTCCCCTGTGTGAATTTTTTGGTGGGAAGTAAGAGTGGAACAGACAGTGAAGCTTTTCCCACACTCCAGGCATGTATATGGTTTTTCCCCTGTGTGAATTCTTCGGTGGGAAGTAAAATTGGAACGGTCAGTGAAGCTTCTTCCACACTCCATGCATTTATATGGTTTCACCCCTGTGTGAATTCTTTGGTGGGAAGTAAGAGTGGAATTCTTAGTGAAGCTTTTCCCACACTCCTTACATTTGTATGGCTTCTCTCCTGTGTGAATTTTCTGATGGACTTTAAGGTCTGAACTGTAACTGAAGCTTCTTCCACACTCCAGGCATGTATATGGTTTTTCCCCTGTGTGAATTCTTCGGTGGGAAGTTAAATTGAAACTGTCAGTGAAGCTTCTTCCACACTCCATGCATTTATATGGTTTCACCCCTGTGTGAATTCTTTGGTGGGAAGTAAGATTGCCACTCTGACTGAAACTTTCCCCACACTCCAGGCATTTATACGGTTTCTGCCCTGTGTGAGTTCTTTGATGGACATGAAGCTGTGAACGCGTACTGAAGCATTTCCCACACTCCAGGCATTTATATGGTTTCTCCCATGTGTGAATTCTTTGGTGGAAAGTAAGATTGCCACTCTGACTGAAGCATTTCCCACACTCCAGGCATTTATACGGTTTCTCCCCTGTGTGACTTCTTTGATGGACACTATGGCATGAACTGTGACTGAAACTTTTCCCACATATGTGGCATTTATTTGGTTTTTCTCTGTTGTGAATTCTTTGATGGGAAGTAAGGGGTGTATTCTGGTTGAAGGTTTTCCCACACTCCAGGAATTTATATATTTTCATTCTGTTGCAAATCCTTTGTTTAAAACTACTTACTGATATTTCAGTGAAAAGTTCTCCTCTTGCAGTGCTCTCATTCCTATTCTCTACTTGACATCTCTTTTGCTGTAGAGACTCATCCCTCTGTAAAAGACTGGGATTATTCCTTCTGTTGGGTGGGTGTTTTCCATCTTCCTTCCTTGGTGCATCCAAAGATTCAAACTTCTCTTTCGCATCTGAATGTGTATCCTTGTTCACCTTTGGTGAGTGTTCTTCTTCTTCATTCGCCGACTGCCACACGTCTCCTGCTAAAAGAAAGGGATAGCTGGTTTGATGATTTGGCACTTTCCACAAATACCTATGTGGAGAAACGCCATCTGAGAGTGTTGGTGCTTCATCCAAAAAGGCAGGGATCAGTAAATCCATTCAGCAGGCTTTGTAGCCTTCCCCTCACTCCCCCCCCTCCCTTGCAGAGCCAAACCAACAACGCTAGGGGGAAAATCTCCTAGAGAGGCAGGAAGGGCTGTTGTTCTTGCCATGTGCTAGGCAGGAAGAGTTTCTCAGTTTGCAGCAGGCGCTCGGGAAGGGAGGCTGCTTGCCTGTGGGCTCCTGCCTGGGAGGCTCCAGGCAGTAAGACAAAGTAAGTCATCCTCTTAGGCAGATCAAGTATAGACCAGGGACAATACGATGCGTTTAAAAACCACCTTTATTTTGTTATGCTGTTTGCTGGGCTTTGCTGTGCGGTGCTGTGCTGTGCTAACTTTTTAAATGCAACTGTTTTTGTTTTGTGTTTTTCTTTTCCTATATTTTCCTCTTTTAAATAAATGTTTTTTCTGTTTTAAATGCTGGCAGTTCATCTCTGTACCACATAGATCCCCGACCGCTTAGACCACGCTGTTTTATAAAGGGGGCCCCGGGGAAGGGGGAAGGCATGCTGGTGGATAAGGTGCCAATCCTCCAGGGGTGCCCCAAAGAAGCGCTGAGGTCTCTGTGAAACCCAAGTGCAGGGTGGCAGAGGACCTGGAGGCCTAGCCTCACAGCTGGAGAGGGGGATTGGGAGTCCTGTTCCTCTCAATCTGAACCCCGGGACTGAGCAGGTGGTGGCAGCGCGCCCAAGGGGCAGGAGGAGGAATAGCTCCCTCCAGGAGTTGGCGACTCCATAGGGAGCTGACGGGACCGGGTCTGAAGGCAGAATCGGGCCGGTTCCGCCACACTTGGCGGCAGCGGTGGGATGAGAACAAACAGAGAACTTGATTGGCCAGGCATTTTTGCTTTTTGATACGTGCAAGCACCCAGAGGAAGCAACAGCGGTTTTGTTTTCTTTTCGGGTCAACTGGAGTAGGGAAAGTTTAGCTAGTTAGGATGGAGCGTGCTAAGAAACTGGAAATCCTGAAGATGACAAAGCCACAGCTCCAGGAAGAGTGCGCAAAGCAAGAGCTGGAGTGTGACAACCTGACTGTAGTAGATATGCAAGTCCTCCTGTTGGAGCATCTTGAGCATGCAGGGGCACCTGCAAAAGTGGTCCCCACCCAGTCAGAAGCAACCTTGCGGCTACAGATGGAACTGGAGAGAATGCGTATCGAGGCGGAACGAGAGAGAGAGGAACGACAAGCAGAGAGGGATGCAGTCCGCAGACGGGAGGAACGAGAGAGAGAGGAAAGACAAGCAGAGAGGGATGCGATCCGCAGACAGGAAGAAGCAGAGATCCGCCGGCAGGAAGAAAGAGAGAGAGCTGAGGTCCGCAGACGGGAGCGGGAAGAGCAACGTCGCCATGAGCTTGAGGTGCTACGTCTGGAAGCTGAACTAAGCAAAGAGATCCAAGTCATCCCCAAAGACTTTGCAGTGTACAAAGAGGGAGAAGACCCCTCCATGTACCTCTCCAACTTTGAGAGGGCAGCCAAACAGTGGGGGATTGCAGAGGAGGACTATATGTCTTACCTCTGTAGCAACCTGACTGGAGAGCTTTCAGCCATCTATTACAGCATGCCTATGGAAGATGGGGGGATAACTTTTGCGGCCTATAAAGCCACTGTATTTAAAAGGTTTAAACTGGGGCCAGACCACTCCCGAAAGCAGTTCAGGGGTTTGGCTCCACAAGAAGGTGAATCCTATTCTGAATGTGGGGTAATGAAGGTACAAACAGTTCCCGTGTTATTGGGCCGGGATTTGTTGGTTGGCCAGTACTCTATCAATGCTGTAACCCACAGCCAAACCCTCAGGGGAAGGTGGGGGGAGGAAGGCAACTTTAAGGAAGCCACCTCACCACCAACCAGGGAGGGGGAAATAACCCAGGTTACTGAGGACGAAGAGAGGGCAGTCACCCAGGAGGGGGAGGACCAGCCTGTCTCAAGTCCTGGAGTAGGGTGTTCCCAAGGGGAAGAGGGGTGTAGCTTTCCCCAAGTGCAGCAAGAAGCTGTGGATGTTCCTAGCGAGGAAGGGAACCTGTCTAGCGTAAAGGATGTGCAAGCTGAAGAGACCAAGGTGGAGAGTGGAGATTTCACAGGAGGTTCTGAGAGCAGCAAGGCTAATGTGGGCTCAGAGGAGCACATAGCTGAAGGCTTGGGGGGACGGGAGCGGTTCCAGAAGGGGGTCCGGAGCGGCCTTAGGTTGGAACCGGTTCACCAAGTAGCTGTGGATCAGGAAGTGGGATCGTCCGAGACGCTCTCAAAACAGGTCGTCTTGAAGCAGGGCAGACAGGAATCCTGGGAAGCTGTGGGACCTTCCAGGCAGGAAGGGGGTCAGTTTGGTAGTGCTGAAAAACCAACCGAGGGGACGGAGAACCCAAGCCAAACCCTCAGGGGAAGGTGGGGGGAGGAGGGCAACTTTAGGGAAGCCACCTCACCACCAACCAGGGAGGGGGAGGACCAGCCTGTCTCAAGCCCTGCAGGAGGGTGTGCCCAATGGGAAGAGGGGTGCCAATTTCCACAAGGGCAGCAGAATGCTGTGGAGCCTTCAAGGCAGGGAGGAGCTCAGTTGGCTGACACTGAAAAACCAACTGAGGGGGCGGAGAACCCAGATCAAACTTTGGCTGAGTGTCCTGGAAACAGTGGGACTAGGGGTGGCTTGAAGGAACAGATGATAGGAAGTCTGGGGGAGCCAGAAATGTTCCCGTCTGAGGTTCAAAGTGACCCGAGGCTGGAACCACTGTGTGAGGTGGCAAGGGACCAGAAAGTGGAGTTCTCAGAAGCTGAGACAGGGGATAGGGTGATGGATTTCCTGCCCCTTCATACTGGTGAACGGAAAGTGGAATGGGAGGGACCCCATATGATTGTGGATGACCTGGGCGATGCTACTTATGTGGGGGCTATGGAGAAAATGGGAAAGGCAGTTAAAGTGGTGCAGGTGAATGTACCACAGCCAATCTCTGCGAGGTCCATGGTGTTGCATAGAGGTAGGAAGGAAGGAGACAAAAAGAAGCTGGGACAGCAATTGTTTGCAGCACCAGAGGTAGTTTTCTGGGAGGACAGAGTGGACAGAGGGAACATTCCACCAATGAGGGATAAAGAAGGAGCAACTGTGTGGGAACTGGGCAGTTTCCAACCCCATATGTGGGGCCAGGAATTTCCTCCTTTGATGGACCACTCACCCCAGCAACAGCAGCAACGGAGGGAGAGCACCAAACTCCAGAGGTGGTCCTGGGAGATGGAGGAGTACATCTTAAAGACTGGACATTCCTGCTGCATGCAGCCATGCAACGTTTTGTCCAGAAAGGACATGGGCACCTAGGGTGCTGGACTTTGTGTCTTATTGGAGAAATACCTGAATGTTTGTGAAATATTTTGGTTAACGGGTTTCTCCTTGTTTGTTTGGATTCTGCTACGGGGTCACCTCTGTAGGAGGCAACCCCTCCGGCTCAGAATTTAAGGAGGGGGACGTGTGGAGAAACGCCATCTGAGAGTGTTGGTGCTTCATCCAAAAAGGCAGGGATCAGTAAATCCATTCAGCAGGCTTTGTAGCCTTCCCCTCCCTCCCCCCCCTCCCTTGCAGAGCCAAACCAACAACGCTAGGGGGAAAATCTCCTAGAGAGGCAGGAAGGGCTGTTGTTCTTGCCATGTGCTAGGCAGGAAGAGTTTCTCAGTTTGCAGCAGGCGCTCGGGAAGGGAGGCTGCTTGCCTGTGGGCTCCTGCCTGGGAGGCTCCAGGCAGTAAGACAAAGTAAGTCATCCTCTTAGGCAGATCAAGTATAGACCAGGGACAATACGATGCGTTTAAAAACCACCTTTATTTTGTTATGCTGTTTGCTGGGCTTTGCTGTGCGGTGCTGTGCTGTGCTAACTTTTTAAATGCAACTGTTTTTGTTTTGTGTTTTTCTTTTCCTATATTTTCCTCTTTTAAATAAATGTTTTTTCTGTTTTAAATGCTGGCAGTTCATCTCTGTACCACATAGATCCCCGACCGCTTAGACCACGTTGTTTTATAAAGGGGGCCCCGGGGAAGGGGGAAGGCATGCAGGTGGATAAGGTGCCAATCCTCCAGGGGTGCCCCAAAGAAGCGCTGAGGTCTCTGTGAAACCCAAGTGCAGGGTGGCAGAGGACCTGGAGGCCTAGCCTCACAGCTGGAGAGGGGGATTGGGAGTCCTGTTCCTCTCAATCTGAACCCCGGGACTGAGCAGGTGGTGGCAGCGCGCCCAAGGGGCAGGAGGAGGAATAGCTCCCTCAAGGAGTTGCCGACTCCATAGGGAGCTGACGGGACCGGGTCTGAAGGCAGAATCGGGCCGGTTCCGCCACAACCTAATTCTGAGTCCAGCAGCATCTAAAGACAAAAAAGATTTGTTGGGGTACAGAAACAGCTTCCTGGGGAGGAGATCCAGACAACGTGCAGTTGGTGATTAATTGGAAGAGATGAATCCTGACGAGGGTTTAAACAGACCCTGGGAAAGTGAGGATTTCCTCTGGAAGAGGCTGGATTTTATACAGGCATACTGGATGCACCAGGACTTTCACAGTCTCATGCAATACTGCTCCATGCCGGGGCGGGGGGAGGCGTGGTATATAATATAGGGTCCCATGAGAGCA
Organism: Heteronotia binoei; assembly: GCF_032191835.1. Taxonomy (NCBI): domain Eukaryota; kingdom Metazoa; phylum Chordata; class Lepidosauria; order Squamata; family Gekkonidae; genus Heteronotia; species Heteronotia binoei. The sequence continues at coordinate 269,987,379 of NC_083223.1, forward strand.
GTCTGAGTTTGCTATACCATAAAGCAACTATTTTCAGCTTTGCAGGGACAGCCATCCAGCATCAAGTCCTGGAATTACGGGTTCAAAGGATTGCAGGAAAACTGAGGCTGGCAAAAACCCTGGCCCAAAAGACTCTACAGAGTGGACAATTACTGAGCTACACTTGGCATTAAGGCCATAAGAGGAGACAGAAGGAAACCGCCTCTTGTCCTAAGTTAAAGATCTACAGGCACCATTTCAGCATCCGCTATTCCCCCAAGCCCACTGCAGGGCAAACTTCAGGAATCAACAAGGCCACAGAAATTCATCAGCCCTTGGAAGAAAGCACAAGCCACACACAGTCCCAAGGCAGACTTCTGAAGCCCCTACCTGCCAATCCATCACAGTCCAGGAGAAACGGTTCTTTGTCTTCTTCCAGCCGGGATATGAGATCAGGTTTGGCGATCAGAGGACCTGTTTATCGGGGGGGGGGGGGGGGAACCCACAAAATTAAAGCTCTTCTGTGTGCCCATCATTGCAACCACAGGTGGCCCTGGACTCTCTGGGACCCTAGGCAAGGCTAACTTCTAGCGTCCCCCTCTGCACTGATAACGTCACTGAGTCACACGGGGCCACCCAATTCAGCACCCCCAGAAGACCGGCGCCCTAGGCAATTGACTAGTTTGCTTAGTGGCAGAGCCGGCCCTGAATGCAACAATTCCAAACCAGTAGAAAGAGAGAACCTTAATGAATAACAGAATTTGTGCCAGGGGATGAACTTTCGTCACTCACCACTCACTTCTGCTCACTGTGACTCTTGAAGGTCGTGCCCTGCCACAAATTTTGTTAGCTTTAAGGCCCTACTAGGCTCTGACTCTTTTCTGCTTCCACAGACAGACTAACATGGCTACCCATCTGGATCTAATGGGGAGCCAGACTGTCCCTCCAGAAACACACACACAGAGGCAAGCAATAGGGGCGGTGTGGAATACCGTATGGCATCAAGACTCAGCCCTCTTTCCTCATACTGATACTCTGTAGGAGCCTGGATATGGGCCCATGCACTTATGTACCCCCGACTGTGGATCTCTTGGGACCTCAGCCTCTGTACGCACAGACTGCAGGTGGGTGCAGCATTTCCCCACAAAACAGTGAGACGATTCTTTTAAAAGGGCTGGTTTCTATTCAACATATTCAACATAAAGGAAGACTGAAAGGAAGTTGGCAGCTGGCAGTGAAAACAGAGCCCCCAGATACACCCAAATCAATTCTCCATTATACCCATTATGGGAATCGGTCTCCATAGAGTATAATGGAGTACCCAGCAGACATTTCCCTCGCCTAGGGTTGCCAAGTCCAATTTAAGAAATATCTGGGGACTTTGGGGGTGGAGCCAGGAGATTTTCAGGGTGGAGCCAGGAGACATTAGAGGTGGAGCCAAGATCAAGGCTGTGACAAGCATAATTGAACTCCATCACATTTAAAGGGACCGCACACCTTTTCAATGCCTTCCTTCCATAGGAAATAATGAAGGATAGGGGCACCTTCTTTTGGGGCTCATAGAATTGGACCCCCTGGTCCAATCGTTTTGAAACTTGGGGAATATTTTGGGGAGAGGCACTAGATGCTGTGCTGAAAATGTGGTGCCTCTAAATTAAAAAACAGCCCCCCCCAGACCCCAGATACCCGCGGATCAATTCTCCATTATTTTCTATTGGAATAAATCTCCATAGGGAATAATAGAGTGACCCTGATGACCCTGAGGTGGGGGGGGCCTCCAAACCAGGGGAACCCCTGCCCCCACCTGGGGATTGGCAACAGAGCAGACAGCCTGACCACGTCCTTCCTCCCGAAGAAACACCTCACAGTCACTCCTCACAGCAAGAAAGAGAAAAGGCTCCTCACCCAGAGAGGCCACGTTCCCAAAATTCTCCAGCATGACTTCCTTGTACAGAGCTCTCTGGGCTGGGCGCAGCAGGCTCCACTCCCCCGGGGTGAAGATCACGGCCACCTCTTCGAAAGACACCCCCGCCTGCAAGAAAGAGAAGGAAGAATTTTTTCACCGGAAAGCTGGTCCGGGAGGGGAGGTGGGAGCCAAAAACAGAGAGCGCCAATTCATAGTGGAAGAGCAGCAGAGAGGGGTGGTGAGAAGAGCCCCCCATGGGGACATCTCTCCCCACCTCTAGCCCTCCAAGGAGTATTTTGGGAGCCACATGGGGCTACCAGCCTCAAGGGGAAAAGGCCAGAGATGGCCGTATGCTAAAGGTCCAAATAGTTTTCCATGGGAAATTCAATACTGTTGTGGCACCATTTGGAGAAGGCCCAAATCAAAACGAATGTCCCAATTGTCCTGCTTCTCTGCATCCTAGACAGGGGGTGACCATTTTTCTGCCTTCCCAGCGGAGAACACGAGAATCAAGGGGAAGAAGCCCGATCCTCTGAACAGAGAAGCATCCCTACTGCCTGCCCCACGTCTCCCCAGAGATCCTGCCTCCCTCCATACCTGAGCTGGCTGCATGGCGCCTCTTTTCCCTTCAGTACACAGAGGAGATGGCGGAGGAGTCCTCCAGAGCGTCTTTCCACTGACCTGGGAGGGAGAGAAAGAAAGACAATAGAGGTCCATTTTTGCTCCACACATTTCCTGTGCCAGCCCCTGGAGTGAACCTCTCTTTAGGCTGGATTCAGGGCACAATTGAAGATACTGGATTTGATCTTTCAAGGCTCAGGAGCATCTGGTCCCACATCTTCCCCCTCAACCGGCCATTCTATCTGGGGGCCCTTATTCATCCATCCTCCTCCTCCCTGGAAATGCTTCTTCTCAAACTCTGCCGACCCCTTCCTGGGACAGGAGTCCTTTTTCCTGCCTGAAGCCACACCCCTCCCTCCTCCCCTCTGAGGGCACCAACACCCTCCCGCCTGCCCTCCCCCCAACACACTTTTTAGGAGAATGTTCTGGGAATGAAGAGCCCTAATTGTGTTACAAGAAATGCTGGTGGAGGGAAATCTGCCCTTCCAGTCCAACACTCTGTGTCACAGAGTGGCCATAAGAACATAAGAGAAGCCATGTTGGATCAGCCCAATGGCCCATCCAGTCCAACGCTCTGTCTCACACAGTGGCCATAAGAACATAAGTGAAGCCATGTTGGATCAGGCCAATGCCCATCCAGTCCAACACTCTGTGTCACACAGTGGCAAAAAAAATTATATATACACACACACTGTGGCTAATAGCCACTGATGGACCTCTGCTTAGGGTTGCCAAGTCCAATTCAAGAAATATCTGGGGACTTTGGGGGTGGAGCCAGGAGACATTGGGGGTGGAGCCAGGAGACATTGGGGGCGAGCCAGGAGCAAGGGTGTGATGAGCAGAATTGAACTCCAAGGGTGTTCTGGCCATCACATTTAAAGGGACAGGCTCTTTCTGATGCCCCAAGCGCGGGGGATCCCGTCCCCACCTGGGGATTGGCAACCCTAGGCCGGCACCGGCGACCTCGCAGGGCTGTGGAGAGGATGTGAAAACGCCGTGCATCCCTTTGCCTTGTGCGAGGCTGCGAAAGACAGGGTCGCTTCCCCCCGCCACCACTACGAGAAAGGGGGCTCCCCTCACCCTCGCTCGCTCCCGCCGGCCGTCCAGCTTCGTTGCCGCGGGGAGATGGAGGCAAAAGAACCTCGCGCGCCCCTTTACTGGCTTCCCACCGGCCGCAAGAGTTCGAAGGAAGAAGAGCCTCGCGGCGGCGGCAGGGAGAGCAAACAATCCGCGTCTCCTTGGCAACGGAATGCTCTCCTCTCTCTCCCCCCCCTTTCCTTCCTCGCGCTCCAGTAGCTGAGAGGAGGCGGCGCCGGTGGAGGGAGGCGGAAAAGAGAGTGGCGATTTAGTAGGCGGGGCCGGGGAGCGCCTCGCGCCGCAGAGGCGAGGCTTGGTGAGGCGAGCGCCTTTTCCCGCGTGGTTTCTCCCCGCCCCCCTTTTGCCATACCCCCATCCAATCAGGGACGGGCTGCCGCTGCCCCTGTAATGGTCAATGGCCTTTCCCTCGCCAAGTTGAAGTCTTAGGAGAGGGGGAAATGAGGTCTTAGGAGAGGGAAAAGGAGGGCACCCCGGCGCCGTTTCCCCCCCTCCCCCCGCTTCGGTTTTTTGGGGGAGCGGGAGAAGAGGGTGGAAATTCTGGTTTCCCCCGCCAGGGCGGGAGGGTTGGGAAGCCTACCTCTGCTCCATATTTTTATCTAAACCCCTCTTGAAGGTGGCCATGCTTGTGGGTGCCACCACCTCCTGTGGCAGTGAATTCCACATGTTAATCACCCTTTGGGTGAAGAAGTACTTCCTTTTATCCGTTTTAACCTGTCCGCTCAGCAATTTCATCGAATGCCCACGAGTTCTTGTATTGTGAGAAAGGAGAAAAGTACTTCTTTCTCTACTTTCTCCATACCATGCATTATTTCAAATTGGCTTTTTAAATGTTGACTGCTTTTATGATGTAGCCCGCCCTGAGCCTGTTCTATGGGAAAGGTGAGCTAAAAATCAAATTAAATAAATAAAAAAAATGTAGATGGACATTGTAAATGTGCACTGAGAGAGGATCTTCTGTCAAGTGTAGAAACAGCCCTCCTCTCCAGATTACAGAGATCAGAGAACTGAGGTTGTTGATGTCCTTTACCTAGATTTCAGGGAAGCTTTCGACAGGGTTCCCCGTGGTGTTCTGATGGGTAAACTAGAGGACTGGGGTCTAAACTCTAGGACAGTTAGGTGGGTACGGAACTGGTTGGAGAACTGTACAATATTTTTAACAATGATCTGGATGAGGGCGTGAAGAGACTAAATAATTTGCAGATGAGTCTCTGCTCACATCTTCAGAGACAAAAGTTCCGCCCTGCCACAAATTTTGCCAGTCTTTAAGGGCAACTGGACTCTTGCTCTTTTCTACTGCTACAGAGAGACAAACAAGGCCCCATCTTCATCTGTCTCCATGAATTTTGTGGTTTGTCTTTTTCCCTGAGACTAAGGGGGATTACACAGCATTGGAAGAAGAAGAAGAACTGCAGATTTATACCCCGCCTTCGCTCTGAATCAGAGACTCAAAGCAGCTTACAATCTCCTATACCTTCTCCCTCCACAACAGACACCCTGTGAGGTGGTGAGACTGAGAGGGCTCTCACAGCAGCTGCCCTTTCAAGGACAACTCCTACAAGAGCTATGGCTAACCCAAGGCCATTCCAGCAGCTGCAAATGGAGGAGTGGAGAATCAAACCCAGTTCTCCCAGAGTGGGGGATCAAACCCGGTTCTCCCAGATGGGGCAATTTGCATCAATAGGAATGGACGTCCAGGAAACAATATAACAGAAGTTGGGATTACAAAGAAAAAACAAGAAAATGAGCATAAAATTTCAGGGCGGGGGAAGAGCTGACGCCAAGCAGAGGCTTCTACACGTCACGTTGGATGGTACAGGAGTTACACAGAGGGATTGTGCTTATGGTTGTACATGCTGGACATCATAGTACAGCTCAGTCTCCTGCCCTTTACCGAAATATCTTCCTGAAAACATTTCATCCTATCACTTGCAGAAATCCAAGTGAACGGCAGCTTTTGCGAGCTCCCTAGCAGGCCCTTCCCCAGGCTTTGGGCACAACATAGACGGCACAAGAACAGGCAGTTGCCGAGTTTGCCCAGTTGCAGGGAGTACCTGCTCGGAGAAGCCCACCTGTCTTGGAGGAGCAGAGGGGGTAGAGGCGGTCCTGCTGGTACAAGGGGTCCAGGCTGTGATGGGCTGTGCATGCGATGGCCAATCCCTTCAATCCAGCCTGCTAAGAACTCCAATTCAAGCAGAATCACCCATGAGGGTTTTTAACAGAGCAAACTTTCTCAGAGACTTATGTCTGCCAGTGCAATGAAATAGTCAAGCTCAGAACCTCTTAGAGATCATGGTTTTATTTGAAAAAAAGCATCCTCTTTATTAGCAACAGTTTGATGAACAGGTGAAAGTTAAATCATACAAGTAGAGAAAAGGCACACAATAAAAATTGAGTCTACTAACTTTCTCAAACTTAGCAAAATAGATAAGCATTACAGTTCCCTAAGATTTTGGCAAGTCAGTTTTGAAGTTGATAGGCAGAAAGTGAGGTACAGTGGGAAGCTCGGCCCATGTGACATGCTCACTCAATAGAAGGCCTTTTCCAACTGGAAGCCACCAGTAGAAAGCCTGATTAGACCCTTAATGTGACACTTTTGATAGAGGGGACAGAGGAAGAGAAATAAAACTTTTGAACTTTCACATGCGATTGTCCTCCAGATAGAAACACTTGGATCTGAAAGCGATTGTGCAAACGAGTAACTATACTAGGTTGGAATACAACACGTTTTGATAACTGCCATTAAATTTTTAAAACAAGTTTTTAAGACATCAGTCAGCAGCTGCTCATAATTCGCAAGAAATAAACCTCCTGTTCCTCGGTACTAAACGGAGAGGCAGCTCTGATCTTTTGGTACTTTTCCTAATCAAGAATTGAACTTTACAGAGATTATGAAACTACACAATACATTAACATTCATAAAAGTAATACAAATTATGAATATGCTACATTTCCTCTCCTGCGCATGTGCATTTGGTGGGAAGTACGGGGCACACTCTGATGGAACATTTCCCCACTTTTCAGGCATTTGCACGGTTTCTCTCCTGTCTGAATTCTTTGATCTGAAGTAAGGTTTCTGCTGTACCTGAAGTTTTCCCACACGTTAAGCTACTATATGGCTTCTGCATGCATCCTTTGGTGGGAAGTCAGTTGTGATTTCTGCCTGAAGCTTTTCCCACACTCCATGCATTTATATGGTTTCTCCCCTGTGTGAATTCTGCAATGGTAAGTGAGACCGGAATTGTGATGGAAGCTTTTCCCACACACCAGGCATTTATATGGTTTCTCACCTGTGTGAATTCTTTGATGGGAAGTAAGACCGTAAAGCTGACTGAAGCCTTTTCCACACTCCAAGCATTTATATGATCTCTCCCCTGGGTGAATTCTTTGGTGGGATGTATGATTGGAACTCTGACTGAAGTTTTTCCCACACTCTTTATGTTTGTATTGTTTCTCTCCTGTGTGACTTCTTTGATGGTAAGTTAGACCGGAATTGTGATGGAAGCTTTTCCCACACACCAGGCATTTATACGGTTTCTCACCTGTGTGAATTCTTCGGTGGAAGTAAGACCGGAATTGTGATGGAAGCTTTTCCCACACTCCAAGCATTTATATGGTTTCTCCCCTGTGTGAATTCTGCAATGGTAAGTCAGACCAGAATTGTGATGGAAGCTTTTCCCACACACCAGGCATTTATATGGTTTCTCACCTGTGTGAATTCTTCTATGGGAAGTAAGACCGTAAAGCTGGCTGAAGCCTTTTCCACACTCCAAGCATTTATATGATTTCTCCCCTGGGTGAATTCTTTGGTGGGATGTATGATTGGAACTCTGACTGAAGTTTTCCCCACACTCTTTACGTTTGTATTGTTTCTCTCCTGTGTGACTTCTTTGATGGTAAGTTAGACCGGAATTGTGATGGAAGCTTTTCCCACACACCAGGCATTTATACGGTTTCTCACCTGTGTGAATTCTTCGGTGGGAAGTAAGACCGGAATTGTGATGGAAGCTTTTCCCACACTCCAAGCATTTATATGGTTTCTCCCCTGTGTGAATTCTGCAATGGTAAGTAAGACCGGAATTGTGATGGAAGCTTTTCCCACACACCAGGCATTTATATGGTTTCTCACCTGTGTGAATTCTTCGATGGGAAGTAAGACCGTAAAGCTGACCAAAGGCTTTTCCACACTCCAAGCATTTATATGGTTTCTCTCCTGTGTGCATTTTCAGATGGACATTAAGGTATGAACTGTGAATAAAGCCTTTTCCACACTCCAGGCATGTATTTGGTTTCTCCCCTGTGTGAATGTTTTGATGGGAGGTAAAGCTAGAACCCTGACTGCGACTGAAGCTTCTTCCACACTCCAGGCATTTATATATTTTCTTTCTGTTCCACATCCTTTGTTGAATAGGAATAGCTGATATTTCAGTGAAACTTTCTCCTCTTGCAGTGCACTCATTCCTGCTGTCTGCTTGATATCTATTTTGCTGTACAGACTGATCCCTCTGTAAAAGACTGGGATTATTCGTCCCTTTGGGTGGGTGTTTTCCATCTTCCTTCCTTGATGCATCCAAAGATTCAAACTTCTCTTTCACATCCGAATACGTATCCTCTTTTTCCATCAATAGGTAGCGTTCCGCTTCATTCACTGACTGCCGCACGTCTCCTGCTGAAAGAAAGGGATTGACGATATGACACATTCCACAGATATCTAATTTTCAATCCAGTAGCTCCTAAAGACTAACAAGGTTTTCCAGGTATAAGCTTTTGGAGTCAAGACTGCCTTCTCCTCACTTAAACCAGAATGGAGATATGTCAGTCTTTGTATCCCTGTCAGTGAGTGAGAGGGGGATTATAAAAACGGAATTTAGGATGCAGATGTACCAGGCACACTGCAACTAGCTGCATTATAACAAAGAAGAAATACTTAGGGGTAGAAAATTAGCACCTGTGAGATAAGAATCCTATATCCCTGTTCAGTCCTGGCGGGGGGGAATCCATAGTTCTGAATTTCTGAATGAATTGAATTTCAGCAATTGTGCATTTTAATTTCTCCTTTACACTTCTCCATTTAAGGACTGCTACTCTCAGGTCCATTTGTTCTTTTGGGTAGGGATTGACCTGTTTGTTCGACAGAATGGAAGGCCGTCGCTGCCATTTGCTGGCATCTACAGACTTGGGAGATCACAAGTGAATGTACCAGAGATGGTACGGCTGGTGTGGTTGGGGCTCGTGATGGTGGTGTCCGAGTGAACTTGGAGACAGAGTTTGTGGCAGGCTCTGGACTCAGATTCTGTGTCCAGGTTAGGAAGGGCTTTGTTCTGGGTTAGATGTTGTTTAAAGTTGAAGAGGCAAGAAAATGTTCGCCTCCCAATGCCTATGAGAAATGTATCATTGTCCAGCATAGCTTGTTAATGATTCACTGGATGGGTTTGAGCTGAGAAGCGTATGTGATCACCAGTAGCGAACACAAGAATATAGGAAGAGACTTGCTGGATCAGCTCAGCATCCTGTCTCACACACTGGCCGACCAGTTCCTCTGGAGGGTCAACCACAGGGCAGAGAGGCTGAGACCTTCCCCTCAGAGAACATCAGAAGAGCCCTGTTGGATCAGACCAGTGAGGCTCCATCTAGTCCAGCACTTAGTCTCACACAGAGGCCTCAACCAGTTCCTCTGGAGGGCCAACAACAGGGCAGGGAGGCTGAGGCCTTCCCCTCATAAGAACATCAGAAGAGCCCTGCTGGATCAGACCAGTGAGGGTCCATCTAGTCCAGCATCCTGTCTCACACAGTGGCCTCAACCAGTTCCTCTGGAGGGCCAGCAACAGGGCAAAGAGGCTGAGGCCTTCCCCTCATAAGAGCATCAGAAGAGCCCTGCTGGATCAGACCACTGAGGGTCCATCTAGTCCAGCATCCTGCCTCACACAGTGGCCAACCAATTCCTCTGGAGGGCCAGCAACAGGGCAGAGAGCCTGAGGCCTTCCCCTCATAAGAGCATCAGAAGAGCCCTGCTGGATCAGACCAGTGAGGGTCCATCTAGTCCAGCATCCTGTCTCACAAAGTGGAGAGCAGGCACAGAGAGGAGGCAGTAGGAAACCACCTCTTGTCCTGGGTTGAAGATCTACAGCTACTGTTTCAGCATCCACTATTCCCCCAAGCCCTTTGCAGGGCAAACTGTGAGAACAAACAAGGCCACAGAAATTCACAGCCCTTGGAAGGAAGCGCAGGCCGCACACAGTCCCAAGACAGACTTCTGAAGCCCCCCTACCTGCCAATCCATCATAGCCCAGGAGAAACAGCTGTTTGTCTTCTTCCAGCCAGGATATGAGGTCAGGTTTGGCGATTGGAGGACCTGTTTATCGGGGGCGGGGCGGGGGGGGGGGGAAACCACAAAATTAGACCTCTTCTGTGTGCCCATAAATGCAACCATTCCAAATGAGTAGAAAGACAGCACCTTAAGGAATAACAAAATGTGTGGCAGGGGATGAGCTTTTGTGACTCACTGCTCACTTCTTCTGCTCACAGTGACTTGTGAAGGTCATCCAGTGGCAGTTTTTTTAGTCTTGAAGGTGCTACTGGACTCTTGCTACTTTTTGCTGCTACAGCCAGACTAACACAGCTACTCATCTTCATCCAATTCCGAGCCGGACTGACCGTCCCTCCAGAAACACACACACAGGCAAGCAATGGGAGCAGCGTGGGGTACCGTATGGGGTCAAGACTCATCCCTCTTTTCTCATACTGAGACTCTGTAAGAGCACAGATATGGGGCTAGGCACTCACGTACCCCAACTCTGGGCCTCTTGGAACTTCAAACTCTGTACCCACAGATTTGCAGGTGGGTGCAGGATTTCCCCTCAAAACAGTGTGACGATTTAAAAGGGCCGATTTTTATTCAACATCAAGAGAAAGGAAGACAGAAAGGAAGTTGGCAGCTGGCAGTCAAAATATCTATTTGGGCTAGGGTTGCCAATCCCCAGGTGGGGGCAGGGGATCCCCCGGTTTGGAGACCCTCCCCCCGCTTCAGGGTCGTCAGAAAGCGGGGGGAGGGGAGGGAAATGTCTGCTGGGAACTCTGTTATTCCCTATGGAGATTTATTCCCATAGAAAATCATGGATAATTGATCTGTGGGTATCTGGGGTTCTGGAGGGGCTGTTTTTTGAGGTAGAGGCACCAAATTTTCAGTACAGTATCTAGTGCCTCTCCCCAAAATATCCCCCACGTTTCAAAACGATTGGACCAGGGGGTCCAATTCTATGGGCCCCAAAAGAAGGTGCCCCTATCCTTCATTATTTCCTATGGAAGGAAAGCATTGAAAAGGTGTGCCGTCCCTTTAAATGTGATGTCCAGAACTCCCTTTGGACTTCAATTATGCTTGTCACAGCCTTGATCTTGGCTCCACCCCAATGTCTCCTGGCTCCACCCCCAAAGTCTCCTGGCTCCACCCCCAAAGTCCCCAGATATTTCTTAAATTGGACTTGGCAACCCTAATTTGGGCACCTTTAAGAGCAACCAAGTTTTATTCTGGGTATAAGCTTTTGTGTGCAAGCACGCTTGTTCAGAGACTAGCAACCCGGAGTGTGTGTGTGTGTGGGGGGGATCTCCTCTGGTCCTCCTTACAGGAAAAGAGAGGATGGGAGCAATGCTTGCTCTAAGCTTTAGAGACTTGTGAGCAAAAATTCTATAGGGGCACCTTCTTTGGGAGCTTATAGAACAGGACCCCCAGTCCAATCTTTTTGAAACTTGGAGGGTACTTTGGGGACAGGCACAGGATGCTATGCTGCTAATATGGTGTCTCTAGCTCAAAAAACAGCCCTCGCAGAACCCTAGATACACACAGACCAATTCACCATTATACCCTAGGCGAATTGGTCTCCATAGGGAATAATGGAATGCCCAGCAGACATTTCCCTTCCCCCCTGTCTGATGACCCTGAAGCGAGGGGAGGGCCTCCAAACAGGGGAAACCCCTGCCACCACCTGGGGATTGGCAACCCTAGGCAGACTCAGGCCCTAGACATTTAGAGGGGTGCTGGCATAACATTGGCAGTCATGCGCCTGTTCCGTGCCAAGCTGAGAGGGAAAGGCCAGCTGAGAACTGAAATGACAGCAGAGGCAGCAGCCACGTCTCAGCCCAGACTGGAGGGAAGCCCCTGCTTAAATCGCCCCACCATCTCCAGACCAGGCCTCCCTTGGCACCTCTTCCGATGCCCTCTCAGGGGCTTCAGGCCCAGAAGTGCCAGGCAGGGGCTCCCTCTCTGCAAGGAGAGCACAGAGCCCTCCCCACACCAGAGGGAGGAGAGCGGAGGGGAGCAGAGACCACCAATGGGACCAGGGCAGGCAGCCTGACCACCTCCTTCCTCCCTAAGGAACACCTCACAGTCACTCCTCACAGCAAGAAGGAGAAAAGGCTCCTCACCCAGAGAGGCCACGTTCCCATAATTCTCCAGCATGACTTCCTTGTACAGAGCTCTCTGGGCTGGGCGCAGCAGGCTCCACTCCCCCGGGGTGAAGGTCACGGCCACCTCTTCGAAGGACACCCCCGCCTGCAAGAAGGAGAAGGAGGCATTTTTTACCGGAAAGCTGGTCCGAAGGGGGGAAGCCAAAACCAGAGGGAGTCGATTCGTAGTGAAAGAGCAGCACAAAGAGGAGATGGGAATAGCCCCAAGGGGAGATCTCCACCCTACAAGGCTTCCAGAGGAGCATCTCGGAACCAGAGGGTGTCCTCAGCCAGAAGGGGCTATAGTCTTGAGGGGAAAAGGCCAAAGATGACCATATTCTAAAGGTCCAAATATTTTTCCATGGGAAATTCAGTACTGTTGTGGTGCCATTTGGAGCTGGGTCAAATTAAACAGAATGTTCCAATTGTCCTGCTTCTCTGCAGAAACAATCCTAGACAGTGGGTGACCGTTTTTCTGCCTTTCCAGCAGAGAACACGAGAATCAAGGGGAAGGAGCCCGATCCTCTGAACAGAGAAGCATCCCTATTGCCTGCCCCACGTCTACCCAGAGATCCTCCCACCCTCCGTACCTGAGCTGGCTTCATGGTGCCTCTTTTCCCTTCAGAACGCAGAGGAGATTCCAGGGTGACTTTCCACCAACCTGGGAGGGAGAGAAAGACAGACGTTGGGAATCCGGTTTTGCTCCACACACATTTTATGTGTCAGTCCCTGGAGAGAACCTGTCTCCAGATTGGATTAGAATCATAGGGTTTGGAAGAGACCTCCAGGGTCATCTAGTCCAACCCCCTGCACAATGCACAGACTTCACAAATACCTCCCCCTAAATTCACAGGATCTCTATTTCTGTCAAATGGGCAACTGTTTAGAAACCTCCAAGAAAGGAGATTCAGAGCACAATTCAAGATACTGGAATTGATCTTTCAAGACTCAGGAGCATTTGGCCCCACATCTCTCCCCTCAAATGGACATTCTATCTGGGGGCCCTTAATCATCCATCCCCCTCCTCCCCTGGAAATGCTTCTTCTCAAACTCTGCCGACCCCTTCCTGGGACAGGAGTCCCTTTCCCTGCCTGAAGCCCCACCCCTCCCTCTCCCCTCTGAGGGCACCAACACCCTCCCGCCTGCCCTCCCCCCAAGACACTTTTTAGGAAAATGTTCTGGGAATGAGATGGGAGAGCCTCAATTGTGTTACAAAAAATGCTGGGGGGGGTCTCCTCTTTTTATCGGGGGGAGGAAAATTAGACTAGGTGGACCCAGGTAGAGCTATTTAGGAGCCAGATTCCACCATGTGCATATCAGTAATAATTTCGGAGAGATATCTCAAAATAGCCAAATGAAATTGTAATAAAGGGAGAATTGTCTTAAAACAATAAAATAATAACCAGGACGTTGAAATGACTTTGGAAGATCAGTGGAAATTACTCTGGTCTTTGCCTTTATAGAAAACTTATTCTTTAAACATTAAACTTCAAAACTTTAAAATATATGCCAGATGGTATTTAACTCCCCAGAAACAATACTGATCTAAATCCAAACTAAGCCGAAATTGTTGGGAAGGGTATCAACTCCCAGGTACTTTCAGCCATGGCTGGTGGGAATGTCCCAGGGTGAAGTTATTCTGACCATCAGTGGCTAGCATTATAGAAAAAAATTTGAATTGTGCAATTCCTCTTACACCAGAATCAATCCTACTAAATTTCTGGCCAGATTTAAAAATTTCACAACTTAAAAGAGAATTGGCATCATTATTACTTACCACTGCAAAGATTCTTGCAGCTAAACACTAGAAGGAAAATTCAACAATGGTGGAATGATCTGTTGGCAGTTGCAGTTTTGGTGAGATTAGCTCTACAAATTTATATAGCAGAGGTTCCTACAAAAAAGAATACCTTACTAGAAAGATGGTTCTATTTTTCTGACTATGTAAACTATAATGAAGAAGTGAAAATACACAATTCCAAAGAGATATCTGACTTTTTTTTTTTTTACCAGACATGCAGCAATGTATAAAACTGGAATAGTATTGGTTTATATTTACTAACTTTACTCCATTTTGGATTGTGGATCATCTGTGGTACCATGTTTAAATGTTTGTTAATTTCTATTTATGTAGTATCCATACATGTATGGAGTATTATTACTTGCAATTGTTGCGTAAAAATAATTACAAATTCCAGTTTTAAGCAATAAAATAATAAAAATACACACATATACTGAATTAAACTAGCACAGGGAGAGAACACCAGAAAAACAGGTCTTTAGCAGAACGGATAGGGGGGGTACGTAATATTGGTGGGGGTGAAAAGAGTTTTATAACTACCTGTCCAGTGAGCAGAAGTCCACGGAGAAGGAAGGCAGAATGACCAGAGCTCTTCTGCGGAAGGTTCCCAAGCAGAGTTCAGGGGTGTGAGTCTGAAGGCTCCAAGACTGAACACCCTGAGCAGGCCCAGAGACCCTCCTTAAGTAGACTGAAACGTGTCCTGAGGCACAAGCAGTCAGGATGCTCCTCGGAACAATGTATGGATTGGATTAGGACGTTAGGAGACAATGTATGCAAAGAGGAACAGATGGGTGCTTCTGAGACAGACAAAGGGGCTCAGAAAGCCAAGGGGATTGGTGTGGATGTGTAACCACTAGGTGTTGATAGCCCATTTCTAGAAAGGGGATGGAGAAGATTTCAAACGAGATTAGATAATTCGAAGGGCAGCAGGAGAGCAATTAACATTTGAGGTGGAGCCAGGAGAGTTAGAGACGGGGGTGTTGGCAGGAAATATTGATACAGAAACACCTGGAAGTGTTATTGACAGAAGACAAAGAGGTTTGAGTAGAAGACAGAAATTCAAAGGAAAAATACTTTCCCACTTTTCTTGGTCTTTGAATTTGCTGGAGGCTGAGAGGATTAGTTTAGCTGGGTGCTTGGCTTTCTCCTGAGCCTCGGACAAGTGAGAGGCCTCCTTATCTTCATTGCTAAAGGCATTTATGTTCTGAACCTTGAGGCCACAGTGTTTCTGAGAGATGGGCCAGCTGGACCAAAGTGAGGCCAGACAACTTTTTGTGTGCTGAGCCTGGCACAGGTTTTCCAGAATGTCCCAGTGTCACCCATGTCCATTATTATTGAGGGTTCCAAAGAGTTATTAACAGATGGAATTCACTGCCACAGGAGGTGGCGATGGCTGCAAGCACAGACACCTTCAAGAGGGGATTGGATAAACATTTGGAGCAGGGGTCCTTCAGTGGCAATTAGCCACAGGGCATAGATGGAACTCTCTGTCTGTGGCATTGATGCTCTGTATTCTTGGTACTTGGTGGGGGGGTATAGTGGGAGGGCTTTTAGTTTCCAGGCCCCACTGATGGACCTCCTGGTTTTTTGGCCACCATGTGACAGCGTGTTGGACTCAATGGGCCATTGGCCTGATCCAAAATGGCTTCTCTGATGTTTTTATATTGCTTGTGCTGCAGTGTAGCCTGGTTATACCCTCCACAAAGCAGGCATATGAACAAAGCATATAGGGGCAGTAACAATGGGATGAGATGGAGTGCCTGGCTCAAGGCACCTGCAGCAAGTGAAAGACTCCAGTTCAGAACTAAATTCTCCCTGCACACAGAAAACTAGCTCTGCAGGGGAAAATTTTTTTCACTCTATGTCTGGGCTGGCAGTGCTGTGTTCCTGTAGCGAGGAAATTTTAGCAGAGGGAAGCCTCCCCAACCCCCAAATTTCGCTCTGCTTCCAATCCCATGGGAAACTTGAATCCTTGTCTGGAAAAAATCAGAAGAAAAGAGCGCAGATGAGTCCAGTCCGCTCCATCGGCTTAAGTTTCTTAAGAGGGAAAGTTTTCCCTCCATTTCTCCTGCTCCAAGCTCACCACAATGGCCTCCGAAAAACATTTACCTGTGCCAGTGTTCCCTCTGAGTTTTTAGTCTACAGTCCACACATTTTTGCCTTAGCTCAGGAAAAATGGCCCCAGAGCAAAGTAATTTATGCAGCAGCTCACAACTTTTATTTCAGTAGCTCACCAAGTAGAATTTTTGCTCGCAAGACACCACAGGATAGAGGGAGTCTTGGTTACCACATGGGCTGTCCCAGTGTTTTACAAATTCTGTATTAATATACTGAAATAGCCTGATAGACATGTGGTTATACTAGCACCCTAGTCAACTGCCCAAATTTAAAAAAACTGGAAGGAAGTAAAAACAGCTGCTGTAGGGGCAGGGGTGGGGGAGATTGAAATGGCAGCCCTCCTGCCTTGCTTGTAGATAGGGTTGCCAAGTCCAATTCAAGAAATATCTGGGGACTTTGGGGGAGGAGCCAGGAGACATTGGGGGTGGAGCCAGGAACAAGGTTGCGACAAGCATAATTGAACTCCCAAAGGGAGTTCTGGCCATTTAAAGGGACCACACACCTTTTAAATGTCTTCTCTCCGTTAGAAATAATGAAGGATAGGGACACCATTTTGGGTATTCACAGAACTGGACCCCCTGATCCAATCTTTTTGAAACCTGGAGGGCATTTTGGGGAGAGCCACTGGATGCTATGCTGAATATTTGGTGCCTCTATCTAAAAAACAAACAAACAGCCCCCCCCCCCAAGCCTCAGATAGCCTCAGTTCCATTTTCCATTATACCCCATGGGAATCGGTCTCCATAGGGAACAATGGAGTGCCCAGCAGACATTTCCTGCTCCCCCTCATGCTTTCTGATGACCTTAAAGTGGGGGAGGGGCTGCCCCCACCTGGGGATTCTGGTTCACCCTTCCTTGAAGAGTCATTCCCCATTCATCAATTCAAAAACGGATCGTTCCTATAACGCTACACACGGAGAAAGTGGTCCTGGTGGAAGCTGAACAAAAGGCTATTATTAATGACAAGACTTTCAAATTTCATTATAAAGAAGCACCCAGGACCCCAGTACTATACACCCTTCCAAAAATATACGAAGGGATTCTCCCCCGCCCCTGGGAGGCCCAGCATCTCCAGATCTCCGGCAGGGCTGGATTAACAATTAGGCCAAATAGGCACTGGCCTATGGGCCCCCATGCCTTTAGGTGCCCCGGGCTGGCTCCCCCCTCAGTTTCCCCCCTGCTTGCAGCCCTCCCACCCTGCAGGCACAGCCAGCCACTGAGCTGCTCTTTGACCCACTTGCCTGGTGCAGCTGCTGCTGGCATTGTTGCCAAGTTTGCTTCTCTCTGTCTGCCTCTCCCCCACAGTTTTGTCAAAGAGGCTTTTGAGAAGGTGCCCGAGCGGGGGGCCACAGTTGGTGGGGTGGTGCTCCAACTCTGAGATAGTTTGCCCTGAGCCCTCAACATTTTGACTGCCTAGGGGCCTCCACAGGGTTTAATCTGGCCCTGATCTCCGGATCTGATTCTGTATTAGAACCTTTGCCTACGTAAATTGATCATTTTTTGTGGTACAGAACCCTTCCTGTATTAAAGACAGCAGGGATTTTTGAATGAAGATTGAAGGAAGGGTTATTCCAGACCATGCTTGTTTGTTAACCCTGGATGTTACATCTCTTTATACATGCATTCCCTCCTTAGATGAAGCTCGAATAGTAGTAGAGGACGTTCTAACAACTAGACAAGATTTAAACCCGCCTGCATTTTTTATTATGGAACTAGTGGATATTGTCTTTGAAAAAAAAATTCAGATTTGAAAATGATTTTTTTCTACAGAAACAAGGAGTAACAATGGATAGCAACCTGGCACCATCAGTTGCCAGCTTATTTATGGCATGTCTGGAGAAGGAACGTATCTGTAGTGATCAGAATTCTTTTTATAAGGAGATATTAGTCTATTTAAGATTTAGAATCATAGAGTTGCAAGGGACCTCCAGGGTCATCTAGTTCAACCCCCTGCACAATGGAGGAAATAGACAAACACCTCCTCCTAAATTCACAGGATCCGCATTGCTGTCAGATGGCCATCTAGCCTCTGTTTAAAAACCTCCAAGGAAGGAGAGCCCACCACCTCCCAAGGAAGCCTGTTCCACTAAGGAACCACTCTAACCGTCAGGAAGTTCTTCCTAATGTTCAGCCAGAAACTCTTTTGATTTAATTTCAACCCATTGGTTCTGGTTCTACCTTCTGGGGCCACAGAAAACAATTCCACACCATCCTCTATAAGACACCCCTTCAAGTACTTGAAGATGGTGATCATATCACCTCTCAGCCTCCTCCTCTCCAGGCCAAACACCCCCAGCTCCTTCAACCTTTTCTCATAGGACTTGGTCTTCAGACCCCTCACCATCTTCGTCGCCCTTTTCTGGACTCGTTCCAGCTTGTCTATATCCTTCTTAAAATGTGGTGCCCAAAACTGAACACAATACTCCAGATGAGGTCTTACCAGAGCAGAGTAAAGGGATACCATCACATCACGTGATCTGGATGTGCTTCCTGGACTTTACATAGTTATGTGGTGTCTATCACTATACCCTAGTCAATTGCCAAAATCTAAAAAAAACAGACACTCCCACTCCTTCCTTGGGGAAGGAAAAACAGCTACAGTTGGGGTGGGGCTGGGGGAGATTAAAATGGCAGTCACCTTGCCTTGCTTGTAGAATTCATCTTCACCTCAAACCTGGTTTGGGCAAG
Source organism: Heteronotia binoei (assembly GCF_032191835.1). Lineage (NCBI taxonomy): Eukaryota > Metazoa > Chordata > Lepidosauria > Squamata > Gekkonidae > Heteronotia > Heteronotia binoei. Next base: position 270,006,026 of record NC_083223.1, read on the forward strand.
ATGGCAAAAAGCCAGGGGAAACTGCCGCAGGGGCCCAAGAACTGCACAGGGGCTGTGTGGAAGCAAGAAAAATACATCCCCCGGAGCATCAAACCCCAAGCAAATCGCTTGTGGGGAGGAGAGGGGACCCTCCTGCCTTCATTTCCCTAAAACAGAAGGGCACGGCCTGGATACTGAGGAGGAAGATTTCCTCCCCCCCGCCTTGTACTTTTCAGATTCTGTTCCACAGTGTGGAACTTCTGGGGGTACAACAACACGGTCCCTGTGCACCCATCAGCACCCCCTCCCCAGCTCCCTCAGCCTTTCCTGCAGCCTCCTCCAATCTCCCCCCTGTGAGCTGCTGCACCATTTAGCTTGCTCCGGGGTGGTTTATCGCATGGTCAGAGAGAAAAGTGTGAGCTAGAGGCTAAAGAACTGAGCTAGCTCACACTAACTGAGCTTAGACGGAACAGTGCTCACAGCCCAGCGCCGTAGCTCTCAAGGGGCCAGAGGGGCTGGGGCCTCCTTGCATTTTTTACAGGCACCCTCACACAGCCTTTTCAATAATTTTCTTTAAATTTCTTTAAGGTGTGTGTTTTCAATATAGACTAATGTCAGAAATTGTTTTAAACTCTGGTGTTAACATTAGCGACATTCAAAATTCCCAATTCCAGCTGCAGATTGTGTCCCCCTGAAATTAGCATTTGTTGACACGTTCAGAGCCATAAAAGTAACCATTTGCCAGATCAATTGCTTCTTTTGTTCTCAGGCCTCTGCTGTGGGGGAGTAAGATAAAGGAGATTGTGAGCCACTCTGAGAGTATAGGGCAGGATATCCAATTTCTTCTTCTTCATCATCAGAAAGGAATTATTGGCATTTAACAACATATGCAATGTTGAAAATGAACAGGTGAGCAAACATATCTTGGTATGTCCAGTGACTGATTTGTCTTGGTTTTGGGGATCTGCGGTTTCAACTGTCAAAGCTTGTCTGTTCAGACAGAATTTTTGAGCAACAAAGCCGAGAAGTGCTCTTTCTCTAAGCTGCTAGCTTGGAAGGCTTGGGGAGGTGTTTTAAAGAGAGAAATGCCTTCTCCAAGTTGTCCAATGGGGGAAGTGTCAGCTTTGAGAGCCACACAATATGTGTGAAAGAGCCATTTGGCCACCCCTGTGATATATGGTGGTCCAGACCTTACTTTGCAGTTGACTACTACTGTAATAAATTATAACAAATCTGAAATATTATTATGCAATAAACCACTTTTATTTGTAATAGCCCTGAAACATTTTATGCAATACACCACTTGTATTTATTATTTATTTTTTGGTTATTTATAAGCATGGTGTGACAGCTCCACACAGTGATATTATAGCAGACCCCCTTAGGCCCCCTGAGCAAAAGGTTGCTAGCTGTGGGGCTGTCAACTCCCCACTCCTTCCTAAATGGGCCTCTGGAAGCTGCTTGAACTTCCTTTGACTTCCCAAGGTGCAGATTCGGATCCTGCACTCCAGTCCGCTGCAGGAATCACCTGGCTCTGCACTATGGGGACAAGCGGTTTTCGCTGGAGGAGGGAGGGGTGTCCCCAGGGAGCCAAGGAATACACTGGGGGTGCTCTCTTTCAACCCCTGCTACGTCCCTCCTCCTTTCTCCCACTTCGGGGCTTGCATTGCAGACCCCAACCCACAATTCCCCCCTCCAAAGCCTCTTGGAGCTCACCAGGTTCCCTCCCGCCCATTGAAGTAGAAGCCTGCATTTGACTGAGAGGTGGGGGTTTTTTTGCAATCGACGGAAGTCCAAATGGCTGCCCCCCTTCCAGTGTAACCCACACCACGTGCCTCTCTAGGACTCCATCTCTCTCTCACCCTCCAAGTCAAGGCTCATTTTGTCAAAGGAAAACGGAAAGGTGGTGGTAGGGAGGTAATCAGGTATAAAATGGCTCTGATTTCCCCCCAGTTCCCCCCCTCACTGTGTCAGGAATTGCACCTCCCTCAAAAAAAGGAACCATCACACCACAATGGTGAATAATGCCACACAAAAAAGCCCCCAAAGTGGCTTCTGCATGTCTCATTTGACAGTACAGGAGTTACATAGAAGGATTGAGCTTATGGCCGTACTGGACATCGTAGTACAGATTACAGGCTCCGTCCCTTTACCAAAATGTGTTCCTGAAAAGATTTCATCCTATCACTTGCAAAAATCCAAGTGAACGGCAGCTTTTGCGAGCTCCCCTAGCAGGCCGTTCCCCCAGGCTTTGGGCACAACATAGACGGCACAAGAACAGGCAGTTGCGGAATCTGCCCAGTTGCAGGGGAGCACCTGCTCAAAGGAGCCCACCTGTCTTGGAGGAGGAGAGGGGGAAGAGGCGGTCCTGCAGGTACGAGGGGTCCAGGCTGTGATGGGCTGTGCATGCGATGGCCAATCCCTTCAATCCAGCCTGCTAAGAACTCCAATTCAAGCAGAATCACCCCATGAGGGTTTAACAGAGTAAACATTCTCAGAGACTGATCTCTGCCAGTGCGATGAAACAGTCAAGCTCAGACTTCACACCTTGTGTCAGCAGAACAAACAGAGAACCTCTTAGAGATCATGGTTTTATTTAAAATAAAGCATCCTCTTTATTAGGCAACACTTTGATGAATAGGTTACAGTTAAATCATACAAGTACAAAAAAAGCACACAGTAAAAATTGGGTCTAATAACATTCTCAAACTAAGCGAAACAGATAAGCATTACAGTTCCCTAAGATTTTGGCAAGTCAGTTTTAAACTTCATAGGCAAAAAGCAAGGTACAATGGGAAGCCCGGCAGAGATTATGAAAATACACAATGCAGAAACATTCATAAATTGAATGGAAATTATGAATATCCTCTCTCGTGCATGTGCATTGGTAGGAAGTAGGGGCTGCACTCTGACTGAGCTCACAGGAGCACAACTCCTGAACTTTTCTGAGTGTTCCACCTCCTCCTTCCGAGAGTTCCACCTCCTTGTCCATTTAAAAGTATTGCAGCTGCATAACAATCCCTGGATGAGCTCCACCACCTATTTTTCTACAAAACAACTCCTGGATGGAACATTTTCCCACATTACAGGCATTTCTATGGTTTCTCCCCTGTGTGAATTCTTTGACGTGAAGTAAGGTTTCTGTTGTACCTGAAGGTTTTCCACACATTAGGCCAGGGGTGGCCAACGGTAGCTCTCCAGACGTTTTTTGCCTACAACTCCCATTAGCCCCAGCAATTGGCCATGCTGTCTGGGGCTGATGGGAGTTGTAGGCAAAAAATATCTGGAGAGCTACCGATATCATCATCATCCTCTTCTCTTCTCTTCTCTTCCCTTCTTTCTTTCTTTCTTTCCTTCTTTCTTTCCTTCTTTCTTTCTTTCTTTCTTTCTTTCTTTCTTTCTTCTTTCTTTCTTTCTTTCTTTCTTTCTTTCTTTCTTTCTTTCTTTCTTTCTTTCTTTCTTTCTTTCTTTCTTTCTTTCTTTCTTTCTTTCAGATTTGTCTCTTCTGATTAATACACGATTGCATGTTTACTGGAAAGGTCTCTTCATATCTCCTTATTTTCATTAGTGGTGGTCACATGCACCTCTCAGCTAAAAGCCATCCAGTGAATCATTAACAAACCATGCTGGATGATGACAGACTTCTCTCACAGGGATTGGGATGCAGACCTTTTCTTCCCTCTTGCCTGTAAACAGCTTCAATCCCAGAACAAAGCCCATCCTAACCTGGACACAGAATCTGAGTCCAGAGCCTGCCAAAACTCTGTCTCCAAGTTCACTCAGACACCCCCATCACAAGACCCAACCACACCAGCCGTACCATCTCTGGTACATTCACATGTGATCTCCCAAGGTTGTATATGCCAGCAAATGGCAGCGATGGCCTTCCACTCTGTTTGTCAGACAAGCAATCCAATCGCTACATAAAAGAACAAATGGTACGAAGAGCGGCAGCCCTTAAACAGAGAAGTGTAAAGGAGAAATTCAAAAGAACAATTGGTGCAATCAAATTTATCCACAATTCAGAACAATGGACACCCCCAGGACTGAACAGGGATACAGGACTCTTATCTCACAAATGCTAATTTTCTGCCCCTAATTAATTTCCCCTAATTTCTCTTTTGTTCTAATTTTCTGCCCCTAATTTCTCTTTTGTTCTAATCAGCTAATTACGTTGTGCGTGGTAATTCTGCATTCTGCATTTCCTTTTTGTAATACCTCTCCCACTTCTGACAGGGATACAAAGGCTGAGAGATCTCCATTCTGATTTAAGTATGGGGGAGTGAGTCTTGACACTTTGTATTTGTGGAAAGTGCGAAATCATCCAACCAGGTATCCTTTTCTTTCAATAGGAGACGTGTGGCAGTCAGCGAAAGATGAAGAAGAACACTCACCAATGGTGAACAAGGATACACATTCAGATGCGAAAAAGAAGTTTGAATCTTTGGATGTACCAAGGAAGGAGGATGGAAAACACCCACCCAAAGGGAGGAATAATTCCAGTCTTTTAGAGGGGGATGAGTCTCTACAGCAAAAGAGATGTCAAGTAGAGAGCAGGAATGAGAGCACTGCAAGAGGAGAACATTTCACTGAAGTATCAGTTATTCCTGTTCAACAAAAGATGTGCAACAGAATGAAAATATATAAATGCCTGGAGTGTGGGGAAAGCTTCAGTCGCAGTTCCACTCTTACCTCCCACCAAAGAATTCACACAGGGGAAAAACCGTATACATGCCTGGAGTGTGGAAAAAACTTCAGTCAGAGTTCACACCTTAGTGTCCATCAGAAAATTCACACAGGGGAAAAACCGTATACATGCCTGGAGTGTGGGAAAAGCTTCACTCAGAGTACACACCTTAGTGTCCATCAGAAAATTCACACTGGAGAGAAACCCTATAAATGCCTGGAGTGTGGGAAAAGCTTCAGTCGCAGTTTCACTCTTACTTCCCATCGAAGAATTCACACAGGGGAAAAACCCTATACATGCCTGGAGTGCGGAAAAAGCTTCACTAACAGTTTCAGTCTTACCTCCCACCGAAGAATTCACACAGGGGAAAAACCGTATACATGTCTGGAGTGTGGAAAAAGCTTCAGTAAGAGTTCACACCTTAGTGTCCATCAGAAAACTCACACTGGAGAGAAACCCTATAAATGCCTGGAGTGTGGGAAAGGCTTCAGTTGCAGTTCCACTCTTACTTTCCACCAAAGAATTCACACAGGGGAAAAACCATATACATGCCTGGAGTGTGAGAAAAGCTTCACTCAGAGTTCATACCTTAGTATCCATCAGAAAATTCACACTGGAGAGAAACCTTATAAATGCCTGGAGTGTGGGAAAAGCTTCAGTCGCAGTTCCACTCTTACTTCCCACCGAAGAATTCATACAGGGGAAAAACCGTATACATGCCTGGAGTGCGGAAAAAGCTTCAGTCACAGTTCACACCTTAGTGTTCATCAGAAAATACACACAGGAGAGAAACCCTATAAATGTCTGGAGTGTGGGAAAAGCTTCAGTGGCAGTTCCAGTTTTACTTCACACCGAAGAATTCACACAGGGGAAAAACCGTATACATGCCTGGAGTGTGGAAAAAGCTTCACTAATAGTTTCAGTCTTACTTTCCACCGAAGAATTCACACAGGGGAAAAACCATATACATGCCTGGACTGTGGAAAAAGCTTCATTGAAAGTTCCACTCTTACTTCTCACCAAAGAATTCACACAGGGGAGAAACCATATAAATGCTTCGAGTGTGGGAAAAGCTTCACTCACAACTCTGCTCTTGCTTCCCACCGAAGAATTCACACCGGGGAGAAACCATATACATGCCTGGAGTGTGGTAAAAGCTTCAGGCAGAAGTCAAACCTGACTTCCCACCAAAGGATACACACAGAAACCATATAACAGCCTAATGCAGGGGTGGCCAACGGTAGCTCTCCAGATGTTTTTTGCCTACAACTCCCATCAGCCCCAGCCAGCATGGATGATGGAAGTTGTAGGCAAAAAACATCTGGAGAGCTACCGTTGGCCACCCCTGGCCTAATGTGTGGAAAACCTTCAGGTACAGTAGAAACCTTACTTCAGGTCAAAGAATTCACACAGGGGAGAAACCATACAAATGCCAGTAATGTGGGAAAAGGTTCTGTCCAGGGGTCGTTTTGTAGAAAAATAGGTGGTGGAGCTCATCCAGGGATTGTTATGCAGCTGCAATACTATTCAATGGACAAGGAGGTGGAACTCTCGGAAGGAGGAGGTGGAATGCTCAGAATGGTTCAGGAGCTCAGAGATCAGTCAGAGTGCACCCCTTACTTCCCACCAATGCACATGCACGAGAGAGGATATTCATAATGTCCTTTCAATTTATGAATGTTTCTGCATTGTGTATTTTCATAATCTCTGTAAAGTTCAGTTCTTCATCAGGAAAAGTACCAAAAGATCAGAGCTGCCTCTCAGCCTCGACAGTTCATAAGTGCTGAAGGAACAGGAGGTTTATTTCTTGTGAATTATGATCAACTGCTGTCTGACCTCTGAAAAACTTGTTTTAAAAATGTATTGCAGTTATGAAGACATGTTGTTTTCCATCTAGTATAGTTACTCTTTTGCAGAATGCGTTTTGGGTCCAAATGTTTGTACGTGGTGGACAATTGCATGTTTAAGTTCAAAAGTTTTGTTTCTCTTTCTCTGTCTCCTCTATCAAAAATGTCACATGAAGGGTCTGATCAGGCTTTCTACTGGTGGCTTCCAGTTGGAAGATGCCTTCTATTGGGTGAGCATGTCACATGTGCTGGGCTTCCCATTGTACCTCGCTTTTTGCCCGTGAAGTTTAAAACTGACTTGCCAAAATCTTAGGGAACTGTAATGCTTATCTGTTTCGCTCAGTTTGAGAATGTTAGTAGACCCAATTTTTACTGTGTGCTTTTTTTTGTACTTGTATGATTAACTTTCACCTGTTCATCAAATTGTTGCCTAATAAAGAGGATGCTTTATTTAAAATAAAACCATGATCCCTAAGAGGTTCTCTGTTTGTTCTGCTGATGTAGCAGGAAGAGCCCGCTCTATCAATCAAGGCAGGTGACCGTAACAGAGGAGGCTTGAGGCAGGATCAGGAAAAAACAGCCAAGCTTTATTTGATACACACGTGTGGTCTCAGACCAAAGATGGGCGTCTGAGCAAAGATCATATGCCCAAGCTGCCCCTATATAGCAATACACATTTGCATTAAAAGCAGCTTACAACAGAACTATGCTGACATACAAAATTACCACATCTCACACCAAGAGGTTCTGATTCTGCTTGCCGTCCTTTAGCTCCTCTTGGCGTGTAGCCCTAACCACAATCCATCTTTTGCCTAACACAAGTCATTTACATCAACACTGTTTTTGCACATTCAGGACTATTCCGCATTTAGCCTCTTCCAACTCAACCTGACCCCCCAAGCCGCAGCGTTTTTAGCATAACATTTCATGGTAAGGTCACATGAGAGGCCTGCAATGCCCTCCATCAGCTAAGCAAGTCTAGGCATGTCTTATTAGGCTCAGTTCTATTGATTCTTATATCCTAATACATTCTTTTCCCATAAAATCTATATTCTTTCTACCTATGCCTTCTTCATTCCCCTCTTTCAGGCTTTTGGCCTGACTCTTCAGGCCTAAACCTGATTAACATTTTAATCCACATTCACAAACTCTCATACACATATCAAACCCATCACAACAAACCCACTTCCTTTACACCCCGCTCCTCAACGTTAAAATACAAGTAGCAAAATGTAAAGAAAATGGGCCCGCCACTACACATTCTCTTCCTTTTCTTCTGGTGATGTTTCCATGAGCTGCCTGTGAACCCCGCCGTTTCCGGTGGGCAAGGGTCCAGAGGCGTTGTCTGTGAGTTCCCACCGTTTCTGGTAGGTGGGACCCAGAGGTTGGTTGTTAAGCAACTAGATCCGGGAGCAAACTGCACCTGCAAAGCCTATCTAGGAAAACCTTGATTAACTGCCTAGTCAAAACAACACAAAGCTCAAAACAAACCTACAATTCAACATAACATATAATATTTCTTCCTGGGGACTGGATTTTCTTATTTCCAGGAGGCACAACCTTTAACAATCACTCTGGACAACTATGGCAGTCTGGGCAAACCAATGGGCAATGTATAATTAATTAAAACTAAAGTATTCTCTATGGGCTGGGGCAAAAACGATTATAATCACCCCTCTTCGTTATTCTACACAAAAAGGATGGTATACCTGTGAAAAGAGAACTCCCAACACGGATCCAGACGCAACACACATAGCGTCTGAATTGGTGCTGGAACACCTCCAACACAGATTCAGCTGTAGCATACATAATTCTTTTCTCAGTATGAACAAAGCAAGATATTACTTAATTCTTTCTAGGGACCATCATGCGTTCTCTCCTTCCTCTGGAACTAATATCTTAGAGGCTTCCTAATGGGGAAAAACCCTTTTCTCACTTTCAATACGCACACCGAGGCTAATGAGTGCTCAGTGATCTGAATATTACAAACTTAAATGGGGGTAGTTTCTGCATGCTGCATCCCTGGGGCTCTATCTTGGGTTTCTTCCTGACAGGACACGCATCTGGTTACAGCTGTCTACCACAGCTGACTCAATGCTTATTCCAGCAAGCTTCTAGTTGCTCCTCTCAGATTAACTTCCTCTTTTCACTGCCTTACGCTTCTCCTACTTTCGCAATCTTGAAGGATTATTTCAGAAACATCTAGCAGGCACTTTTAAAATCTTTTTTGCTCTCTTTTTTGTGCTTCTGCCATGTAAATCATTCTTCTTATTAAACAGGGCCTTTTAGGCATAGGGGGTTAAAACAGAAATGTTGAATCGGTGCAGATGCTTGCTCTGGCTTCAGACAAAATTCAACAGCCTTCAACTTCTCTAAGGTCTGACATTACTCAGTGCCTTGCTTCAAAGGGCCCTTGCTCACCCCTCTTTGTAACTTCACAGAAAGGTTTGGCAATTGGGGCTTTCTTCCTTGGGGAGGCTTCTGCAGGCACACACCATGTTCTGGCATTGGGCCAACTGCTTCTTCCGTGTTTCTACTGTTTCCTGGCCACCTCTCTTTGGCGCAATCTCGGCTACAGCCTTCAGGCGCGAGACTTCCTTGATGCCAGTCAGTTCTCCTTTTCGGATCTGGTCGATCTGCTCTCTGCTGGGCAGCATTCCTTTTGGCTTGGCCCTCTTGTGGGCACCCAGGAGCTCAGACACTTCATACATCGGGACCTTCAGATGGTTCTCCATTTCTCCATCTGGACTTGACTGTTTCTGACTGCTCCGCTTCCGGGTCTTCAAGGTTCCTTTCCCAGCTGTGAGGCTCTCTTGTGTGTCTTTGAACTCCAGGGCCTCGTTCAGCTTTTTAAACATGATGAATCGGTCCCATCCTTTGATCTCGAGGTTGTAGGTGCCTTCGGTGTTGCTGGAGGTTTCCACAGTGGGCTTCTCCATCTGGACCTGCATCTTCGCTAGGGTATTTTCTTTCTTATCTTTTGCTGCAACGGCACAGGAAAATGCTTATTTAGGAAGCACTCCAGCCCACCGCTTCCTCCGCAGGCCTTTTACTTTTTGGGCCAGCTATTTGGCTGGATGCCCTTAGTCTTCCATCTTCTGGCTGAACGGCAACTCTCCAATCTCCAGGCTCGACCCAGCTTCCTGCCACTCGGAGCCGACTGGGCCGTAAAGGCTGAGCACCTGTGACTTTGTGGTTGGTGGGCAAATATATTCGGTGGGCTTTACACAAGCGCTCCGGAAAGGCATCTGGCTTCTGGAGGATTTTCTACTACCTCATGCGTCTTAATGGGTTTTGTGCCTGCCGGTGGAGCCTGCCGGTATTTGCTTAATAGGCAGATGGGAGCCTGGATCTGCCGGAGGGGCATCACATGGCTGACGGGGATTTCTTCTGAGAAGGTAAGATGGCCAGAGGCAGGGAACTTGCTTCTGGAGAACTTCTCTCTGGGAGAGCCCATAGATCTGGAATTCTTTGGTCTTAACCGATGAAGGGGGGGGGGCGAGGGTGAAATCTAAGTGGCAAAAGAGGAAGACGCTGGGAGCTTTGCGTTGGGCTTAAAGGATCAGCTCCCTGCACGGGGCAACTGAGACACTGCTCTATGTCCTAACATCTGGTTCCTGGGAGTGCCTTGACTAAGAGTGCCTTGTCCTGAAACTGAGATGCCTGTCCAGGAACAGTATATCTGGCACATCAACATAATCAATCAAAAACACAAATGGGACACAGCTAGTTCTTCTAGAGGCTGTTCATACATGGCCCTATATGGCAATCATAAAATAAACTACAGCACAGTTTTCCTGGTTAATAAACAACATCTTTGGGGTTATCTCCCGGAATTTCCGGGGGTAAAATGCATTGTTTCGTTACACTATATGGCACAACACCAATCCGTTAGCTAGCTTAACCATACTCACACTTCTCGTTTCTCTAAGTGAAGCCGAGCTTTACGCAGTACTGAAGGCATATTTCACATCACTTAAAACAATTTTTACACTGCCTTGCAGACAAAGTTATGTGCCTCTCGCGGCCTAGGCCGCTCCGATTCCAATCTTTGACCAACTAATAGTCAATTTTTATCTTTGACCCTTAATTACCCCCTAATTAATGTCCACGGTGCTTTTGTCATTGTGATGACATCAGTTACTATGCACCATATACAATCAGTGCATTTTGAAAATTTTTACGATTGATGTGATCTTTCTTTTTGCCTTCAACTTTTTTTTTTTTTTTTTTTGTGGGTCAGAGCATACCTGGTCGTCACACACCAAGTATGTGACATCTTGAAATTTATAAACGGTTCTCTCTCCCGCACAGTGATATATGGACTTGTAAATTAAAGCTTGAGCCACAAGCAGAGGGGCAGAAGCTGCTGTGGCCCATACTAGGCCCACCATTGATCATACCAGGAGATAGATGGCATTCTGGACCTGGGTCACCTCCGGCTCCCTGAAATTTAGGAGTTCCAGGAACCAATCCCGTGGCAGTGGCCAATTCACTATCAAACCACGAGGTGGGACCCTGGGAGCCCCAATCAGTAGCCTCCCAGATCTTCCAAGACTTTGACTTAATTCTTTTATCCGTAGCACAAAACTTGGCTTTTAATCTATACTGATTCCATGAAGGGCCAAAGATCCACACTGACCCTGCAATTAAATCATAAAAGTGTCTGGGGTATTTTGGTTCTAGTGGTGTTTCACCAAATATATAAACCCGTATGTGCACACCACTTCCCTTTCCAAATAGATATTTCTCTAGTTTGCTCCGGGGTGGGCTCTGACTCCGAGACCGCTTCTAGGCGCTCACACCCAGGACCTGAAAAATAAACTCTTCCCCACATGTATATTTAGCAACTACCAAACATTAAACCCTTCCAGGGGGTCCCAAAGGACCCAATCGTCTTTCTGGAAACCCGGAGGGCTGAGTCAAATTCCACTTTCTAATCCACCGAGGTCCCCAGACAAACGGACAACTAAAACACAAGAACAGGGAGGGGTAACATATAGGGGACCCTATGCACTCGCTTCTCTGCTTTCGCCGCCTACTGGACTCTCGTCAGCAGGAACCGGGCTACTAACAGATCCCGTTTGCTTCGATACCAAGTACCGTCTCAGTCATGCCTCATGCACACCACATACATTCCAGACAAATAGGTTACATTAAATGTTGCATTCTGTGATACTTCCTTACTTTTTTTTGTTTGTTTTTTTGTATAACACCGAAGTCACTGCAGCAGTGTTAATTGTTTTCCCAACTCACAGCTTGACATCGCTGCGGGAGCACGATAGAGCTCCAATGAGGGCACCCCCCCGGGTCCCTCCCAAGCAGACACAGTTAGAAGGCTGCAGCTGGAAGCGGCACTCCCTCAGGGCCCCTTTCCTCCGTGCTGGAGGCGGCACTCCCTTCCTTCCCTGTTTATTAGGGTTCTATGAGGGCCCCTCTCTTCCCAATCTGCAGGGTTCTGCGGGTGCTGCTGCGCGGTGATCAGTCGCGCCTTCCCTCAGAGACGGGGCCAGGGCCTACACCCCACCGTCTCATGCAGAGGGGCTTCCACCAAACTGCCCACCCTAGGGCTTCTAAAGCTTTGCGCACAAGGTTCTATACTTACAATCCGGAGTCTTCCAAATAAAGCTGGTTCCTGCAGCCTGTTCAGGTCCGGTTAGTCCACGGCAGGGCCGACTGGAGACGGGACGGGCAGGAAAACGGTCAGCCAAAAAGAAGGCCGGGAGCTCCAACCGTGGTCTGAGCCTCCCGCCAGCAGCCGGGCCCCACCGGGCTAAGCAGCCGGGGCCCCAAAGCCCCAGCACATCCGAGTCACGGCACCAAGTTTTATGTAGCAGGAAGAGCCCGCTCTATCAATCAAGGCAGGTGACCGTAACAGAGGAGGCTTGAGGCAGGATCAGGAAAAAACAGCCAAGCTTTATTTGATACACACGTGTGGTCTCAGACCAAAGATGGGCGTCTGAGCAAAGATCATATGCCCAAGCTGCCCCTATATAGCAATACACATTTGCATTAAAAGCAGCTTACAACAGAACTATGCTGACATACAAAATTACCACATCTCACACCAAGAGGTTCTGATTCTGCTTGCCGTCCTTTAGCTCCTCTTGGCGTGTAGCCCTAACCACAATCCATCTTTTGCCTAACAAAAGTCATTTACATCAACACAAGTCATTTACATCAACACTGTTTTTGCACATTCAGGACTATTCCGCATTTAGCCTCTTCCAACTCAACCTGACCCCCCAAGCCGCAGCGTTTTTAGCATAACATTTCATGGTAAGGTCACATGAGAGGCCTGCAATGCCCTCCATCAGCTAAGCAAGTCTAGGCATGTCTTATTAGGCTCAGTTCTATTGATTCTTATATCCTAATACATTCTTTTCCCATAAAATCTATATTCTTTCTACCTATGCCTTCTTCACTGACACAAGGTGTGAAGTCTGAGCTTGACTATTTCATTGCACTGGCAGAGATAAGTCTCTAAGAAAGTTTGCTCTGTTAAACCCTCATGGGGTGATTCTGCTTGAATTGGAGTTCTTAGCAGGCAGCCCATCACAGCCTGAACCCCTTGTACCTGCAGGACCGCCTCTTCCACCTCTGCTCCTCCAAGACAGGTGCGTTCCCCTGAGCAGGTGCTCCCCTGCAACTGGGCAAACTCAGCAACTGCCTGTTCTTGTGCCGTCTATGTTGTTCCCAAAGCATGGGGGAAGGGCCTGCTAGGGGAGCTCGCAAAAGCTGCCGTTCACTCGGATTTCTGCAAGTGATGCAATGAAATGTTTTCAGGAACACATTTTGGTAAGGGGCCAGAGCCTGTGATCTGTACTACGATGTCCAGTACGTACGGCCATAAGCTCAATCCTTCTATGTAACTCCTGTACCGTCAAATGAGACACTCAGAAGCCTATGCTTGGCTTCAGCTCTTTTCTCTCAAATTTTCTGCTCATTTTCTCCTTTTTTAAATGTTGTAATCCCAACTTTTGTTATATTGTTTCCTGGATGTCCCATTCCCGTTGTTGTAAATTGTCTAACACTGTGTAATCCTCCATAGTGTCTGTGAAAAAGACAAACCACAAAATTCCACGGAGATAGATCAGATGGGTAGCCTTGTTTGTCTCTCTGTAGCAGTAGAAAAGAGTCCAACACTGGCGAAATTTGTGGCAGGCGAGGAGTTTTTGTCTCTGAAGAAGTGAGCAGAGACTCATCTGCAGATTTAATCAGTATTCATACCCTCATCCCGATCATAGATAAAAAGATAGAAAAGTACGGTCCTGCAACCAGTTCCCTTCCCACCTAACTGTCCCAGAGTTTAGTCCACATTCCTCTAGTTTACCCATCAGAACACCACGGGGAACCCTGTCAAAAGCTTTCCTGAAATCTGGGTCTGTAGATGAGCTGTCATTCCAGGAGACCTCCAGGGCTCACCTGGAGGCTGGCATCCCTGTCAGGCAACCCCCCCCCTCAATTACCAGAGCTTTATTATATTCATCCCTTTGGTTCCCTTGAAGGGCCGAAATCCTCTCTAAGCGGGGATTCTTTGGGGAGCTTTTTTCTGTGGCATTATTCACCACTATGGCGTGATGGTTCCTTTTTTTGAGGGGGGGCAATTCCTGACACAGTGAGTGGGGGAACTGGGAGGAAATCAGTGCCCTTTTATACCTGATTACCTCCCTACCACCACCGTTCCTTTTCCCTTTTACAAAATGAGCCTTGACTTGGAGGGTGAGAGAGAGATGGAGTCCTAGAGAGGCACATGGTGTGGGTTACACTGGAAGGGGGCAGCCATTTCGACTTCCGTCGATTGCAAAAAAAAAACCCCTCTCAGTGAAATGCAGGCTTCTACTTCAGTGGGTGGGAGGGAACCTGGTGAGCTCCAAGAGGCTTTGGAGGGGGGGATTGTGGGTTGGGGGCTGCACTGCAAGCCCCAAAGTGGGAGAAAGGGGGGGGATGCAACAACGGTTGAAAGAGAGCACCCCCAGTGTTTTCCTTGCCTCCCTGGGGACACCCTTTCTACTCCAGTGAGGACCGCTTGTCCCCATAGTGCAGAGCCAGGTGGTTCCTGCAGCGGACTGGAGTGCAGGATCCGAATCTGCACCTTGGGAAGTCGAAGGAAGTTCCAGTGACTTCCAGAGGCCCATTTCGGAAGGAGTGGGGAGTTGACAGCCCCACAGCTAGCAACCTTTTGCTCAGGGGGCCCAAGGGGTTCTGCTCTTATATCACTGGGTGGAGCTGTCACACCCTGCTTACAAATAACAAAAAAAGAATAATAAATACAAGTGGTGTATTGCATAAGATGTTTCAGGGTTATTACAAATAAAAGTGGCTTATTGCATAATAATATTTCAGATTTTTTATAATTTATTACAGTAGTAGTCAACTGCAAAGTACATCAGAGAAGCCATGTTGGATCAGGCCAATGGCCCATTCAATTCAATACACTGTCACACCAAAAAAACAGATGCCATCGAGAGGTCCACTAGTGGGGCCAGGACAATAGAAGCCCTCCTACTGTTGCCCCCCTGCCTTGCACTAAGAAAACAGAGCATCACTGCCCCAGCCAGAGACTTCCATCCTATGCCCCGTGGCTAATAGCCACTGAAGGACCCCTGCTCCAAATGTTTATTCCATTCCCTCTTGAAGCTGTCTATGCTTCAGCCGCCACCACCTAATGCAGCAGTGAATTCCATGAGTTAATCACTCTTTGGAACCCTCAATAACGATGGGCATGGGATCGGATCACTCTGGACACCCTGAGCCAGGCTTGGCACACAAAATGGAGTCTGGCCTCACTTTGGTCCAGCTGGCCCATCCTTGAGAAACACTGTGCCCTCCAGGTTCAGCACATAAATGCCTGTAGCAATGCAGATCAGGAGGCCTCTCCCTTGTCTCTGGCTAAGGTGTGGTCCCCAGGCTGGGGAGAAAGCCAAGCACCCAGCTAAACTAATCATCCTCTCAGCCTGCAGCATATACAAAGACCAAGAAAAGTGGGAAAGTCTTTTTCACTTGAATTTCTGTCTTCTCAAATCTTTTTTTCTTCTGTCAATATCACCTCCAGGTGTATCTGTATCAATATTTCCTGCCAACACTCTACCTGAGTCCAAACTTTCTGGGCTCCACCTCAAATGTTAATGGCTCTCCTGCTCCCCTTTGAATATTCTAATCACCCTGCCTAGTTTGAATTCTTCTCCATCCCCTTTCTAGAAATGGGCTATCAGCACCTACTGGTTACACCCACCTCAATCCTCCTGGCTTCCTGAGCCCCTTTGTCTCTCTCAGAAGCACCCGTCTGCTCCTCTTTGCATACTTTATCTCCTAAGGTCCTAATCCAATCATACATTGTTTTGAGGAACATCCTGACTGCTTGTGCCTCAGGACACGTTTCAGTCTACTTAAGGAGGGTCTCTGGGCCTGCTCAGGGTGTTCAGTCTTGGAGCCTTCAGACTCACACCCCTGAACTCTGCTTGGGAACCTTCCTCAGAAGAACACTGGTCGTTCTGCTGCCTCCTCTTTGGACTTCTGCTCGCTGCACAGGTAGCTATGAAAGCCTTTTCACCCCCACAAATATTACCCCCTATCCGCTCTGCTAAAGGTGTTTTTCTGGTGTTCTTCTCTCTGTGCTAGTTTAATTCAGTGTATGTGTGTATTTTTATTATTTTATTGTTTAAAACTGGAATTTGTAATTATTTATACACAACAATTGCAGATAATAATACTCCATATATGTATGAATAATACATAAATAGAAATTAACAAACATTTAAACATGGTACCACTGATGATGCAGAATCCGAAATGGAGTAAATTTAGTAAATATAAGCCAATACTTTGCATTGCTGCATGTCTGGTAAAAGAGAGAAAAGTCAAATATCTCTTTGGAATTGTATTTTTCACTTCTTCATTATGGTTTACATAGTCAAAAAAGGAGAACCATTTTTCTAGAAAGTTATTCTTTTTTGTAGGAACCTCTGCTATATAAATTTGTGGAGCTAATTTATCCACAGCTGTAACTGCCCATCCCTCAGTCCACCGCTGTTGAATTTTTGGCCCAGTCTTTTCCTTCCAACGTTTAGCTACAAGAATCTTCACAGCGATTAGTAATAATGATGCCAATTCCCTTTTAAGATGAGAATTTTTAAAGCTGGCCAGAAATTCAGTGGGATTGATTCTGGCATAGGAGGAATTGTGCAATTCAAAATTTCATTTATAATGCTAGCCACTGATGGTCAGAATAACTTCACGCTGGGACCTTTCCACCAGCCATGCCTGAAAGTACCTGGGAGGTGACAATCATGGAGGTATAAATTTTGCCTAATAATGTAGCCCAGGGGTGGCCAACGGCAGCTCTCCAGATATTTTTTTGTCTATAACTCCCATCAGCCCCAGCCAGCATGGCCAATGGCTGGGGCTGATGGGAGTTATAGGCAAAAAACCTCTGGGGAGCTACCGTTGGCCACCCCTGATGTAGCCATTTCTTTTGTCATCTCCTTTGCCTCTTTTTACCAATTAACTGCTGGCTGGGTATTAACCCTTTCCATTCACTTGTCTCACTTCAGCTCAAATTTCTAATCCAGGTGTGGCCAAACTTGCTTAACGTCAGAGCTACAAAGAATAAACGTCAGATGTCTGTGAGCCCACAAGACACGAACATTAGATGTTTGAGAGCCGCAAGATAGGAAGGAAGGAAGTGAAATAGATTGGAGGGAGGGGAGTTGAAAAGAAAGCAACTTTAACTTTAAATGCATTTTCCAAGCCACCATCATTTCAGTTCTCAGCTGGCCTCTCCATCTCAGCTTGGCATGGAACAGGCACATGACTGCCAGTGTTATGCCAGCACCCCTCTCGTTGCCTAGCGCCTCAGACTGCCCCAGAAAATAGCAAAAGATTATCGCTTAAAGCCTTCCCCCCACAAAAGCTTATACCCAGACTAAAACTTTGTTGGTCTTAAAGGTGCCCAAATAGATACCTGTTTTGACTGCCAGCTGCCAACTTCCTTTCTTGTCTTCCTTTCTCTTAATGTTGAATAAAAATCGGCCCTTTTTAAAGAATCAACTCACTGTTTTGTGGGGGAATGCTGCACACACCTGCAGTCTTTGTGTACAGAGGCTGAGGTCCCAAGAGGCCCAGAGTTGGGGACACATGAGTGCCTGGCCCCATATCCAGGCTCCTACAGAGTCGCAGTATGAGGAAAGAGGGATGAGTCTTGACCCCATACGATACCCCTCTTTGCCGCTCCCATTGCTTGCCTGCGTGTGTGTTTCTGGAGGGACAGTCAGTCCACCTCAGAGTGAGATCCAGATGGGCAGCCGTGTTAGTCTGTCTGCAGCAGCAGAAAAGGGCGAGAGTCCAGGAGCACCTTCAGGACTAAGAGGATTTGTGGCAGGGCATGACCGTCAGGAGTCACGGTGAGCAGAAGAAGTAGTGAGTGGTGAGTCACGAAAGCTCAGCCCCTGCCACAAATTTTATTATTTATTATTCATTAAATTTTATTATTCATGAGGGTGCTCTTTTCAGCTGGTTTGGAATGGTTGAATTGATGAAAACACAAGAGGTCTAATTTTGTGGGTTTCCCCCCTGATAAACAGGTCCTCCGATTGCCAAACCTGATCTCATATCCCGACTGGAAGAAGAGAAAGAGCCGTTTCTCCTGGGCTGTGATGGATTGGCAGGTAGGGGGGCTTCAGAAGTCTGTCTTGGGACTGGGTGTGGCCTGCGCTTCCTTCCAAGGGCTGGAGAATTTCAGTGGCTTTGTTGTTCTTGCAGTTTGCCCTGCAAAGGGCTTGGGGGAATAGCGGATGCTGAAATGGTGCCTGTAGATCTTCAACCCAGGACAAGAGGCGATTTCCTTCTGCCTCCTCTGATGGCCCTTTTGCCAAGTCCAGCTCAGTGTTGTCCACTCTGGAGGGAGAGTTTTCCAGAGCAGGGTGTTGGCCAGCCCTCTTTTGCCTGCCATCCCTTGATCTAGAGATTCCAGGCCTTGATGCTGCCTCTCTGGGCCTGCAAAGCAGAAAATATGTGCTTTATGGGAGAGTTATGACTCAAAGCAACCCCAGACTGCTGTTCTGGCCCTGGGCATGGAGCAGGGTTGCACGTGATTGTCAAAGTTCTGGCGCCTACAAGACGCCGATATGATATCCAGCCTCTTGCAGGGGAAGTCTTGGTTTGGTGTAGTGGTTAAGTGTGCGGACTCTTATCTGGGAGAACCGGGTTTGATTCCCCACTCCTCCACTTGCAGCTGCTGGAATGGCCTTGGGTCAGCCATAGCTCTGGCAGAGCTATCCTTGAAAGGGTAGCTGCTGTGAGAGCTCTCTCAGCCCCACCCACCTCTGTCTGTTGTCAGGGGAGGAAGGTAAAGGAGATTGTAGGCTTCTCAGAGACTCTGAGATTCAGAGTGAAAGGAGGGGTATAAATCCAATATCATCATCATCTTTCTTTCTTTCTTTCTTTCTTTCTTTCTTTCTTTCTTTCTTTCTTTCTTTCTTTCTTTCTTTCTTTCTTTCTTTCTTTCTTTCTTTCTTTCTTTCATTTGCATTTATACCCTGCCCTCTCCAGTCAGTCAGCCTGCCTTCCTTCCTTCCTTCCTTCCTTCCTTCCTTCCTTCCTTCCTTCCTTCCTTCCTTCCTTCCTTCCTTCCTTCCTTCCTTCCTTTCTTCCCCTTCCAGATTTGTCTCTTCTGATTAATACACGATTGCATGTTGACTGGAACTACCCACCAGGTCTCTTCACATGTCCTTATGTTCATTACTGGTGGTCACATGCACCTCTCAGCTAAAAGCCATCCAGTGAATCATTAACACACCATGCTGGATGATGACACGCTTCTCTCACAGGCATTGGGATGCAGACCTTTTCTTCCCTCTTGCCTGTAAGCAGCTTCAGACCCAGAACAAAGCCCTTCCTAACCTGGACACAGAATCTGAGTCCAGAGCCTGCCGCAAACTCTGTCTCCAAGTTCACTCGGACACCCCCATCACAAGACCCAACCACACCAGCCGTACCATCTCTGGTACATTCACATGTGATCTCCCGAGGTAGTATATGCCAGCAAATGGCAGCGATGGCCTTCCACTCTGTTTGTCAGACAAGCAATCCAATCCCTACAGAAAAGAACGAATGGGCCGAAGAGTGGCAGCCCTTAAACAGAGAAGTGTAAAGCAGAAATTAAAAAGCACAATTGCTTAAATCAAATTTATCCACAAATTCAGAACAATGGACCCCCCAGGACTGAACAGGGATACAGGACTCTTATCTCACAAATGCTAATCTTGTGCCCCTAATGATTTCGCTTTTGTTGTGATCTAGCTAATTAGGTGTGCATGGTACTTCTGCATCCTGAATTTCTTTTTTGTAATACCTCTCCCACTTCTGACAGGGATACAAAGGCTGAGAGATCTCCATTCTGATTTAAGTATGGGGGAGCGAGTCTGGACACTTTGTATTTGTGGAAAGTGCCAAATCATCCAACCAGGTATCCTTTTCTTTCAGCAGGAGACGTGTGGCAGTCAGCGAATGAAGAAGAAGAACACTCACCAATGGTGAACAAGGATACACATTCAGATGCGAAAGAGAAGTTTGAATCTTTGGATGCACCAAGGAAGAAGGAGAGAAAACACCCACCAAAAGGGAAGAATAATTCCAGTCTTTTAGAGGGGGATGAGTCTCTACAGCAAAAGAGATGTCAAGTAGAGAGCAGGAATGAGAGCACTGCAAGAGGAGAACATTTCACTGAAGTATCAGTTATTCCTGTTCAACAAAACATGTGCAACAGAATGAAAATATATAAATGCCTGGAGTGTGGAAAAAGCTTCACTAACAGTTCCACTCTTACTTCCCACCGAAGAATTCACACAGGGGAAAAACCATATACATGCCTGGAGTGTGGAAAAAGCTTCAATCGCAGTTCCACTCTTACCTCTCACCGAAGAATTCACACAGGAGAAAAACCGTATACATGCCTGGAGTGTGGAAAAAGCTTCACTGACAGTTCCAATCTTACTTCCCACTGAAGAATTCACACAGGGGAAAAACTGTATACATGCCTGGAGTGTGGAAAAAGCTTCACTGACAGTTCCAATCTTACTTCCCACCAAAGAATTCACACAGGGGAAAAACCCTATCAATGCCTGGATTGTGGGAAAAGCTTCAGTCAGAGTTCACACCTAAGTGTCCATCAGAAAGTTCACACTGGAGAGAAACCCTATCAATGCCTGGATTGTGGAAAAAGCTTCAGTCAGAGTTCAAAGCTTAGTGTCCATCAAAACATTCACACTGGAGAGAAACCCTATAAATGCCTGGATTGTGGGAAAAGCTTCAGTCAGAGTTCGCACCTGAGTGTCCATCAGAAAATTCACACTGGAGAGAAACCGTATAAATGCCTGGAGTGTGGGAAAAGCTTCAGTTGCAGTTCCACTCTTACTTCCCACAGAAGAATTCACAGTGGAGAGAAACCCTATCAATGCCTGGAGTGTGGGAAAAGCTTCAGTCAGATTTCTCACCTTAGTGTCCATCAGAAAATTCACACTGGAGAGAAACCCTATAAATGCCTGGAGTGTGGGAAAAGCTTCAGTTGCAGTTCCACTCTTACTTCCCACAGAAGAATTCACACTGGAGAGAAACCCTATCAATGCCTGGAGTGTGGGAAAAGCTTCACTGTCAGTTCCAGTCTTACTTCCCACCGAAGAATTCACACGGGGGAAAAACCGTATACATGCCTGGAGTGTGGAAAAAGCTTCAATCGCAGTTCATACCTTAGTATCCATCAGAAAATTCACACTGGAGAGAAACCCTATAAATGCCTGGAGTGTGGGCAAAGCTTCAGTCAGAGTTCTGCTCTTACTACCCACCGAAGAATTCACACAGGGGAGAAACCGTATCCATGCCTGGAGTGTGGGAAAAGCTTCACTAACAGTTTCAGTCTTACTTTCCACCGAAGAAAGTAATGCATGTGCCGGGCTTCCCATTGTACCTCTCTTTTAGCCCATGAAGTTTAAAACTGACTTGCCAAAATCTTAGGGAACTGTAATGCTTATCTGTTTTGCTAAGTTTGAGAATGTTAGTAGACCTAATTTTTACTGTGTGCTTTTTTTTGTACTTGTATGATTGAACTTTCGCCTGCTCATCAAACTGTTGCCTAATAAAGAGGATGCTTTATTTAAAATAAAACCATGATCTCTAAGAGGTTCTCTGTTTGTTCTGCTGACACAAGGTGTGAAGTCTGAGCTTGACTGTTTCATTGCACTGGCAGAGATAAGTCTCTGAGAAGGTTTGCTGTGTTAAACCCTCATGGGGTGATTCTGCTTGAATTCGAGTTCTTAGCAGGCTGGATTGAAGGGATTGGCCATTGCATGCAAAGCGTGTCACAGCCTGGATTACTCCTATCTGCAGGACCACCTCTTCCCCCTCTGCTCCTCCAGGACAGGTGGGCTCCTCTGAGCAGGTGCTCCCCTGCAACTGGTCAAACTTGGCAACTACCTGTTCTTGTGCCGTCTATGTTGCTCCCAAAGCCTGGGGGAAGGGCCTGCTAGGGGAGCTCGCAAAAGCTGCCGTTCACTTGGATTTCTGCAAGTGATAGGATGATATGTTTTCAGGAGCACATTTTGGTAAAGGGCCAGAGCCTGTGATCTGTACTCCGATGTCCAGTACGTAGGGCCGTAAGCTCAATCCTTCTATGTGACTCCTGTACTGTCAAATGAGACATGTAGAAGCCTAAGCTTGGCTTCAGCTCTTTTCCCTCAAATTTTCTGCTCATTTTCTCCATCTCTGTTTCCCTCTCTCTTTCCTCCCGTTTGCAGTCTCGGTCCGCCTCGATACGCATTCTCTCCAGTTCCAATTGTAGTCGTAAGGTTGCTTCCGACTGGGTGGGCTGCACTTCTGCAGGTGCCCCTGCATGCTGATTATGCTCCAACAGGAGGTCTTGCATATCTGCTACAGTCATGTTGTCACACTCCAGCTTTTGCTTTGCACGCTTTTCCTGGAGCTGTGGCTTTGTCATCTTCAGGATGTCCCGTCTCTTGGCACGCTCCATCCTAACTAAACTAAACTTTCCCTACTGCAGATGACCCAAAAATAAAACAAAATCTCTGTTGCTTCCTCTGGGTGCTTGCGCGTATCAAATTCAAAATGCCAACTAAAAAAAAAAATGCCTGGCCAATCAAGTTCTCTGTTTGTTCTTATCCACTTCTGCCACCAGATGTGATGGAACCGGCCCGATTCTGCCTTCAGACCCGGTCCCGTCAACTCCCTATTGAGTCGCCAACTCCTGGAGGGAGCTATTTCTCCTCCGGCCACTTGGCTCGCTGCCACCACCTGCTCAGTTTAGGGGTTCAGATTGAGAGGAACAGGACTCCCAATCCCCCTCTCCAGCTCTGAGGCCAGGCCTCAAGGTCCTCTGCCACCCTGTACTTGGGTATCACAGAGACCACAGCACTTCTTCGGGGAACCCCTGGAGGATTGGCACCTTATCCAACTGCATGCCTTCCCCCTTCCCCGGGGCCCCCTTCATAAAGCAGCGTGGTCTAAGCGGTTGGGGATCTATGTGGTACAGAGTTTGACTGCCAGCATTTAAAACAGTAAAAATGTTTAATAAGAGAAAGAAGGGAAGGGGGAAGGCATGCAGTTGGATAAGGTGCCAATCCTCCAGGGGTTCCCGAAGAAGTGCTCTGGTCTCTGTGATACCCAAGTACAGGGTGGCAGAGGACCTTGAGGCCTGGCCTCAGAGCTGGAGAGGGGGATTGGGAGTCCTCTTCCTCTCAATCTGAACCCCTAGACTGAGCAGGTGGTGGCAGCGAGCCCAAGTGGCTGGAGGAGAAATAGCTCCCTCCAGGAGTTGGCGACTCAATAGGGAGTTGACGGGACCGGGTCTGAAGGCAGAATCGGGCCGGTTCAGTCACAAGGCCAATGGCCCATCAAGTCCAACACTCTGTCACACAGTGGCCAAAAAACCAGGTGCCATCGGGAGGTCCACTAGCGGGGCCAGGACAATAGAAGCCCTCCTACTGTTGCCCCCCTGCCCAGGCACCAAGAAAACAGAGCATCACTGCCTCAGCCAGAGATTTCCATTCTATGCCCCGTGGCTAATAGCCACTGAAGGGCCCCTGCTCCAAATGTTTATTCCATTCCCTCTTGAAGCTGTCTATGCTTCAGCCGCCACCACCTCCTGCGGCAGTGAATTCCATGCGTTAATCACTCTGGAACCCTCAATAACAATGGGCATGGGATCGGATCACTCTGGAAACCCTGTGCCAGGCTTGCCACACAAAATGGAGTCTGAGCTCACTTTGGTCCAGCTGGCCCATCCCTCAGACACACTGTGGCCTCAAGGTTCAGCACATAAATGCCTTTAGCAATGCAGATAAGGATGCCTCTCCCTTGTATCCGACTAAGGCCTGGTCCCCAGGCTGGGGAGAAAGCCAAGACCCAGCTACACTAAGACTCCTCTCAGCCTCCAGCAAATGCAAAGAACCAAGAAAAGTGGATAAGTCTTTTTCACTTGAATTTCTGCCTTCTCCTCAAATCTTTTTATCTTCTCTTAATAACACCTCCGGGTGTATCTGTATCAATATTTCCTGCCAACACCCTCTCTCTGAGTCCCAACTCTCCTGGCTCCACCTCAAATGTTAATGGCTCTCCTGCTTCCCTTTGAATACTCTAATCACCCTGCCGAGTTTGAATTCTTCTCCATCCCCTTTCTAGAAATGGGCTATCAGCACCTAGTGGTTACACCCACACCAATCCCCTTGGGTTCCTTGGCCCCTTTGTCTCAGCAACACCCATCTGCTCCTCTTTGCATACATTGTCTCCTAACGTCCTAATCCAATCATACATTGTTCTGAGGAACATACTGACTGCTTGTGCCTCAGGACATGTTTCAGTCTACTTAAGGAGGGTCTCTGGGCCTGCTCAGGGTGTTCAGTCTTGGAGCCTTCAGACTCACACCCCTGAACTCTGCTTGGGAACCTTCCTCAGAAGAACACTGGTCGTTCTGCTGCCTCCTCTTTGGACTTCTGCTCACTGCACAGGTAGCTATGAAACCCTTTACACCCCCACAAATATTACCCCCTATCCGCTCTGCTAAAGATCTGTTTTTCTGGTGTTCTTCTCTCTGTGGTAGTTTAATTCAGTGGATGTGTGTATTTTTATTATTTTATCTTTTAAAACTAGAATTTGAAATTATTTTTACACAACAATTGCAAATAATAATAATAGTAATACTCCATACATGTATGAATAATACGTAAATAGAAATTAACAAACATTTATACATGGTACCACAGATGATGCAGAATCCGAAATGGAGTAAATTTAGTAAATATATGCCAATACTATTACAGTTTTATGCATTGCTACATGTCTGGTAAAAGGAAAAAAGTCAGCTATCTCTTTGGAATTGTATTTTTCACTTCTTTATTATGGTTTACATAGTCAGAAAAAGAGAACCATTTTTCTAGAAAGTTATTCTTTTTTGTGGGAACCTCTGCTATATAAATTTTGTGGAGCTAATTTATCCACAGCTGCAACTTCCCGCATCTAAGTTCACAATTGTTGAATGTTGGCCTAGTCTTTTCCTTCCAGTGTTTAGCTACAAGAATCTTCAGAGCGATTAGTAATAATGATACCAATTCCCTTTTAAGCTGTGAATTTTTAAAGCTGGCCAGAAATTCAGTGGGATTGATTCTGGCGTAGGAGGAATTGTACAATTCAAAATTTTATTTATAATGCTAGCCACTGATGGTCAGAATAAGTTCACCCTGGGACATTCCCCCCAGCCGTGCCTGAAAGTACCTGGTTTGACATCCTTCCCAACAATGTGGGCTCTGTTTGGATTTAGATCAGTATCTTTTCTGGGGATTTAAATATCATCTGGGGTTTCTTTTAAAGTTTTGAAGTTTAATGTTTTAAACATTAAATAAGTTTTTTATAAAGCCAAAGACCAGAGTAATTTCCACTGATCTAAGATATTTCAAAAGTCCTGGTTATTATTCTATGTTTAAGACAATTCTCTCTCTATTACCAAATCATGTGGTTTTTTTAAAGTTCTCTCTCTCTCTGAAATTATTACTGATATCCTCATAGTGGAATCTCGGACATAAATAGCTCTACCTGGGTCTGCCTTAGGTAGGCTTCCCAAATCCCCCGCTTTGCCTGGTGACCCCCGATTTGAAGCCTTCTTCTCCCGCTAGCCAAAACTCTGGAAAGCGGGGGGGAATGGCGGCCCTTCCCACCCAGCCCCGATGTCAGCAGCTTGACTTGAAAGGCTTCCATTTAGGATGGTGTGTCTGTGTGTGTTTCTGTGAAGAAGCTGGCAGCAAATGGTGAGTTGAGAGGCTGATCCGCTGCTTCAGACTGGCCAGAAAGGGGGGGGGGGGAGAGAGAGAGGGAAACATCTTCATTATTTCCTATGTGATCGATTCTCATAGGGTATAATGGGGAATTGTTCGGAGGTTTTGGGGGCTCTGGGGGAGCTGTTTTTTGAGGTAGAGGCACCAAATTTTCAATATAGTATCTAGTGCCTCTTCCCAAAGTACCCCCCAAGTTTCAAAACGATTGGACCAGGGGGTCCAATTCTATGAGCCCCAAAAGAAGGTGCCCCTATCCTTCATTATTTCCTATGGAAGGAAGACATTTAAAAAGGTGTGCTGTCCCTTTAAATGTGATGGCCAGAACTCCCTTTGGAGTTCAATTCTGCTTGTCACACCCTTGTTCCTGGCTCCACCCCCAATGTCTCTTGGCTTCACCCCCAAAATCTCCTGGCTCCGCCCCCAAAGTCCCCAGATATTTCTTGAATTGGACTTGGCAACCCTAGCCTTAGGCTTCCCAACCCACCCGCTTTGGCGGGAGACTTCTGGGTTCTCAGCTTCATCCCCTGGTCTCCAGAAATCAGGAAGTAGGGGGGGGGTGGAGGGGGGTGGAGAACATACCTGTAGGGTTCATGTTGGTGTAGCAGTTTGTAAAATGTCTGTCCTGAGCAGTTTGTAAAATGTCTGCCTCTTTAAGGCTGGGCAGGAAGGAGGAAACAGGAAGGGCTTCAGAACGGCCCCTCCCTTTCTTTGCTTTCGTTTTCACAGCAGGCAGAGGGAAGAAGACCAAGTAAGTTTTTGTGTGTGTGAGAGAGGGAGGGGGGATTCCCTGGTATGGAGGCCCTCCCCCCCTTTAGAAAGCGTGGGGGGGGAGGGAAACGTCTACTAGGCACTCTATTATTCCCTATGGAGAACAATTCCCATAGGGAATAATAGGGAATTGATCCGTGGGTATTGGGGGCTCTGGGGGGGCTATTTTTTGAGGTAGAGGCACCAAATTTTTAGAATAGCATCTAGTGCCTCTCCCCAAAATACCCCCCAAGTTTCAAAACGATTGGACCAGAGGGTCCAATTCTATGAGCCCCAAAAGATGGTGCCCCTATCCTTAATTATTTCCTATGGAAGAAAGGCATTTAAAAAGGTGAGCTGTCCCTTTAAATGTGATGGCCAGAACTCCCTTGGAGTTCAATTATGCTTGTCACATCCTTGTTCCTGGCTCCACCCCCAATGTCTCCTGGCTCCACCCCCAAAGTCTCCTGGCTCCGCCCCCAAAGTCCCCAGATTTTTCTTTAATTGGACTTGGCAACCCTAGTCTGCCTATACAAATTTCCCCCCGAAGAAAAAGAGGAGCCCCCCTCCAGCATTTCTTGTTACACTATTAGGGCTCTCCCACCTCATTCCCAGAATATTCTCCTAAGAAATCTGTTGGGGGGGGGGGAGGGCAGGCAGGAGGGTGTTGCTGCCCCCAGAGAAGAGGAGGGAGGAGGGGTTGGCAGAGTTTGAGGGAAAAATGTTTCCAGGGGAGGAGAGGGTTGGATGAATAAGGGCCCTCGTGTGATTTCTTTCTTTCTTATTTGCATTTATACCCCGCCCTCCCCAGTCAGCCAGTCAGGTAGATCTGTTCCAAAGTTTTTTGATATCAGTAGGAGCTGTACTCCCCAGGCAAGCCCGAAGTCCAGACTAAAGAAAAATACATTTTATGCCTATCACCGGCTGCAAGTCCCTCCCCTGTCCTCTCATTGGATGAGAGAGCAAGGTTTCCAACAGGGGTGGCCAAACCGTGGCTCAGGAGCCACACGTGGCTCTTTCACGCATATTGTGTGGCTCTTGAAGGCCCCCCCCATTGGCTGGCTTGGAGAAGGCATCTCTCTCTTTGAATCACTTCTCCGAGCAAGCCAGACAGTGGCTTGGAGACTGCATTTGAAGTTGCTTTCTTTCCACTTCCCAGCCTCCCCCCATTTATTTGCTGCCTTCCTTCCTGAATGTCGTGTAGCTCTCACACATCTGACATTCACATCTTGCGGCTCTCAGACATCTGACATTTATTCTATGTGGCTCTTACGTTAAGCAAGTTTGGCCACCCCGGTTTACAATTTCCAGGCCGCCCACTACACATTAGCTCCTTAATATGATCCCCACCCTCACCATAACATTGTATGACCATGTAAATGAAGCAATTGCTTATGCTGGGCATGCAAATGCATATTCATAAATCCATTAAGCATGCTCAGTAGGTGTCCACTGCCTTTAAGTCTTCATCTGTACTCTACATTTCTGTCTGCCAAGACCCCTGGTCCCTTATCTGCAACCTTGGAGGCATAAATTTTGCTAATAATGTCGCCATAACTTTGGAATCTCCTTTGTTAAAACACCTCTTTTTACCAATTAACTGCTGGCTGGGTGTTAACCTTTTCCATTCACTTGTCTCACTTCAGCTCAGATTTCTAATCCAGGTGTAGCCAAACGTGCTTAATGTAAGAGCCACAAAGAATAAACATCAGGTATCTGAGAACCCACAAGACATGAACATTAGATGCTTGAGTGCCGCAAAACAGGAAGGAAGGAAGGGAAATAGATTGGGGGAGGGAGAGGTGAAAAGAAAGCAACTTTAACTTTAAATGCATTCTCCAAGCCACCGGCTGGCTTGTCTTGGAGAAGTGCTGTAAAGAGACAGATGCCTTCTCCAAGCCAGCTGATGGTGCAGTGGGGGCTTTGAGAGCCACACAATATGTGTGAAAGAGCCACAGTTCGGCCACCCCTGTTCTAATCCATTTCCCTCACTCAGATAGAATGGCCGGTTGAGGGGAGAGATGTGGGCTAAAGGCTCCTGAGTCTTGAAAGCTGAAATCCAGGATCTTGAACTGTGCTCTGAATCCAGCCTGGAGAGAGGTTGACTCCAGGGACTGGCACAGGAAATGTGTGTGGAGCAAAAATGGATTCCCGATGTTTGTCTTTCTCTCCCTCCCAGGTCAGTGGAAAGACACCCTTGAGGCCTCTTCCGCCATCTTCTCTGTGTGCTGAAGGGAAAAGGGCCGCCATGCAGCCAGCTCAGGTACAGGGGGAGGCAGGATCTCTGGGGAAACGTGGGGCAGGCAGTAGGGATGCTTCTCTGTTCAGATGATCGGGCTCCTTCCCCTTGATTCTCGTGTTCTCTGTTGGGAAGGCAAAAAAAAGGTCACCCCCCTGTCTAGGGTGGTTTCTGTAGACAAGCAGGACAATTGGAACATTCCTTTTGATTGGGTCCAAATCCAGATGGCTTCATAGCAATACTGAATTT